>NC_137068.1:4352500-4892500 GCF_032717465.1 Coenobita brevimanus | reverse complement strand
TGAGATGGAGGGATGGGGTGGAGAGGTATATGAGAGAGGGGTGTGTGAGTTGGGAGCAGGGCAGTGAAATGGCGGGGGACAGGGCGACTTGGAGGCGATTTGTTTGTGGCCACCCCAAACGGGATTGAGGCGTCTGGCAATAGATAGCATAGATAGGATATTAACCACCCATATCCAAAAATAAATCGCTAAGATAAAAGTGTTAGGAAATCCACTTGCAGACTACTCAACACCATTTCCTAAGCGATTTGATTTAGCATATTGCACCTTAACATTCTCTTCCATGTTACTTACTGTTTTAAAAGTAACATAATACGATAATGGAGTGAAATGTGTGGAATAATTCGCAATGGAAGGGGTGTTAGGAAAAAATAAAAGGTGACTGGCCGAGGAATACGTGATGGAGCATTGTTACTGGAGCTAATGGGTTGAACCTCTCTCTCTCTCTCTCTCTCTCTGTCACACACACAGGTATACCCATTTCTCTCTCTCTCTCTCTCTCTCTCTCTCTCTCTCTCTCTCTCTGTCACACACACAGTTATACCCACCTCTCTCTCTCTCTCTCTCTCTCTCTCTCTCTCCCCCTGTCATAAAGACTTTGTAGTTAATTGTAGAGAAGTATATGTTAGACTTGTGGTCGAGCGGCTTTTATATCTTGTAGTAGTTTCCCCACCAGATGTCATGTAGTGACGGGAGAGGTAAAGAATAGTATGGGACTATCTTTATTTGTCTTGGAAATATTAAACAGGTATAATAGTATAAGTCCTGGGTAGCTACCTCCCTGTCTCGCTATCTCTCTCTCTCTCTCTGTTCTCAAGCTAATCTCCGTCTCGACCTCTCTATAGGGTCGCTTGTCTCCTTCTAAACTCTCTTTCCTAAAATCTCGTGTAGTAGGGTGTGTGTGTCACGTATCTTCCTCGTGGCAACAGAACTTTCTCACGAGAGGACTGCTGACAGCTAACTGAATCATCTTACTGGCCGCTGTCGTCAGCTTTCCCCCGTGTAAGCGTTTAGCGCTGCTCGCTTCTCGCAAACACAACACCTTCTCATCGTTTGACTTCCTGCTTCTATCTGTCTCTCTATCTATCTATTTATCTATCTATTTATTATGTAGTCCTATATTTGCTCGGCCGCGCGAAAATGACGTACCATCGACATTTAATAGTTATAATATATTAATACATACTACATACACATTATAATGAACTTATAAGCTAATTAAGTGAAATACATAATATTGTAAAGTAACATAATTGTATGAATATTGTATACATATATTATTCATAGTAAATAGTGATTATTCAGTAATATTACATTTTAAATAAGTTGAATACATATTGGAATAAATGCATTAAAGTAAATTATTTAACTGTAATACAGTATGTACTTGGGTTATTATAGTGAAATGCATACATGCAAGAATAAAAATAGTTTAAAATTAAGATTATTGTAAGAGTTACTAATATTTCATTTAAAGATAATGGTACTGGTCTGCCATATATGGGTCATTCTTCTTTGTGTTATTATTATTATTATTATTATTATTATTTTTTTTTTTTTTATATATATATAATTAATACTATATACAAAATATATACACTTCATTCAGGGTGGTTAACTGTGATGTTAACTCTCCCCCCACTAAACAATGACTCCAAATTAGCAATTCTTGCATGCATTCTGTGCATGGCCAACAGCAATACTGCAACAACAATGCAGATAATTATGAAGACAGAAGGTGCTTGGCTATACACATAATATGGGTTGAACATACTCAAACTCAAATCTTCCCAGGGCTTCATTGTTTCATTGATCAGCTGCATAGTTTCAAACTTAGGTGAAGTCAGCTTAATACTTGTGCTCATGTTTAAGTCCATATCAGGCAGTGGGTGGAAATGTTTGTGTGTATGATTGAGAATGGCGTAGTGATTGATGGTGGAAAAAGTAGACATGGATGGTGTAAATACCGCACAGTAGTCTGGTGCTATGTATAATCCTGAGGCTGATGTATGAGATGGTGGTATATCTGGACAGACTATGTAAACTGATGTGTTATGAGGGGAAATAAAAAAACTGCGAGTGTCCAATGCGTTGATGGTGTACAAGTTTATCTGGAGCGAAAGTGAAGTTGCAATGATGATGAATATTGTTATTGCTGATGATAGCCATTTCACAAGGGACCGTATCAGTAGGCTGAAACGTGAAAATGTACGCAGGACAAAGATGAACAGCATGTAAGGATGTGCGGCACTTTCGCTCAATCGTTGACTCACTTGCGAAAGTGACAGTGTCTCGTCTCTTGGAGACCATGATGAGTTCGGTGTCTGTGTTGATGTTGATGATGACTAAAGTGTTGTTGTTTCTATAGGGGAAGGGGTGGATTTGGTATACTGTGAACAGGTCTTCCGTGATGAATGGTACATGAACTATCACTGATGTTGGTGTTAGTGTTGCTTCCAAGTACGGGTAATATTGCATAAATTCCCTACTGCGGAACAATGGCTTCAATTTATGTGTATGTATGCCTTGACTAACTATCTGACGTAGCTCATGAACTGGGAGTAAGTCATTTGTGATCTTGCCATCACCAGCATTCGAAATTCCTTGCATAAGTGCCCTGAAATGATCTCTAGTGTTCTCTAATTGTAGTAGAATCGTGTCAATATGTTCTGTGATGATGGAGAAGTGCTGGAAAAGGGTAACGTTACCCTCCAAGCTATTTATTTTATCTATACTCTCGAGAGCTACGTTTTCTGCTTGTTTCAGATTTTTCACAATTGTTTTCATTGCTGAGTTCTGTCCTGTGATGAATTTATCTTGGTATGTTAGTACCTGAGCTATCTTATTAAATTTTTTGTTTATTTCTTTAAGGTCATCCTCTGTAGCCAATCCAAAGATGTTCCCAAGAATTGCGCCGCCCAGATCGAACAAACCGCGCTTTTGGCGAGTACGTGTGATGTTGTTCCTGTCGCTCAGCACCTCTGTTCCAGAAGATGGGAGATCTTGGATCATGACGAGCATAGTTGACTTCGCCTGTTCTAGTTTCCATTTCGCTAACTTCACCATTTCATCCACTTCCTTGGTGATATGTGATTGTGAAACATAATTCCCTATCTTGAAGTCCAGAGTTCGCATCGGCGTCGCAAGTCTTTCTATATAAGTAGGTAAGTCATACAAGTAATCTAGACTTATTTCAGTACTCATGACATCCTTGACGATTGTAGTCGTGGCCGTTGGAGCTATGAGGCATCCTTGTCGTACTATATGCTTGGGGTCTAGGTGCGCATATACTCTTACTATGTATAGGAGAATCCATAGCATAAGTCCCTTCATCGTAACCTACCGAAAAAAAATCTATTAATTTCCTATAAAGCTGTGGTTGATGATAGTGATGATGTGCGTTACGGTTGGCTGTTATTTCATTTATAGAAGGAGTTTAAATCGATATTCAATTCTCGTAAATGATGTACTGTAGATTTCATTGGAATAGTTGCACCTATGTTCGATTGTTTGGTATATGACCTTAATTTCTTTTTGTAATCATTGTTGTGTTCTTGCTTGGTTTCTTGAGGTACGTTCACCTGTTCGGTTGTATCCGAGGCTGAATAATTATGTGATAATTCCCTTGAAACTCGTTTTAAATGGTCAATATGAACTTGTTTTTCCTCGCCACTTGAAAGTGACTTAATTAAAACTTTGTTTGCCTTTATGTTAATTACTCTGTATGGGCCCTCAAATTTAGGGGATAATTTATTGTCTCTCGTATGAATGACTCCGTAAACAATGTCTCCTAAGCTGATAGGTGAATCTTTTGCCTTTTTGTTAAATGCCTCCGTCATTTCTTCCTTGGACATCGTCAATTGTTTTTGCACTCTTTTGTGAATGTCCTGGAATTCACGTAAACGGAGTTTAGAGTAATCATCGTAATTGTATATAGGCATGCTGTCACCTTCTAGGAGCTCATATGGTAATTTTTTATCTGTGCCATATATAATGAAATGTGGTGTGTCACCAATGGATTTATTTATAGACCCATTAATGGAGGCCTCTACTCTGGGAATCCAATCATCCCAGCTTGCATAATTTTCACTGAGAATGTGTCGTAGCACATCTAATACCTTTTTATTTTGTCTCTCTACCAACCCATTCGATGCTGGGTGATAGGCCAAAACGTTAACCTTTTTAATGTTGTATTGTTTACATATTTCTTGTAAGATCTCAGAATTAAATTCTCCTCCATTATCACTTATTAGTACCTTAGGGGTAGTAAAGCGACATATTACATTATCTGTTATTGCCTTTGCTACTGTCTCTGCTGTCTTATCTTTAATTGGAGCTAAAATGACATAACGGGAAAAATGATCCGTTGCTACGAATAAGTATAGGTTATTATTGTATGATAATGGCATCTTGAGTAAATCAACAGCGACAACGTCCCATGGCTGATGTGGTACTGGGTAATTACCCATCGGTGCAGGTGTGATTGGGTATCCTTTGTGTTTCGCACATGATTCGCATCTGTCTATATGATTGTGTATATCTCTTCGTAATGAAGGCCAGTAATATAATAGCTGGGCTTGGTTGAATGTCTTATCCTTTCCAGGGTGTCCTGCATGTGGGCTGTCGTGTATCATTCGTAATACTTGGGGTATCATGTCATTAGGTACTACCAACTGGTTAGTATTTCTTTGGCGTTTTGGTTGTTTAGAGTTAATTTTGTATAATGTATTATTGACCATTGTGAATTGTTCAAGTGGGACATGCAGTTTGGGTAATTGTATGTCATCTCCACTTTCTAACTTGTATATTACTTTTGACCATACTGGGTCAAGTCTTTGTGCCTTTGCGATATCCTCGTGGTTTGGGATATTTCCTTTGAGATCTAACGCCGCGACTTGAATTGTGTTCGGGTTCCTAGATAATGCGTCAGCTACTATATTCATTTTACCTTGTATATAATGTATTTGTACATTGTAGTTTTCAACTGTACATTTCCATCTTGCTCTCCTCCCAGAAAGGAGTTTTTCTTTAAACATACCCACCAGTGGTTTATGGTCGGTGAATAAGTGGATTTCGTAACCATATACCAAATCTCGAAACTTTTGTAATGCAAAAATCACTGCAAGTGCCTCTAAGTCTGTAGTGCTATAATTTTCTCCGCACCTCTTGTTTGTCTGCTGGCAAATGCAATTGGTTGATTCTTTCCTCTTTTATCTTCCTGCATCAGTACAGCCCCTAATCCTTTAACTGATGCGTCTGTACAAATAAGAAATGATTTCGTGTAATCTGGATATGCTAAACAAGGTGCATTCGTTAGTTTAATTTTTAGATTGTTAAATGCCCTTTTTTGTTCTTCTTCCCATTGGAATACAGCATCTTTTTTGAGTAGTTGGAATAGAGGGAAGGCTATATGAGAGAACTGTGGTACGAATGACCTATAGTACCCAGCCAGACCTAAAAATTGTCTAACTTCGTCAGTCGTAGTGGGTTCAGGAAAATCTCTCACTGCCTGTATTTTGTCATCAGTGGTGTGAATACCATCAGAGCTTAATTTGTGGCCTAAGAAATTTATTTCCTTAAAGCAAAATTTGCATTTAGAAAGTTTAATTTTTAATCCAGCATCACTAAGCTTTTGTAAGAGTAAGTCTAATTTCCTGAGATGATCCTTAATATTCTTCGTTGCGATAATAATATCGTCAAGATAAACAAATATTCCTTGTCCTAAAATTCCGGACAATACGTAATTCATAAGACGCTGGAACGTACCGGGGCTGTCCTCAGTCCCATTGGCATTCTTGTATATTGATAATGGCCTCTGTTTGTTGAAAAGGCAGTGTATTTACGTGACTCCTGAGATACCGGAATCTGATAGTATCCGTTTAGGAGATCGATGGTCGAGAATATATTATTCTCAGGACCAATATTCTGTAGCACATCACTTAGCAATGGCATGGGAAATCTGTCTGGGATGGTGTGATTATTTAGTTTACGGTAATCTACTACCGCACGCATTTCTCCATTTCTCTTGGGCACAAAGAAAAGGGGAGCGTTCCACGGAGAAACTGAAGGCTCAATAATTCCAAGCTTTAACATTTCATCGACATACTGATTAGCAAGTGTACGTTGGGAGTGTGGTATGCGATAAGCTGGTACGAAAATTGGTGGTGTTTCTGGGTGCACATTAATCATGTGATTAATCAAGTTAGTACACCCTAATCGTTCTCCGGGCAAGGCTACGGTGTCCCTGTGTGTTTCCAGCAGGGTTAACAAATCATTTTCTTCGTCAAATTCACCTGAGTGAATTAAATTCTCTTTGATTCTTTCTCTATCCGTAGATTTTATCTCACTTGTTACTCCACCAATATTTATTTCCTTCACAGGGGCGAAACATTTTTCAATATTAACTATGCAAGTTCCCTTCTTCAACTGAACTTCCCCATTCATGTGATTAATAATGAATATCTGAGTTAGCCCTTCGTCGTTCGTATGACATAATGCGTTTTCTACTGACAATCCTTTTACTTTACATAATTCTTCCAAGACAAGAACAGTACTATTCCGTAATTTGCTCTTTATGGTAACCTTCATGTATGAATTAGGTGGTATAACCAAATCATTAGTGAGATGGGCTGGAAAAATTGATAAATCAGTACTGTTAGCTGGGTCACTAATTCTGGAGGATGGGGTTGCTGGTGTAAGTGGATCTATACACTCATCTGTTTGTGTATGTTTGTTTAAGCCTTTAATATTACCAATTCTTTTTGGCTCTCTTCTACCAATCGGTGAGGGCTCTGAAGTTATTTCCTCTATAAATTCATTATCAAAGTCTATTCCATTCATTTGTGGGAGTATAGTTATGTTCTCAGTTCTCATGGATCTTAAGCCCAGTAACATATGAGCTTTAATTGCTAAGTTTTCAACGATATAGAACAATGCAGAGAATGGTCTTGTAGTTTCTGTGAAACTGAGATTTAATCTTATCATACCTTTTACTGTAATCTCTTGACCATCTACTGTGTTTAATTCTAAATCAGCTTCATCCAGAAAAGTTACTTTCTTTTTATTTTTAAGAATTCTATTTAGTTCTTCATGTGTTATTAAGTTCACTGGAGAGCCTGTATCTAAAAATAAGGAAACGTTTTGATCCTCACATACAGCTGGTATCAAGATACACTCATTTCCCAACATGCCTCCTATGTGAAGTTTAACCTTGTTCTTTTTTATGTTTGTTCGTTTTTTGTCATGACTTGGTCTTCCCCCGATTTGAACATAGACACAATTTTTTCTACTGTTTTGCAATCACTAGTCCAGTGCCCTTGGTATCTATGATGCCTACAGTAAGGACCAAACCCTTGTGTCTTTTGATTATCCTCTTTTGCCTTGATAAAGCATTCATACCTTGTGTGTCCTGGTTTTGCACAGTAATGACACAGAATGGACCTATCCCTTGACTGTGACCTACGAGGTGATTTCCCATAAAAAGTGTTGTTTATAGCGCGAGACCTACTCGGGCTGCGCGAAAACTTATGAAACTGCCTGTAGGAAGGCGTGTGGGAACGAGGTCTAGGCGTCTTTGCTTGTTTGGGCTGCCTCATTTCAGGTCGCGATCGATTTTGTTCTCTGTTTGGGGTCGGTGTTGATGTTTTCACAGCTGATACTGTCTCAGGTACCCTGATTCTACCAGAATGTGCATGTGTGTCGACCACACCTGCTTTACTGCACTGCATCTCTACCTCGTTCATTAAGTCTAGTAAGCACATTCCAGGGATGTACGCGATTGTTTTGGCGATCTTAAGGGTTCTATCAGGTAATTTACACAAGGCAGCTACATAACCAATGATGTCCACGACGAGGTCTGGGGACATCTTTCCATCATCTGTTATCCACTTAGAATTCTCCAGAGTAGCTAATAGGGTTCTCTTGATTGTGGAGACATCAGCAGTTATTTCACTGAGCACATGGTTTGTAGTGTGCTCCCTTACAAGATCTACAATTTTATGTAATTCTGGAATTATACCTGGCAAGAAGTTCATACCTCCAGAAAATTTCTTCAGAAATTCAGTTTTAAATTCATCATATGTCCTAGCACGATGTAGCTTATCGGAGCGCAATAAATTGCTTGCTGGACATCTTTCCTGGCTTATGCAAGATGAAAAAATAGCAATTTTCTCTTGTTCATCTAGTATATGGCGCTTGATGAACATTTGTTCGCACTGACTGATTAATGAAATGACATCAATGCGATCCTTGTCTGTGCCAGAGAATTTTGGGGCAGTCTTATCCTCGTGATACACAAAAACGTGAGGTGTGGTTTTTAGATCAGCAGTATTTGTTTCTTGATTCATCTTTAATGATTGCCCTGTTAATTCAACTTGTACGAGTTTATCGTTATGTGAGGGAATGGTAGAATATGTATGACCGGACCGGTGAACCCTGTTAAGTATATTGGCATACGTATTTAAGGCAGCTGCGAAGTCGATACTCTCAACATCTGAAGGGGTTTCCCACTCATCATCCGAAACTCCCGTATTTGTTTCCTTATCTATAACGTGTGGTGTGGGTTGTACAATGGGTGGGCTGTCTCTTAATTGTGAGTCTGATGTTGTGGCAATTTGTGTGTCATCTGGTATTAACGTGGGTGGTTGCGAAAATATTCCTGTCATTAAGATATGATGTTATGAAATATGCCTCTTGTTTATTTATGTCCTAGCAAACTAGATGATTAAATAAGTTGAATATAGCTAATTTTAGCACTGAGAAGAAATGAGCAAGTATAATTTTACCCACTTGATACAGATCGTAGAGGTGTGTCGATACCAAAGTCGATCTCGGAAGAAAATACAGGTTTGATTGAAGATCTCTTGATAATTCTAGTGGTGTGTTGATGGACGATATTACTCAGGAAACTCCATGGCCTGGTATTTGTAGTGGTTAACGGCTGTCCCAGGCAAACCTCAACATAGAACGTCGAATTTCCAACTTAACTGTGAAAATAAGTGAATATGAGTAGGAGCTATGTGAATAATGAGTAATGAGTAGTGGGTGAGAAGTGCCTGGTGTCCGTCACACGTTGCTTGGCATGGCAGACTCGCGTTGTGATGTCATCTCAGCACATGGTGACGTCGGCTTCCCACACTGGTAGCTGTGGTGAGTGAATGAGTAGCGATGAGTAACTTGAGTGAAGACGAGTGAGTAAGATGAGTTGTAAATCGTGTCTCACTCTTCGTTTGTTTGTTCCCTTTATTCTATGTGGAAGTTTTCTCTGTCCTTTTCTCTAGTGATTTATTCGTAGAGTTGTTAATTGTAGTTGATTGTAGATGGCTGTAGTTGATTGTAGATGGCTGTAGACTTTGTAGAACTGAAGCTAACCTTGTAGTCTCGGTTGCTTTTGTAGAAATTTGCTTTTAATTCGGAGACGATGTCCGCAGATTTGCTGGTTTGTCGTTAAGCTACTTGCAAGGCGTCGAGTGATCTCTTGACCTCTGCATCAGCGTAATGATCTGGGAGACGGAGGGGGCAGGAGCTGATATTGTTGGTTGTTGTCAATCTTGATATTTTGTAGGAATTTAATAGATTTTTTGCTTTTAATTCGGAGACGATGTCCGCAGATTTGCTGGTTTGTCGTTAAGCTACTTGCAAGGCGTCGAGTGATCTCTTGACCTCTGCATCAGCGTAATGATCTGGGAGACGGAGGGGGCAGGAGCTGATATTGTTGGTTGTCACACACACAGTTATACCCACCTCTCTCTCTCTCTCTCTCTCTCTCTCTCTCTCTCCCCCCACTTTCACCACCCACTCTCCTCATCAGTTTCACCTTTCCTGTTTTTTTTTTTTCCTTATTCTTTTTCCTCAAACTATTTTATTTTGCATTGGATAGACTTTTTCGAACTGGTGGGGGGGGGGGAGTTGGATATAGCCTTCATTGATCCAAACTTTTCCTTTAAGTCAAAAAATAAATGTTGAAGGCAGCATGAATAACCAAAATAAATTAATAAGATAATAATAATAGTAATTATGATGATGATGATAATAATAATAATAATAATAATAATAATAATAATAGTAATAATAAGAATAACAACAACAACAATAACAATGATAATGATGATAATCGTAGCAATAATGATAATAATAATAATAATAACAACCATCATCATCAGTCCCATTTACCCCATATAAACATGCTAGGGGCTAGAATAGGCTATTTAGTCTCATCATCTAAGGCAAGGGCGACCAGCCTTATTCGTCCCTGAGTGGCATTACGCAAGCATCAAACCTCAGCCACCCCTCAGATGACACCTCTACAGGCTTCAACGAACTGGAGCGCCTTAACCCAGTAAACCACGAAGTGTAATTTGGTTATATGGTTACCACACATTGTGATAATGATTTCCTGGGATACAGGGAACAAGTTGGCTTGTCACTCTACACGACGTGAGAGAGAGAGAGAGAGAGAGAGAGAGAGCACTGCATCAAGTGAGTGGATGATGGGCATTTCCACCTGCCGCGAAATATATAAATAAATAATGAATACTGATACCTCATGGGGTTGAACGGATGAAATGGCATCAAACAACCTAGCCTCGAATCCCTACTCTCCTGATGAGGCAAGAAAGGATTGGATTAGTATGGTGGTGGAGAGACGCCTTCACGTGGTGGCGCCGATATAACCAGGCGGCTTCACTGCCCAGCTACAGTCATCCCGAAATACCTTCCTTGTCACCCAAAAGGACGATGGTGGA
Organism: Coenobita brevimanus; assembly: GCF_032717465.1. Lineage (NCBI taxonomy): Eukaryota > Metazoa > Arthropoda > Malacostraca > Decapoda > Coenobitidae > Coenobita > Coenobita brevimanus. The sequence continues at coordinate 4,881,758 of NC_137068.1, read as the reverse complement.
CTGCAGAAGGACAACTTAAGACTGCAGTCCATTGGGTTTACCTTTCAGCTGAACCTGGGACAATAACAACAACTACCACTACTACTTTTCATATCTGGCAACAAATTCGCAGTTCCAGTTCTTGTAACACCCCGTGAGACATTACAATAACTTCACTACAGCAGCTCGCTGAGATAAGTCAGTGATCGACTTAACAAATACATAGATTAGCACTAAAATATGATGTTAGTCACGAATCAGTGCTACGGAAAGGATGAACAGCTGCAGCAATGCCTTTTTATTTGGCACTGAGCTAATGAAATGCTGTACTCGTAAAATGTAAAATGGAGATAACCAAGTTAAGGTAAAAGAATTCTACCAGAGGTGTTTTCCAACTAGAATAAAATTGTTGGATGCCGAGAAAAGGGAAAAAGTACTTCAGAGGTAATTATTTGCCCTGAAATATATTCCCCTTCCTTATTATCATTAGCCTGCTGCTACGGTGAGTACAACCAACTACAATACCACAGTCTACAGGAAGCTAATTTTCTGCAGGTTACTCATTCCTGGTTTTAGTTATTTTATATTTAGCATATTATTTGTATATGTTTACGCACACACTCCAACTTTATGGGATATAATGTCGATAATGGCTATGTAAAAGTTAGTATAATATTAGAAAAAGGTGGAATTCGTGTTTGTCTCCTTTTATAATAGTTATGCCTGATTCCATGCAGGTTATTTTTGACGTTCCTGTCTTCTATAGCCGCTGTTTACACTTCATTTCACTCGTAAGCAGGAATTGATATTTACATCTCCTTAGACTCGTATTGAAAATATAGGGTGAACTGTTGTTTCATCAAACTCAAGTCGAAATTGTTTTATTCGTATCAAGGGATCCAATATTTTTCCGCTGCATCAAGTAGTGCGGTCATCTACCCTATGGCACTGCGTAGCTTTAAGTACAAATATGCTCATTGGCTTCCATTTTATGCACGTCTCCTGTCAATGCATTTATTCACACTAACTTTTAATAGAATTCTATTAACAAACAACTCCGTAATAACACTAGGGGAAGGGGGGTTTAAACATTGGTGTGGTTGCGGAGGAATACAGTGCGGCCCCTCACATGCAGGATCGCCAACCTACCTCATCCTTCAATTCATGAAGTAGAAAATGGTCCAGGGCAAATGCCATCATAAAGCTGTATAAATTTTATAGATATAAATATTCTATGTATACTTTAAATCACTAGACAAATAATTCTGTTAATTGGATATCTGCTTACACCTGTAGCCAGGTGACACCGTAAACAGGTGAATTCTAACTTCAAAGCCATTTAGGTAAAGGTACTTGGGCCAGCGAACGGTTATGTTAGATAATATTTTAGAAATCGAAAACATTCTGTGCATGTTACATTGCATAAGGTATTATTTGTACCATCTTTTCTTACAGACATCCATCCTAAAATTCTTTGGTAGTTGGTATGCCTGATAAACCCTGTAGTCAGCCATGATGCTTCTTCAGAATCACTTTCCTGAGTGAATGAAACATAAATTCTAGAAAATTGTGGAACTTACAGCCAATATGGAAGTGTAACAGTGAATGCGTGAGAAAATTTGTTGTTAGAAAGGGTCATATATACACGAAGAGGACCCAGAAGGAGTGGTAAGCGTAGAAAACTTGCCTCTTGTGTTTGGAAAGTTTCATACTAAACGAAATTGGCAGTGGAAGAGAAGGAGTTTGTTGCACTCTGGAACGGCCTTGGCCTTTAGTTGTTTTTGGCAGGACCGGTACTGATCCGACCATCCTCCCAGGCCTATAAAACACGCCGCTAAAAAACCTTTGAAAAACCATATCCTTTGTTGAACACGCCATGGAAGGCTGGGCTCAATTTTAGTTTGCGTAGAAATCAGCTGATATTAGAAAACGGCGCTGGAAGTTTGTACATTAGCCCGATAACAATGGGAGGAGGGCCAGGATCGAAGGAAATGGCTATATATGTCAAGTGTTGGCAGAGGTGTTGTCACGGGTTAAATGGCACCGTGTCATGTCGATCAAGGATTACGATCGCAGAGCCGTAGACTGGTTGGCATTGGACGCGACGTAGCACTCCCTCTTCTGCTATTTATTTTCCTTGTTACACCGCCTATTTACTTGTGTATCTTGCTAGTATCGACTGTGCATAAGTACCGGTAATATTAAAGGGAATGTTAACCAGCCATATGTATAAAATCTATAAGAACAAAACCCAACCAGGAAATGCAGATGGAGAATGAGACTGACTAGGAGAATAGGCCTGTGTGAGTTGTGGGTGGGAGAGGAGATAGGCCTATGAATGAGGGAAGGGGAGACAATGAAATGAAATAGAGGTATTTGAGAGAGAGGGATGTGAGTTGGGGAGGGGGCAGCCTGTTTGCAGAGGACATGGTGACAGGTGACATTTGTGCCCCACCCCCTCCCTTAGGGGATTAAGGTGTCTGTGGAGATGGATATTCACACCCATAGCAGTACCTCAGTGTTGAAGGGAGTGGTAATGATCTGAAACTACCTCTGAGTTAGGTTAGGTTTAGTTTGTTGTTACCTTTTGTTTTTGTTTCCATTTGTTAGGCTTTTTTTGTTTTTTCTTGGAACAATCTTGTGTGCCCTTAGCCTTTGGTTCCTTTGTTCCTTGCATGAAAAAGACAAAAGAAAAAAAGTTGGGGGTGGATGAAATTTGATGTGCCTTCATTATGAGAAAAGAGTGAGGGTAAAATTCTCACTTCCGCCCATAGGCTACTCAGTCGGGTCATTTTAGGGTGTTCAGTAAGTAGATTTCACCTGTACAAACACCTGTTCAGTGACACTCCATCAGAAATCAGCTATAACGGGCACAGCACGCATAAATAACACACGGCTCCTCCTGTGCATTTAGTTCCACTCATTAGTTTTCATGTGCATGCTGTCCTAACGTGAGAGAGGGGCTTCACACCAGACTAACCCCCCCCCCTGCAGTATAATCACCCCACACTGCATCCTAAATAGTCTCATAAAAGAAAAAAAAAAATCATTCCTTTGTTTATAAACAATATACAGTATAGTGTGCAGTGGTGAGGGCAGAACCAAATGCACAGGAGGAACCATGTTTTATTTACTAGTGCTGTAACTCTGTTGTTATTTTTTATCAAAGTGCCATAGAAGAAGTGTTAGTACAGGTAAGAGCTAACTATGGAATACCTCAAAACAACCAAATCTAGTACGCTGTGTGAGCTGAAATGGAAATAATACCGGAATGATTCTCCTTGGTTACTAGGCACATCAGCCCTCCAGTCTGGCTACACTTAGCCCACAATTGAGTCAAACAGTGTTAGGGGTCTTTGTCAGGTTAGAATAAATGCATAGCCAAACAGAATGCATTTCAAGTTGGGTTACATTCTTTACCAGTACTGCTCTCCTCTAGACAGTATTGGTTAATAACCTAACCAAGAGTAGGAATGCTGTTCTGGATAATTACCAGGACTGGTACCAGGTATGCTTATTATTTTATCCATCAGTCCCATAAGGGACAGACACTAAAGTCACCTCCCTGTCACAGTGGGTAATCTTTAAGGAGAAACAATCACCATCCAAAATTTTTTTCAAAATTTGTACCTACCTTTGAACTGATTCAGTGACTGTAAAGGTGTACAGAAGTGCATTTTCAAGTGTGAAGAGAAACTGCCAGTAGCATAAACAAGGAAAATATGATAATGTAAGGGATAGGATAAGTTTGGTTACTGTAGGTTAGGTTAGCATAAAGTAGGTTAGCTTAGAATAAATGAGATTGGGTTATGAAAATTTAGGTTAGGTTTGGATACATAGGCACTGATGGCGTGTTTGTCTGTCTTCGTGTATCACAAGATGGTGGCCATTTGTAAACAAATACGGCTTCTTAAAATGCTTTGTGCCCCTTGGCCTTTGACACTGTTACTGTGAGCAGGGCAATAGGCATGATGCAGTTGGGGAAGGCGACAGGTGTGTCTGGGTTGACTGCTAAAATGCTAAAGACCCTAGGAGATATACGTGTGAGTTTAGTTAGTGATATGATAATTACGATTACAGTGTATATGAGTGTGTTGGCTAAAGAATGTGATTGTAAATGTGTACAAGGGGAAGAGTGATGCCCTGGAAAGAGGAAATTATAGAGGCATAAAACTTCTGGACCTGATAATGATGATATTGGAGAGAGCTCTAGAAGGTATGATTAGAGAAAAAGTGAATATTGATGAGATGCAGGTTGGGTTTATGCCAGGCAAAGGTACCACTGATGCCATATTCATTGTCCAACAGCTTCAGGAAAAATATATAGTAAAGAAACAGGATCTGTACTTTGTTTATTTAGAGAAGGCCCTTGATGTCCCTGGGGAGGTGGGGATGTGGGCAGAGAGAAAGCTTGGGATCAAAGAGTGGCTGGTTAGAGTGGTTATGGTTATGTATGTGGGAGGTCGCACCTGGGTGAGAGTGAATGGAGATTTGAGTGATGAGTTTTCCGTGAATGTTGACATGCGTGAGGGGTCAGTCTTGAGCCCCTTATTGTTTATCATGATGCTTGAAGCCCTCTCAGGTGACTTCAGAAATGGCCTCCCATGGGAGATGTATGCTAATGGTTTGTTGTTGATTGCAGGAAATGAAATGGAGGCGGAGGAAATATTTAGGAAATGGAGAGATGGTACGGTATAGGGCTTAAGAGTAAATGCAGATAAAACAAAAGTGTTGGTATCTAGGGTTGGTGGTGGTACTGTCAAAGATGAGGGAGAGTGGCCATATGTAGTTTGCCACAAGGGCATAGGAAGTACAGTCATTCCATCTTGTGTGATATTTGTGATAAGTGAGAGCATAAGAGATGTACGGTAGTGTTATTAGAGATAGACTGCAAGGTAATGCTAACTTCATGTGTTCAGTGTGTCAGAGAGAGCACACAGAGATTGTTTGATGTAAAAGGATTGATCTTGCTGGTAAGTCTCTTTAATGTGTGAATGACTTTTATTAGCTACTTGGGAGACGTGTGCTGGAAGTGGGGCTGGGGAACTTAGTTATAATGGTGTACTGTACAGTATTTTCATGATTTAGCTATTGCCTTGAGGTAAATTGTTTTTGTCTTAGGAAAGACCTCTTGCACACAGTACAGGTAATTGACCCTTTGAGCCCTGGGATTTTTTCTTTCGCTTTTTCAAATGGTTTTACTCAGTTTAGAATAATCTTTTCAAATTGGAACAATCATTTGTTTGTTTATAGCCTAAAGGCTCAATCATGCTTGCATGTTAGGGGGCAGGGTGGCTCAGTGGTAGAGCTCCTGATCTTGCTGGTACTGGTAGCTGCCCTGCTGGGAGAGATGGCGCTCTCCAATCACCTAACGAACTTATTGTCAGGGTGTAGCTCAGGGAATTCATGTTCCTATATTTAAAAAAAAAAAAAAAAAAATGCTTTCATGCATTGGCCTGGCTGTCCATGCTGCTCAGTCACTAGCAGCCTCTACCCAGTCCCTTATTCCTTGCATCACACTCTTTATACCCATAAAAAACCCTGTCAGTATGAGAGATCTTTCCTGAATATTAAACCAGTAAAATTATTGTGTCAACTCCTAACAGAATTACGAGTTTTTGATACATTTTTTCGGTATTTTAGACAATTCTTTGACATTTTTATCACAAATTATTTTTATTTTACTCTTGAAGATAACCTAATCTAACTAACAGGAGTAAAAAATAATCTGCGACGAAAATGTCGTAGAAGAAAAGTGTCTCAGAATTTTCTAAAATACCGAAAAAATGGATCAAAAACTCATAATTCTGTTAGCAGTTGGAACGATAATAGAACCATTAAATCACCAGTAGGTAGCACCATCAATAACTAATGTACTGTATTGAAAATAATTTTACCGATTTAATATTCAGGAAAGATCTCTCTTTTTGAAAAGTCTCTCCTTAGCTGAATAAAGTATGAGGGGGCAGGCAAGATGGTAAGGGAAAAAAAACATCATCAGATTGAAGGGGTTAGGTTTATAATTCTGGACCCTACAGCAGATATTTTGTAGCTGCAGTTGTTGCCCTGTGTTCATCTAAAAAGTGAACGCAGTGGGCAACAGCTTGAACTGACCATTCAGTAATCTGCCAACTTCCTTTTGGTAGATAAAGGAGGGAATTTAGGGTTGTTTGTTTAACCGCTGACTGGCTTTGTCAATGCCATTACATTTAGGTGTCCCTGTGGCACTCAAGTATTGTACCGGTATTACCTTAATGCCTTCAGTCCAGTGGTATCATTTTTGGTTTTATCTTGCTTTTTCCTGATGATTTTATTCAGCCTTCAGATGGCTTACTGAAGGTGTTAAGAAAGAATATAACCCCTGTACTACCAGACATCTCTCTTAAGCTGAATGGTGTTGTCTGGGATTAACAAGAACTTGTCTGTCTGTCTCTCTCTCTGTATCTGTATATCTAGGCTGTCTATAGCCCGACACCTTAATCCTGTAAGAGATGACCAAAAACGAATTGCCTCCATGCCACCCTGTCCTCTGCCATTTGGTTGCCCTCTCCCCAACTTGCACAACCCTCTCACATCCCCTTCACTCCAACCCTCCATCTTATCATCAGTCTACCCCTTTGCCTCACTCATGTATTCTCTACTAGGCTACTAGTCACTGATTCTTCATCCTCTCCATATGGTCAGACCATCTCAGTCGCATCAGCATCAATACCACAAAGATCCTTACCTGGTACTTCCACATTGACGACACCAGGTTGAAAGGACTAACGACCTCCTGATTTCAGTTAGCTTAGAGGCTTTCCATTCTTGAGCAGTTGACCTGCTGTGACCAGGGATGTTATTCTTGCAATCCTTTGACAGTTTTATTCTACTTTCATTACCAGCACGGTATACTTTTTGAAATGGAAGGGTTGTCTATCTGTCTATCTATTGCCAGACGCCTTAATCCCGTTTGGGGTGGCCACAAACAAATCGCCTCCATGTCATCCTGTCCACCTCCATTTCACTGCCGTGCTCCCAACTCACACCCCCCTCTCTCATATACCTCTCCACCCCATCCCTCCATCTCATCCTCGGCCTCCCCCTCCCTCTTCCCCCCAAGGGTTGTATAGGGCATTAATAAACCTCATCATTTTAAGAGAACTTTCTCTGAGTTGAATAGAATGGCCTTCTTACCTGTCCCCATCAGGGGTGCTGGTTAAAAATTGCTGTGGTGCATGATTTTAGCTGAAGCATTGTGCAAAGTCGCATAGAGATGCTTTGCTACTACCACTCGTAGCAAAGTTACTATTCATCAGAGAGAGCTCAGTTTGGTCTCATTTTGAAGCTAAGTATACTATGGTCAGAAAAGCAATATAGGCCTACACAAAATAAAGTGCAAAAAAAAGCAAGTAGAATTTAGCTGACATGCAAAATTTTACACTTAGAAAATAAATAATCTTTCAAAAATATTCAAGATAGAATAATACGTTTTGCTCCATTACATAGCTGAATAAGTTTCCTTTCCAGTGATTATACTGTAATATATTGTATTTGGAGCAATAATACCACAGCAAAATGAAAACGAACAGGAAGATGTTCTGATGAGGGCCAAAGCCATGATCTGAAAGTCTGAGCCTCAGAAGCCGACGACAGTGAAAGCCGTCATCAGTACGTGAAAGGGTTAAGCTAAGCATGTTTTTTAAATGAATGGGTTATATAGAGCATTGATAAACCCAGTCATGAGAGATATCTTTACTAACTTAAATACTCTATAATAGCAGCAAGGATGCACTATTGTGTTACTTGGATTCAAGAAATTAATACTGTACCGTATTAACTTTCACGAAAGCCTACAATACACATCCATTCCAAACCTAAATGTAATTGTCTGGTAGTAGTCTGATTGGTATTAGTAGTAAGCTAGCTGCAACCCCAGGTTCTTCGGAATGCAAATCTGGTAGATGCAGGCCGAAGTTGCTCTACTCCAGCAGTTCACTAGATGCGGGCCAAAGTTGCTGTACTTCAGCACTCCGCTTTCATCCTTTTAGGGATACAGAAGAAGCTTAGGCACATATGTATAACCAGGCAGGGTACCATAGTTGCCCAGCTATGTAGGTGCCATTGCTTAATGATGTTCCTCACTGGCACCAGTATTCTGATTAAAATGGGGGGGGGGGGAATCAAAGCAAAAGGGTTAACCTGAACTAAAGTTTTCGGACATTCTGGTACAGTATTTCACATGCCATGTACAGTCAGTCAAAAAGAAGAGTATCTACAACTTTTCCCAACTTTGTTTTGAAATGTGTAAACAGCATCTGAAATACAGGTATCTGCATTAACATTTGAAAAAGTAAGTAAAGCTTTTGAAATTACTGTACAGTATCTCATACCATAACTTTTCTTGGATATGTGTATGGCTGCAGTTTTTATCAGTAGCTACTGCATACCATGGAAAAGGAACTTAGATACCATCTGTAATACACTGTTGATTCAGAAATATTCATCTTAGAAAAAATAAGGACAACATTGCTCATTGTGAAAACTTCAATCATCAGTTAAAGACACAGTTTTGATTGACTCTACAGTAGTCATCCTCAGAGTGGTTCATTTAGTATTAGTATGTGTTTCACACATGCTCAGTGTAAAGATGCTGCATGTAAAGCATTGTCAAGAGAGATTAGAAATGGACATTCATGGGAACAGTTGTAGAGGACATGCAGTGATGTCACCATTACTCCTTTGCATTTCTTGTCTGACAAATCTTCACGATCCCTAGGAAGTCACTACAGGGCCTGGATCATACAGTACTGTACATGTGTTCATCTTTCATTTTACCTACCATATCATTATTGTTCTATTGACAGCAGCTGGAGGCATAGGCTACATTAAACAGGGCTCTTGTTTGGCGAGCCACAGCTGACAAATGCAAGTATTTTTTCCCTTTGGCGAACAGATTTTACATGCAAGTTGCCTTTTGGTGAGGAGAAAATACATCCTCTTCAAAACCCAGTATACTACAAAATAAGTAATCTCAATTAAATGACAAAAAGCGTGTTGTGATCGATTATTTACGGTAGTCATTCCTTGTCGCCACTGTCAATGTTGAACACCTCATTATATGATTCTGATCATCACAGTGTGTAAATAAGTAAATATATTTAGTGCTTGTAAAATATTTCGGATCGTAGTCAGTTTGGCTACTAAAAATTTATTTGGCTCGTAAATCTGAAACCTTAGGAGCCAAATGGTTCGCAACCATCGGCAGTTAGTAAGAGCCCTGTTAAATTACAGTGTGGTGTACAGTATACAATTTGTAAAGCTGAAAATGGGACTTGCTTATAATATGGTACTGAGTACCATCTGTGGAACAAAATCAACAAGGCTAGTGTCATGTGTCAGTCACTTCAAAGTATGGTAATTTATGAGAATTATATACAGGGTGATGGGCAGTAGCACTAAATGTAATTACCATTAAAAAAGTGAGCAATGTAGAGTGGAGTATGGAGTGGGTACTCGGCCATCTCTCTGTACAGTAGCTATCCACCATTCTCACTTTTCTTGATTAGTGGAAATCTGTAGAATGATGTATATTCCCTCCCTTGCCTAATTGTGCAACCAGCAAGTCAACATCTGTGTGGATTGATAAAAAGGAACAGTTATTAAAGTACGAGAAGAATGTACATAGCTATACTTCAGCGGTGGTCTGCATGGGATTGTCAGCTGATCATAACAAACAAGAAAAAAAAGAAAACACACACACACACACACACACACACACACCGCTTGCTGGTGTAGTGGTAACGTTCTCGCTTGCCAACTGGTGGACGGGAGTTCGCGCCTCGCTCAGGTTGCGAAAAGTTTCACTGACGAAGTGGGTGGTTACTGTCCCCCTTGAGCAAGGGGACAGGTGTGTGCGTGTGTGAAGGTCACAGCCTTGCCCTTAGATCGGACTATATGAGCTCTCAGCTCCCTTCCGGGAGGGTAAAAAGCTGACGATCACGACCATCAAGTGATCCTGACCGACCCGGTGAATTACACACACACACACACACACAGGTTACCCTCATTTTGCAATCATTCGCTTAAACAGTAAAAAAGAAAAAAATTTTGTTAAGGACTTCCTTCTGATAGCCTTTGTAATTCTGTTTGAGTAGGCTAAAAATGCTCCAGTATGTTCAGTAGTAACGTAACCAGATAAAGATTGGAATCACCCAGGCTATAGACAGAAAACTGGTGGTCATAACTTCATACACTGCCATTGTAAGGTAGTGTTGTTGTTGTTGTTGGATCAGGCTCATCTGGATTTGAACCTGGTGGACTGCAAGCTAAAGTTCTGCAGTCATTATCTTCCTATTGAGGGAATAGGGAAGGCTTAAAGGGACATTTCTATAACCAGGCACAGCACCGTACTGTATCAGTACCACTGCATGAAGCCATCCTTCTCCAGCACCATGAAAGGATTAGTGATAAATGACTTCAAAGGCAAAGGCCTGGATTCTGAGCAGCTAAGGAACCATCCTATCATTTCTCCTTTCTCATACCTGGTAATCTCTATTAATGGCACATTATTGGGTTCTTTTATGGTAGTAATGCAAACTGTGTGTGTACTGTATTGAAAAGACACAGAGAGCTAAAAGAGCATAAAAAGGTGTGATAGGCAAAGTAAGACACTGAGGAATAGGTGCTGCGGAGCCTTGTAAGTTGACAAGACTGTGACCTTTGAAACCAATTCTGTCGTAGCCTCTCCGAATGAATAGTGCATTTCACCTCTCATAGCAGGGTGCTTGAGAGGGACATCATCTTGTGGTGATATCAATTTGATCCCGGTGGCTCAATTGCCTAGTTATGCAAGCATCCCTCATGTTTCCTATCCCTCGAAAGGAGGAGTGTGGATTGGAGGAGAAAGAAAACTTGACCTTTCAGTGTTTATAAAGGATGAAGGAGACCTAGAAGTCACTGACTGTGTATGCTAAAGTTTATTTTTACATAATTAAATTATTCATGTAGCCTTTTCCGGCTCAGTATTAGCGTTGCACATTAAGGTATGTGCCATGCTATACCCTTTTTACTCTGAGCTGACCTAAAATTGCCATCTCGTTCATCTTGAATGCTGAGTTGTAATGAGATTAGCACCAGAATATGATGCTGGATAGGGAGAAGTGTTGTGGAGAGGATCTAGAACCATAACATTTTTTTTCTGTCACTGAGCTGCATGAAATAAGCCACAAAATAATGAAAATTTGGTCTGTGATAAGGCGAAAGAACTGTAATACAGTACTGGACTGTGTTTGTAATGTACAGTGGGGCACCAATTTTCGCGCCTAATTGGGTCCAAAAATAATGCGCGAAAGTGGAATTAGCGAAAGTTGGGGCATTGTCTTTATGGCAAAAAGGCTAATTGGTTCCCGGTTATCCTAAAGTAACATCAGATTTTCATTTTCACTTGCAATACAGTACATCAAATCACTATTGTACATTGCATTGTGAGATACAAACAATAAAAACTCAACTATCTTCCTTTTCATTTCATTATTATACTGCTGTTTCTTCACTCCAACACGATACTCTCTTTTAGCCTTGGCCTTTCCTCCCGACTTTGAATGTCCCGGTCACTTTTTATCACCACCACTGCCTCCCGGCCCTCCCCCCACACCACCAGGCTCTCCCCCCACACCACCAGGCCCTTTCCCCACACTACCAGGTATAGTAGAGGCCATTGAACCGTGAGAATCCAACACAATGGAGCTAGCACGCTTGTACACAATGGCGGGAATGGGTGGACAGAGTGTTGACATGACGTCATTCAAGATGGCGGTGGGTTGCGGGCGGGCGGTGCAGGAAATTCAAAGTTCAAAATATTGTCCCAAACCCAAAATTTGTGCGCGAAAATCGATTTTTTTCAAGCGAAAGTGGAAGTTAGGGAATATTTGGTGCATGCCGCGAAAGTGGATTCCGCGAATCCTGCTGTAGCGAAAGTTGGTGCCCCACTGTACAGTACAGTATGGTATGCCTTTACTCTTATCTGGCACCCTGTTTGATAAGGCTGTGTCATTTCATATTGTACATTATAGCTACGGTACCTCAAATCCAGTACAGAGCAGCTGATGTATATTATGGTGAATTTATGTACTGTACAGTTTTTTTATTTTCTTGTAGAGATGCAAATGACCTCTTGCATATAAGAGTATATTACTGTATATTACTGAAGTACTGTAGGTATTGTATAGATCCTTATAGCCTGTAGCAAAGTTAAACTCCCCACCAGGTTCAGTTCCTTGTCCTGAATGAATGCAGTGCCTTTGTCCATTATCACAAGGAACTCCCTCGAGGGTTTGATATCGAGAATGCAAAGGTGCCTGTCTTTGCCACTGTCCTTGTGTCCTTCCTGTGCTTCCGCCACCCATTCACTGAGTTCAGTGAACTCCTCTGAGGACAGCTGCTTAGTGTGGCTGTCCAGAACTTCTTGCACATCCTCCTCATCAGGCTACTGAAATCTTGTCTCATGCAAGAGGTTGAGGATGTCTCAAAGTCTCAGTGAATGTTCATAATCACCGGGAACCCCAAGAAGGAGTACACACACTCTGACCACACTTTGTGCCAGACAGCGTTCAGTGTGCTCAGCAGCACCTCCTTCCACACTGCAGTTATATTGTTGATGGCATGCTTGATATTGAATTTTCTACAAAAGTGCCACGCCACATTGCTCGCCCCAGAGTCACCATCACCATCTGCTCCATAGTGCAGCAGAGGTAGTAGCTATGCCTTGATGGTTGCAGTGACAACCCTGGTTCATCAGCTGGAGCAGCTTTGTTGTTTTGGGGGCCAGCTGCATCATTTTGATGTTATGCACCCTGTCCTCCATCATCCTGGGGTGGCTCAGGGCATTGTCAACCAGCAGGAGGACGTGGTTGGCAAGGTTGCTCCTGATGGCATAGACACGGAGGTAGGGAGACAGGTATCCTACCTTGTATGACCAGCAGAGTGCAGAAGTCTGCGTGACTGTGAGGCTCTATCTGTTTATCAGTAGCCAGCTGCCATAATCCTGTAAGGGGTGTTACAGTACCATACTCTTCCAAATAACTCAAAGGTTCTCTTTTACTGACCCTGCCAGCACAGCTTCAGCTTCAGGTCCCTCTCTGCATTGGCACCAAGGAGGAGGAGGAGGAGGCTGTCCTTGGCTGCCTTTAACACTGGCACATGTCACTCTTCCTGGCTGATATACTGTAGGTCTTCCTTGATATCTACCTCCAAAACAGGCCCATCTCATCAGAGTTTAAGACCTTCTTTGGAGAGTTCGGTATCCCCTTTCCTCTATAAATTCCTTCAGTTGCGCAGGGAAGGCGTCCACTGCCATGTGGTCTGCACTAGCATCCTCACCATGCATGGTCACATTTAAGGCCAGCATGGGCCTTACACTGCTCAAACCAACCTCCTTGGCTGCCATATCTTGCTTATCCTTGAGGACCTTCCACAGCTCGAGAGCCTTAATGCAGATGAAGGTACGGTGAAGAGTTTCCTTTGCTCGGTTCAGGTTATTAACCCAAAGAACCAGGAGATGCTCCATCCCCTTCATGGTAGGCTCCCTTGGTGTTGGATGTTTTGCAGTCAGGAAAGACTCACTTTGTGATGCTGTGATTATAACATCTGATATCTTTGTGACATTGAACACTGTGGACTGAGGCAGCTTTAGGGTGTCAGTGTTCTTACTTGGGCCCTCCACCTCCCTGTGGCACTTAAAAGTGTCTGATTTCACATCAAGGGAAAGGCTATGCCTTCTCCTTTTAGTCTTCCCCAAGGCAGCAGCAGTACCATAAATTATGGTATATATATCAGTAGCATCACCACTGGGGGTAGCACCAGGCATGATTTCCAGGTTCAGAGTTTCACTTATTTCACACACCATAAGTCCTCTCTCCATTTACTGTTGCACTCAGCACTCTTTATAGCATGCTTGTACTGTTGCTTGGCATTAGTGATGCGATGGTCTTACGCAAGCGAGGTTAGGTAACTCAGAGAATGCAAGGGAGACGATCACAGGCATAGGACACGCGAGCGGTAGGGCAAGTGAGCTCAAAAGGTTGGTGTGAAGGCTGCTGCCTGCACAGTCCGAGATGGGGGTTCTGTGTAGGTGGCCATGTTGAGTAGAGAGCTGACTGTTGGTTTGCATGCATCGCTGTGTCCTCCTGGGATTCTCAGAGGTGGCTGTTGCAGATATCGTTCTAGTGAAATCACCACTCCCCCCCCCTTCCCGCCAAAAAAATAAGTATAACTTTTTAATTATCATTGTAGCAATATATCATACTGCGAACAGTCATATAGCGAAACCTGACTGTACTGTGTATTGTCTATGGCCTACCTTATGGAGAAGTCTTTTCAGAGTACACTTTAGTCTTACAGAAATGTCTGTAACTTTGGTGTTGTTTAAGCAATGACCTGTATTTACTGTAGATAATGCTAGCATTGTAGTTCGCTCAGTCTGCTTTGTATGGAATATCCAGTAGTGTGTGCTTGTATCTTGAGAATTATTTTTTACTACTTTATAAACAGACCGATGTGAGATTGTATTTATTTTTCAGGAGTCGTGTGATTCAGGATGGTGGTGGCGCAGGGTGGTCGTTTGATGCGTGGTGGTGGTATGGCCACCACCGGCTGTGGTATGACTCCGAAGGAACTCTCAGATTACGATGATCTCGCCACCGCCCTTGTACTCGACCCATACCTTGGTTTTATGACTCACAAAATGAATATAAGGTAGCTCATCAACTGTTTTTCTTGACCTATACCTGTACCTTGGTTTCATTACTCATGAAATAAATATTCAGTACCATAATATTGTAGTAAGAAAGATACTTTACATTACACAGTATATAATCTTCAGCTTTTATTTATCAGTGCAGTATATTACAGTTATTGGAAGTTAGAGTCAGCTGTTATCAATTTATATTAATTACAGGATAGATTTACATAACATGAAGATTTCCTGTGAAAGTTATAGTTTCCCAGTAATAAATGCAGTGAGTAGGATCCTGAAGTGGGAAGTTGGAATATCACAAACATTGGTGAACTGTGCTCATATTCTGCAACTTAGGCCTGAAATTGCCTTCTGTCCATCATCAGTAGCCTACTAAATTCTGGCAATAAATTTAACACAGTAATATGGTGCTAGTAATGGAGAAGTGCTATGGAAAAGGATTTAGAGCCATGTTGTCCTAATCTTCTGTCAAGGTGTGTGAGGTAAGCTGAAAAAAAAAAAAAAATCGGCCAAGTGTAGGTGCAAGAACCATATTACAAAATGCTCCCAGAAAAGTGGGCCATATAGGCTTTCATATATCATCCAGCACATCAAAATTGTGAGCTGTGTCCCATACAAAAAAGCCTTGCTGATTAGGCACTTTGGTTGGTTGTCACTTTCACAGTGCTGTACTTTTGGAGTAGATTCATTCCCAAAGTTGCATAAGTTTACAGTATGATAATTTGCAAGTTCTCCTTGGACTGATAAGGAGCTCAGACTACATGTGGTGGTGCTGTACCAGCAACTATCCAGGAACCAAATTTCATCATGTTTTCCTGCTCCATGCTGTGAAAGGGATTCTGGTCTAACCCCGTTAAGGTGCTGTCTACCACAAGGGATGCCAGATCCCTGCATAGTGTGTGTACTGTACTGTACTGTACCTGTAGGACCACTCCACATGTTGCTTACCTGTGGTCAGTGTGTCTGCTCAGTCAGACAGACTCATGTTAAGCAACAGGAACAGCAAGGCTTTCCCAATGAGACATTTTCACTCTTAGGCTCAGTCATTATAACATAAATATCCACATGCAGTTTCACCCTACACTCCAAGGGCATCTATTCCTGTATCAGGTGCAGTATATACACAACCACCACAGTATAATACCAGTACAATGTCATTCATCATCATCATTTTAACCTATAATTTTCCCTCTCATAGATGGGGTGGGATGGGTTCAGAAGCAAGGAAAGTAAAAAATGAGAAGGAGAAATAATCATGAACATGCCTCGTGAAATAGGGCAGACTCCCTGACATTGTCAGTGTTCAGGCCCCTTGGAATCATGACCACCTCACAGGAATAATCTTCCTTATTTAAGTGCCTCATAATACCTATCGGAGCAGATGAGTGTGACATTAAAAAAGGAGTTTAAACATTATCATATTCATCATCATATAGACCTTTCCCACCAAAGGAGAAAATACCCAGCAATTAAATCTATATTGAAGTTTGTTGCTGCCAGATATCGGCCATTGCGGGGGAACAAGGATGATCTCCGCGCCATCGTGGAGGACTTTATCAAGCACCAGGATTATGAAAAAGCCTTCAAGCAGCTGATATCAGGCGACTGGATGCCCTGGACATTTTTGATCATGAAGAATAAGGCACTTCAAGCTGTTTTCAAGGTGTGATATGCTGTATTGCACTTTTTTTTTTTTTTTAAGACAATAAGGCATTTAAGCAGTTTTCAAGATATGATACTTTGCAATTTTTGTTTTCTCTGTCAGCAAACTTAAAAAGGCTGCTAGTCTTGTTTCTGCATCTTTGTACATACTGGTATTTTATCCATTTGTTTCTGCCTTTCATCATTTCTTTTGTTTCCCAAACTTCAGCATCTCACTTTATTACATATTCCTTATACAGCCTTCTTCTTGGGTCTCTCGCATTTCCTTCCACCTGCAGGCTCTGACATTTTATATTCTTAACCAGCCTGTTCATATCTGTTCTCACTTTATTACATACCTTCAGCATTGTAGGGAGAGAGTGAGTGAGTAAACTACGCTACTAGCTACGTGTTGTGACGCTGGAGAGGGATGCCTTCACATGGTGGCATCAACATACAAATGTCCTCTACCCTGATCTTTATCCCCTGAAGGAAGGATGGTGAACTGCTGGAGGTGGGAAGCTTTAGCCTGCAGTTTATGTTGTTCATGTTCAGATAAATCTGGGGTCATAGAAGTAACAACTACTGCTAATTCTGCTTATCTTTTGTGGAAGTCTGACAGTTTTTACTTTTGGCCTTAGGTTTATGTTAGATACAGTTACAGTAGTTTAGGTCCATTTGGTCCATTCAGGCAACTGCAGGCTTTTTTATAGATGTTGAGGATACCATCTATCCATTCAAGTATTTCTCATTCACTAAGCAGATCAGATCATTTCATATAATATATATATATATATATATATATATATATATATATATATATATATACAGTGGGGCACCAACTTTCGCTACAGCAGGATTCGCGGAATCCACTTTCGCGGCATGCACCAAATATTCCCTAACTTCCACTTTCGCTTGAAAAAAATCGATTTTCACGCACAAATTTTGGGTTTGGGACAATATTTTGAACTTTGAATTTCCTGCACCGCCCGCCCGCAACCCACCGCCATCTTGAATGACGTCATGTCAACACTCTGTCCACCCATTCCCGCCATTGTGTACAAGCGTGCTAGCTCCATTGTGTTGGATTCTCACGGTTCATTGGCCTCTACTATACCTGGTAGTGTGGGGAAAGGGCCTGGTGGTGTGGGGGGAGAGCCTGGTGGTGTGGGGGGAGGGCCGGGAGGCAGTGGTGGTGATAAAAAGTGGCCGGGACATTCAAAGTCGGGAGGAAAGGCCAAGGCTAAAAGAGAGTATCGTGTTGGAGTGAAGAAACGGCAGTATAATAATGAAATGAAAAGGAAGATAGTTGAGTTTTTATTGTTTGTATCTCACAATGCAATGTACAATAGTGATTTGATGTACTGTATTGCAAGTGAAAATGAAAATCTGATGTTACTTTAGGATAACCGGGAACCAATTAGCCTTTTTGCCATAAAGACAATGCCCCAACTTTCGCTAATTCCACTTTCGCGCATTATTTTTGGACCCAATTAGGCGCGAAAATTGGTGCCCCACTGTATATATATATATATATATATATATATAGTTTTTTTTTTCTGTGTTCTCTGGATAACTTTTGGTCCATAATAGTAGTACCAGGTAGTCACAGTCACAGGCTCATCTGAATGTGAACCTGGTGGACTGCAGGCTGAAGTGTCCATTTTCCTGCAGTCACCATCCTCCTTTGGGGGACAGGGAGGAAGTTAAGGGGTAGTGGAAGGGCACACACACTGGTGCCACCACATAGAGTTGTCCTTCCCCAGCATCAGGTCTATCATAAGAACTTAAAAAATTGAAATAATAACTGTAGTAGATTGGTTGGCCCATTCTTGGCTGCTCATATAAGAGTGTGACTATACAGCAGTAATAAATATAGTAAAGAAGGCTGTCAGATTCATACAGGTCATGCTCCAGACAGGTCTTTTTTTAATGTGTCCAACTCAGGGCATATGCTTCACAGCCTGCACCCAAGGCCCAATAGTCCTCCAACATACAATACACCTCCACATGTAACCTCTTCGGCACTAACACGCACCATCCATATTGAATACACGTTAGGACTATCTCATATGGAACTGATGTATTGGTATTAGCGGGGGTACTTTTACGACGTAGGCGGGGCTTCAGGTAGATCAGTAACCTCTGCTTTTAAGAAAATCAAATCCTTAAACTGATCCCTGCCTCATTGGGGATTCCAACGTGGGTCCATTAGGACTGCAGGCCACCTCTCTACCGATTCAGCCACCGTGTCCCCTGTCTGTATCTTTCTATTCATCAACTGTCAGATGCCTTAATCCAATATGAGGTGGCCACAAACAAATCGCCTCCACACCACCCTGTCCTCAGGTATTTGGCTGCCCTCCTTCCAGCTCATCCTTGGTCTTCATCTCCACATCACTTATACACACACTTTTAGTCAGTCGTTCATTTTCCCTTCTTTCCATACCCAGAAAGATATGTGCCAGAAAGTAGTCATATCATTGTGTAATTTTTTTAAGTAGGGCAATTAGGGTTCAATTGTCATCAGTAGAGGTCAATATCGTACTGTACTTACCTATAAGTTCTATCCATCAGATCCAGCTGGCAGGTTGTGGCAGTCATCATCTACTCGCATGTTGTTGTGCTGTCAATTTCTTTCACCTTTTTCATTCTTTTTCCGTAGCTGCCCTCCTCTCTCCTTGTTTCTCCCATTATTCCTATCCCACTTTGTTACCAATCTTTCCATTTCAGATGGCTCTAAAATGAGTGACAAGCCAAATTATTTCCTTCAATCCAGGAAACCATTTACGACACTCTTGGTAACTGTATAACCAGACAAGAGGGTGATGTGGAGCTTAGTATGGTGTCCCTGTTAACTGGGTGGAGAAGGGTCAGTCCATCATCCATCTGGGAACCAAACCTCTACCCTCATTCCCATGTTGTGTTGTAGTGAAGTGCCGTCTGCCGCAACTGAACATCAGTTCACTGCCGAGGATGGTTCTGCAGGAATGGTTGCTTGCCAGCAGTTACTGGGTCTGCATGGCCAGACAGACTCGGGTTACTCAACAACAGCAGCGCGTCAGATCTGGGTGGTGTCCTTTAATGTTGCAGCTGTCAGACAAGTTTGTTCAGCATAGGAAATGCTTCTCTTATTGAAGGGGTTTTTGAAGACTACATCTAACCCTATCAAGCTCAAAAGTCTATTCAAAACTGAGTCAGATCATCAGGAAATAGCAAGAATGAAATTAAAAAGACATCCTCAGGCTGAGTGGATTGCAAGTGAAGAGTTGAGAGGGAGGATAGGTCTTGAGTGTATTAATGATGTGATAAGAAGAGGTAGACTGAGATGATTTGGTCCTGTGGAAAGGATGGAGGATGACAGCTTGGTGCAGAGAGTGAGGGATATGAATGTTGAGGGTATAGTTGCAAGAGGCAGACCCAAAATGACCTGAGACGAGGTCATAGAGTGTAACATCAGGGATATAGGACCAAATATAGAGGCTGCTAGATATCAAGCAGCATGGAGAGATGCCATTAGGTGAACAAGGCTGATGCATGCAGGCACATTGGAGCCTTTATAAATGAAAAATAAAAGTTTGTGCCAAAAATCAGTAAGTAAGTGTGTGCCAAGAATCAGTCACGTTGGTGCAGTGTGTCTTGAGATGCTGATTGTGGTGGTCCAGGAGCCTTGTTCACTGAGGAGGCTCCCTAGCACCTCTGCCTTACTAGTTTATGTCTATATTGAGTACACGAACCCCTTGAATCTGGGCGATGTCCATTCTGCTTTATTTCTGCTGCTATTAGATGCTTATATCCAGTTTAGGAAAGGCTTCATACTGAAAGGTTGGATTAATGTTATATCGAACTCCCTCAGTTTGAAACATACATCCTAAACTGAATGAAATTATCAGGAAATGTCAAGAATATGAAGGAAAAGAGGTCCTGGGACTTAAATGGCTAATATCCTCCTGTATATTATCATGGCAAACTATATCAGCATTAGAATTAAATACCACGAGCATATTGAAGTGTGATATACCGTATAAGATAAACTGTCTACGAAAAGAATACTCCCCCAGTATCCCTGCTTGTCGTAAAAGGCGACTAAAAGGGTTGGCAGAGGGTTTGTGCCCCTCCCTGGAAAACAACAAACTAAAAAGACAAACAATTAGCCTCGGACAAGGACTGACCAAAAGATGACGACAAAGGACATGGTAATTGGAACGTGGAATGTAAGGGGAGCGAATGATGAGGTGAAAGAGAGAGAGATTGTCCAGGTGCTTGAGGGTGCGAAAGTTGATGTATGCGGTATAACTGAAACGAAATGGAGAGGTGAGAGTGTGAGAGAATGAGAGTATGGATGGGGTATATGTGCAGGAGTAGGTGAGAATGAGAGGGCAAAAGAAGGAGTATGTATAGTTGTGAGTAAAAGATGGAAGAAGAGCATAAGAGAGTATGGATCAGTTGGGTCAAGGATTGTGTGGGTAAGATTGAAAGTTGGAATACAAATGTGGGCGATTGTGTGTGTGTATGCACCAACGCAAGATCGTGCAAGCAGAGTGAGAGAAGAGTTCTGGACAAATGTGGAAGAGTTCTGGACAAATGTGCATGGAAAAGTTTGGAAGGAATGAGAGAGTGTTTTTGATCGGTGATATGAATGGTAAAGTAGGGAATGTGAAGGTGGATGGAATAGTTGGTGAGTGGGGTGTGCCTGCTGAGATAGACGAGAATGGCAGTGCGTTAGTGGACATTTGTGCTGGGAGGGGGTTAGTGATAGCCAATACCCTCTTCAGGCACAAAATGATCCACAAGTATACATGGCGAGTGATGAGAAGGGTGGGTGGTGAACTGAATGAAAGGAAGGCAATGATTGATTATGTGTGTGTGGATGAAAGGATGCAAAAATGTGTAATGGATGCAAGAGCTTATAGAGGTTGTGGGAGTGGACTTTCTGACCACTATTTGGTGGTGGCCAGAATCAAGGTCCAATTAGGATGGAGAAATAGAAGAAGGGAAGGATGGGAAGAAGGAGTATTTGTAAGGAGAGTGGAAAGGTTACATGGGGATGAGAAAAAGGCAGAGTATAAGAGAGAAGTGGAGGAACGATTGGGCAAATATGAACTGGAGCAGATGGGGGACGTGGAAGGTGTGTGCAGGATGTTTACAGGAGAAATATGTGCAGCACGTGATGTGGTGTGTGGGATGAAGAGAAGACAGAGGGGTGTGCAAGGAACAGCGTGGTGGAATGAAGAGATGAGACAGGCTGTGGCACAAAAGAAGAAAGGATACAATGAATGGATGAGAAATAGGGGCGTGGAAGAAGTTGAGAGGCGGAAGAGAAAGTTATATGTAGAAAGAATGAGAGAGGTGAAAAGATTAGTAAGAGAGAGTAAGAAGAGAGCGGATGAGGAATTGGAAAGGAACTTGAGTGTAAAATGGAGGGACTGTAAGAAAATGTTCTGGAAAGAGGTGAAAAGAGTAAGACAGGGTGGAAATGAAGTTAGCAGGGGAGTGAAAGATAAAAATGGTAGATTACTAGTGGAGAAGGGAGAAAAAGTGAGCAGATAGAGAGAACACTTTAAGGAATTGTTGAACATAGAGGATGGAAGTAATGCGAGTATCAGTGGCTGGGGAATGGCTGGGAGAAGGAGGGAGGTGAGAAGACAGGAAGAAATCAGTAGGATAGAAGTTGTGGAAGCAATGAAGAAAGTCAAATTGGGGAAAGCCCAAGGAATTGATGGAGTGCGTGGTGAAATGCTGAAGTATGGGGGAGAGATAGTAGTAGAATAGATGTGGAAAATGTGCAACTTGGCCTGGGAGGAAGGTAGAGTCCCGGAGGATTGGAAGTCAGGTATAATTATTCCCATGTACAAAGGAAAAGGGGAAAAAGAAGTGTGTGGTAATCATAGGGGCATCTGTCTTCTTAGTATAATAGGAAAAGTGTATGGTAGGATACTTATTGACAGAGTTAGAGAAAGAACTGAGGAATTAGTTGGAGAAGAACAGGGAGGCTTTAGGAAGGGAAGAGGTTGTGTAGATCAGATATTCATTCTTAGATCTTTAGTGGAAAAGTTTCTAGAGAAGGGAAAGAAGTTGTATGCGGCTTTCGTGGATTTGGAGAAAGCATATGACGGGGTGGATAGACAGGGATTGTGGAAAGTATTAATAATATATGGAGTAGATGGGAAGTTGTTGAATGCTGTGAAGAGTATGTATGATGGTGCTAAGGCTGCAGTGCGTGTGGATGGTGAACTGAGTTAATTTTTCTCTTTGAAAGTTGGGTTGAAATTGGGATGTGTCATGTCTCCATGGTTGTTCAATCTGTGCATGGATGGGGTAATAAAAGAGGTACAAGGTAGGGTAGTGGATGTTGGAGTGGCCCTGGTGAGAGAGGGTAATGTTTGGAAACTCCCTGTACTGTTGTTTGCAGATGATACTGTGTTGTTGAGTGAAGACGAAGGAGAGCTGCAAGGCTTGGTGGATGAGTTTGGGAGAGTATGTATGAAACGGAATCTAAAGGTGAATGTAGGGAAGAGTAAAGTGATGGTCTTTGAGAGAGGTGAAGTCAGTGAATGTACAGCGAGGTTGGATGGTGAGGAATTGGAAAATGTGAGTACGTTTAAGTACTTGAGTAGTGTGATGAGTAAGGACGGGGGTTTGGAGGGTGAAGTGCTTGAAAGGGTACATTAGGGAAGAAAGGTTGCTGGTTCCTTGAGGGCAGTGATAAGAAGCAGGGAAGTGAGCATGGAAGTGAAAAAGTTACTACATGACAGTATTGTGATACCAACTCTAACGTATGGAAGTGAAGCTTGGACGTTGTTGGAAGGACACAAGTCAAGAGTGAGAGCAGTGGAAATGTGTTATTTAAGAGGAGCCTGTGGAGTCACATGGAGAGACAGGCTGACGAATGAGGTTATAAAGGAGCATTGTGGTGTGGATGTGGATGTGATAGGGAGTGTTAGGAGGAATACACTGAGGTGGTTTGGCCATGTGGAGAGGATGGAGGGTGAAAGACTGACGAAGAGAGTGTATGTGAGTGAGGTGGAGGGAGGAAGAGGGAGGGGGAGGCCGAGGATGAGATGGAGGGATGGGGTGGAGAGGTATATGAAAGAGGGGTGTGTGAGTTGGGAGCGGGGCAGTGAATTGGCGGGGGACAGGGCGACGTGGAGGCGATATGTTTGTGGCCACCCCAAACGGGATTGAGGCGTCTGGCAATAGATAGATAGATAGATAGTCTACGAAAAGGTCCATAACTCATTTCTGCTCAGTTGATGGCCAGAGGAGACTCATTCTGCATTATAACTAAGGCTTATCAAATTCTTTGGAACTATGGCTTGGAACAGTATTCACATTGTGGGAGTGGCCCAGTTCCATCAGTGGAAAACAAGCTGACTTTGATAAATCCTCAATGCTCAACAGTAGGTGCCCAGATGTGGTTAGGATGTTGATTATGGATAGAAATTAAATGCCAGACTTTAATGACTGGCTGCTTAAATTCTTGCTTTAGTTAAATTTTGGGGTAAACATCTTGCTCTTTCTTTTCAAGAATTTTTTCTTTTTTGTTAGTCATATCTTTGTGTGTCTACTAAAGAGTATTGTCTTTTATTTTTTTCAGGAACATGTGTTTAGATACTTGAGAGTATTTGACAAGGACAGTGGATTTGTTGTGAAACCTTGCTACCGGTACTCCATGGAAGGATGTGTTGGCGCCAAGATATGTGCTACCAAAAAATGGTATTACAGTCGGAAGTTTTCTTGATACACAGTTGACTAATATTTGTGGGTATTTCAGAAAACTGATTTGATGCACTTTATACTTGTTTGCATATGCATTAATGAAGCACTGTACATGACAGAATTTACCTGAATTTATATGATAACCTATATAATGCAATGAGTTTTCACATTTTATTATGTATACCTGTGTATGCAGAATGAGCACTGCATACTTAAAGCCCATGAGCATGAGTATCTCTGTATTTTATTGTGGCTGCCCTGTATGATAATATTTAAGTTAAGAAGCTGCATTATACTCAAGGGATTAAATGGGTAACATGACAAGACCTTGAGAGCTGACTCTGTTCAGACCTTTGGGAGGACATTTAGTGTTAACTCTTTACCAGTAAACATAAAGCATATTGCTCTTCAGGTACAAGAATGAGCAGATTGGTTTCCTGGTGGGCTGCATTGCTGAATTGAGTGAACTTGAAGAAACTCAGTTGCTTCACCCAGGCAAAAATGACTTCTCTGTGATGTATTCCTGTAGGAAAAACTGTGCACAGCTTTGGCTTGGACCAGCAGCTTTCATCAACCATGATTGCCGATCTAATTGCAAGGTAGGTTAAGTAAGGTTTTTGTTGTGGAGTTTCAGGTGATCAGTACTGTTGTGTTTGTGGCCACAAGTTTATCTGGGTGTGATCCTGAAGGACTGCAGGTTGAGGTTGCCCTACTGCAATTGATCATCCTCCTGTCAGGTGCTATGGGGGGTAGTTGAGAGATGTTTGTTGTACCAGGTATTGAATCCATCTGGCCATAACAGTGCCACAACAGGAAGGCATCACTGTCTAGCAGTACTACAAATATGGGGGAAAAGAAGAAGACGAAAAAAAATACAAGCTAGGTAACTAGCCCAACAATCATTACTCTCAGACATTGGTATCGCATATAGAGTATATCTCATAACCCAAGTTTGCAGCAGCTGTTGTGAAGTAATTAATTGGCTTTAACACTTGGTTGAACTCCTAGGATGTAGAGAACATCTGCTGAACCATAGTCAACCTAAATATGGGGATTCATTTGAGGGAAGTTTGGTGTCATTTGATACTTGTAGCAAGGACTACTTTAACCTTTTTATCTATCTATCTATCTATAGCCCGACGCCCTAATCCCGCAAAGGGTGGCCGCAGACAAAACGCCTCCAAGTCACTCTGTCACCCACCATTTGACTCCCCTCCCCCCAACTCACCCCCCCCCTCCCTCATATACCTCTCAACTCCATCCCTCCACCTCATCCTCGGTCTACCCCTCCCTCTCCCTCCCTCCACCTCACCTACATACACCCTCTTAGTCAGTCTTTCATTCTCCATTCTCTCCATGTGTCCAAACCACCTCAGTGTATTTCTCCTAATCTTTTCAACCACATCCACATCTACCCCACAACGTTCCTTCACTTCTTCATTCGTCAACCTGTCCCTCCACGTCACTCCACATGCTCCTCTCAAGTAACTCATTTCCACTGCTCTCACTCTTGACTTGTTCCCCTCTTGCAATGTCCATGCCTCGCGTCCATACGTCAGGGTAGGGATCACAATACCATCATGCAGTGACTTTTTAACTTCCATACTCACCTCCCTATTTCTCATCACTGCTTTCAGTGTACCAACAACCTTCCTTCCCTGCTGTACCCTTTCACGTACTTCATCCCCCAAAGTTCCATCCTTACTCATCACACTACCCAAGTACTTGAATGCACTCACATTCTCCATATCCTCACCATCCAACCTCACTGCACACTCAGTGACCTCATTCCTCTCAAACACCATAACTTTACTTTTGTTTACATTAACTTTCAGCTTCCTCCTCCTACACACTGTCCCAAATTCATTCACCAAACCTTGCAACTCCCATTCATCTTCACTCAACAATACTGTATCATCAGCAAACAGCAACACCGGAAGCTTCCAGATCTCACCCTCATTCATTAGGGCCACCCCCACATCCACTGCCCTACCTTGTACCTCCTTTACAACCCCATCCATATGTATATTAAACAGCCATGGAGACATTACACACCCCTGTTTCAGTCCCACATTGAGATCAAAGAACTCACTCAGCTCACCATCCACTCGCACCGTAGCCCTAGCTCCCTCGTACATACTCTTCACAGCACTCAACAATTTCCCCTCCACTCCATATATTCTTAATACCTTCCACATACCTTGCCTATCTATTCTGTCATAAGCTTTCTCCAAGTCCATGAAGGCAGCATACTCTTTCCTTCCCTTCTCTAGATACTTCTCCACTAAACATCTTAGAACAAATATCTGATCTACACACCCTTTTCCCTTCCTAAATCCCCCTTGTTCTTCTCCAACTAGCTCCTCTGTCATATGCCTAACCCTATCAATGAGTATTCTACCATATATTTTACCAGTCACACTAAGAAGGCAAATATCCCTATGGTTACCACATACTTCTCTCTCCCCTTTTCCTTTGTACAGAGGAACAATTATACCTGATTTCCAGTCCTCTGGAACCTTTCCCTCTTCCCAAGCCAATCTACACAACTTCCATATCCACTCCACAACAATCTCACCCCCATACCTAAGCATTTCACCACACACTCCATCAATTCCTGGGGCCTTTCCCAGCTTAATCTTCTTCATCGCTTCCACTACTTCCGACCTACTGATCTCTTCCTCCCTCCTCTCATCTCTTCTTCTCCCAGCCATTCCCCAACCACTTATACTCACACTGCTTTCACTCTCTACATTCAACAAATCCTCAGAGTGCTCCTTCCATCTCCTCAATTTCTCTCTCTTCTCCACCAACAATCTATTATTCCTATCCTTCACTCCCCTACTATTTCCCCTTTCACACTGCCTTACTTTCTTTACCTCCTTCCAAAACAATTTCTTACTCTCCCTCCATTTCACACTCAGATTCCTCCCAAACTCTTCATCCACTTTCTTCTTACTCTCCTTCACCAGTCTCTTAACCTCCCTTCTCCTGCTCACATATACCTCTCTCTTCTCTCTCATCTTCTCCCCTACCTCTACTCGCCAACCATTCACCATATGCCTTCTTCTTTTGTTCCACAGCTCGTTTCACCTCATCATTCCACCATGCTGTCCCTTGCACACCCTTGCATCTCCTCCTCACTCCACAAACCGCCTCACACGCTGCGCTTATCTCTTCCGTGAATATCTTACATACTTCTTCCACCCCTTCCATCTGCTCTAGCTCATACCTTCCCAATCTTTCTTCCAGTATGCTCTTATACTCTGTCCTTTTCTCACTATCTTGCAATTTCTCCACTCTTCTCACAGGAGCTGCTTCCTCCTGTCTTCCCCTTCGCCTCCTCAACCACTTTCTTTGCAGCTCTACCTTGGCCATCACTAAGTGATGGTCCGAGACTCCATTCCCCCACCCTCTCCACACCCTTGCATCCAACACTTGTCTTCTCATTCGCTCATCCACACACACGTAGTCTATCATTGCCTTTCGTTCAACAAGTTCACCATCCATCCTCCTCATTACTCTCCATGTATACCGGTGGATCATCTTATGACGAAAGTAGGTGTTGGCTATTGCCAACCCCTTACCAGCACAGATGTCCACCAAAGCACTACCATTCCCATCTACATCACCTGGCACACCCCACTGACCAACCACTCCATCCACTCGTACATTCCCAACTTTGCCATTCATGTCTCCAATCAACAGCACTCTCTCGCTCCTCTCAGACTTGTCCATACATGCTTCTACTCTCGCCCAAAACTCATCTTTCACTCTTGCCACTCGATCCTCTGTTGGAGCATACACACATACAATCGCCCATGCTTGTATACCTACTTTCATCCTCACCCATACAATCCTTGCACCCACTGTTCCATACTCTCTTATATTCTCCTTCCACTTCTTGCTTATCATCAGACATACTCCCTCTCTTGCCCTCTCATTCTCACTGACTCCCGCACATATACCTACACCATATTCCCATTCTCTCATCCTTTCACCTTTCCATTTAGTTTCAGTCAATCCACATATATCCACTTTTGCATCCTCAAGCACCTGGACAATCTCTCTCTCTTTCACTTCATCATTCACTCCTCTCACATTCCACGTTCCTACCCTCAGAATGTCCTTTGTCCGTTCCTTAGTTGTCAACGTATGGTCCGTCCGGGTCCGAGGCGCTTTATTTGCTTTTTTAGTTAGTTCTTTTTACGGGGTGGGGCACTAACCCACCACCAACCCTTTTAGTCGCCTCGTACGGCAAGCAGGGATACTGGGGGAGTATTCTTGAAACCCCCCTACCCCCAGTCTGATTGACCCTAGCAGATAGGTAATGTGATATGCATAACTGTCAATGTTTATTCTTGTGAGGTTGAGTCAGGATTCTGTGGGCTTGAATGGTGAAGGAATGAGAGTGGGCCCGTCGAATTGAGACATATTTAGTAGTTCTTACCCTGTCAGATTTTGCTTGTTGTCTTGTCCCTATCTTACTGCATCTTTTAGGCGGGAAAAGAGGTTGGGGATGATGGTGGTGATGATTTCCGTGCAGTAATATGAGCAATTTTGTTAACAGTTAACTGCAACAGGACGAGGAACAGCTTGTGTGAAGGTTTTAAGGGACATCGAAGAAGGTGAAGAGATAACCTGCTTTTATGGTGAAGATTTCTTTGGAGACAATAACTCCTATTGTGAATGTATCACTTGTGAAAGGTAAGAAGCCACTATGCTATTGTTTTGGTATTTCTGTAATATCTTGAAAAGTTGCTCTAGCTTATAGATGGGATGAAGCGTGTAAGTTTGAATATTTATGCCTGTGGGATGGAGTCAGAAATCTAGGAGTTGAAATATTGAGTGAATTAGAGTGTGGTCCATTTAATTGGACAGGCATTTGGTTTGTTTCTCCCTCTGTCAGATTTTTTCCTGCTCTGTGGACCCTACCTCACTCATTTTTAGGTGCAAAAAAGAAGTGTAATGATGATCACGGTGTGTGTATGAAGTTTATTATGTAAAGATAATGTACAGTATTATATACATCATCTTGTCCTCTTCATCATCATCATTGTTAGTCCTATTTTGCTCCATATAAACGGGAGCTTAAGGGCCCTGGGCAAGGCTACTCGGTCCTGCCAATTAAAGGCATCATTGGCCAGCCTCATTGACCCCTGAATGACATTGTGCAAGCAGTAAACCCCAGTCACCCCTCAGATGGAACCCATACAAGCATCATCCAGCTGGAGTGCATTAATTTGCTAAAACCACCATGCGTCATTTTGTTACATGATTTCCACCCAGGTTAGAAAGTGATTTTCTGGAATACAGGAAACCATCCCACAGTGTAGTCACCAGGAGAGAGAGAGAGAGCACTCTGTCTGATGAGTGGATGATTGGTATCCCCACCTGTATTATATGGAGGCTGTTATACAGTATTTAGCAAGCCACAGAGTTATGTGCAGAGTTTTTTATTGAGCAAGACACAAAATTATCTACAGGACAGTGTTCTATTGAGGCAAGTCACAAAATGATGTTATATACAGAGTCTGTTTTATTGAGCAAGTCACAGAAATACCTTTAATCTTATACATAAACAGTTAGAAACCTTTTTTAATGCAAGCTTGTGTTGGCCTTTTCACTTGATGGCATCCATGAAGCCATGTGTATTCATATGCCTTAACACCAAAAGGGATGGCCACAAATAAATCACCTTCATGTCACCCTGTCTTCTGCCATCAGCTACCCTCTGTCACATACCTCTCACTCACACAGCCTCTCTTTTATCATCCAGTCTGTTATTGCTACATTAGAAGTGTAGGAATGATGATGATAATAATAAGGCTAGTACATTATTTGAATAATAATAGAACAGTAACCTGTGTCATACTCTTTGCCTACAGACGTGGCACCGGAGCATTTGCAGACAAGAAAAATGAAGGAGATGCTGAAAAGGGATATAGACTGAGAGAGACAGACTTGCGTTTGCGAATAAGCCGGCAAAGAATGCGTAACCAACAGCAGCAGCAAGATTCTGGAGAGGAAGTAGTGAATAAAGGCAAAAGTGAAAGTGATGTGAGTTTAAAGGTAGATGCCAGTGATCACAAACTGAAACTAAGCACTGTGTCTGCCAAAGTGAATGGTGATGTAAGGAGAGAGCTTAGGATTAGAGGCGGATCTCGAGATTCAGAAAAATCCGATTCCAGTCCAGAAAATAGCAACACACAAGCACACATTAAACGGTCAAGCTCTCAGGCTCATTCTCACATAAATAGTTTGTATCCGAAGGCAAAGAACCGGAGAACAAGTTCAGATAGTGCTCAGGAAAATATTGACATTACCAATGGAGAGTGTGAAGGTACCGTGAAACCCCACGAAGCAGAGAAGTTTCATAAAAATCTTACGGCAAAAGGGCGCCCACAGACGAGAAGTTGTGTTGTTGCCCTTTCTAACTCTCTGAGTGAAGACAAGGTTTCTCGAGACTTGACCCCAGATAATTCACCACAAAACATGGGGCACTTGGACTCAAAAACTATTCGGGTGCGCACCCGCCGTCGTCAGCTATCTAATCCCATGAAAGATGTTGGGAACACACGGATCCTGAGAGGGCAGAATAACAGAGCTGAAAACCTTAACATAAAGGGTCCTACCTCCTTGTTTACAGAGGTAGACAGTGGGGAAGGTGAGTCTCAGTCTACAGCAGATAGTGTTACTCTGTTGCCCATGAAGGAGGAGTCTGCTAGAGTCTCTGGGAGTAACACCCAAATCGTAGCATTACCAGAAGGCAATATTGAAGTGTCTACAAGGGAGCTAACAGTAAGAGAATCCACACCAAGCTCAAATTGCTTTGTAGATCTCAGTCGAGTGAAATTAACTGAACGCATGCAGGCCGATATGATGAGTGAAGCTTCTCGGCAAAGTTGTAGTGTTACTGCCAGCTCTGCTTCCCAGTGTTTGTCTGTAACTGGAAGACCCCCACTGCGCAGGCTACGCAGACCCCCTGGTGAAAAATGTGATACTTCTAGTTTAGGTTACATTAGTGTAGGAAATAAGTGTTCTAGTAATATAATTAACAATAACACTGACAAAGTGTCAGAACAGTCACTGCCAACTTCTCAAATACCTCAGCAGTCTAGTAGTGTTAAAAAAGAGGTTGAGGGTGTAACGAGTCACAGCAAGAAATCCAAACAGGCACGGTGCAAACAAACAGCTTTAAAAGACATTAGCAGTACGATTGTTGTTCAGTCAAGTTCAGATGCTTCGGAAACTGGTTCAGCTACCCATTCATCAGCAAAAGATGTTTATGAGTTTGAAGAAGAAGATGATTCATCCTCCCCTGGGTCATTGCGAGTTGGTAAGCTGGCATCAGGAGTTCGCTGGGGGAGAAATGTAACTCCCCAGTGTGAGTCCCCACCACATCCACTTGTTGGTTACACACCCTCATCCCCATCTTCAACAATGGGCACTCCGGAAAAGAATGGGAGATGTGGCGTCAAGTTGAAGCTGCGCATGAAGCGATCCCCAGTTTTAGACGAAGTAATTGAAGTGGGTTCTCACCTCTCGGATTCGGGAGTAAACTACGAGCCTGAGTACGAGGTGTTAACTGTAGAAGGGATCACAAATCAGGACTATCAACCTGATAGCCATCACCATCATCACCACCACCACAGACGTCACCGAAAAAAGCATCACAGGGAGCACAGGCGCCGTTCAGACTCGTCTGAGAGTGAGAGTAGCGATGGGGACAGCACTACTTCACCCAGACCCACCATGAAGCGACTACGACTGATACTGGGTAATGAGACTCACACAATCACCATTCCAGACACTCACCTGGAAAAAAAATAGCTTTTAGAGCATTTACAGTTCATTGATACACAAACTCCCCTCCCAACGATCTTAAAGTCCATTTTTGAACAACAATGACTGTTTAATTTC
Source organism: Coenobita brevimanus (assembly GCF_032717465.1). NCBI lineage: Eukaryota > Metazoa > Arthropoda > Malacostraca > Decapoda > Coenobitidae > Coenobita > Coenobita brevimanus. The sequence continues at coordinate 4,849,762 of NC_137068.1, read as the reverse complement.
TCAAGTCACCTTTAACTTACTGGTGTAAGTTCCAACACAAATGAAAACCTGTTTGTTACAAATTAGTGTTGTGCATTTCACACCAACTTCCATCTGATCCACTCCATTGCAAACAGTTTACTCCAATGCAAACAATTTACCCATTGGCTTCATGTAAGCTGATATACTGGACCAGAAAATAGTTTAGCCCCATGAGTGCAAGTGACGTCCTTTTTAAATTTATTCTTGCTGCTGCCAAACTGTCTTAGCTTAGGAAGTACCTGTCGTATGGAAGGGATTCATTAGGGCTGTATTTAACCTCCCCAGTTTGAAGATCCTTATCCTAAGCTGAACAAAGCAATTAGAAGATGGCAAGATAAAGATGGAAAGGACATCCCCAGACTCAGTGGGTAATTGCCAATGGCCGTTACATTCTGTTTAATAATTTACTGCCTCATTGGATGTTTTTATGATGTGTTATTCATGTAGAAGTTTTATGTATTTTGATATTTTATTTAGTGTATCTTCACCATATCAACCCCCTTCAATCCAGTGGAGTATTTTTGTGCTTTATTCTTGCTATCTCCAGCTTACTCTATATTTTTAATCCTTTTAACTTGAGAGCCCCATTGTAGGGAAGAAGTAAATGAAGGCTTTGTCAAACCCTTGTATTGTCAAAATCTACCTTAAGGTGAACAGTCATCTGGGGACAGTACAAATAAAACAGAAAATAGGTTTTAATAAATTGTTCTTTCTGCCTCCAAACAGTTTTATTCAGCGCTGGAAGGACCTACTGTAGTGAAGGGATATGAAGGCTAATTCTAACCTCACTATTTCAAAAAGTCTCTGAAGCTAATTAAAAATGTCTAGGGATAGTATGAGTAAAACAGACAATACATCATAGGATTGAAGGGGGTGAACATACCTTTGAATTGTGACAAAAAATATTAGTTGGAAAGAGTAAATATATATTTACCACTATGTGTCATTAAAGCTTTAGAAGACTTTAATTGAATTACAGTTATATATATAATCCATTGAATCTGGGCGCCATCCATTTTTGTTCATTCTTGCTGCTTCCCAGATGATTTTGTTCAGCTTAGGAACAGTACCAGTATCTCTTATTGAAGGAGTTTAACAATGCTGTATCTAACCCCTCCAGCTTGAAAAGTCTCCCTAAGCTGAATGAATTGTTAGGAAATTGCAGGAGTAAATTTAAATAAGATGTCCCTGGTCTTAGTGGGTTAAAGTTACAGACGTGTTTGACACCTTAGGTAATTTTTTTTTTTCTTTTTTCCTTTTAAATAACACTAGGTGGAAATATGAAGAGGTAAAACCTGATGTAGGAAGAGAGTTGCTCCCCAACTTACTTGTGGAAACATGAACTATATGTAGAAGTTATTTTTTCAATTAATGTATGAATTTTATTTAGTTTTTTTTTTTTTTCAGCAAAATCATAACCTGTATTGAGATGAATTGGGTTGTTCTTCCCAGTGAAATTGCAAAATACTATATAGAGCGTTTTACTATACTTATTACTGTATCTTACGTTCCTTATGAAACTGTTTAAATGACCATTAATACAAGTTGAGTGTTCATGATGTAAATTTCCACTTCTATATTGATTTGTACAGCCGTGGACATAAATATTGCTCCACACCATTCCAGTTAATGACAAAACAGTTACCGGTGACTTTTAATACCCAGTGGTGAGATCTTTGGAGCCCAACAAAAATCTCAAAATACTGTATTGTGTAATAGTTGTATAAGTATTTAGCTAAAATGTGGAACAATATTACTGTCTAGTTGTACTGGTTGGCCTCAGGTGTTTGTGAATTTTGACATATGAACGTTTAGTTAGAACGAACTCATGGAACCAGTTAACCTTTTCAGTCCAGTGATTTACATTACATTTTATTCTTACTTTCGCTGGATGATATTCGGTTCAACTAAATGTCAGGCTTTTAGTAATGAAGGAGTTATGGCTACATCTAACCCTCTTCATCGTTTAAAGACTCTCCTCGGCCGAATAACTCATCTGGAGATTGCATGAATTAACTATACATCACTGGAGTGAAGGGGTTAAATTTGTAAGTAGGGGAGCAGCTTTATCAATTCACGTAAAACCAACAGCACTCGAGAGCACTTCACGGGCTCACTAGGATTGGTTCTGTCCAGTTAACACTTGTAAGATCAGCGCACAATTTTCCAAGCCAATTAAGTATGATCCATAGCAAATTGGAATTAAGTGGCCACAAATCAAGTCCTTCCACACCTACCCATATTCTCACGCAAATTCCATCAACTGCCATAAGTTAATGATCGATCTTTTTGTTTCTAGCACCAGTTCTTCTGAAGAGGTCAATATTGCTCAGAACCATCAGTCATCAGAACATTGGAATGAACTGTTACGAGAGATGGAGGTAGAATCGGGGAGAGTGGGCAGGTTTGGAAGGGTATGAATCATGACCAAATGTGATTCTAATTTTGGATGGCCTTTAGATCTGGAATAGCTTGCTTTGTTCAGACAAAAAAAAAAAAACTTTAATATCTTAGAGGTTACTAAATGGATTGATATATTGATGATGATGAGTGTAACAAGAGTTGTTCTGCGGAGTCATGGCTTAGTCTAGGCTACCTGTACAGTACTTCAGTTGTCTTGTAGCTGTGGTTAATTATTTATACAGTGAACATGTAAGGAGTTGCTGTATATATGATGCACTTAACCCAGTCAGTTTGGTGATGGGTTTTATTGATTTATTCATGCAACCTTGTGATGACTGTATGCAACTTTGGAAGGACCTTTAATAGCAAGAGGTGAAGCATGTTTCAGTTTATTCTTTTTGCCGCCAGATGATTTTGTTCAGTTTAGGAAACAAAGTAATGAAGGGGATTATGGAAGCTATATCTAACCCCTCCAGTCAGAGAAGTCACCCGTAAGCTGAATATAATCATCTAGTAGTAGTGAGAGTAAAGTGTGAATTGTATGTTGGAGTAAAAGGTTTATGTTGGCCATATGTAACCTCTCACTGTTCAAAAAGTCTCTTCCAAGTTAAATAAATACACCTGGAGGTAGCGAGAATAAAATAAAAAGCACGTCCTCTGAGTGGTGGGGTTAAGATGAGAGACTGAAGCTGAAGAAACAAGTTGTAATTCACATGATTGACCTGCCTCTCCATTACACTCCTCATCGGCACCATTCCACTCTTGTCTAACTTGTCATGATTTGTATTTGGAAATGACTGTCAATACTGTGTATTGATGTTTTGAGTACCAAGTCACTGGTAGCTCTTACGGTGGTGTTAATAAAAAGTTGTAGAACCATGTGTAATTTTAATTCTAGTAGATCCTTTTGTTACAACCTTACCAATTTATGTATTATCCAGTCCTTTATTGCCCCATCACAAGCATTGGGGTTAGGCTACTAATGAATTCATTGAGCTTACATATCCTGTTATTAATGAGATCGTGGTGTTGGAGAGGGATACAGTCATGCAGCACCAGTATAGCAAGGCAGCTCCACTGCCTGGTTATACAAATACCCCTCAGCTCTCCCTATCCCTCCAAAAATGCAGGGAAAGGGCAGCTTCAGCCTGCAGTCCACCAGGTTCATGTCCTAGATGATCGTGGGGCCACGGCACCAATAATGATATAGAAATATTGAGTGGAAAGTACTGATACAAGGGGGAGAATAGTCTGGAGTGGTAGGGGTTATTCTTTAGCCATTATTGGGGTTTTAGTCTCCCGATAATGAGTCTGGTGGATAGCGGGACTGCTGCTCGTGTTCAATAACTTCAGTACAGTTTGTAATGTGATGAGTGAATGTTTTGACAATGTTGCTGCTGGTATGGCCCCAGGCTCATCTGAAATGTGAACCTGGTGGATTGCACAATACGGCTATTCTTCTGCTGCCCATTTCACACGATGAGGGAGCTGAAGGATGTTTGTATAACTGGTCATTGGAGTTGCCCTGTTATATTGGTGTCACCACATGAAAGTTTCCTACCCCAGTATTACATTACGAGCAAAGAGGGCTGTATTTTGGAGTTTGAGAGTGGAACCAGCAATTCCAAAAGCTTGGATGATAATGACCATGTGGGCCATTTCATTAGCTGTCCTGCTTGATATTTCTCCCACTCTGATACTTTTCTGTTTTTTAACCTTACATCACCTTTCTTTTATGTAGAAGTAATGAGAATTAGAGTATGGGTTATCATGAAATGTTTGTGCTGGTTCGGAGAAGGCATATGACCACATTACTTTGGAAATGTCATACTTGCAAGGGAATGTGAAAATTATTTATTGCAGTATCTGTCCTGTACTTGCGCTCTTCACTATTTATACTGTTCTTACTTTAACTCATATTTGGCTCATATTTTTGTCTTTTTGCACCTTATTTCACATACCTTAGTAGCAGGAAAAGACAATGTTTTGGCAACACATCTCTCCTAGGGCACTTCTTTGTGACTAGCTTTGTATTCTGACGTAAACCTATTGTTACAACTCAGCACCGAGGGTAGAGATATGACAGTTTTAGGCCAAGTTAGAGTAAAAATGATATAGGCATAAAACTGCCTTCTCTGCACCATGAATGCTGAGCTACAACAGGAGAGTAAGAGTAGAATATGATGCTAATCATGAAGTTTTATGAAAAGGCTGTAAATCTGTAGTATTATTCTGACACTGAAGCATGGGAAACAGGCTACAAAGAGACAAAAATCTCCACCATGTTAAAATGAACTGACTGTAGTAGGTTATGTCTCACTGAAGAATTTGAATTGGCTGTGATCACAGAAGTTCAGGAACATTTTGTTGCAGAAGTAATTATAAATACAGTTCTTTTATATTATAACACTTCTCAGCAAGAAAATGTTGCTGGATATGCAGAGTGGAGTAAACGATACTGGTCCGGCAGTATGAAGTTTATCGCTTCCCCTTTAGTGATGGTGAGGGATGCCTCCCTGTTGTGGCACCGAGTGTTGTTACTGTTGCTTAACCCTGGCCTTTCTGGTGGAGCAGATCCATTGACCAAAAATAAGCAACGGCTTCTGTAGGGCCATGCTACAGGTACAGTACAGTATATATACCGTGTACGGACCTGGTGCTTACTTGTGGTAGACTGCGACTCACCAGGGTCAGACCAGGGTACCTCTACCCCACGGCAAGATGCAGGCAAGTATGAAGAAGTCTCATGGCTTCTGGATAGACACAACCACTCCACTCAGTGAGCACAGCACCACAGCGTGCAGACACTTTATCGGCACCAGCACTAGGTGTAAGCTATACAAACGTCCCTCAATCCACTCCATACCCCAAAAAAGGAGAATGTGGATTGTAAATGAGCAGCTTCAGCCCGCTGTACACTGTTCATGTTCAGATAAGCTTAGTACCACAACTGTTACAGCAACAGAAACGTATCTTGTACCATTACAGAAACCATGTTGATCGCTATACTTATGTTTTCTTATATTATTATGCCTGCACTTGCGAAGAGCAGGTATTTTGATCAGGATGTGTGTGTGTGTGTGTGTGTGTGTGTGTGTGTGCGTGTGGTGACGACCATCATCCACGCACTTGATGTAGTGCTGCCTACTTCTTCCTTAGCCTTTATCATTCTTTTTCTGTGCCTGCCCTCCTCTCTTCCTATTTCTTCCATCTTTCCTGTCACTTCTTATTGCCCATCTTTCCATTACAGGTGGCTTTACATTGAGTGACAAGCCAAATGGTTTCCTGTAAGCCAAGAAACCATTTACAACGCTGGGTGGTAACCATATAACCGAACCATACGTGCTCCCTACGTGTCAACAAGTAGGTTGTTGGAGGGTTGGTGCCCCTCCCTGTAAAACAAATAACTCAGTTAAATGGCCACCCCTTACGGGATTATGGCGTCTGGCAATAGATAGATAGATAGATAGTGTGTGTGTGTGTGTGTGTGTGTGTGTGTGTGTGTGTGTGTGTGTGTGTGTGTGTGTGTGTGTGTGTGCGTGTGTGTGTGTGTGTGTGTGTTCTTACCTAACTCTATCTTTACAGGAATGAGTCACGCTCGTACTGTCCCGTGTTTTGAACCATTTTTATCATACATGTCTTTAAATTTATGAATAGTTTTGGCACACACCATATCATTCGGTAGTGCATTCCACTAATTAATTGCTCTATTTGGGAAACTGAAGTTCTTTAGGTCTTTATCACCTCTCTTTTTGTAGGGGAGGGCTGTGATGGTTTGGACAGTGGGATGGCTCGGACAGTGCATTTCCTGAGAAACATAAGGGACCTAGGGCCGCGAGATCTTGCGTGAAAGTGGGAGAGTTTGCTTACTTCGACTATAGGGAACCTCCAAGCTAGAGACACCACACTTCGATGCAGGTCAGATATTATGTTTTTTTCTGCATCTCCTATGTAATATTTTGAGTGCATAATTATCGTAAGCTCTACCTTTATGAATATGCCAAGCGTCGAACTGTGCATGGTCAGGGGGAATCTATGTTGCATGTAGAACATACTGCTAAGAAAAGTGAATGTTGAACTTTCTCGTGTGAAACTTGAGAGTACCTAACAGTTAATTCTATAGATTCGGGATGATTCGGACAGTTGAAGAGGGGGATGGTTCGGACAGTGTCCGAACTATCGCCCCACTATTACCAAGTCACGACCAAATCAAATGATAACGCAAACTCTCTTCCTTTTATCCATCAGTGACCTTCTAAGCTGTACTTCTAACCCTATCCACTCGTACGCTGATGATTCCACCCTTCACCTTTCCATTCAGTTCCCGCAGCGTCCATCTCCGCAGTTACTTCAACAAACGAGGCATGAGGCTATGGCATACCTAATGTCTGACTTGGCTCGTATCTCTGACCGGGGTAAAAATAATCTTGTTGTTTTTAATGCATCAAAGACTCAGTTTTTACACCTATTAACCCGGCACAGTCTTCCACAGGAGCACCCACTAATGTTTAATAATATCGAGCTCAATCCTGCATCATCCTTGAACATGCTTGGGGTTTCATTCACTCGGGACTTATCTTGGAAAGATCATATTGCATCTCTTGCAAAATCTGTTTCCAAGAGATTGGGTGTGCTAAGCCCACTCCATACCTTCTTTACCCTTGCACAGTTGTTGACTTTATACACGGGTTTTATTCGCCCCTGTGTAGAGTAAAACCCTCATGTGTGGGGAAGCTCCCCACATACAGCTCTTCTCAGTAGGATGGAGTCAAAGGCTTTTCGTCTCATTAACTCTCCTCCTCTTACTGGCTTCCTTCAACCTCTGTCTTTTTGCCGCACTGTTGCATCATTATCTCTTTTCTATCGCTACTTCAATAGTCACTGCTCCTCTGAACTGTCTGCTTGCATCCCTCCACCTCTACGACGGGAGCGTAGCACCCGTCTAGCAAAAACCCTCATCCCTTTTCTGTCCAACTCTCTAATGCAAAAATTAACCGTTACTCCCAGTCCTTCATTTTATGCAACAGGCCAACTCTGGATGTGTTTCCCTCTGTCTGCATTTCCCACTTGCTATGATCTCCAGTCTTTCAAACGCAGTGTGTCCAGGCATCTCGAAATGAACGGATCTTGAATTTGGCTCTTTTTTTTTTTTTCTTGGAAGGAATGGTTTGCGGGCTCCTGGCCTTTGGTTCCTTCTTTCTTGCATAAATTTTTTTTTTGAACCCATAGTGAAACACCATTCTTAATAGTTATCAGAGAACATATATTTATAGTTTTGTTTAATTAACCTAGTCCTCAAAGTGTAAAAAGAAGGCAGGGATATTACAACTTCTGTTTCAGTTTTGCAGGCTACAATATGCGTTAAAAGTCTTAAGTTAGTCAGTCAGTAACAGGGAAATAAATACAACAAAAGGTTAAGAGTTTTGAAGTCTGAAATAAGGTCTAGAAAGTGAAAAGTGAAGTCAATATTCCAGAGAGAGAGAGAGAGAGAGAGAGAGAGAGAGAGAGAGAGAGAAAGTATGCATAACTTGAGGGAAGGGTTGAGGATCAGGCAAGAATGAAACTGAATTTTGAAAATCAGCCAAAGGTCAAATTCACAGGGCAAGTCAAAAGTCTGCCCTGTATGTGTGTGTTCTTACCTAATTGTATCTTTACAGGAATGAGTAAAGCTCGTACTGTCCCGTGTATTAAACCATATTTATCATACATATCCTTGAATTTATGAGTAGTTTTGGCACACATTACTTCATTCGGTAGTGCATTCCACTGATCAATTGCCCTATTTAGGAAACTGAATTTCCTTACGTCTTTATCACCTCTCTTTTTATGCAGATTTTTGCAATGTCCTCTTGCTGATGCTTCCCCATATGATGTATATTCATTTATGTCTATTTTCTCTTTCCCTGACATGCATTTATATAGCATAATCATGTCTCCCCTTCTCCTCTCCTGCAGCGTTGATAGATTCAATCTTGCCAGTCTTTCTCCATAGCTTAGATGTCTTAAGCTTGGTATCCATCTTGTGGCTGCCCTTTGTACTTTTTCAATCTTGCCTATGTGTTTTTTGAAATGAGGTTTCAGACTGCTGATGCATACTCCAGGGTTGGTCTGATGAATGATGTTATTATCTTCCTCAGTATATTTTCATTTATATATGTGAATGCGCTTCTCATATTAGCAAGCATTGTTTACATGTTACATACATTCTCGCTGATGTGATCATCTGGAGATAGTCTGTTTTTGATAATCCTAGGTCCTTCTCCCTTTGTGATATGTGTAGGGTTGATCTTCCTAACTTATAATCCATGGTCTTTTCTCACTTTTACCAAATTTAATTACATGACACTTATCCACATTAAAATCCATTTGCCATTTATTCCTCCATTCATGAAGCTTGTTCCATTCCTCTTGCAACTCTTTGCAAGAATCTATATTAGTAATTTTCCTTTGAATTTTTTCATCATCTGCAAACATAGCCTATTTAGATAGCTTCCATTTCCAGTGTTACTGTCTATGTCATTTACATATACTAAAAACATAATTGGTGCCAGCACTGACCCCTGTGGCACTCCGCTGGTCACTTCCCTCCATGATGAGTAATTTCCCCTTAATATTGTTCTCATTTCCTTTTTTCTGAGAGAATCCTACATCCAACAGTACAGATTGCCTTGGATACCTCCTTGATGGTACAATTTCCATAAAAGTCTTTGGTGCGGTACTCTGTCAAATGCTTTCTTAAAATCTAAATAGATACTGTCCACCCATCCTTCTCTTTTCTGTAATGTTTCTGTAACTCCATCATAGTAGCTTAACAGATTAGTAACACAGGATTTTCCCTTCCTAAAACCGAACTGCCTCTCTGTTATCATACTGTGTTCTTCTTGATGTTTTACCCAAACTTTCCTTATCAGCTTTTCTAGTATCTTACTTACAACACTGGTCAGTGATACTGGTCGGTAGTTGAGTGGATCCTGTCTATTCCCTTTCTTGAATAGGGGAACAATTTTGCTTTCTTCCAAATGTCAGGTAGTTTACCTTGACCTAAGGATTCCTTAAATGTTAAATACAATGGTCTGCATAGCTCTTCTGCACATTCATGTAGCACCCAACCTGAAAGTCCGTCAGGAACATTTGCTTTTCCTTTGTCCAGTTTACATAATTCCTCCTGTACTTCTTTTTCTGATATTTGTATACCTGGTAATACGTGTGGGCATGCATGTTCCATATCATCTCTCTCAAAATTTCTTTCTTTTGTAAAAACTGATTGGAAGTTTTTATTTAGTGCTTCACAAATATCTTTATCTTGTGTATAGATGATCCCCTCATCCCTAATGGACTGTATTTTATTTTTAACTTCGGTTTTGCTTCGAATGTAGCTGTAAAAAAGCTTAGGTTGATCACTACTTTTATTTACAATGTCTCTGAGCCTCCCTCCCTGTCTTTGTATAATAATTTTTTGCCTGTTTATAGTTGTTATATGCCCTCACTATTGTGTCTTCTGTATCTGTTCCACATCGTCTCTTTTTTCTTTTGCTTTTTTACACTCTGTATTAAGCCATTTCTTTATTTTCATTTCTGTTGTGTGTGTGTGTGTGTGTGTGTGTGTGTGTGTGTGTGTGTGTGTGTGTGTGTGCTTTAATAACAATTAGTTTTGATCGAATTGTAACCAGACGTGGTGGAAAGGTTGAGGATCTGCCAGGGAGTAAACCTAGTGTTTTTTAGAACAACAGGTCAAAGGTCAAGGTCACAGGGCAAGGGCAAATTGCACGTTTTTATCCAATTTAGCCCAAATTTGTGGAAAGGTTGATGTTGAAGGAAGAATAAAAATATTCGATTTTGAGAACAGTCATAGGCCAAGGTCACAGGACATGGCCAGCTCAGACAGTTTTGATCTGATTTGAACTAAACTTGGAAGTGTTATGAATCAGGCAAGAATGGGGGGATTCAGTGTTGTGAACAATCAATTGAAGCTCAAGGTCAAAGCTCAACCCGTGTGCCTGTGTGAAAACTGTGAAGACCCGGACACGTCCCCGAACATGTGATCGACAAGACAAAACGAATCACCGGGTTAGAGCAGCTTCAGTATTTGAGTCTAAGCATTGGACGGACCGCTGAGCCTCGTTTCCTCTTGACGATCACATGTTCGGGGGCACGTGTACCTGAGACCTATAACAGTTTTAATCTAATTTCAGTGGCGTGCTCACACAACTGGGGGGCAGGAGCTCTAGCTAAAGAAAAGGACAACACACCCATTGCAGGTTACTAAGAGAGAGAGAGAGAGAGAGAGAGAAACTACAAGAGATAAGACTTCTACATCCACCAGCTCACTGCAGGTTATACTGTATGGTTCATGGGTAGTGAGGGCAGTGAGAGAGTGCATGCTTCAGCCAACGACAATAAAATTAATTATTTATTTCCTCATCCGGATCCGTACTCGTATCCATCTCAACATCTAATCAGCTCTCTTCTTTGACCCACTCCCCACCTATCCAAGAGTTTATTTTTATGTCTTGTACACAAACAGACATAGGTGCAGAAATACATCACCACCGTCCAACTTCGTTGGCGGAGGTAAAGACGAAGACACCACTTCGTAAGCGATGCAGTTTTGATGCAGACTAGTATGTAGTATACCACAGTAAGAGTATAGTAAATTACTGTGCTTGCTATTTTCTCTGTTCCTTATTCCCAGCTGATCCTAAACGGGACAAACTACCAATGTATAAATTAACGCACCGGTACAGGAGGATATTAGCCATCCGTATCCAAATCTAAAACACTAAGGAAGGGGAGTTTGGGAGCTTCCTTAACCGACGAGAATGCGAGCCTGACACCCCTTCCGAATAACCACCACTTTGTTGAAGCGTGACTTATGAACGTGCTCTCCTCTATCACCCCTGCCTCATACTTCCGCCACTTTTATCCTCGTATTGCCCACATCTCCGTGACTGTTTACACCAATTGACGTGCTGCTTGAAAGGGACGCCTGCACGTGGTGGTACCGATTCAGCCAGGCAACTCTGCTGGCTGGTAATACAGTCGTCCGTCACGTCCCTCCCTAACCCCCGAAAAGTGGAGGGTGAGCTGGACAGTCTATAGTCTACTGGGTTCACGTCCAGAGGAGCCTGGGGCCATAACAACAACAACAAAAACAAAAACAACAAACAACAGCAGCAACAACAACAACAAAAATGAACTAGCGTGCGAAAAAATTCCCTTCATATTGATGCAAGGCGTCAAGAAGCATTTGGCATTATATAAAACCACATTTTAAAATTTGTATAAAGCATAAATTGTGTATATGATTATCTGAATTAACGTTGGCCTTTACATGTACATAAACCCTCCAAGCATTTCACAATCAAATTAGAATGAAAAAATGTAACAATGAACAAAAACAAAATAATATGTATATGATTCATTGCCGTGGAGCCATATTTTTCGCTGTTTGGTTATAGACGGTCTCTTTATCTGATGGTTGCATGGAATTCGATGAGCATTACTTATGAGGTAGAAACGAGGCTCCTTGGTTGATAGTCAGATCCACCCACAAGTCTGACTACATTTGGCCAGCAACTGAGCCAAAAGGGGTTGAGGATCTTAGTCACATGAAAACAGACCGACTGGAAGATCTTATATAACCTGTCCCATGAAAACATCTCTCCTCAGCTTTCCCGCCATGAGATACCCTAGAATTCTCTGCCATCCCCCTAGAAAGTCATGAAAATAAATCTTTCATTGAGGAAATACCCTTGAAAATACAGCGTGTCACAGGAAATATATAGAAAACTTTAATTAATTATGCTTTAACTAAATCTGAGTAATAATGCAACGCCGCCATGGAATCATTTTCAACCACTACGGAGCTACATTTGATGGATTTATGGCCGAAAATTATCTCCCTTATAATTTACCCATGAGATCATCAGTAATTGTTACGTCATAAAGGGTGAGAGTTGGAACCATGTTGATAAAGATTTTTTCCACCTCAAGAATAACCTTCTGAAGTTTCTCACACATTTACAAGGACGCACCGTACACGTATGCTCAGTTCAGTTTGGTTAGGCGTTAACTGCTATCTCTTCGTCTTGCAATAACAAAGGATTAGTACTACAATATACTGCTAGCCATGGAAAAGTACTATGTGGAAAGGATGTAGAGCTCTAGTATTGCGTTATTTTGAGAAATAAGCTGCAAGGCTGAAAATGAACAAACATCCCAGTCAAGTTACATGAACAATAGTTAGGTGGAGGGGTCTATCAGTACGACAGCGGAAATACACTGTCGGCTGGGGGCAATGTTTTCCTAAGCACAATGGCACACAGGACGTCACTTCACATAAGAAACTAGTCGAGTTTGCCTTCAGCTGCCTGTATAACACCTAACGTTAAGTACAACCCCCTAAACTTATGTAGGTACTTCCTTTACTGTTAAGAATGGAATAAATGAAGGTTCTCAGTATTACTCTGCCCAATTATGTGGTCTTCAGACCTTGTGATTCTTTGGTCCACATCATTTATCCTTACACACACACACACACACACACACACACACACACACACACACACACACACACACAGATAGATAGGTAGATAGATGGGTAGATAGATAGATAGATATTCATACATAATGTCACAGGACCCAGGGAACATCACTGCCAACGTCATCTTCATTTTCTTCTCTGCTGAGTTCGGTCTGAATCTCCAGGCTTGTTTTTGTAACTGCACACACACACACACACACACACACACACACACACACACACACACACACACACACACACACACACACACACACACATATTCAGTCACACCACTACAACGTGTACACATGTGCGTATGTATGTCTGTGAGGGAAGTATGGGTGTCTGTTCTCTATGGAAGTCGAGGGGGATGCACATACAACGCTCTAAATCGCCTCTAACAGGGTAACTTTTTACAGCGAATTTATATGTATACATTACAGATGCTACAGTGGCGCCACTGATGGCCGAGATTAGAACTGTTTAGAAATAGTTAAGTCAACGTGGTGGAAACATGGTAGCCAATTATTGTACAGTATTTTTTTGTTTACTTCTACTGTCATATTATTAGCTACAACGGGCCGGATAGTGGGCAGATTGTTGGGGTGGGCAGGGCGGGTGGTGTGGAGGGGTATAGTGAAAAAATAGGTCCATGGTGAATATATCTCTGGGGAATGGGCTCAAGGAGAAACAGATTCATTGGGTAAAACGGGACCCCCGATGTCTTCTCCCACAAGGCGATTGGCATCCAGGGTCCCAGGCAATGCTGATATGCACGCTTATAGGGATTTACACACACACACACACACACACACACACACACACACACACACACACACACACACACACATATATATATATATATATATATATATATATATATATATATATATATATATATATATATATATATATATATATATATATATATATATATTTGCCTCTGATAGATTTGTAATTTCCTTGTGGTCTCTAGATTCTACTCACCCCACTTTTGGGTGGGACGAAGGTCGGGGTGCTATCAAGCAATTTTCTTCGTTAGGAAGGATCCGTAACAGCGAAGGGATTAAGGAGGGCTTCATCTAACCCATGCAATTCGGAAAGTGTCCTCTAAGAAATCTTAAAGGATCTCTAGGACAGGAAATGCGTCTGGAGAAAGCAAGAGTAAAATATAAAAGAAAAGCTGTTAATTTGTTTATTTAACGTTTCCAACTGCTCTTCCCCACCCACCACACCACGTCACACCACACACCATACCAAACGGTGTATCTGATGCAATTGTACCACAGATATTTGTACACTATAACACTACAACACTAAGCAGTACAGTTTTGCATCTGTGTTACAGACGACTTATTTTCTATACCCTAACACAAGTACACCACCCCACACCATACGGTACGATGCAGTTAATACAATATTGCGCCACGGACAATATTTAAACACGATAACACACGGCGCCATACAGTACAGCTCAGGCATATTCCGCCAGGGTGATGTCCTTGGCCGATCTCTGTTGTCACACTTCTGGGATGATAGTCAGTTTCTTCTTTTTTTTTATCTGACGAAACTGGGCCACTCCGACAATCTGAATACGAATTTGTGGTTGCAGGAAATTTGATAAGCTGTACTTATGAGGTGGGAATGAGTCTTCTTGGTTACTAGTCAAATCAACACCCCAGTGTGACTGCAGAGTGAGACCCTTGATGACCACCCACACGGGCAGGGAGGCGACCCGCAGTGGGGACAGTCATATACTGCATATATATATATATATATATATATATATATATATATATATCTCTATATATATCTATATATATATATATATATATATATATATATATATATATATATATATATATTTTTTTTCTACCTAAGAACATTAAATTTTGCACAAAGGTAGATTTGTACTGCGGGGACGACCTGCGGGGCCTTGACCAAAGCCTTTATGCAAAGTGGGAAAGCTGATGGCCAACTCCCATGGAGGGACGTCCCCGAGGGAGCACAACGCCATAGTTTTTACGTTAGCATACAAAATTTTGCGCACTTCACCCGAACCAGAGTTCATAGAGTTTGGGATCCCCGGGGTTCGCCCTTCCGCTTCCCACGTGAATAATTATTTCTTTCTTCTTACGACATTGCAGGGATGAGTGCGGCTGTCGAAGTATCCTTTGTCTTATTACACTGTGGCATGCTAGAAAAGACGTCAGAGGTCAGAAGGGTTTAATGAAGATTATTTCCATCACCTTCAACCTGAGGTGTCCCCGTAAGCTAATCGTCTTGCGTTAATCACCACATACTCGTATTATAACGTCCTTAAACGAAATCCAGCCGCCCCGTGAGTGAGGTGTCGCAGGCGTGGAGGGCGCGGCGTGTCAGCTGTGCAAACGTGGGTATCAGGCCAGCCCCATGAGGAAATAACACAACAACACTTGATGACCGAGGGATGCTCAGGAATTTCCCTCCACTAAAAAAATTCAGCACTTTTTTTTTTTCTCTCTCTTATAAAACGTAGAACAGCTTTGGTTTGATGCACAACTTGAACACTACAATGGGAGGAGAATAGAGAATTAGAGATTAACTAGGAGAGTGTATGTGAGTAAGGTGGAGGGCGAGAGGAGGAAGGGGAGACTGAGGATAGGATGGGGGAATAAGGTGGAGAGGTATGTGTATAAGGGCAGTGTGATTAATGTGATTTGGAGGGAAGGCAGCTTGACGACAACGGACAAATTGACATAGAGATTATAACTATGGTCACTCATTTCGAAATTAAGGTATCTAACTAAAGGTATACAGATATATTGGTAGTATAGGCGGTACTATAATAAAAATAAATGAATAAATAAATAACATCTCAGTGCTTAAAGGTATATATTCACTGGGATTTGAATTTTCGCTGGCATAGGAGAATTCGGTGCAACTATTCCTTGCCGATTTATTTTCAAAGTACCTGAAGATGTATGGAGTCTATTGATGTTCGCGTGTGAAGTCTATTGATGTTCGTGTATGAAGTCTTGATGTTCGTGTATGAAGTCTATTGCTGTTCGTGTATGAAGTCTATTGATGTTCGCGGATGAAGTCTATTGATGTTCGTGTCTATTGATGTTCGTGTATGGATTTTATTGCTCCTTTTTTTTTGTCATCATAGTTTGCATCAAAATCCACAAGAGGACGCTGAGGGGTAAACTATAAAATAGATCGCTGCGGAGAAGGTGTTGCGAAATCTCCTTACCCAACGCGGCTGTGGTGCAATACGCAACAGTCTTAAGTTTCGTAGAGTGTTGTTCGTTATAATACGCAATAGTAGTAGTAGTAGTAGTAGTAGTAATAGTAGTAGTAGTAGCAGCACCAGCAGCACCAGCATTAATAGTAGTAGTAGTACTGTAGTAGTACCAGCAGCAGCAGCAGTAGTACAGTAGTAGTGGTAGCAGCAGTAGTAGGCTAATATGGCGGTAGTAATAGTAGTAGTAGTAATAGTACCACCACCACCTGTAGTAGCAGTAGTAGTTGTAATATAGTAATAGTAGTAGTAGTAGTAGTAGTAACAACAACAACAACAATAATAATAATAATAATAATAATAATAATAATAATAATAATAATAATAATAATAATAATAATAATAATAATAATAATAATAATAATAATAAGAGTAGTAATAGCACCAGCAGCGAAAGCATTAATAGTAGTAGAAGTAGTAGTAGTAGTAATAGTAGTAGTAGTAGTAAGAGTAGTAGTAGCAGCAGTACCAGCAGCGGCAGCAGAGGTAATGGTTGTAGTTGTAGTAGCAGTATAGTAGCAGTAGTAGTAGCAGCAGCAGCAGTAGTTGTAGTAGTAGTAGTAGTAGTAGTAATAGTAGAAGTAGTAGCAGGCTGATCTGAGTGTAAACCCGGTATACTGCAGGCCTGGGTTCCATTCCTCCACAGTCCTTCCCCCTCGTTTCGTACAGGGACGGGACAGAGGAACGTTTGAATTCATAACCAGGCCGCTCCACCACCCGTCATAAAGGTGCCACCACGTGAAGGCGTTCTCTCTGTGATTTAGGCGTCTTGCTACACAAAGATTGATAGATTGATATAGATACGTAGATAGATTGATTGACTGACTGATTGATTGATTAAATGAAAGACAGAGACAGAAAGACAGGCAGACAGAGGCAGATAGATAGATAGCAGACAGATAGACATACAGAGATAGATAAATTGGTAGATACATGGATAGGCAGACAGATAGATAGATAGACAGATAGATCAATAGACAGATAGGTAGCTTGTCTTTTGTAAACTTATATGTGTTTTTGAAGAAAGAAGGAGACGCGTAAGTAAGATTTATTTATTTATCTATCTATTTGTCTGTCTGTCTATCTACATATATATCTGTCTATCTATCAATCCGTCTATCTATTTATTGCAGGAGGAACAGGAGGAAAGGGATACTCAGAGCCCATGCACCTTGTCTGTCCTGGGTAGTCAAGTCACATTTACGCGGGGAATTGATTGTGTGTGGCATTCTAAGCTGCTCGGAGACTACGCAACACCTTTTCCTTATATATTTACTCGGCACATTACGCCTCAACATCTGCGTAACACCTCTTCATGGCGATTTACTCGGCACATTTGTGCAAGGAAGGAGGAACCAAAGGCCAGGAGCCCACAAACTGTTCCTTCCAAGAAGAAAAAAAAAAAAAAAAAAGAGAGCCATATGCAAGATCCGTTCATTTCGAGATGCCTGGACACACTGCGTTTGAAAGACTGGAGATCATAGGAATAGGAAATACAGACAGAGGGAGACAGTTCCAGAGTTGAGCAGTTGCATAAATGAAGGACTGGGAGTAACGGTTAACTCTTGCATTAGAGAAAAGGGATGAGAGTTTGTTGCTAGACGGGTGCTACGCGCCCGTCGTAGAGGTGGAGGGATGCAAGCAGACAGTTCAGAGGAGCAGCGACCATTGAAGTGGAAAAGAGATAAAGATGCAATAGTGCAGCGAGGAGACAGAGGTTAAAGGGAACCAATAACACCTGCGTAACACCTCTTCTTGGCGATTTACTCGGCACATGACACCTCAACACCTGCACAACACCTTTTCCTTAGCGATTTACTCGGCACACACCTCAGCCTAAGGGGCACGCAATGGTTCTGTAATAAAATGGGAATTATACAAGAACTAGACGTCATGTATTCCCATCAATCGACAGAATTAACCAAAATAAATCCATATATATTTTTGCCACGCCACTCAGGGCCCAGCCTCTGAATTTCGAAGAGAGAGAGAGAGAAAATGGGGTCTTTACTGTGAAATGTACCTCAGGCCCTTTCGGTTAAGTACAAGTTACAGTAGATTAAATTAAGTCTTATTTGGCCAAGTTAAGTTAGGTTTGGATAGATTAGGTAAAGTTAAGGTAAATTTTAGGTTAGGTTAAAGTTAAGTCAAGGTAAATTTTAGGTTAAAGTTAGGTCAAGGTAAATTTTAGGTTAAGGTCAAGGTAAATTTTAGGTTAACTTCAAGGTAGATTTTAGGTTAATTTCAAGGTAGATTTTAGGTTAATTTCAAGGTAAATTTTAGGTTAACTTCAAGATAAATTTTGGTTAAGTTTAAGGTAGATTTTAGGTTAAGGTAAATTTAGATGAAGGTCAAGGTAAATTTTAGGTTAAGATCAAGGTAAATTTAGGTGAAGATCAAGGTAAATTTTAGGTTCAAGGTAAAGTATGTTAAGTTCAAGGTAAATTTTAGGGGAAGGTCAAGGTAAATTTTAGGTTAGAGGAAGTTAGGTTGTTAAGGAGGGAAATAGCATGTGCAGAGTGACCACCTTGAATGATGTCCTGTGTTGCATCCTCAGTGTGTCGCCGCCCCCACACTGCACCCCGGTCATGTGAAGGGCGGACAAGGCTCTCTCTCTCTCTCTCTCTCTCTCTCTCTCTCTCTCTCTCTCACACACACACACACACACACACACACACACACACACACACACACACACAAATTACTAACTTAGTCATTCACACCTGCAAATACAGTATACGTAATCTCCCTCCCTACCTCCCCCCCTCCCTCTCTCTCTCTCTCTCTCTCTCTCTCTTTCTCGTCTATACAACCCGGAAATTCCTCCAACAAGTTTGTATGGCAACTTTTTACGTATTCTGTTAACGCGGCGCCGATACTGAGCAGTGTACCCGTTGACATCGCAGGCTTTATAGCAGATTTTCATTAGCGATATATTTTGCTTATTACACCTTGGGGTTTTTGTGGTACATTAGTTTCTGTTTATTGATTGATTTTATTATTATTATTATTATTATCGGCATAGTCTGTGTTTTTAGCATTTTAGTTGTAATGTTTATTGTGGAAAAAAAAAAAAAAGTAGTTCAGGGCACAACAAACCTCGCCCGACAGCAGTTATTTTAGATGTTGAATACTGATTCGGTACTGCCATCCATTTTGTGTCAGTAAACAACTGAAGTCGCAACAAACATCAATTTCAACTTGCCCTGTGAAACTCCGAATTAAAGTCTACGGTAATGGTGCAACTAACTTCACATTAAAGAACTCGCCCTGTGAAACTCTTGACCTAGTGTTTCACCTTTCAAACTTGAAGACTTACCTCCACAATTAAATCACTTCCTTTTGAGACCAGTGCCCACATATTCTGAAGGTTTCATGTAAATTCGTTCACCCGTTTTTCCGTAATGTTGCTAACAAACAAAGAACCAAACTAAGAAACAAACTCGATCAAAAACAACACCTCGCTGGACTCCGTCCCTGGCGAGGTAAAAATGATGAGAGGTTATGAACTATCCCAAGCAAACGAGTGATAGTGATCGTAGTTGTAGTAGTCGTAGTAGCAGCAGCAGCAACGTAGTAAATGTTAGTAGTAGTAGTAGTAGCAGTAGTAGTAGTAGTAATAGTAGTAGTAGCAGCAGTACTAGTAGCCGTAGCAACAGTAGCAATAGCGGTAGTAGTAGTAATAGTAATAGTAGTAGTAGCAGCAGTAGTAGTAGCCGTAGCAACAGTAGCAATAGCAGTAGTAGTAGTAGTAGTATAAGTAGTAGTAGTAGTTGTTGTTGTTGTTGTCGTCCCAGGTTCGTCAGAAACATGAACACAGTTGACTGTTGGGTGAAGTTGCCCTTCCCGGGTAGTCCACCGTCTTCCGTTCTGGGGACTCGGAGGAAGTAAAGGAACGTTTGTATAACCGGACAGCTGAGACGCACGGTTGTATCAGTGCCGTCACATGAGGCATCCCTGAGCAGGAGGGGTTACGAATACCAAGCAGACGATTGGTAGTAGACGCAGTTGCACCCCCAGGCTCATTACGTGAACCCAGTGAACTGCAGGCCGATGCCGCCCTTTTTCAGTAGTCCTCGATTCTCTTTTGGGGGGATAGGGAGGGGAGTAAGAGTTTGTATAACAGGACAGCTCCACCGCCAGGTCATTTCGGTGCCACCACGTCAAGGCATCTCTCCATGAGGCCAAATATAAATAGCGAGAAATTACCACCTGGCCACTCGCAAAGTCGAATATAAACAGAACAAAGATAAATGTAACGCGTACATGCAGGCGCCACAAGGAAAGTTTGGCGCTGTGTGCGAAATGCAGGTGGTGTAAATATAGCAACTATGAGACAAAGGATCTGGAAAGGTGAGAGGTGGTGAGATAACGAGAGAAAGGGCATAGAGAGGGCGGGGTCATGACGAGGTAGGGGGGGATGGCCATGTACAGTCAAACACAAAAGTCCAATGGTCCTTTCTCACATTGCTAGATTCATAGATGCCTGAATGAGAAGTAGCGGACATAGGTGTAGTAGGCTATCAGTCACAGATGGATAATGTGCACCTCAGTCCACCGCGTCATGGTCATGCGTGTATGAATTCAGCAGTGGAAGAGATGCAGGAGAGGCAAACGGACTTTTGTATTTACAGTGCCAAGGAAGCAAGGGAATTCGGTGTGGGGTAGAGTTCGGTCTTGTTTACATTCTGAGCTTTAGTTCTTTGATACCATTCTTGTTAAACTAGGTTTAGATAAGTAAGCAGTCGCTCATAGGCAATATAATCAATGTTTTTTGGTTTACCAGATTAATTTGCGTTTAGGAAGTTCTGGTTTGTATAGAGTTGGGTCTTATGTACAATTTTAACTCTGGCTTTCTGATTAATTCTCCCTTCTTATACGTCTGACTCATTACAGATAATGCAAGTAATCATGCATAGTCAAACAGAGCCAGTTTTTCTCCGTTTAAGATATAGGCTGAACCGAGTCCGTGTCACGAGTTTCTGTCTTATTTCCATCCGTAACTCTTTATCTTGTATTCTTTCTCATTATTAGCCTAAGTCCATATACTGTATATATTTAAGTAATCATTTACCTAAACATTAATTTGTCTCATGGTTACGTAAGTGTGTGTGTGTGTGTGTGTGTGTGTGTGTGTGTGTGTGTGTGTGTGTGTGTGTGTGCCGAATCGAACTAGTAATGTTGCAGGCGCCACACCCACACTGCCTATAGCCTTCCCGCCACATCCTGCCGGGCCGCTGAACCCTACCTGGCCCCGCCTTGTATAACTTAATATCTAGACTGTTCACATTACCCATACTTTGTTCGCTTTAACTATATTCTGTTCACTTTAACTAAACTCTGTTCTCTTTAACTGTACTCTACTTTTTAGCTATACTCTACTCACTCTAATTAAGCATAAAACTGTCATATTTCCTTCATGAATGTGAGCCGTAACAAGAAATTATAATATGTATTAGCGAAGCATTGCCTTACTGTACCATTAAGCTTCGGGAAACGAATCTGCAACAGTCGTATTTTTTCTGTGTCTGGCTCTGGGCATAGACTTGACAGCATTTTCGGTACAATAGTCCTGCTACGTCAACTCCCCACCGTCCATACTGAATATACTGTATGTTAAGGCCGTCATTCTCTACTGATGTGATGGCAATAACAGTCCACCTCTCTGTTCATTTGACCACCGACATCTTTCTTGATAAATTACCTAATAAATTAATTTCTAGCCTCAACTCTCTCAGCCCGAGAACGTAATTTTAGGTGTGGGAGCATCTCTGGAAGCGGCCTTGTCCCTCCGTCTCTCACTAACGATTTTCGGACGAGGTAGGAAGGAGTCTTCCTGGTTACTAATCAAATCAATCTTCCATTCTAACAACACTGACCTAATCAGGTTGCATATCTTTATCAGATGAACACAAACCGACTATAGGCGTAAAACTACATTCATCTTGAACGCTGATGTCAACACTGGAATTAACACTTAAATATGATGCTAGTCAGGAAGAAGTGCCATGGAAAGGATGTAGAGCCGTAGTATTATCCTATCCTGGCACTGAACTATGGGAACTACGTGGCAAAACGACAAACAAACGTCTTTGCCCAGTTAAAATGGACGGAAAGCAGTCAAGATGAAAAGGTACCGAATTGAGTTGATGTTAAGTTTGTGTATAAATACGTGTCCTGAATCGTGGTAAATATATACATCCTCGTCTTTATTCACATTACGCCCAGTTACGTCAGATGAAAACTTACTGAATAGAGTTAATGGTAAGTTTGTTTATAAATACGTTGCCTGAATCGTAGTAAATACTGGCTACGACTCCACCCAGTTTGGCTACACCGGTCATGACCAAAAATGGCAGCACGTACGAAAGCTTTCCAGAGCCGAATGCACAAACACACTTACGACCAAATCCATCTCGTAAGTTACCAGGATTTATTGTACGTTAGTTATTTTTATTTTATTATTATTACTGTCATTATTATTATTATTATTATTATTATTATTATTATTATTGTTGTTCTTATTATTGTTGTTGTTGTTCTTATTATTGTTGTTGTTGTTCTTGTTATTATAATTGTTGTTATTGTTACATTTCTTAGGGGGAGGAAAGGTAACTGCAAAGGACCGTATTCTAAACTCATAAGGCTTCGCAGCACCTCATCCTTGGCGATTGATTTTGCATATTTTTCCTTAACATCCTCCTGTGTGCTGTGTTACTTTAATATTACTATAATTTAAATAAGTAACACACAAGAGGATACTGAGATGCAACGTACAAAATAAATCGCAGAGGAAAAGGTGTTACGAAAGTTTCAACTCTCAAAAATTCGAACCAGAGTCTTTAATTTCTTTCTTCCTTCCCCCCCCCCTCTACAATCAGTTACTGCTTACCATCCCCGAAAAGGAGGATGGTGGACGGCAGGTCTATAGTTCTTTCACTTTAACTTGGCCTAGATTTTCGTCCTTTTTCAGCTTATTTCCCGTAGCTCTGTGACAGTAAGTAAATAAATAAACACTACTGGGTCTACATCCATCCCGTAGCACTTCTTCGTGACCAGCACAATATTTTAGAGTTATTTTTGTTACGGCAGTTCTAGGTCAAGTTAGAGAGAGAGAGGGGGGGGGGTTAGCTCGTAAGTGAAATTCTCAAACGTATTTACAATCGATTCTGTCCTAACTTTAATTTGTTTTGTAAGATGAACTAGAGACGTGGGAAAAGTAGTAGTATTAGTAGCAGCAGCAGCAACAGTAGTAGTAGTAGTAGTAGTAGTAGCAGTAGTAGTAATACTGGTAGTAGCAGTTTTAGTAGCATAGTAGTTGCACTAGTAGTAGTAGTAGTAATAGTAGTAGTAGTACTCAAAGTAGTTCAACAATAATAGTATTACTATTTTTACTACTACTACTACTAATATTATTATTAGTAGTAGTAGTAGTTGGAATCCTAGGTTCTTCTGGACGTCAGCTCTAGTCTGCAGACCGAAGTTGCTCATTTACGCGTTCTGCACTCCACCATCCTCCTTTCCGGGGATAGGGGGGCGGGAGGGGGGTACTGAGGGACGTTTGTATAAGTGGGCAGTAGAGTGGCCCTGTTATATCAGTGCCACCACGTGAAGGCGTCCCTCTTCACCTTAGAGAACAGTGGACAAGGGAAGCGTAGACGATTGGCACAGAAGGGCGTGATTTCAAGTGGCACTGAAGGTTTCGTAACGCTTCTTTCTCGGCGATTTACTCCACATTACAACCCAGCATCCTAATGTATGTTATTTATGCAAACCATGTCGGTACTAAAAACTTCACAGATAGCCTAAAAACTATTTATGACGGTAAGGTGGGGTCAGGATTCCGGGAGCTTGAATGGTGAATAAATGAAAGTGTGACTCAGGCTGGGCAGACCTTTAGTTAGTCTCACCAATCTTTTTTTTTTTTTTTTTGGGGGGGGGGACCATGCTTCACCCCATCCACAGGTAAGAAAAATGAGCATTGGATGATGATAATAATAGTGATGTCTCAGTATAAGAGAGAGAGAGAGAGAGAGAGAGAGAGAGAGAACAAGAAATAATAGAGGTGAGATGAGCAGAACAGTTTGCTATGGAAGATGCTCTACGAAACCTCCTATATCAACTATATAGAATACTGCCGTGAAAATCGTGAGATTGGAGCAGCATTAGAGAACAGTGAACAAGTGAAGGGTAGGGGATTGCCACAAAGCCTCCGAGGTCACGTGAGAAGGGGTCTGGGGGTACGAACATTATAACACCTACGGCAAGCATCCTCAAGTTTGCCTTTGGGTTGAATCATCATGAGAAAACGTTGTAGCTGTGTAAAAATAAACTGTGGGGTGTCTCTGAATGGAAGTGGAGCGATAAGATGATGAGGAACACCCATATGAATCATTTATCTCCCTTACACAAATTTCACGGTATAACTTGCACCGGATAGGAAGTGCTTACTTCAGTGATTGCAACATTTTTCCCTCTTTCTCACGTTGCCACTTAGCCCACACGCTAGGATTTTATGGCTATTGCCTTATTGATCTCTTCACCTTCTTATGTCGACCTGCAGTTTAGGGGAAGATTATGATTTGATTTCATGCGTTAGGTTGTGTTCCAATCCATGGTGCTCTCAAGGTAAAGTCATTATAAAACAGGTACAGACATCTCTGTAGACATCTGTCCACAGACTCCACCCACCTCCCACTTACGTCATAGGGAATGACGTCATCTGAATCAGCACGTTTTCTAACATTTTATGGGCAACTATCTCAGTTTATTTTCAGCTATTCATTCATTGAGGAAATATGCATTCTTAATGATATATGTACGTAACTTATTGATTAATTTATACTAAGTTAAATCTGTGTTTCGGTGTGTATAATTCATTCTGACATTCAGTTATCGCTCATGGTCATGTGTCCTTATGTTCATCTTACTTCGGTAGAGTTACGCTGCATGTCAAGGAAGTAGCGATGAAAACCAGAAACTGACAGTACGAGCATGAGTTAATCCTGTAAAAATACAATAGCCCAATCAAATATGCGCAATATAATGAAGCAGAAAAGTACACAAGCACCAGTGGATGAATTGTGTGAGTCTACTGTATAGGTATAGATTATTCGTATGGTTATCTGCTGTTGGTTTATGCTCATATCAAGAAAAGGCATTGGATAGGTGAAGATATGAAGATTTTCAACAAACGGTGTATTTCCTGTGGTGTGTTTTCATTGAAAAGCAGAAAATTAATGTAATCAGTATTTTGAATATTGGCGCCAGATAGTTGTGCGTGAAGAGAAAGTGGAATTTGTAAACCAGGGTATAATAAAGCAGTCCAGGCAAGGTATTTTGGCAAGTTGCTTAGCGTCTGATTATTGTATTGAAGTATTGCACTCAGAATGTTTGAATATTTGCGCCAAGTTCATGTGCGTGAAGAAAACGTAGGGATTTGTAAGCTGCGATATGATTGGCTCAGGGTCTCTACCACTGACCAATCAGGCGGCTTGATTTAACGCGGGAAGACTGCCCATGCTTATGATGTCGTCTCATTGACAAAGAAACACATAATAGCCACCGAAAACGTTCATTTAAGAATCGAATCAGCACCAAAATGTAGTGTAAGTAATTGTTGAATTTATTAGAGGGTGGTTATGGCTGAAATAGAGGTGGATTCAGGGCATACATGGAGTGGATAGTGAGGGTCTCGTCTGCACAATCCGGTTTGTACTAGTTTCAAACCGATATTTTCATGGCGTATGGATTGAACGTGTTACTGCTAAGAGCATTAAACCCATTTTATCCCTATTTTCAGGGAGTACAGGCGGCATTAGGCTAGTTCATAAGTTGTGATAAGGTTCGGCCGAGGAGTTGAATGTTTGGGACCAGGATAATCACCGGAAAATAAGGCAGGTAAGAAGCACGAGTTGTAGGAATGTTGTTTTGAAATTTTCCTTCTCCCTCATTCCGGTACGATCTGGTTTCCCCAGCGCTCCCTGTTTCACCACACCCTTCCCTCACGCATTCTAAATTTCCCTATATACCATTTAGCGGTGTAGTGTGCGGGATAAGGGAAAAAGAGAGGGGGAAAACAGGTGGATGCTTGGAGTCTGCGAGGAAATGGTTTGCACGTGAGGGAGAGAACAGCGAGAGCCACTCCTTTTTCATCCAGTCTGAGCCACGCCGTCATCCCAACAGCATGGTAATTGTACTACCGTGCTTAATAACCCCCAGTTCATAAATTTTTGCAGTAGTGGTTAGGTTACGTAATTGAGAGAGACATGGTGTGTGTGTATGGGGGTTAGGTTGAAACATCCCTGATTTTTTCAACTTTGACCCAAGCCGTCCCCCATACAGCATGATAAGTACTAGGTTAACTTAAATAATCATCCTAGTTAATTATTCCTGGTCATTTTGCTGAATTTAATTAAAGGAAAGTGGTATAAGGTATGTGTATAAAGTCAAACAGAAACTCTCATATAATAGAGCCTGGCCATGCCCCTCACAGCATGTCATATATTGTGGTAGTGTGTGTAATAATCAAAAGTACATAACATATTACAATGGTAAGTTTATACTAATGGAAATGAGGAAATGGTGGTTGCATGGGGTCAAGCAGAATTATCCCAACAGCCTACCACAGTCTGACCAAAACTTTCCTCCAAGCAGTGTGGTTTATATTGTGTAAGTTTTTGCAATGATCTTAAGCATGTAAAATATTGCAGTGAGCTGGAGGAAATATGAGTAATTAAGGTGTTTGTACTACATTTGGTTGGGTAATATTTTTCTTATCTAGCCCCACCCATCCTCCAAACAATATAATGAATACAGTGTTAATCAGTGTAATGAGCATAATTACTCATATATAGATTATACTTTTGAGTTCAGTAGCAGTAGATTGATCGGAAATGGTTTGCACGGGATGAGGCAAGAGCATACTGTTAGTCAAGGACAAACTGCTGAATTCCCATTAACAAATGATGAAAATTGTATGGTAGGGATTGTCTTTAATAACTGTAAATTTATTTGTGGCACCCAGAGTCTGCTAAAAATAACATGTTAGAACACGAAGGTATGCTTGTTAACATTGGTGGTGGCGTCCTACAGAGGGCAGTGGATCAGTTGAGACCTGAAACTCATTCATACCCAAAGGTGTTTAGGTTAGTCTAGGTTAAATTTAGCTAGATTTGGTTGAATTAGACTAGGTTAGGTTAGTGATGGCGAACAATTAATGATGAATTTACTTTGGAACTCAGTTGACCTAAAGTCTGACATGGCGGACGGCCACTTTGCACAGTTTGCTTGTAGAGCTGGTGGTTTAATAGTTGATATCTCCAAGATTACGCCTTTCCGCAACTTTTTAAAAGCTGTCACAATAAATGTGTTGTAGTTTATTGACGAAAAAATACGGTTCTAAATTTTATACATGGGAGCTCCTGCTGCTTCATCCTCGTCGTACCCCAAGCCATTAAAAAAAAAAAATCTGTCAGTACTCTTAGTCTGTGCACAAACCATAATTATAAAGTCTATGGTCAAAATTGTGAGTACAGTACCGATATATTTATGGAAGATTGATTACGCTGTTTTGCATGTGGCTGGGCAAAATCATCCTATCTGACTGAATCCAGTCAACATGGTAAGTACTTTGCTGACTTTTTAAATACCTAAAGTACATAAAACTCCTGCAGCAGTATTAGGCTGAAGTAAATGTAAGGGAGTAAAGTGGTTTTGCATTGGGGCAAAACAAAAATGTCTTAATATCTATAGACAAAAATGTCTATAGATAGATAGATAGATAGACTTAATACAGTATAACTAATGCAGTCCAAGCTATCCTCCTAAAACGTGATTAATACTGCTTTAATGATCGTAAGATTTCCTTAGTACTTGTTCCTTCATCATATGGGTGAATTTAAATATAGTAGAGTGATTAACCATTGCTGAGCTGCAGACTTCGCTTGAGGCGCAATGAAGGTCTACACGGGCCAAGCTGCATGCCTCATATGAAGTACTGTTTACATTGGTTATGTTGTAAAAAATCAGCCTTGTGGAAGGTAAAGTGCTTTTGTACAGTATAGGGCGATGCAAAATGTCCTGATGTTACCCAAGCAATCTTTCTTCATCTCGAAATGAATGGATCTTGAATTTGGCTCTCTCTTGTACTTTGTTTTTCTCTTGGAAGGAACAGTTTTGCGATCTCATTGCCTTTAGTTCCTTCTTCCTTACATTTAAAAAAAAAAAAAAAAAAAAAAAAATGTGTTAATGTATACAGGGCCATGTTATATATTCCCTTGTGATATTGGTGGATTAATTTTTATTTTATTTTATAATTTTAAATAACAACAGGAAGGAAATACAAATGATTAAAAAAAATTATAAGGGAAAGTGATTAAAATGGTTTGCATGGAATCTAGCAGAATCTTCCTGATCAAGTTCGTACAGTATAATCAAGCTGTGTTTTTAGTAACATGGTTAATAGCATCTTAAACCTTCAGTCTTGAACATCCTTATTCTTTATATTTCCATAAGGATGCAAATACCACCACTGCCAATATCGAGGAAATAAATAGGTTCATCTTACACTCATAGCACACCCATCCAGTTTGAATCTTTTGACATCCATTGACGAGCGAATCCATACACAGTTGTGTTTATGCCTAGCATGGGCCAACCGGCCTACTGCAGTTATCCTCTCTTCTTCTTATGCAGTAGAAAGGCGTGTGTGTGTGCGCGTACGCATGCCTTACCTGTACTCGATTTTTTTCCAGCTGATGATCCACTTTCTTGAATGTGGCTCGTGCACACTCCTGCCATGTGATTGGTTGGTTTCAATTTCATACCTTAAGTATCATATTTACAGAAAACAATTGTACCTTATAAAGTATTCCAGTTCTTATAAATGCTATTTTGCATTGTCATTACTATACAAACAGACATGAAACGAGTATGTATCTGTGCTTCACTCAAATGGACAATGAATTTGAAGAAGTTGAATTTGAAGTGAAATATTTATTGTTGTAAAAGGTACAAAGTTGTTTCATCTCCCTATATTTTTTAAAAAATAAACACATTTGGCTGGGTAAGTGCAAATAAAAGATATCTTAACACTTAGGCACTTATACAATAGTACCATTTTAAGCAAATTAGCAGTTTTGTCAGTGGTAAAGTGGGGAGGCGAATGGAACAGTCGCTACAGAGGAGGGGGGGGGGACACGAGAGACAGCCAGTCAGGAAAAACAAGTTGTCTCGCAAGATGTCGGACTTTCTTATGGATCACACCTACTCCATTGCCTCGATACCTTCGCCCATATTGTCCATAAGTATATACATTTATTTAATGATTAGAGATGCAAGAACTCTGTACCTTTTGCAACAAGAAATATTTCAATTCAAATTCAACTCCCTCGAATTCATTGTCCATTTGGGTGAATCACAGATACATACTCGTTTCATGTCTGTCTAGTACAATGACAATGCAAAACAGCATTTATGAGAATTGGAATATAAGGTACAATTGTTTTTTGTAAATACAGTATGATACTTCAGGTATGAAACTGAAACCAACCAATCACACAGCAAGAGTGCGCAAGTGCCACATTCACGAAAGTGGATCATTAGCTGGAAAAAAAATCGAGTATAATTGTATCTTTACAGGCATGAGTCAAGCTCGTACTGTCCTGTGTATTAAACCATTTATATCATATATATCTTTAAATTCATGAATAGTTTTGGCACACACTTTCCTTTGGTAGTGCATTCCACTGATCCCATCCATCCGTTGCCAGACACCATAATCCCGAAAAGGGTGGCCATTTGACACTGAGTTAGTTGTTTTACAGGGAGGGGCACCAACC
Source organism: Coenobita brevimanus (assembly GCF_032717465.1). Classification (NCBI taxonomy): domain Eukaryota; kingdom Metazoa; phylum Arthropoda; class Malacostraca; order Decapoda; family Coenobitidae; genus Coenobita; species Coenobita brevimanus. The sequence goes on along the minus strand of NC_137068.1, from coordinate 4,819,692 downwards.
CTCCACCAACCCACTTGTTGACATGTAGGGAGCAATCAATTTGCCCTATTTGGGAAACTGACTTTCCTTATGTCTTTATTGCCCCTTTTTTTTTATGTAGTTTTTTGCTGTGTCTTCTTGCCGATTCATCCCCATAGGTTATATATTCATTTATGTCTGTGTGTGTGTGTGTGTGTGGTTCCATATGTACAAATTAAGTCATTAACTCCTGCATTTTCCTTTCAGATTGAGAAGATGAGTTTGACAGTTGAAGCATCTAAGCTTCTGGATTTCAACCAGAAATTGGATATACCCCTTCTGGATAATGTTATTGGTTTCATGTACAATGGCATTGGAGAACAGGTAAGGCATATGCAGTAACTTGATCAGATGCAGTGGTGTTGGTGTCGTTTGCTGAGATTATGTGGTGCTGTTTTGGCCGCTTGTTATTTGGATACGTAACCTAATATTTTGTGACACTGGTACCTAATTACATTAATATGCTTCCTTGTGCCCTAGCACAGTGTTTAGCAGAAGAGCAGCCCATGACAGGAGTTCCATCCAGTGAATTTGGTGTTGTAACCTATATTAAAATAGTAGTTACGTAGATATGTCACAAAATATTAGGGTAGGTATCCAAGTAATAGAGGCCAAAACAGCACCACGTAATCTCAGTATGTGACACTGGTACGGTATATAAAATTTGACTTCACTTTTATAAGCTAATGAAACCCTGCCCATTGATCTGTCCAACAACAGATTAGTCTTACTTCAGCAGAAATTTCTTGGCCATAAACAGGGGACTCCTAAAAGTTGTCAGAATTACAAATCACCGACACCAGTGACTTTTCCAATTAAAAATCATGGTGGCTTGTCCTACAGTCAGTGATGAATCCCCCAACAAGTGATAGTGGCATCTCCAATAATATGATATATAAAACAGTTATTATTTCAATAATTAATCATAACCTTTCTCATAAATAATAAAATGCTGGTAAAAAACTTCCCTAAAAGCATGGTTTGTTACTTATACACACACACAAGCATATTGGAGCCATTACACACACACACACACACTACTAGAAATTTCTTGAATACTGGGTGTGACCCAATCTGGCCATGACAGCAAGCGTGTGTTTTTGAATATGTCATCGTTCTGTGATAGTAGTGCTTCAGTGCCATGGGACATAATCCAGTAAGGTTCTCAAAATAATGTGGCAAACCTAGAAATTTTTCACAATCACAGGGTTATACCTACTGAAGTTAAGTGTCCTAAGTGTAAACGTGTGCTGGTATAATGCAGATGAGAGATATTAGTGGTGCAATAATCCCTAAAACCACATGTGTGCCAGGCTGCAGGCATCCCTATCTCTGCCATTTTTCAACGCACATGAACAGGATGAATGCACTGATGCAGCTGTGGCTTTGTAAGGTAGATGGCTGGCGTAGTTTTGAATGGCTTTCAAGGTTAGGTTTAGTTGTGGTCTGGGTGGTTAATGTCATGGTGGGGGAGGGGAGGGGGAAAACCCCTCTCCCCAGTTAGGTACCCTGTTTGTATAGATTTTTTATATTTATCTTTTTTTTTTTTTTTTTGTTTTTTTATACAGTACTGGGTTTTCATGTGTTTCAGACTTTCAGTTGATGTTTTGTTATTTTTGTCAAAAATCCTGGGGGAAGCAAAAATTGGAATTTAAGGCTTCTCTGATAAAAATTATCATTAAAATAAAATGAATCACATTGAAATCTTACCTTTAAACCAAAAATTAAAGAAAAAATTAGTAAGATTTTTTTTTTTTTCCCCCACAAGTGGAAGTGTATTTTTAAAGAGTCAGTGAAAGACATTAGGCACAGTTTTTTGTTTAGTGGGCAGTTTAGGTACTCCAACCAGATTGAGCCAGTGCAGGTTTATATCCAAGGGATGGTTGTGGTTTATTGCATACGTAATGCCACTCAGGGATGACTGAGGTTAGTTACTCTCATCTTAGATGTCAGGACCAACTTGCCTAGCCCCAGGCTCCTGCGCTTCTCATGGGACAACACTGGATTAGATGATGAATGAATTGTTATTTAAGCCTGCTGTTGCCTTTGCAGTACTGTATAAGGCCTAAGTATGGTATATAGAATATTACAGTGGACTTGATTGATAATGTTGCTCAGTAAAAGCATTGGATGAGTGAATTTTATCAACGTTCTTGCCTAAAACTGTCTAATATCTAAGAACTTTCTGTTGAGGGACAGCAGTCTGTTATTAGGTGATAATACTTCAATGCGTGAAATTTCTGTAGCCCCCCAAATTGTATGAGTAGGAATTTACAGTATGTATAGTTGCTAGAAAAGTTGCATTTGCATGTAGCTAGTAAATATTATTTAATAGAGATTGGGGAAGTTAAATTTAGCCATTATCAGTAAAGGCATATTTGCAGCACATTATGTAAGAGAGTGAATCCTTTCAGTTTGATGCCCCCCCCCCCTTTTTTTTTTTTCTTTGTTGCATTATCCAGACAGTTTGATTTAGTTTAGTGAGAGACTTTCCAAACTGGAGAGGTTAGTTAAAGATTTCCTTTACCCCATAACATCAAGGTTTCTCCCTGAACCTGGATAAGATTGTGTGGAGGTAGCTCTAATGTATCAAAGCACATAGAGATTGAAGGGGTCAGGTTGGAAAATTGAGTCTTGAATCACATGACTAAATGAGATGAAAAACTTCTGTGAAATGTAATTTCATGAGCTACGTGAGTATGAAAGCATTGGATATGAGTCTAAACGGCCATACCACGTTGAGTACACCGCTTCTCGTTCGATCAGCGAAGTTAAGCAACGTTGGATCTGGTTAGTACTTGGATGGGTGACCGCCTGGGAACACCAGGTGCTGTTGGCATAACGTTCTCCTTACGTGTCGAGTGGGGTTGGTGGAGGATTAGTGCCCCTCCCTGTAAGACAATTAACTCTAAGCCCTTGGCCACCCCGTTTGGGATACATGGCGTCTGGCAATGAATTAAAAAAAGTACTGTGGCCATGTGACTTTGGACTTTCCTACCTTCAACAAATAATTAATTGATGAATTTAAGAAAGAACATTGCTTCCTGGTTGCGTAGGGGGCTCCATCCCTTCCCCACCTCATGTACTGGTTAGTATGGTGACAGTGAAGCTGCTGTCCTCTGCCACTAATTTTTGAAATGTTTTGTGCAGTCCACACATACACTTAAGAAAGGCCTCATTAGATATCAGTGATGGAGCTAAAGCTTTTGATTTTGGGTTAGTGATTTAGAATAAATGACAACGCAGGTAGAGTACTTGATGTGAATGTAGGTAATATTGTGAAATGGTGCTTGAATTGTCATATATTCACAAGGATAGAAATTTATGGTTAGGAATGGTAATATATGAGATTTTCATATTCACACAGACAAAAACTGATGCGTTAAGAATGTTGGGTGACTTACTGTATGAGATATATGTGAGAAAAGGGTGATCTGGTTCATAACAGCAGGGTAAACATTGATGGTGCAGTCCCTCCACTTTCTTTGGTGTTAATACGTGGATGTTAGGCAAACAAGTGCATGTAAGCTTGTGGGCTCTTAACCAGTTACATTTTCCATTTATTGCTGTCTGCAAAATGATAAGTTTAAGCTTCTTTTTGTTAGTGTAATGTTAGATAATTAATAAAGTTACCTGAAGAACAAAATATGCTGATTTTCTATGAAGAAAACGTAATATATTGATCTAGGTTGTTAGGTTGCACATCCACACTCGGTGTGGTTCCACTAGCAACACTCCTTCCTCAGGTATGTGCCTGTGAGATTTGTGTAGTTAGTATTAAGATGTCTGCCTATGTAGGTACTGAATGTTGTTGTGAGAAAGATACTCATTAGGTGCATATTGCATGAGAAGTGAAAGTCCACTGTATTATCGTCATAAAGTGTATGCTTGATAGAGGAATTCATTCCGTGTATGGTAGTCATAGTTTCAGAGGATTTATATTCTCTGTTGTGTGTGTTAATGATTCATAAGTGATTTCTTGAAAATGTTTGATAATTAAAAAAAAAAAAAAAAATCACTCAGATAATGCATGAAAGACTTGGTGGTCATGTATTATGGTGGGAGTTCTGTGAATTGGTATGAAAGGCATTAGCTGGATTCTTTTTTACTTTCCTTAGTTGCCTGTAAGTTTCATTCTTCTTCCTCTCAGTGGCCCATATCGGTCTATTAACTTTGTTAGTTTTAAGTAACTTTGTAATGAACCAAATAGATTACATTGACTACATGGAAGGTTACCCAAACTAATATGATGATGTAGATTACTGAAGGGCAAGGGAGGAGTGTAAGTTTTGCAGGTTACCGTACCTAATGTGATTATAGTGCAGTACTGTTATTGTTATTCTGAACTGAACTTTACGGCATTGTTTGACTAATATTAATCAAATATCTTTCTACAGCAAAGAATAGCACAAGAAGTTCTGACAACTCTCAAGGAACATCCAGATGCCTGGACACGTGTGGATGCCATTTTGGAGTATTCACAAAATCAACAGACAAAATACTATGCCCTGCAGATCCTGGAACAGGTTATAAATACAAGATGGAAGGTCCTGCCACGCGACCAGTGTGAAGGTGAGTTTTTTAGATTGTTTGGTCATGGCTTTAAACATTTACCGTGGATGGGAAGTCAAGCCACTATGTGCTGATGACAGTGTTTGAAGCAGCTGATGAAGATGAACATATCTTTTCATTACATAACATGCCTGCTTTTATAATGTAAGAGTTGTAGGATTTGCACAGGTATTCATCAGATGTAAAAGACCTTGCCATTTTCTTTGTGACTGACATTTTAAACATACTGTTGCTAGTTTTTGAGTGGTTTCTACCTCACAAGCAACAGTATTGAGTGAGTAATGATCTTATAGTAACAATATTAGCATTGTATGAGCCCTTTCACCTGGTGGCAACTCACCAGTGTTGTAATTTAAAGCCACTGCCAGCTCAGGTTTCTATCCTGGAGGTCTCCACAAAGGACATCAACCCCATATCTTTCCTGTGTTGGCTCTGGATGCTTCCCCCACATTCACTTCTGTAGCCCTACTCAGACAGTCATCCTACTCCAGTCTCTCGCCATATCCAGATCATTTCAGTCTAGCAATTTGTATCAGGGAGATTTTGTTTATAAAGACACCAACATGCTTGCATGCTTTGGCCTTGGCCACCTAGTGGCAGCTTCCCATGGGGCTCGATCTTTAGTACCGTAGTCCATATTTTAGTAGATTTACATTAAAGAACCACCCTATCCATTATCATTTGCTACAGTACACTTAAATGTCACCATCATAATCAGACTCTATAGTGTATGGGTACATAGCTTGTTTGTGTGCTAGTTATCAAGACACAGGTTTGTTCTAACATTAGAGCATACATTTGAGTTGTCCTTGGATGTTTGTTGAGATTACCTCAGTGTTGTATAACCTTAACTTAAACAGTCAATCCATCAAAACACAATGGACCATGTTATAGGTGGTGTAGGAGGCTTCATAGCACTTTGTTCTCTGTGCCTTGTGCCTTGAATGGGTGAGAAAGATGCTATTTTCCTTTTCTGTTGGGTTTGTTCCAGTTCCTGGGATCCAAGGTTGTCTACCCATGTTGCAGGTCATGCTTACAAGTGTGTCCTTCTTTTCCTGCCCTTGTACAAACTGCCTAGCATGAGGCAAATGGTGTGCAGCAGTTGTTGTTTTCTTATGTTATAATGGATGATTCACCTTTCAACTCAGGGTATTACAAAGCAAAGGTTTCCCCGGTCAAAGACACCCAGTGACTGATCAGGAGTTGGGGGGGGGGGTTGGTGCCATTTTATGCAGAGTGGAGCACTAAGCTGTTTAGGTGGTACCCCATTAGTAGTTAACTCAGAAAAGTATTCCAGGATGGGATTACTGTACTAGGTCGTCAGTACTGAAAAACAACATAAATCATATGCCGTGCCTATGTTTCTCTGTTAAGATAGCCCGATTAGTTGCATCGCAGTGTACCCTTGGACGTGTGACTGCTGACCAACAGACAAATGACAATACTGTACTTGATCAGACTTAGTAGAGAAGCAGCAGGATATTGTTTGTTGATGTAAACAATGTTCCTGGTTTCCCTTGTTTCTTAAGTAGGAATCAGAACAGTCTTGGTCCAAGCTTGACTTTGGCAGGATACACGATTCTCAGCAAAATTACTCGTGTCCAAGGCAGGCCTGATTTCAGGTACAAGTATGATAGTCCATTTACAGTCATTTCTTTACAATGCTGATGAGTTCAAATTTTCTCTTCCTGTAAAGGTGTTTCAAGCTACATACCCTATTAGGCTACTCCCCCCACTCGTCAGTGCCAACACCCACCATCCATATTGAATACCTGCTAGAGCTGTCTCATACAGGACTGAAGGATTGGTATTAGCGTTGGTATTTTACAATATAATCGGCAGTCTTCTTGTAGACCAGTAACATCTGCTTTAATGAAATCCAGATCCTTAAGATGTTCCCTGTCCTAGCTAGGATTTGAAATTGGGGCCACCTCTCTAATGAGTTGTCCACCACCTTCCCCTAGTGGAGTCCACCATCCTTTTGGTGATAGGGGGGAAGTGAGGGATGTTATGTAACCAGATAGCAATCACCCCATTATATCAGTGTCACCAGGTGAAGGCATACCTCTCTGGCACCCCAGTTGCTTTGCTTCTCAGAAGTGAACTCTGCTCACAGCCCATTTAACTTTTTTGAACTCTAATCACCCTTTTATTTTGATGTACTATCTTCTCAAGCATGTGACCATCACATATTAAAGTTTATATTGTAATTATATTGTTGTATGTGAGAAAGCAAGGTTTGGAAGTTGAAGGTAATATTCTAATTATGGTATGGAATGTGAGATTGCAAGGTATGGAAGTTGTTGAAGGTAGGGATTGAGGTATCAAGTTGATTTAATGAAGTGTGCATAGAGAAGCATGTAACAAGGGTTCTGTATCCCTATTTAACTTGATAATTAAGGGAATGACTGGCTTGTGTGTTTGTGTGAAGCGTATTGCAAAGGTAAAAATCTGTTTTGTATGTACAGATGGTTTAGGCTGTGACCTATTTCATTGGGCATGCTATTGATAATTTGCCCAGTATTATTATTTCTCTTCTTTTTTAGGTCATACTTCACCCTATTTCTACCATCCACATCCATCCACCATCCAATCCTACATTGCCCCATGAGGAGCGTAGGAGCCCGGGGCTAGGCTTTTGGTCTCGACATTTAAGATGAGAGTGACCAGCCTCACTCATCCCTGAGTGGCATTACATGAGCAATCAACCCCAACCATCCCTTGGATATAAACCTTCATCGGCTCAATCCGACTGGAGCGTAATAATTACCCACTAAACCACCAGGTGCCAAAATTTGGCTATTTGGTTACCACCCAGCGTAGTAAATGGTTTCCCGGTGTACAGGAAACCATTTGGCTTGTCACTCAGTGTAGAGTCACCCACATATTTCTAGTTAGAAATAAAGGTTAAGATGATGAAAATTAAAATAATTGATCCATCTGTCCATCCATCATCCAATCCTATGCTGTCCCATGAGGAGCATAGGAGCCCGGGACTAAGCAGATTGGTCCTGACGTTTAAGATGAGAGTGACTAGCCTCACTCATCCCTGAGTGGCATTACGTGAGCAATCAGCCCCAACCACCCCTTGGATATAAACCTTCAAAGGCTCAATCCGACTGGAGTGCAATAATTAACCACTAAACCACCAGGCGCGATAATTTGGTTGTATGTTTACCACTCAGCATAGTAAATGGTTTCCTGGTGTACAGGAAACCATTTGGCTTGTCACTCAGTGTCGGGTCACCCATAGGCAGAAGGAAGAGGAAAGAATGAAGGAAAGAAAGACAGAAGAGGGAGTGTAAAGTCACCTGTAGGCAGAAGGACAAGGAAAGAAAGACAGAAGAGGATGGAAGGAAATTGATGTGTGTATGAAATAGGATTATAAATAGTAGTGGTAATAAGTATTAAAATGATAGAAGTTATAATTGTATTTCTTCTTATTCCAGGCATCAAGAAGTACATTGTCAGTGTAATCATCAAACTGTCCAGCACACAAGAATCTCTGGACCGAGAAAAAGTATACTTAAATAAATTGAACATGATTCTAGTTCAGGTAAGTAAACTTTTGAGGTTACTTAATATAAACTTCATTATTTATGTTAATTTAAACTTTTGAACAGTTGTTTGAGATACAAGGATTTGGCACCTGTCTTTTTCTGTTTGTAGTTGTCAGATTGAGATCAGCATGGTGGTGGTGTGAAGCACATAAATTTCGATGTGTATATTTGTTGGCTGGAAAAAGGTTTCAGAGGCCTGATTGTTGCAGATGAGAGAGTGGTCCATTTAGCTGGCAATTTGTGTATTTTTGGTCTACAAGGAAATTGAAGTTTCAAAAATGATAATTTTCATGCCATAAGCATGAATAGTGTTAGAGGTAGAAAAACATTGAGTGAACACAACTCTTACATAAAACCAAGAACTTTCTGAACAGTGATATCCTTTGACTTTGCTGTACAGTAATCCGTCGATTATCCGAATGATCCATAACCTGGATGCTGTGATATGGCTGTATTAAACCATTATATGTAAATTTTTCCATTTTATCAGGGCAAAATGCTTGCATCCAGGTGGGAATTATGACTGTGCAAACATGTCTGCCCAGGCAGGAATAGCCCATTGGTGCTGCACTGTCTGGCTTGGTAGTTCACCCAGTGTCTGCTAGAGCATGCTTGCCCCTGCCTTAGTTCCCACTCTGTGACCCTGTTTTTCGGATGCTCCGTACGGCTCTTTCTTGGACGAACGTGGTGGTGACCCACCTGTTTCAGTTATTGCTATTCCTCTCATGCATTCTTCCTCATTGAGGACTCAGACTGTGACTAGATTCCTTAGAGTGTGTGCCACTGGAACACATGGGATTTACTGTGCAGTGCAGTAGCATCACCAGCCACAGCCACAGCCAAGGAGCAAGCAAGTTAATAAACATTTTACTCTAGCTTACTGTAGTGTATCATGATTATATTTGATTCCGTTTTGCCATTATGTTTTGTGTGCCCACTGCATTCCCCCCCCCACTGCAAGGTGTGGTTCTTCAGTGGTGATTGCTTGTCTGTTGTTGATGTGTCTGCTTGACTATGGTAATTGCTTGGCTGCGGTTTATAGGTCTGCTTGACCAGATGGAGTTGTGTAAAAGAGCAGGAACAAGTGTTGTACAGTGTACTGTAGTGACCTTTTACAGTGTTAGGTTATGTACTTACATGACAAATAAATCAGATGTTTGGGGAATAACCTCCCCGGAGAGTAGCTAGAAAATTTCTCAGTACAGAAAATTACGTGTGGTTAGTGGCGTAAATCCCCTGTAGTCCAGTGACAGGAGGTGATGCTACACTATTCCTCTGCCACTGCTTGACTCACACTCCATCCCTCATCCAGTTTTCGAATAATCTCCTGCATCTTTTCAAGGAATAGGATATTCCTGCTCCGCTTGACAGGTGGAGGTGCCTTTTTTTTTTTTTTTTTTTTTTTTTTTTTTTTTGTGTCCGACTCTGGGCAAAGGCTTCAGAGCCTATTGCTTGGGGGCACTGACCTATCCCAAGGCCCAGTAGTCCTCCTACACCTCCACATGTCACCACTTCGGCGCTAACACCCACCGTCCATATTGAATACATGCTAGGGCTGTCTCATACAGGACTGGTGTATTGGTATTAGCGGGGGTACTTTTATGACATGTCGGCGGGTCATCTGGTAGATCAGGAAAGTCTGCTTTTAGGAAATTCAAATCCTCAAACTGTTCCCTGCCCCAGCCGGGATTCGATCCTGGGACCATTAGGACCGCAGGCCGCCTCTCTACCGATTCAGCCACTCCTCCCCCTGATGTGAAGGACACAGATGACATAACAATTGACAGACTCAGTAGTATGCACAGCTGCCTTGTGGCATACTGTATTGGAAGTAGAGCAGCAGCCATGGGGGAGGAGGGGACTGACACATTGTCATCCATTTTGGGACTAGATACACGAGGAAAGTAGAATATGAAACGTAGTGGACAGAAGGTGTATGCATAATTAATATTGAAGTAAAACTAAAGATACGGACGTACAGGTAACAAATTAAAAAGTTAATTTCCAAATTTGGCAACATCAAAAGCAGTGTTTTGGTAATGAGACTTATGGCAGTGTTTGGGTGCGGGACTGCCACTGAATGGCGCAGATTGTGAATTTTGGGTTTCCACATGTTTTTTTAAAATTTGCCTCCATTTACTGTGATGACTAATAATGCTTTCCAGATGATATGTTGACAGATATTAGAGATTTTACACCATTTTGTTTTTAATTTTGTTATCACCTGGTGTGGGTTTTAAGAGAATGTTCAGACTGGTGGAGTTATGCATAGTTTTCATTAACCTGTTTGCTGCAGTCATGACTCGGTATGCAGTGGGGCTACGTCAAGTGAAAACTTACTGCATACTGGTTTATTGTGTATCGATGTTTGTTTAACATGAGTTCAGTGGGGATATGTTAAGTGTCAAGGGCCATGTACCTTAAAAAGGGGGGGAGGGGGCTAGCCCTCAGTTTCCTCAGTAGTGCCACATTTTCCACAATGGGTAGGATCCTTGCCAGACTTTCCAAGTCACAAGTTTCAGTATTTCACACACAAAATGTTATTACTCCACTGCACGCTGCGGTGTTTTTTTTCATGCCCTTGCACTGTTATTTGGCTACAGCAATGGTGCTATAGTGACTGAATGCACAAAACAGAGTGAGAGAGAGACGATCATAGGGACTGTAAACACGGGGAGGCCATCTCGTCACAAACATCTGACTGTCGGTTTTTGCAAGCGGTACCACAAACAGACGAAATTGTTGTTCTTAGCCACCACAGTTATCATATAAGTGAATTTCATGATCATTAACCTGAAACTGGGTATAACGTTTGCTTCATTGTTCTGTCAATTTATTGCATACCAAATTGTTGAATAGAGAGTTGTGACTACTTGAGGTTTATGAGGCAGATGAAATAGTCTGGTTGTGATAGTAATAGATTTAAGTATATATAAAATATAATTTTAATAAACAAAATATGGAAGAAATTTATAGCCCTTTTGTTTTATATGTTGAACTGGGTAAAACACTCCCAGTGTTGTGATAGAAGTAATGCTTTGCTTTCTCATGATAATACAAATAAAGCTAAGTGGATTAATATAACAGTTAAAATGTTTGTATATACTGTACAGTGACTACAGTAAACCCTCGATATAACAAACTAATTGGGGGGAGGGGTGGGTCGCTATGTCCGATGGTCATTATTAACTGAAGGATTACCGACCCAAAGTTGCTATATCTGTGGAGTTGTTTGATCCTGCTTGCACAACCACAACTTACTCTATGAAGTTTCACATGGAGAATTCAATGGTTTATGTAGTTATACAGTACATGTACAGTAAATCCCATCCTGTATGAAGTTGTACATATACATACAACATCTACAATAAGAATGCCGGCTGCCACGTGAACTTCCGCTGCATACACCGAACAACGGTCACTATATCCAACAGAAGTTCGCTCTGGAAATGGTGGGTCGCTATATCTGAAGTTCACTATTAACCCCTTAACCGTGGGGCGTCACTTTCGTGACGCTTGGGAGCATGGGATCATACCGCAAGGCGTCGCTTTTGTGATTCTGTGTTATTTTGAATTCACCCGGGCTTCCAAGTGGGGGCTTGTATCATCTATCAGTACTGCCAATGTCCAACACTAGTCAACACTCCTAATCTCATCTGTACTCCCATCCATTGTTGACAATTTAGCCATTTCTCCCCGTTCTTGACTCCCCTCCCTACCCCCCCTCCATTACCCTATCCTCTCGCCTGCCTGGCCATGCTACGCTAAGTAAATCTTCCCTGGAATTTTTCACTGATTTCATCCATTGAAATAAGCCCTATGCCCTATTCTTATACCAAATAATATATACAAGAAAGAAATAAGGTAAGTGAGAGTGCCATACACCTGGAATTGGCTAATTATCACCTGACAACACCTCACATGCACTCGTTCGCTAATTTTCGCTGTTTATTTCCCCTTGAAATATGCCGGATAATCTATTTTCGTAATAAATGTATATATAAGGAGGGAAGGGAGAAGCCTAAGTGATATTTACATTCACCTGGAACTACCTAATTTATAATGTATTGTCTAGATTTCCTGCCAATCATTTCACTGCTATAAAGTAGCTGTGTCAAGAGGCTAAACGTTGGCAGTACTGATTTCCCTAGGTAGGCCACCACCCCGGCCCACCCTTATCAGTTCACTCTCATCTTCCAGTGTGGGGGTACGTCTGTTCGCTCTTGCTAGCTTCAGGGATTTTTCACCCCCATGCAAAGGGCCCTGTGACCTTTACCCCCTACTAAATCTTGTGTGGAAAGAGGTAAAGGGCTGACAATTGATAAAAGAGTGACTACGATCTTTCTATTGAGTAAAACAGTGCAAGTGGAATTGTAAATAATGTATAAATAATGTGTAAACATCAAGTGAAAGTAATGAATGTAAGTATACGTGAACAGTGGAAAATAGTTTTATAAGTTACTTCAAGTGACAGTGCATAACATAGTGTAAATAAAATAGAAATGTAAATAACGTAAATAAAATAGAGAATGTAAATAGAAATGTAAATGAGTAGTATTATAAGAATACGAGTATATACCCTAGGAGTAATGAAAGTAAAAGTTTCACTCTAGCATGTCTGAATACTATGAGTTATGAGAGTGAAATTGAAAGTGACATTCACTCTCAATGCTAGTATACAGGACGAGAAAGTGAATGCTACGTATTTTACTGAAAGAAATTGAATCCCTACAGTGACAATAAACTAATACTATTGAAGGAAACTTATGGATAAAGACTGTAGATATATATGTGTTATATAGTAATAGAAATATAAAGTGTGAGGGGTTTTATGAATAATAAATGACAGAGTACCAAGAGCGAACTAGCGCAAGTTCGACGGTCAGACGCGCTCGTTGCTTTCACAGTGTTTTTTTTTTTGGAGTATGGATCCCAAACTACTTGAAAATCATAGAGTAGTGTTTATAGTGTTAATATCTGGCTGTGGTAATCATATTACGGGTTGTCGGGAAGTGTAAAGTGGAGACTTTGTTACCCAACTTCAGAGGTCTCCACAAGTCCTACGGTAACCGACGAAGGCTCAACAAACATTCCAGGAGAAAGCTGAAGGTATGTGCCATAAGCATATTTAATTTTAATATTCTTGGACTAATAATTGATTTTTTTTCAAATATTTTTTGAGAGTCTGTCGGAGCCCGAATAACCCCGCGGCACACGCAAAACATTGGTAAACATGCCCGCGGTGTAGGGGTTAAAGGGTTTGTTATGTCGAGGGTTTACTGTAATTTTGAAGCCTTTTCTTTTCATAGGCAATTCTTGATTTAGAATTTGCAAATCCAAAAATCTAAGTTCATTCAGCTCCTGCTGATGATAAACAGCTTTAAATAATTACTCGGGGACAGTCATTGCATATTCAAGTACCAGCAGTTACACATGATGCAACTGTGTGGCAGGGATCAGTACAGGAAAAAAAAAAAAAAAAGCTGTCAGCCAAACATGATGCAACTTTGTGACAGGATCAGTACAGGAGGAAAAAAACAACAACTGTCAACTAAACATGATGCAACTGTGTGACAGGATTAGTACAGAAGAAAGAAAAAATTCAACTAAACATGATGCAACTTTGTGGCAGGACCTATACAGGAGGGGAAAAGACAACTGTCAGCTAAACACTGTACAACTTTGTGACAGGAACAATACAGGGAGGGAAAAAAGTAATTAAACATGGTGCTATTGCATGACAGGATCAATACAGGAAAAAAAAAAAAAGCCAACTAAACATGATGCAACTGTTTGACAGGATCAATACAGGGACAGACCTAACCATCATCTGAATATAATGTAAGTGTATGACAGGATCAGTACAGTGACAGACCTAACCAGTAACTAAGTGTGATATAACTATGACAGGATCAATACAGGAAAACTCCAGGCATTGCAGGAAGTCCTACTTGTACCAGGGGTTTAACAGATCTTAACCTGACACTGTGTTAAGAAATTTGTTAATAAAAAGGAAATGTATAATGAGGTACATCAAAAATAGTCCTATAAATCCCTCTTTTATCATTCTTTTTCTGTGCCTGCCCTCCTCTCTTCCTATTTCTCCCATCTTTCCTGTCACTTCTTATTCCTTTTCTTTCCTTTACAGGTGGCTTTACATTGAGTGACAAGCCAAATGGTTTCCTGTAAGCCAAGAAACCATTTACAACGCTGGGTGGTAACCATATAACCAAACCATACGTGCTCCCTACGTGTCAACAAGTGGGTTGGTGGAGGATTGGTGTCCCTCCCTGTAAAACAACTAACTCAGTGTCAAATGGCCACCCTTTATGGGATTGTGGTGTCTGGCAATAGATAGATAGATAGATAGACTTTCTTTCCTTCATTCTTTCCTCTTCCTTCTGCCTATGGGTGACTCTACACTGAGTGACAGGCCTAATGGTTTCCTGTTACACCAGGAAACCATTTACTACGCTGGGTGGTAACCATATAACCAAATTATGGCGCCTGGTGGTTTAGCGGGTAATTACAGCGCTCCAATCAGTTTGAGCTGATGAAGGTTCATATCCAAGGGGTGGTTGGGGTTATTGCTCATATAAGTGGGCAATGAGAAATCTTGGCTTGGAGGAGTGGCTGGTTAGGGTGGTTATGGCCATGTATGTGGGTGCTCACACCCAGGTGAGAGTGAATGGAGATTTGAGTGATGAGTTTTGCCACAAGGGCGTGGGAAGTAATTCCATCTTGTGCGGTGTGTGTGATAAATGGGTGCATAAGAGATGTAGTGGTATCAGAGGTAGACTGCGAGATAATGCTGATTTTATGTGTATGCGTTCCGGGGTGAGCAGGTGGAGATTGTCAGACGTGAAAGGATTGAACTTGCAGGTGAATCTCTTGAGTGTGTGGAAGAGTTTTGTTATTTGGGAGACATGTTGTATGCTGGAGGTGGGGCTGGAGCTAGCTCTGTGGCTAGGGTGAGAAGTGGTTGGAAGAAGTTCAGGGAGCTCTTGCCTCTCCTGACATTGAGAGGGCTCTCCCTACGTGCTAAGGGGTCTTTGTATGCAGCATGTGTTAGGAGTGTAATGCTGTATGGCAGTGAGACCTGGGCAGTGAGGGAGGAAGATATTCGCCGGCTCAGACGTACAGAAATGACAATGATTAGGTGAATGTGCAGTGCGTCCCTGCGTCCATGGCCTGGAGGGGCTGGGTTTATAATGGAAGAGTTGAGAGGTAGGATGGGACTGGAGTGTACAGTATTGGTGTTGTGATGAGGAGAGGTAGATTGAGGTGGTTTGGACATGTGGAGAGGATGGGGGATGATAATTGGGTGAGGAAGGTGAGAAGTGTTAATATTGGGGGTGGGGTTATGAGGGGTAGACCGAGAAAGACGGGACGAGGTCATTAAGTGTGACCTTAAGGTTAAGGGACTGAACAGGGAGGCTGCAATGGATCGTGCAGCATGGAGAGCCGCCATTAGGTGACCAAGGCCGACACATGCAAGCATGTAGGAGCCTTTAAAAACGAAAGTAAACGAAACGAAAAATGAAACGAACGAAACGATAATGCCACTCAGGGATGAGTGAGGCTGGTCACTCTCATCTTAAATGTCAGGACCAAATTGCCTAGCCCCGGGCTTCTTCGCTCCTCATGGGGCAACGTAGAATTGGATGATGGATGGATATCCATATGAGATATATTGTAATTAAAAAGGTTGAGAACATGAACAAAGTTCAAGTAAAGGGTAAGGAATACTGTATTTAAATCATGATAACTGATTAACATTCAGATTATATGATTTAAGTTGTTTTAACTTGAATCATAACAATGCATTGCATAGAAAAGACTGAACAGGAAATACATAGTGTATAGCCTTTGTTAACCTGTGGCCTGCGACTTACCACATACGTGTCTGCTTGGGACATATAACCTGCCTTATATGAATGGGATTTTTGACAAGGCACTACAAAGTTTCCCTCAGGAGCAGCAGCATGGGATATTAGGCTTTGTTCCATTTCTCATCCCTGCCTCCCACTTTAGCCTAGAAACAAAGTGGGAGTAGCTACTACAAATGAAATTCTGGCACATCTTGATCCACTTATTATGGCAATAGGACCTGAGAAAGGCTGAAACTGTAAAAAAAAAAAAAAAAAAAAAAAAAAAAAAAAAAAAAAAAAAGGTTACTTAGGAAAGAGAGGGAAAAATGAAATGAATTATTCAGATGCTGATTGTGTGTGTGCGGTGTGTCAGGGTGAACATGTAGATTGTTAGGCATGAAAGGAGTGATCTTACTGGAGACCCATGAGTGTGTGGAAGAGTTTTGTTATTTGGGGGACATATGTGCTGGAGAGGTTGGAACTAGCTCTGTGGCCGGGGTAAGGAATGGTTGCAGGAAGAACAGGGAGCTGTTGCCTCTCCTGACATTAAGAAGGCTCTGTCTCTGTGCTAAGGGATCTTTGTATGCAGCGTGTGTTAGAGTGTATTGCTGATTCGTTGGAGACCTGGGCAGTAAAGGAAGAGGATATTCATAGGCTCAAACATACAGAAATGACAGTGATTAGATGAATGTGCTGTGCATCCTTGAATGATGGGCCTGGGAGGCTAGGATTGCAATTGCAGAGTTGAGAGGAAAAGATAGGACTGGAACACATTAGTGTTGTGATGAGGAGGGGTAGAATGAGATGGCTTGGGCATGTGGAGAGGGTGGTGGATGACATTTTGTTGCAGAAGATGAGAATTGCGAACATCAGTAGTAGGGTTGTGGGAGGCAGACCGAAAAAGACTTTGGACAAGGTTGTTGAGTATGACCTCAGGGATGAGGGACTGAATATGGATGCTGCCAGTGGTCAAACAGTGTGAAGAGCTGCCATTAGGTGATCAAGGCCAACACATGCTAGCATATTGGAGCCTTTATAAATGATCCAGTACAAATAGATGGTGCTTATCCCTTCTGTGGTCAGGAGGGCCTTTTATATGTTGCACATAATAAACTTCATGGTGGTAGGTGGGGGTGCTCACCATCCACTTGATGTAGTGCTGCTCTTGGGTGCCTGCCCTTTCCTCCCTTCCTTCCTTCCTTCCTCTTCTGTCTTTCTTTCCTTCATTCTTTCCTCTTCCTTCTGTCTATCAGTGACTCTACACTGAGTCACAAGCCAAATGGTTTCCTGTACACCAGGAAGCAATTTACTATGCTGGGTGGTAACCATATAACCTAATTATGGTGCCTGGTGGTTTAGTGGGTAATTAAGGCGCTCCAGTCAGATTGAGCCTGTGTAGGTTAATCCAGGGGGTGGTTGGGGTTGATTGCTCAAGTAATGCTACTCAGGGATGAGTGAGGCTGGTCACTCTCACCTTAAATGTCAGAACCAACTTGCTTAACCCAAGGCTTCTATGCTTCTCATGGAGCAACACTGGATTAGATGATGAATGAGTGAATGAATAAATTTCATGGCTTGCCAGTAATTATTTTCTTTTTCTCCCACCAGATTCTAAAGCGAGAGTGGCCAAAGAATTGGCAGTCGTTCATCCCAGATATCGTTGGAGCAAGTAAAACCAATGAGTCCATGTGCCAGAACAACATGGTGATACTCAAGCTACTCTCAGAGGAAGTGTTTGATTTCTCCACAGGGCAGATGACTCAGACAAAAGCCAAGCACTTGAAAGATACCATGTGCTCAGAGTTCCAGCAAGTCTTTCTGCTTTGTTTATTTGTTATGGTATGTAGCTTTTCTGTTTTACTGTATTTCAAGGGTAAAATAATGTTTGTATGTCATGATGTTCTATTTGATTAGCTGGATAAATGGGAAGATGTGATACGTATTGTATTGTAATGGTAGGCTAACGTGCTTAAAATGAACTGACAGGTCTACTATACAAGTTTAAGTCATATTTTACTGGTTCTGAAGGACATTTGATCCATGGCCAATGAATATACTTACTTTCACTTGCGAATGACATACCTTACCCGGTGTTACACACTTTGGTGTGTGTGTGTGTGTGTGGAAGGCTTTAGGAAAGCAGAGTGAGAAGTGTTTGTGGAAATTGTCATAGTGATTGTGATGGTGTTGGAAAACTACTGCTTCACTGCCCCCCTCCCCCCACTGTGGGAATGACCTGAAATCCTAATGTCATTTATCAGTTACCATATGAAATCAGACCTGGCTGTAAAATCATTATTTGATGATGCAAAGGTATTAACATTAGTACCTAAGAATAAGAGCATTAATATTGAATTATAACAGAATTGCACACCCTCGTTAAAAGACGAGAGTGTGTTTGAAATGTACATGGCATAACGATTGAACACATATCCAGTCTGTAATAACATTGATTCAGTGGGGATGTGTTTTTGGTCAAGGATCACCTACCCAAGAAAGTCTGAAAAACAGGTTTCCAATTCACCTCAGCTAGTAGTTATTTCACTTCACAGCTTCACTTGCTGCTTACCACCAAAAAGGCCTTAAAAATTTGCTCCCAACTCCTCTGAGCTGAATTAGTACCGCAGCTATTTCACTTCACTGCACTTCAATTGCTGCTTCAGCTCCAGCACTATACTATTGTTCCGTCACTGGCATAACACCTGGTGAGGACCAAGTTTGAGTGCCCATTTTTGAACAGACAGATGACTGTAAGCTTGATGTTGGCAATTGTCTAGGTGAAAATACCAGTCTTACATTGACTGATGTGGTTTCGTACAGGATCAGAATGATTTTATAAGTGAATATGCAGTCTTATGTTGAAGAAAAGATCCTAAGGTTTTCATCATAGTGTATGCGATTTGTTCATGCCAGTTTATCATGTAATGAGGGCCTGCTGTGTATAAATTTTTGCAGTTTATTAGGTGATTAATGTGTTGTTTATTTGCCAGGAAAACTCACAGAACCCAACACTCGTCAGTGCAACTCTAGAAACCCTGCTCAGATTCCTTAATTGGATACCCCTGGGCTACATTTTTGAAACCAAGTTGATCAGTACGCTTATTTACAAGGTAAGCACAGGATAGGTATCAAATAGGTTTGATTTGTAAGTAAAATAAGCAGTCTGAACCAGTTATATTGTTCCACATTTTTTCTAATAATTGGACACTGAGTTTTGGGGCTACAGGAAGTTGAGAATATCGTTATTGATAATTTTTGTAGTATCAGAATAAATTGCTTTCAGAATAAGCCGTTTAGTGTAAAAATTGCTTTGTTATGATATTGGGTACTTCTTGAACAACAGTGCTTCAGTTTAGCAGTATATAAGGAAAATATGACATGCTCAAATGCTGAACTTGTGGATAATCTTCACTGCTGTACTTCCCCCATTTACGGCAAAATGGAACTTAAGATTATTCTGCCAGCACTTGATTTTATGTTAAAGTTATTTTCACATGATATTCATCTATGGTAAACATGATTGTGCTAATGCGAAGAAAGTTGTCAGTGTCAATACCTTCAACTTCTCTGTAGTTTGGAAGTTGCAAGTGGCTAATTTTGAAATACCGGGTAATCTTCTGAAAATTTTGCCGGGCCTGGGAGATTGCTCTGTTGGGTTTTGATAATTATTGTTCAGTGTCTTGTTATTTATCATGAAGTGGATCGATATTCCACAGTTGAACAGTACTTACTTCCATCGTGAATGCTCAGTTGTAACGAGATTATTACAAGAATATTGTACTGATCATAAAGAAGTGTCACAGAAAGGTTGTTAACTGGTTACAGTGAGAAGTTATGTCATGCTGTTTTGAGTATACCGTAGTTCCATACTGTTGTCTGATTCAGTAAGGTTGACAAGCAATAGTTACAGAGAAATCATTTTAATATTTTAGAATACATCTTTGATGTATACTGATGACTGCCTGTATAATGTTTGTTTTATTTTTCCCCTTAAAGTTTTTAAGTCTGCCGTTGTTCCGGAATGTGACTCTGAAGTGTTTAACTGAGATAGCTGGTGTGGCTGTCCCTTCATATGATGAGTCCTACATCATGATGTTCTCACAGACCACAACACAGTTGCAGGAGGTAAGAACACTTCAACACTCTGTGGACCATGTAGTGTAGCTTATTTTATTGATACGGTAGATTGTGGCTGCTGTCAGACAGTTTTATTAAGCAGTAGGAAGACCTCTTGTTGTCAAGGGATAACTGAAGGCTATGTCTCTCCTAAGCTGAATAAAATTGTACGAAAGGAAGTTAAAGGAGTAAAAATGGCAGTTTAAGAAGCTTTATGCATTTCTTTAGTACCTTGAATCTGGTAATACATTTCTAATTTTATTCTTGTTATATCCAGATGACTCTAATTGGGTTGGGAGAGGTTTTCAGACTCAAGGGGTTCAGTATTTCTCTCTCTCTCTCTCTCTCTCTGTTTTGTATCCTTTTGGTATTGGGGTCTAGACTTGCCTGTTGCTCTGTATATATTAGACTTGTCTAACCCATATAATCAAAAATAATCCCATGCTTCCTCTTAAGGAGTTCACATATTGTGGTTAGCCATGGTACGGGTGAATTTTCTATAGACTGGGAGCTCAACTGTGTGTCAAAGTCTGCAAATTACTTTTTGGAAGTTGCTACATCCCCTTTCCTTCCTTCATTCATTCTTTCCTCTTCCTTCTATCAATGGGTTACTCTACACTGAGTGACAAGCCAAATGGTTTCCTGTACACCAGGAAACCATTTACTATGTTGGGTGGTAACCATATAGCCAGAGTATGGCATCTGATTATTTAGTGGATAATTAAGGCACTACAATCAGATTGAGCCTAGGCAGGTTTATATCCAAAGGGTGGTTGGGGTTTACTGCTCACGTAATGCCACTCAGGGATGAGTGAGGCTGGTCACCCTCATCTAAAATATCAGGACCAACTTGCCTAGCCCCGGGCTTCTATGCTTCTCGTGGGGCAACATGGGATTAGGTGGTGGTGGTGATGATTATGATGGTGCTAGAGCTGTTGGGGGTGTGGAGATCTCAAATGTGTTATAAGATTTGTAACTGTTCATCAAACACTTTACTTTCAGATGCTGCCACTAGAAACAAACATCAGAGAAGCATATGCTAATGGTCAAGATGCAGAGCAGCAGTTCATACAAAATTTAGCCTTGTTCTTGTGCACTTTCCTCAAGGAGCGAGGTTCACTTGTTGAGAGAAAGCAGTTGAGTGATGCTCTTCTCAAGGTAAGATATAATCCTTCATTACATATATATATATATATATATATATATATGTATATCCCCTAAAATTGACATCTGTCATGAATGTTGAGTTACAGGAAGTAAGTACCACAAGAAATAAAGGGGCCTTATGGGAAGGATGAAGAGTTGTAGGAATGTCTATAACTGTGCCACATTGAACAAGCTGTAAAATAAGTAAAGTCTAGGCCAGGTTAAGGTGAATAGAGTACAATACAGTAATCCCTCCACTGTCCGATGTAATAGAACCAAAGGCACATCCGGATAGTGGGCACCAGCCTCCTGGACTGGTACTTCTGGACCCTAACCCAGCCTAACTTTGAAAGCCACCTAAATAACTCCCTACCGGACATGCATAGCACCTATTTAAACCTATTTGAGACCCTATTCACACCAATAATGGACATAAAGCATGAAATAAATGAAAAGGAACCAAAGAATGAGGAACTAGAAGTGACTGTACCTCAGCCAGGGTACTAACATCACGTTTGTGACTTCCTTTCTAAGGTTTTGGCAGTGGTGAAAATGCTCTTGAAGCACGTACAGTAATCCAGTGTTGTGCTGCACTTCATTGTTTGCACTGTGAGTTATAATTGTTTAACACTGCACATTGTTCTTAACTGCACCACTGCAGTTCTAACCGCCAGTTTAAACTTCCAATTTCCACTCCACAGTTGATCCATTGCATTCTAAGTTCAAATTTCTTAACACTGCACAACACTGTAAATTCCCATGTGGTCTAGAGGCAAGGTATTGCAGTATATTCACTGTTTATTCACAAAAAATGAGCACGTGTGGCTTCCATTGAGATAAGCATCTATTCACAATCGAAGTTAGGGAGTAACTGTTGATGTCGGAGAAACAGAGTTGCCAGATCGCAACGGCCACATTACCAATCTCCTCAACTTTCATTACCAAATTTAACTTTTCATTACCAAATTCGTAAAGCTAGCATTTATTCTTCACTAAATTTATATACAAGTGGAAATACATGTAATCACTCTCCTTATAATTAACAGCATGTTGATTATTTTCACGCTATGTAGGGTAGCAGGTTAATCAGAGAGAGCAAACAATCCATCATCTCCATCCTGTGTATCCTCATACATGTGAAAAATCCATTTGGTAATGCATTGTTCTGATTCATTACTAAACAAATTTTTCATTGCCAAATTGGCCCACATTTGGTAATGAAAAATTTGTTCAGTAACCCTGACTGGGAAGGGGGGAGGGGGGAGGAAGGAAAGGGTGAAGAGGCCGTGATGTAAACCAGCTGTTCAGTGTCGCGCGGCAATTTCAAATTACGGGTGGGAAAAAATTAGGATTTTTGGGGGATTTTTTTCTTTTGGCCATTTTTCGGTTCCGATGGTCCAGGCCCACAATGTCCGGAAAGTACAGGGATTACTGTATGTAGTTTCACTCATTACCATGTGCTGTTTCTTATGGTTAAACCATAATGGCCATGATGGTAAATGAATCTGTTTATACTCTGAAAAGCACACTAGTATCCATTATTGCCTCAACAAATGCTGACCTCATTTTCCAGACACTTGGTTCCCATTATTTTACTCTTCAGTTTTTTGTCTCATTTCTGGTCCTCTTATCTAGTCCACATATACTTTCAGCATCCCACTTTGTTAGATTGTTCCCCATTGCTACAGTCTGATGGCACTATTTTAACGTAATTCTCCTCTTTCAGGCTTTACAGTACCTGATCCTGATATCAGAAGTGGATGATACAGAAATCTTCAAAATCTGTTTGGAATACTGGAATGCCTTGGCATCTGACCTGTACCGTGAGTCACCATTCCTTCCGCCCACTGGTGCATCACCCCTCTACCTCCCCAGACCGACCTCTCGGCGTCAGTTTTACCAGCCCATCTTGACTAAGGTGAGAATCATTGTTCTCCTAAGACTTAAATTTGGCTTAAAATTACCATCTCCATTTTGAATGCTAATTTATAACAGATTAACTTTAGAATATAGTATATATATGTCACTAAGAAGGGCTCTCAGTAGAATGTAGAGCTGTACTGTTGTTTTTATCTGTTGTTGAGTTATATAAGCTGCAAAAGGGTGAAAATCTGAGCCAAGCTAAGGATGAAAAGTTGCGGTATAACATATCCTCTGGTTAGTCCACCATAACTGTAGAGGTTTTCATCCCTTTGTGCCTATTTTCTGTCGTTTGGTCACAGAATTTGATAATAGTTTGGCTGTATATCATTTTTAAAGTGAGAAGAATTACCATACTCCCGTAGATCATCCACCTTCACTCGAGGGAGATTTTTGTCTTGTTGCAGCTTATTTTCTGTGTGTGTGTGTGTGTGGCCAGTTGCTTTCCCTTTAACATTATTATGTGTGCAATAAACTTCAGTCACTCCTGAGAATCACACTTCATGCATGTCAGTTTGTTTATAATTATACCTTTTTCACCCCCAGGTGCGTGCCCTGATGATCAGCCGAATGGCCAAGCCTGAGGAGGTACTAGTTGTGGAGAATGAGCAGGGTGAGGTGGTGCGGGAGTTTATGCGGGATACAGACTCCATCAACATGTATAAAAATATGCGCGAGACACTCGTTTATCTCACACATTTGGACTACGGTGACACGGAACGCATCATGACCGAAAAACTGGCCAATCAGGTGAGTGAACCTGTGGATATGCCCAGTGGTATCAAAATTGTGGCTAAATCTGGCATCATTGTAAATGTATGAAACTGTACCTTTTGTAAGGAAAAATGAACCCTTTTGCAAAGACACCTAAATGGTAATAGTAGATAGTGCTATTTGATTAATGAACTACATATATTTAGATACATTTTGTTATGTTTTGCATGAACTTATAGTTTCAGAGAAATAGCTGAAGTAGGAAATTTGCTGAATAAAGTATGTTTATGGAAAGAAAGTGCCTGCTTGGCCTTTCAAGTAATTGTTATTGCTTCTTGAGCACTGTACCTAGTGATGGGGAGCTGTACAATATTTGAGGATTTTGCATCACCTCTTCCAAAATGATGTATTGTGTACATTACACCCTAGCATGGTGCAAGAGAGGAATGCTTCACGTGATCGCACTGATATACAGTTACTGGATGGCTTTGCTGCCCAGTTGTATGATCGTCTCTTATATCCCTCAGTGAAAGGAGGATAAGGGACTGCAGGAAAATAGCATCTTCAGCCTGTAGCCCACAGGGTTCACATTCAGAGGAACCTGGGGCCACAAATCACCACCTCAGTATCCTCTTGTATGTTATTGATGCTGAAGTAGTAATAACAAAGGTATATGAATAACATTGAATGTCAAGGTGCAATAAAGAAAATAGATTTCTGAGGAAGAGGTGTTACAAGGCCTCCTATGCCACGTAATGTGTAGCCCCATACTTGAGAGGAAATTAACCTTGCTAATCAGATGACAACTTTTGGGAGTTTATTTGTTACCCTCATGTGATGTCATTCAGCATAGGAAAGATTTCTCACAGTGAAAGGAATGGTGAATGATGTATAACCCTGCCAGGTTCAAAAGTCTTCTATAAAATTGTTTGAAGGTAGCAAAAGCTAAATGAGGAATACATCTCTGGATTGGGGAGATCAATTCCATTCTTACTTATTATATTGATTTGCTAGTTACCCCCACATACAGTTGAACTGTTAGTGATGTCACAAAGTCCTTTGAAAATCAGTGAACCTTGATGTCACTTCTTAGTGTGATGTTCAGTTGCAGTTGAATGTAAACATTTTTAAATTTTTTTTAATTCCTCCCATATTTATAACAAGGACTTGTTATTGCTGTGGTCCCAGGTTCATCTGAGGTGTGAACCCAGTGGACTGCAAGCTGAAGTTGCCCTTCCGAAGCCCACCATCCTCCTCTCAGGGGATGGGGAAGGAGTTGAGGGATGCTTGTTTAAATGGGTAGTGGAGCCGCCCAGTTTTATCAGTACCACCACATGGAGGCGTCCCTCTCCAGCACCATAATGA
The DNA here is from genome assembly GCF_032717465.1 of Coenobita brevimanus. Taxonomy (NCBI): domain Eukaryota; kingdom Metazoa; phylum Arthropoda; class Malacostraca; order Decapoda; family Coenobitidae; genus Coenobita; species Coenobita brevimanus. The sequence goes on along the minus strand of NC_137068.1, from coordinate 4,794,410 downwards.
GGACTAGCGGTAACAAACTATCATTTGTACAGGTAAATGGAAGTGAATGGTCTTGGAGAAACCTGAATACACTGTGTTGGGCGGTGGGATCCATCAGTGGGGCCATGCCAGAGGACGACGAGAAGCGCTTCCTTGTCATTGTGATTAAGGACCTGCTGGGCTTATGTGAACAGAAGCGAGGCAAGGACAACAAGGCCATCATTGCCTCAAACATCATGTATATTGTGGGACAGTACCCACGGTTTCTGCGCATCCACTGGCGCTTCCTCAAGACTGTCATCAATAAGCTTTTTGAGTTTATGCATGGTGAGTACATATTCCCTGTGGTTATTTTAGTATTTATTTTCTCAGACATCATGTATAATAAAGCAAGTACCCAAGATTTCTGTAGATTCACTGACACTTCCTCAAAGCTGTCATCAACAAGCTATTTTGACTTTATGCATGGTAAGTAGTTGGGCTGTGTATGGGCTGTACAGTAATGTTTGTAGGGGAGTATCCATGGTTTCTACAGATATGCTGGTGCTTCCTCAGGGCTGTAATTAACAAGCTTTTTGAGTTTATGCATGATGAGTAGAAATTTCTGAGATTATGTATGGTAAGTATACATTCCTTGTGGTTATATGAGATCTGTCTAAAAAGAAACAGAACATTTTAAATAACACACCAACTAGCAGCCATATCATGATTGCGATGAGAGTGCTGTGTGCCGATGACTTTCAGCTTCAGTCAAACACAAGCTACATCACTCCATGTCACTTAGTCATCGAGGTACATGCCCTTGTGGGAACGTGTGTTTGTGCACTTGACGATTTGTTGCCAGTTGAACAATGAAGGATCTTGAAGAGCAACAGGTTTGTGTGAAATTTTGTTTCAAATTGGAAAGAATATTTACTTTCTGAAAAATGTCATAACAGGTGATGAAATGTGGGTGTATGGCCACACAATCGAAGGGAAAAGGCAGTTGTCACAGAGGATTGTAACATTGTCACTATGGGGGAAGGGGAGCACGTCAGAGTCACTGTGAAGTTGATGTTGATTGGTTTTTTTATTGGAAGGGCATTGTATATCATGAGTTTTTTCCACACAGTCAGACAGTCAATAGAGAGTTTCACATGGACATCCTGAAGCTTTTGAGGGAGGTTTTGTGAAGGAGGCCTGAGGCATGGACAAACTAGCCCTGGATGCTGCGCCTTTTATGTATATATATATCCATCCATCATCCAATCCTACATTACTCCTTGAGGAGCGTAGGAGCCCGGGGCTAGGCAGTTGGTCCTGATGTTTAAGATGAAAGTGACCAACCTCACTCATCCCTGACTGGCATTACGTGAGCAATAACCCCAACCACCCCTTGGATATAAACCTTCACAGGCTCAATCCGATTGGAGCACAATAATTACCCACTAAACCACCAGGCGCCAAAATTTGGTTATATGGTTACCACCCAGCGCAGTAAATGGTTTCCTGGTGTACAGGAAACTATTTGGCTTGTCACTCAGTGTAGAGTCACCCGTAGGCAGAAGGAAGAGGAAAGAATGAAGGAAAGAAAGACAGAAGAGGGAGTGTAAAGTCACCCGTAGGCAGAAGGACGGGGAAAGAATGAAGGAAAGAAAGATAGATGAAGATAAAAGGAAAGAAGGATGGAGGAGAGGACAGGGCAGACACCCGAGAGCAGCACTACATTAAGTGAGTGGATGGTGAGCACCCCCACGTACCACAAATATATATATATATATATATATATATATATATATATATATATATATATATATATATATATATATATATATATATATATATATATATATATATATATATATATATATATATATATCTATCTATCTATCTAATCTATTGCCAAACACCTCAATTCTGTTTGGGGTGGCCATAAACAAATCGCCTCCACGTCGCCCTGTCCCCCGCCATTTCACTGCCCTGCTCCCAACTCACACCCCCCTCTCTCATATACCTCTCCATCTCATCCTCGGCCTCCACCACACTCACATACACTCTCTTCATCAGTCTCTCACCCTCCATCCTCTCCACATGGCCAAACCACCTCAGTGTGTTCCTCATAACGCTTCCTATCACATCCACATCCACACCACAACGCTCCTTTATATCCTCATTTGTCAGCCTGTCTCTCCATGTGACTCCACAGGCCTCTCTTAAATAACTCATTTCCACTGCTCTCACTCTTGACTTGTGCCCATCCAACAACGTCCAAGCTTCACTTCCATACGTTAGAGTTGGTATCACAATACTGTCATGTAGTAACTTTTTCACTTCCATGCTCACTTCCCTGTTTCTTATCACTGCTTTCAAAGAACCAGCAACCTTTCTTCCCTGCTGTACCCTTACACACACTTCACCCTCCAAACCTCCATCCTTATTCATCACACTACCCAAGTACTTAAATGTACTCACATTTTCCAATTCCTCACCAGCCAACCTCGCTGTACATTCACTGACTTCACCTTTCTCAAAGACCATCACTTTACTCTTCCCTACATTCACATTTAGATTCCGTTTCTTATACACTCTCCCAAACTCATCCACCAAGCCTTGCAGCTCCCCTTTGTCTTCACTCAACAACACAGTATCATCTGCAAACAACAGTACAGGGAGTTTCCAGACACTATCCTCTCTCACCAGGGCCACTCCAACATCCACTACCCCACCTTGTACCTCTTTTATTACCCCATCCATGTACAGATTGAACAACCATGGAGACATGACACATCCCTGTTTGAACCCAACTTTCAAAGAGAAAAATTCACTTAGTTCACCATCCACACGCACTGCAGCTTTAGCACCATCATACATACTCTTCACAGCATTCAACAACTTCTCATCTACTCCATATATTCTTAATACTTTCCACAATCCTTGTCTATCCACCCTGTCATATGCTTTCTCCAAATCCATGAAAGCTGCATGCAACTTCTTTCCATTCTCTAGAAACATTTCCACTAAAGATCTAAGAATGAATATCTGATCTACACAACTCTTCCCTTCCTAAAGCCTCTCTGTTCTTCTCCAACTAATTCCTCTGTTCTTTCTCTAAGTCTGTCAATAAGTATCCTACCTTACACTTTTCCTATTATACTAAGAAGACAAATGCCTCTATGATTACCACATACTTCTTTTTCCCCTTTTCCTTTGTACAAGGGAATAATTATACCTGACTTCCAATCCTCAGGGACTCTACCTTCCTTCCAGGCCAATCTGCACATCTTCCACATCCATTCTACTACTATCTCTCCCCCATGCTTCAGCATTTCACCACACACTCCATCAATTCCTGGGGCTTTCCCCGATTTAACTTTCTTCATTGCTTCCACAACTTCTATCCTACTGATTTCTTCCTGTCTTCTCACCTCCCTCCTTCTCCCAGCCATTCCCCAGCCACTTATACTCACATTACTTCCATCCTATATGTTCAGCAATTCCTTAAATATACATAACAGGAAGGAAAAACAAATTAAAAAAAAAAAAAATAATAATAATATTAATCTATACACCCAGATTACTGGCGGCTCCATTCATAAATGGAGGACACACCTTCTCATGTGTTGCTCTTTCTCTGTGACTTTTTGGTGAAGCTTGAGATAACTGTTGTCCCCCAGCTGCCCTACTCCCCGAATTTGACCCCTGCAGACCACCGCCCCCTCAAGTTGAAATACACAGTGAAAGTTTGTCGATTTCAGATGATAGAAGAGATAGGAGAAAATTCACCAAGTGCACTGAACACACCTTCGCTGATGCATGTGTATGTCGATGACTAAATCCAGAGTCACCAGTATAGAGCATTCTTGTTGTGATCACGATACAGCTGCTAGCTGGTGCACTGTTTAAAAAGCTTGGTTTCCTTTTGGATAGACCTTGTATAGGCTAAGTCGTCTTTGTGTCAGATAGTGTGCAGCTATGTCGTAAGCCAGTACACAAGGTTTCTGCAGAATCACTGACACATCTTAAATCTGTCATCAACAAGTTTTTTGAGTTTAGGCATAATAAATATATGTTCCATTAGCTATATCTTTATATGGGTTATTTACACAGGTCTGCCACGATATACAATACCCCTAGATGCGACACCCCAACTTAACAGTGGGGGTAGGAATACTGTACCACTATACCCTGCCTAACGATGGCCAAACCCCAGTTAATGATGGGTTTTGATTTTTTTTTTACTGATTTTGATGATATTTTAGACTAAAATTGTGTGTTTATGTTGATTTATAAACTGTTTTTAGATTAATGTGTTCTCGCCATATGTGGGGTGAACATTGTCATTTAGGGGTACAGTTTACTAAGCCTGTTTTTTTTCCAGACTTATATTTGACAATTTTCAGATTTTATTTGTTGGCTTTAGTGAGTTATTTACAGGTGTTAGGCTTAGGTTAGCTACTTTTACAACTGTTAGGCCTTTTAGATTGGCTTTAAACTTTTTAGGCTCACTTGGGTGGGTTTAGGACTTGTTTGGGGGGAAGCCCAAGGCTGAAAAACACGTCACATTACATTACGTGTTAAATCTACCCCGATATACGATACCCTGCCTAACGAAGAGTTTTTACCTAACCAATTGCATCGTTAAACCGGGGTATGCCTGTATCATCTCAGTTTTTTCATTGTCTTACTGATTAAAGAGGCCTAGATGGAAGAGCAGGTTGAAAAGTGAGAATGGGAGAACAACATTGTAAAATGCCAGTGGGACAGATTCTGGTTCAAGGTTGATACTGCATTGAAAATATTTTTCAACCCAAGACCTGTGTCCTGCCTTGCATGAACATCTCTGAGGACCTGCAGCCTACCTCATATGAGTGAGTAGTATAACAATGCACCACATAGTTTCTGAAAGTAGCAGTGTCATTTATATTTTATGGCTCCTTAGAGTGACTTTTATCTCCCATTTCCACCACCCTTGCTTGTGGCCAGATGTACAGTAACACCAGATAACATGAACCAAAGTTACTCATTTCTTATTAGGTTTGCCGCAACAGAACCATCCCAGAAAGGGCAGCCATGGCTCAGAGCTTTAGAATAGCCTACAGTCATATACAGAGTCACTAGGTGATACTGGAAAAGAAACATGGTAAAAAAAAAAAAAATAGCTTACCATGTGGGTATGGCAGCATATCATGCTAACTGGCAACCCACCCACTACCCCTCCCTGCCACCAGTTTATCATGTTTGCACCAGAACAGACTCTGTCATTATGCATGCCACATCTCACTCGTTTTCTGCAAACCACCCTACCACCACCATGCCCTCAGAATTGCACCTATGGCTCCCATGGCCCTTCAGGAGCAGTTAACATCCATTGAGGGAGAAGAGGAGATGCTGCAGCAGCAGCAAGAGAGTGGTGTGAAGGCAAAATGACAGAGTAAATATGTAAATGAACAGTACATTATCAAATTTAGACACCATTTGGTACTGAAAAACCCCCGTGAAATTTAAGTCATCCAAATTTAGGTGGACTTCTTATGGAGGAAGATAAATTAGTGGTAAGGGTAATCAGTGACAACACAAACAAATAAGATAATTGCTTTTTTCTGTTTTTCTCTTCTGACTCCAACCTTTGACAATGGAAACATTCCAAACAAACTTGTAGCTTACCTTTTTTCACCACGTCCCATCAATATGTCGATATTAACGGCCACCCCATTTAGGATTATGGCATCAGGCTGTTGTTAGATAGATAGCCCAAATGAATAATTACTTGCAAGTGGATTTTCAGTAAGAACATAATCAAGAGGTCATGTGGCAATGTTAAAAAATAAAAATGTTAAAGCTGAAATGAGTCCATCAGCTGGAGCCTACAGGCATCTCCCAGCTACTGCTTTTATCAGTGATTGATCACTGCCTCATGTGGTTGTATCTTTGCCTCTCATAATTTTTGGTTATCATTCATTAGCTTTTATTTTGGCTCATGTTACCCAAGCATAATTTTTTTCTGTGAAACATGACTTGGTAATTCAGTAAGTTTTTTCATGTCCTCTTGAAAGAAGTCATTATCCACTAGGTTAGGATCATTCATCCTGGTTTGTGTCCGGTGGCACTTAAATACGTTTTGTAAAAGAATGAATCCACAGAATGTGCATAGCCGGTACTTCACTTGATGTCTTTATTACACTCCTCTTCAACATTACATTGCCTGATTTAATGAAATGTGTGATATATAACACAGCTCTTCACGTATTGTTTTGGTGCACGCTAGATAAGGCCCTAAGCATCTTCATTTGTAACTGAAAGGATACACAGAATGCATACAACTGGTATCTGCACAACCATTTGCTCAGTGTCTTTATTTCACTCATTTTCAGTGTTACTGTATATAGTGTGCAATGTACAACGCTGCACTTCACGTGTTTTGGCAGGGCCAGAGCGTCACTGCATGCATCTGTGACCCACATTAGACCACTTCCTTGACTACGTGAACAGCTGACATAATACTCGCTGTTAATGATGCAACTCAGGCTTTATTTCTGTCTTTACGTACCTGATTCTGAATGATGAAATTTCAGTGTCAGTACAAATAAGTGTAACTGGAATCAGTTCCTAACTTTAATAATGAAAATCTATGGTGAAATTTCAATGTAAATATGGATCTATCTATCTATCTATAGCCCGACGCCCTAATCCCGCAAAGGGTGGCCGCAGACAAAACGCCTCCAAGTCGCTCTGTCACCCACCATTTGACTACCCTCCCCCCAACTCACCCCCCCCCTCCCTCATATACCTCTCAACTCCATCCCTTCACCTCATCCTCGGTCTACCTCTCCCTCCCTCCACCTCACCTACTGTACATACACCCTCTTAGTCAGTCTTTCATTCTCCATTCTCTTCACATGTCCAAACCACCTCAGTGTATTTCTCCTAATCTCAACCACATCCACATCCACCCCACAGCGTTCCTTCACTTCTTCATTCGTCAACCTGTCCCTCCACGTCACTCCACATGCTCCTCTCAAGTAATTGTAACAAATCAGTTCCTAACTTTTATAATGAAATTCTGAATCGTCACAGAAAGAGCCATCATTCCATGAGGATTTAGTGCAAATAGCCAGTTCAGCACAAATAATGGTTATGATCTTGTCACATGATCCTTTACTATTATTCGTGTTTGCATTTTGATTGGTGACTGAAATTTTTTGGTTGTATGTAGCCAGACTGCGTTTACGGATGGAAACCAGGCAGCCCTTGACGTGTTTCAAATCCCAAACTGTAGCCCTGAGTTGAAAATTGCTGCATGGTAGATTTTGATGTGCCGTCGAAATTCAAGTTGTCTGAATTTAATCATGCGAAATTTGAGAACCTGTTGTATATATATTTTTTGATAAACAGATCCACTTACCTAGCTGGGAAATAGAATTATGATCCTTCATTATTGCAGTAAGGTAATAAGTTTCATTTTCATGGAAAGTTTGTATTAATAGTTCATTTATGCAGCTAACTAATTACAAGTTTTTTATTTAGGCAAGTAAGTACCCTGGGTTATTTATTATCATTATTATTATTATTATTTTTTTTCTGAGTAAAGACCACACACACACACACACACACACATGCAATGAAGTACAGTGCAGAAATAGTAATTAGATGCAAGAATAGTACAAAAAAAGTTAGGTCTAGTATGTAGGGGAAAAAACAAAAAAATAATTTATGTAAAGTTACTCATTTTTGTCTCTCAGTCTCTTCTAAGAACACTGTGAGGATTGCTTTATATAAATAGACAGATAGGTAATGTGTTTGCCAAACCAAGTAAAACATAGTAGAAAGTAACAGTCAGTAATAGAAGGCATGCTGTAAAAATTGAAGTGCCAGGTAGGAGTATTACCAGACTCCTGCTTGCCCCCTTCACCCAAAAGGGTAACAGATGTAAGCATATTTCATGTAAGTAATATGGTTAGTACACCCTGAAACAATTGGTAGACTCATAGATCAGGTGATAATCATAACCTAGTAACTTGGAAAACAAGAAAAGGTATGGAGGAGTTGGCAGTCCCCCTCCCACTCACATTCTCCATCCTTGACCAATTTTTTCCATATCCTTTCCTCCACTGTCTCTCTCCTATTTCCTCTTTTTCCCTCCTTTATCACCATGTCTTTGGCTATGTGGCTCAACTGTTATGTGCGTTGATGAGGGGTGTTAGGAGGATGAGAGGCAGTGGTGGTTTGGCAGTTGTAAGCAAAGAGTAGCATACAGGAGAGGTTAGGGGGTGTGAGGTGGCAAGCGAAGGTGGTGGTGTGTGTCATGGCCTTAACAGGAGTTGAGTGTAGGTAGGACTTTAGTGTAGTCATATGGATAATTGTCATTGAACATTAACCTCAGGGCTTGGTATCATATGGTAATTATATCGAAGTAGAGAGAGAGAAAAAAAATGGAGTTGACTCTCCATCCCCACCCACACCCTCCATCCTTGACCTGCTTTTCCCTTCCTTCTCATTTGCTTCACTCTCTTGTCCTTCCTCTTCCTGTCTTCACCATCATGCCCTTGGTGATGTGGCTCGAGTGGTGTGGGGGTGGAGGAAATAGTAGACTAGGAACAGAGTGCTGGTTGGTGGAAGGTCTATGTGAACGGTAGGATACGTAGGGTACGGGTGCGAAGTGGCAGATGCAGGTTAGTGGTAATGTGACAAGGTGCAGGGTAGTGGGTATAGAGATATGATGGTAGAGTTGTCCAATGGACAATTTATCACTATGCATGAACCTTAGGGCTTACTTCCTTACTCCTTGTAGTGCAAATTTTTGACCCCCTTCCCCCACCCCACCCCCCTTTCCACGGCTAATAGCACTTGTATTTCCCTAGCTTGGTAAATACAGAAACAAAGGTGTTGTAACTACATTAAAAAAAAATTATCAAATTTTACTTAAGCTAGAGACCATGTCCTCTGACCAAGCCCATATCTCGCCATCCATGCTGTCATTGCATTTATTACCATAGCTAGGTAAATAATTTTTGCCACAATGCTAACAAAGAATTAGAATTTTATTGTAATAATTACAGTTAACTAAGGTGTTGTAGTTATGTGAAAAATAATGTATTAGAAATGCACACAAACACCACTTTACTAGGGCGGGGAACCACGTCCTCAACCCAGCACGTCACTCAACTTTTGAAACTAATTGTACTTCTAGTTTTACAGTAAGGTAAATAATACTGATACCACACTAAAAACAATAAAGTGCAGTAGAACCTAATTAAGCTTTATCAGTTGTGGGGAAGCCTGGTCCAGTAAAGCCAAATAAGTAACTGCTATATCTGATATCCCCCCTGAGGTGGGACATCAAGCACAGGTTTATAAATAAATGAGTACAACAGCATACTCTTGTATGAAAAATGAAAACCACCCATTGTACACTAACTTGGCCCATAATTTAGCCCTTTTGCAGTTTCTTTCACATCCTTATCAGTGCAATTCTTTGTGAAACACATGTATTGTGACACAATACTTCTTTATAAAACATATATACAGGATTGTGATCCCTTACACTTTGTTCAAAGGACATTCTTTATATTGGTGGCTTCGTGGTGTTTGTTAAATCTGATATTCAGTCTATCGAGGTACGTTAAATCAAGGGTTTACTGTATGCTGCCATCAGTATGATTACATCCAACATAGTTGTTTTATCAGGTGGGAGGGGAGGGAGATGTCTTGAAGTTCTCCACATTGAGGCCTCATTCGCGAACTTCACCTCATCGCGGGAGGCAAGTTGTCAGTTTTCGGCTATACAGTAATTCCAGTTTTTGAGCACAGTATCCAAATGTACTGGGAGTTGTGGGGAAAGAAAATCATGTAGATGCGCCGCATATTTTCCAAGCCACTAATGTACTTTACTGTACTTTGAATTTCTTGAATGCGGCTTAATTTGCTATATTGGCGGATCACAAAGCCTCCTGCACACCCCATACTGTAGTTTAGGGTTAATAGGGCTTGATTAACGCTAAATCCAAATTAAGTTGTATCATTCATATTACATAGTTTATGAAGGCTCTAACATGCATGCATTGGCCCCGGTGCTCTTTGGTAGATATGCGGTGGTTGGGGGATTATGATGAATTTGATGTTAGCATTTGGACTGTAGTGCAAGGAAGGTGAGATTCTCAAGTCTTTATTTCCATGATTTTGGATGATATACAGAGTAATTTTGATAGAGGCAGACCTTATGTGATATGGACGAAGAGTGGAGTAGTATATTAGTGAAAGGAAGGAAGAGGAAGATTTTGGAGAGTGAGGTGGGTGAGGATAAGGAAGCCTGGAGACGTCTGTCTAGGCCATTGCATTATTGGAGGTTCACAGGAGGGAGCAGGGCATCAGAGGTGGTAATCGTGATGCAGTAGTGCTTTTAATAAACTGTGACAGACATTTCCATATTACTGTTGTCAGTATAAATGTGTTCCTAATATCAGGCAGTTATAGCTTGGGCCATTGAAGAGCAGAAGACCAAGCTGGTTCATTGGTTGCATTTTACATGATACAGTACAAGACTTCCTTGTCAACGTCTGTAGGGTTTAAGTTATTGTACATAAGACTGCATCCACACCAAATGCTTGCTGGAAAGGGTGGGAATTCTGCATCACTCTAACCCGTACAAGTTCTCCCCACATGAGCTTGGAAACGGGCCACTTGCATGGGTTACAGTAATGCAAAGTCCTCACCTATGCCAGCAAACAGTTGGTCAAGATGCTAAGGCACAACCTTCACCCCTGATGCTAGCGCTATATTGTTAGATGTTTTATTAGGCAGTGCAGACATCTGTCTCTTTTATATTTGAATACAAGGAAAGTTGGGGAAAAAAAAATTATGGTGTTTGCCAATGAAACAATCCATTTCACCAGCCATGCTGTATGATGATTACACTTATGCTTTTAATGTCTAGGTCTGTATAACTCATTTCTTAGCAACAAGTAGGGTTGTGATGAGTCTGATATACTCTTATTCATGCAGCAAGTATATAATATATATATCACTTTATTTGTCCTTTTTATTTTTATTTATTTATTATTTGCAAAATATGTCATATCTCTGTTGCAACCTGGAAAGCAGTTTACAATACCAGGTGTTTGGAAAAAAAGGATATTTTCAAATGGTCTTCACATGTAATTAGGACTGCAGGAAGGGGGGCCTGCAGTCCACTGGATTCACATTTCGTATGGTGCTAGAGTTGCAGCTACCTAACAAGGACTTCCTAGATACATTATGCTGACTTGTGCTTGTAGTTTTGCCAGGGAACTTTTACATGGGACAGAAGTGAATGTGTGGTTTTAAGGTTACCACTCAATGCCACTCCATCTGTCTGTGGGAAAAGAGGAATGATGATAGTGATGATGATGATGATGATGGTGACAAACTTTCTCACTCATGATTACAGAAACTCACGACGGTGTACAGGATATGGCTTGTGACACCTTCATTAAGATCGCCCAGAAGTGCCGGCGCCAGTTTGTGCAGATGCAGGTTGGGGAAGCCATGCCCTTCATTGAGGAAATTCTGTCCTCCATCAACTCCATCATTTGTGATCTTCAGCCTCAACAGGTACAATAGGGTATATCAGTACTGTAATCTATACTTTATGCACTCTAACTGGGCATAACATTGCTGTCTCTCCATCTTGAGTGCTGAGCTGTAACAAGAAGTTTATGCTAAAATATGGTGGTAGTCACAAAGAACTACCAAAGATGTAGAGCTGCTGTATTCTTTTATTCTGCCACTGTACTAGGTGATATAAGCAGCAAAAGGATAATAATCTAGGGTGGGGCGCACACCACCCACTCACTCAGTGTAGTGGTGCTTTCAAGTGAATGCCATTTCCTCTCTTCCTTCCTTCTTTCCTTCCTTCCTCCTCTGCTTTCTTTCCTTCATTCATTCCTCTTCCATCAGACTGTGGGTGACCACTGAGTGGCAAGACAAATGGTTTCCTGTACATCAGGAAGTCATTTAGTACGCTGGGTAGTAACCATATAACTCAGATTTTGGCGCCTGGTGGTTTAGTGGGCAGTTAAGGCGCTCCAGCCGGATTGAGCTGGTGCTTGTGTATATCCAAGGGATGGTTGGGGTGTATTGCTCATGCAGTGCCACTCAGGGATGAGTGAGGCTGATCACTTTCATCTAAAATGTCAGGACCAACTTGCCTAGCCCCTGGCTCCTATGCTCCTCATGGGGCAGCACTGGATCAGATGAATATTATGATGATAGAGTGAACAAACTATAGAGAAGACCTTTTTGCAGTTATAAGTAAGGAGGTTTTGAATGTATCACTTCTTTCATAGCATTTTTTTTTTTTTTTCCCCTCCACATTACACCTGAATAATCTAATGTTGTTTGTATTGTTTTAAGTAAGGTTGAGAGAGAGAGAGAGAGAGAGGGGTTAGAGCTTCAATTCTTCATTTTGTCAAATGTTTCAGGCAACACAGAACCCATCTTCAGAGAGTTTTGTGTAACCTGAACCCATCTCTCTCTCCCACCCAGCCTTTCCTCTAGTCACAATGGATCATCTGCATGTATTATTTTAATATAGACATAAATAGCATCAGTTACATACAAGATGATATTGAGGTGTAATGTGGATAGCAAATGGCTAAAGAAGAAATGTTACAAAACCTCTGAAGGCAACTGGAAATATTGTTCTTTATATATTTGAGGGGGGATATGGCGGCTGAGTGGTAGAGTGCCTGACTCGAGACCGAAGAGTTGTGAGTTTGTGCTGCACCCAGGTAAGCTGCCTTGCCAGGAGAGGTGGCGCTCTCTGGTCACCTAGCTGGTTTTAGCAGCCGTGGCTAAGTGGGTAAGAGTGCTCTGACCGAAGGGTCAGAGGTTTTAGTCCACCCAAGGGTCATTGGTAGACATCAGGAAGGGCATCTGGTCATAAAGTTCTACACATTCCTAAACCAAAGTCCTCTACCCAGGGGCAACGCCTTACCCCTTATCGAGAAAAGGTGACATAGCGTTTGAAAAATTAAAAAAAAATAAATAAATAAAAAATGACTAAATACTTATGAAGTGGGAGTGCCCACCATCCACTCATTTGTTGTAGTGCTGCCTACTTCTTCATGTTTATAATTCTTTCACCATGTCTTTCCTCATCTCTTTGAATTTCTTCCATCCATCCTGTCACTATTTACTGCTCTTCATTCCACTCAAGATGGCTGTACACTGAGTGGTAAGCCAAATGGTTTCTTGTAACCCAAGAAACCATTTACAACACTGGGTGGTAACCATATAACCAAGTAATGGGATAACATGGAACCTGCTATGGTGCCCCAGTTAACTGGGTAGAGATGCAGATGTGGCATCCACCCAAGAACCAAACCTCCATACTAATCCTCATGCTTTGCTATGCCATCTGCATGGGATGGCCCTGCAGGGGCAGTTGTTTGATTATGGTTGATGGGTCTGCTCACACAGACATATTGGGGTAGTAGAACAACAACAGTAACAACTAAAGATTTATAAAAACCAGACAGGTCATAAGGAAAATACATTTTTACCTTTGAGTTAAGACGGGTATTTACTAGGAGAGTGAATGTGAGTGAAGGGGAAGGGGAGACCAAGGAGGAAGTGGATGGATAGGGCGAGAGGAGTGTTCTATGAATGAGATGAAGATGTGTAAAAACTAAAGATAATGTTTTTACAAAAATAAGTTTTAACACGAGAATTGATAACTGTTGAAAACGTGATTCATTGTTTCAGGTTCACACATTCTACGAGGCAGTCGGGTATATGATCAGCGCACAGACAGACCAGGTTGTTCAGGAACACCTCATTGAGAAGTACATGATGCTGCCAAATCAAGTGTGGGATGAGATCATCAACCAGGCATCTAGGGTGAGTATGATAAGTGGTAAATGGATCTTGCTGATATATTTAGTGGCTTTGGAGATTTCACAGCACTTTCTCCTCAGTGATTTATTCTGTGCTTTATATCACAGTACCCTCTTGTACGTTTGTGTGCACTGGCTTTTGTAATCTTTGTTATCATGTCATATTTTAAGTGGCTGTTGGGGTTTTAAAGTACCTTTTCCTTAGCAATTTATTCTGCACATTTCGCCTCATTCCCTCTTGTGATATTGATAAAAACTACATCGGTATAATTTCCACATAAATAACATGCAAGCCACAGTCTTAGTCATCCTTGCTTACTCCCATCCCCATCATTTTCACCATCTTGTGCATACCTCTTCTCTCAGTGTGACCTTACCTTCTATGCACTCATTCTTCTGCCTTTTGATCAGTAGGCCTCTTGAGTAGTACTAATGGTAGAGACAGTCCTAGGCTCATCTGAAACATCAGCCCAGTAGACTGCTGATTTAATTTGTTATCCAGCACCCCACCTTCCACCTCAAGTGGGATAGGAGAATAGGGAAGTAGCTGAGGGACCTTTGCAGAATGAGAGCTCCACCACCTGACCATACCAGTGATACCACATGAAGGCTTTCTCCAGCTTTTGAGTTAAATGCCTAAATACATCCAGTGCAGTGAAAATCAGTTAAAATAGTTTGTAACCTTTTGACTGAAGGCTTCCTTGCTGGTATATTAAATGTCCTGGTATTATGTTAAGCAAAATTCAAGCTTCCTTCTGCTGTTATTTGGGTCCACATGAAAGACTTACACCAACATATGTCTCAGAGAGTGTTTATATGCCTGGTTGTCTAGTAAGTTAAGGTGCTTTAACTGGATGTTCCCCATAAAGGTCTAGTTCTGACTGGTGATTGGGGTTTATGGCTCACATTATGCTATTAAATGCCTGGATTGAGTAGCTGCCCTGGACCCCTACACCTCTGGTGAGCCTGTAGCCACTGGGTTGGATGGATGGAAATTATGCTTATTGAGAAGAAACAAATTTGGGGCTGGCTTGATACAAGGTGCTATAAGTTTCCAGACTTGGACTTAAATAAAGGGCTGACCATATATCCTAGTCCACTTTGCAACCTTTCAAACAATCCCCTCCTGCAGCTATCCACTGGTTCCAGTACTGCTGCACCTTCTGGAAGCACTTCTCAAACTCATCTTTCCAAAAGTCAGGGGGCAAGATCCTGGGAGAGTGTAGGATAGGGGAGCTCTGGCACATTGGCGGCAAGAAGCTGCTGAACGTGCAGGGCTGTGTGTGTGGATGTACTGTCTTGATGCAGCAACCAGTCTCCTAAAACCAAGAGTTCTGGCCATTTTCACTCCATCCTCCATATAGAGCCTCAGAACATCAAGATAAACATGCTGGTTACGAGTCTGTCTCTGTGGAATAAATTTTCTTAACAACACCTTGCCAGTCAGAGAACATGATCAACATGATTTTGACATTGCTTTTCACCTGGCATGCTTTTTTTTTTGGCTGTGGAGAATGTGGACTGTTTCTCTGTGAAGGCCGTTGTTTTGGTTCCGGGCCTAACCAGTCAACTCACGTGACATAGATTTTGCAGCTACTCTGTGTGTTTTCATATTTTTGGACAAAATGCTGTGCTGAACCAAATGAGATACTGGCAACACTTGATGTTTTGAATACATTGGTGATGATCAGCTTGAATGAGTCTATACACTTTCACCATATTTTCGTCCGTCACTAATGTTGTTGGACATCCTGAACGTGGATTGTCGTCAACGGATGTTCTGCCAGCTTTGAATCAAGAAAACCACTTGAAGCATCGCGTTCTTCCCATGGCTTTGCTGCCAAAAGATTGTTTAAGCATTTAGTGCTTTTCAAAATCTGTTTTAATGTGCTTGAAATAAATTTGATGGAGACTGTTCCTGTAAAGAATCCATTTTCAAAGCACATGAAGATGTGCTTGACACTGAAGACAGCTGTTTACAGTCAGCTGCAAAAGTGACTGAAAGCAATGACCCAGTTGAAATGATGGGGAGTAGTAAACAGAGGGTTGTACTGCACATCATATTCTGCACATCAGCCAAGGTCAAACGGTTCACATGGAGGAACTACTGTCCGGGAACTTTTTGATAGCACCTCATGATAAGAGAATCCAAGTGGAGCTCAGACAAATGTATTACCTACTTGTAGTATACAGGATTTGAGCTAAGTTCATGTCCTGTCCTGTATCAATTTTTATCTTCTATCTTTAAATGCATGGATGGTCCTTGCTTGCACTACCTCCCATTCCAGACTTATATAATATGTATACAGTACTTCAGGTTATGAAGCACTTTTTAACTTTTCATTAACCCCATCCTTATGGGGAAAATTCTGAAGATTTGCACTGAGCCAGAAAGAGAAAAATGGACTCCTTCCAAATCCACCTTTACCCTTATGAAATAAGCAGTACCTGTTACAAGTGTCTTCCTGGTGCTGAAGGCATAGTCTTTCCCGCGAAGATAGCAATTGAAACAAGTTGCCCTTATTTCATCATACAGTAGCTACTCTCTACCCATAGAAGATAGGCTTCTGGATATCCCCATGGTTGTAGAAATATGTTTGGCGAAAAAAAAAATTAAAAGTAGAAATAGGGTTAGATGGAGTGCAGCCTGCTTAACAGGTGGTGACAGTCACCAAACAGTATATATATGCAATACAGTACACTGCCTTTCCTTTAAGTGACAGGTATAAGCTTGACCTGTGGGATACTTAAAAAAAAAAAAGTTTTTAAATACACGTTTACAGTATAACACTCCCTCTTCTGTCTTTCTTTCCTTCATTCTACTGCTTTTCCTTTAAGCAGACAGATATAACTTGACCTGTGGGATACTTAAAAAAAAAAAAAAAGTTTTTAAATACTTTTACACTTTTACAGTATAACACACCCTCTTCTGTCTTTCTTTCCTTCATTCTTTCCTCTTCCTTCTGCCTATAGATGACTGTACGCTGAGTGACAAGCCAAATGGTTTCCTGTACATCAGGGTGCCATTTACTATGCTGGGTAGTAACCACATAACCAAATTATGGCACCTGGTGGTTAAGTGGGTAATTATTGCGCTCCAATCGGATTGAGTCTGTTTAGGCTTATATGCAAGGGGTGGTTGGGGTTTACTGCTCAAATAATGCCACTCAGGGATGAGTAAGGCTGGTCACTCTCATCTTAAATGTCAGGACCAACTTGCCTAGTCCCGGGTTCCTATGGTCCTTGTGAGGCGACATAGGATTGGATGATGGATGGATGGATGAACTGTATGAACATTAATGGTAAAAAGGGGTTCAGAGAAAGCAGCTATTGTGGGGTAGACATATCGAATGCCACGTTCCTTAAATTGTTCTCCTTTTTAGTTTAAGTAAAAGCAAGGTTTTGTCATCATCATCCGGACCTCCTTTCCCACCCGAGGGCAGAGTTAGGAGTAGCAACATCCAGACAGCCCAAGAGTGGGCAAACTTGGGCTCTCTGGACTTTGCTACTTCTCACCCTGCCCTATGGTGGGAAAGGAGGTCTGGATGATGATGATGAAACCTTGCTTTTCTGAGATTTGAACAGTATTTCATCCAAATAAATTGTTCAATAATAAAACAGACAATTGAAAAAAAGCCATAACATCAAATGCTGCAGTTACGTTAATTTGTGTTGAAATGCACAAAGATATTTTCACAGGATAGTATAAAAAATTAGTCTAATAAGGTGTTGGTTAATAATGACAAAGCGTTTTTGTTTGCACTAGAACTAGGGGAGAAGTTAACTTTAGCAACTGTGCAGATGATATCAAGTCAATCTGATGACCCATGGATACTCAGTATTCATACCACGGTAGGAGAAATGGAATACTAATAGTGGACCACAGATACGTGAAAGCTCTGGTTGGAAAAGTATGGTATAACTATCATTCATCATCATCATCATCATCTAGATCTCCTTCCCACCCCAAGGTGAGGTGAGATAGGGTCCAGAAATTTTTTTATTGTATCGTATCGTTTATAAAGGCTTAAACATGCCGCATGTGTTGGCCTTAGTCACCCAATGCCAGCTTTCCATGCTGCTCAATGTCTGGCAGCCTTCCTGTTCAGGGAGTTTCCTAAGTGAGTGGGTCTCATCATTCAAGCTTTTGGAATCTTGGCCCCACCTGACGGGTCAAAAAACATTCAGCACATGGCCATAGTCTGACAGCTGTTAAAAAGGGATATCAAACCCCAGCTTGATCTGTCAGATCCGTAGCGTCATTAGCTCCTGTACCTCACACGCACTTATTTACCATATTTGTCTACCTTCTAGGCCCACCACGTTCAAGTTTGCTCAGATATACCCCTTTTGCCACTGTTCATTCCCAGTCTCTCCACAAGTCCATACCATCTAACCACACCGTCTTACACTCTGGTGTCCACAGACTTCCTTACTCTGCATCTTTCACAAATCACATTATTCCATATCCTGTCCACTCCCCACATCCATTGCACATTGCTTAACAGTTGCATCTCCACTGCTCTTACTCTTGACTTATCATTTTCTCACACCATAGTCTCTCACCCGTATATTAGAATAGGCACGAAAACTCCATCATGCAAGCCACTTGTAGGGGCCAAGCTCACATCTCTGCTTCTGTAAAGGCCCTTGTAACACCAGCCACTTTGCTTCCCTGTGCCACTCAACTTTCCACTTATTTTGCACAGCTTTTTTCCATTCAGCTGGTACAGTTTCATTCATCTGTACTGTCTTACATTTCTCAAATATATCATTCCACTCACTCCACTACATTAATCATTGCTGCATATGTCTTATCAACCCAGTTGCTTTCCCGTTCATCAGCTGCATCACAGCATACTTCTTATCTGCCAGTTTTATGTTTCCTGGCACTACAGTACATTCCTTCTCTGTACATTACCAAAACCAATCAGGAATGTGTAATAATTGTTATAAACCACAGATAAATGAAAACTGGCTGGATTGGTATAACTGTTATGAATACCTGTAAACTTATGTGAATATTTTTCAAGTCGTTCAGTGGTAGATCAATTGAAACCAGTATGTATTGCATGGATATTATGTCAAGCTTTTCTTATTACAAATTATCTGTATGTATTAGTTTACAAGCTTAATGTTCATCATCATCATCATCTGGACTCCATTCCCACCCTAGGGTGGGGTGAAGGGTAGCAGCATCCAGACAGCTGAAGTTTGCCCAGTTTAGTGGGCCACGCTTCCATTCACTCATCCTTCAAGCCCATTGAATCCGGGCTTCATCTGATAGGCCAAATTATTTCACCACTTTATGTAGCTTTACGTATACTTATCCGATAGAGACAATCTAAACACTGTCACGTTAAAAGGGGTGCCAGATCCCAGGGTGTGCGCTTCTTCAAACAAAATTCATCCAGCCAGCTCAATCTCTTGTCACTCCCATAGCCTTACCAACTTCCATACCTCTTCCTCACACACTCATCCACCATACTCTTCCACATTGATCTTGGCCTACCTCACCTCCTTCCTCCTTCAGATTCGTTCAGATATGCCCTTTTCATCATGCAGTCATCCATGCTCTCCACATGGCCATACCAATACAGTACTGTGCACTCTTTTCGATTCTGGTATCCACAGACTTCCTGACTTCGCATCGTTCACGAATCATATTATTCCATATCCTATCCACTCTTTGTACTCCACATACATTCCTCAGCAACCTCATCGCCACTGCTCTTAATCTTGACTTTTCATTTTCATGCCACACCATGGTCTCACATCCATATGTTAAAGTTGGCACTAACACTCTTTCGTTTAGGCCTCGTGCAGCTGCAACACTCAAGCCTCTGTTTCTTATCAAGGCCTTCATAGCACCATCTACTTTCCTTCCTTGTGTCACTCTACTTTCTACTTCTTTTGCATATTTTCCTCTTTCTATCAGTGTATGCAGATATTTGAACTCTCACCAATTCCAGTCTGTTTCCATTCACTGTTGCATTACATTGGTAGTCATCTTCTCTCTCACTAACTATCACATTACTCTTTTCTGCATTTACTCTCAAAGCACAACGCTCGCAGACATCTACAAAACTCTGCACTAGTCTACCAAGTTTTTGTCCAGTATTTGCAAGTAGCACTGCATCGTCAGCATTATCAATTTTAGATATTTCATCCATCACCATTCTTTACCAATGCCATCCCACTATCCATTACTCAGGTATTTACTTCTCTCAACACCCCATCCGTATATGTATTGAACAACCATGGGCACATCACACAACCTTGTTGCACACCCACACCGATCACGAACCATTCACATAGTTGCCCATTTAACCATACACATTCCTCACTACCATCATAAAAACTCTTAATGGCACATAGCAGCTTACCATCTGCACAAAACGTGTGCAAAACCTTCCACAGTCCTTTTCTGTTTGTTTCATATGCCTTTTCCAGATCCTTAAATGCCATGAACACCATTTAGTCTTTCTCACAAGCCTTCTCCACTCTCTGTCTCACTGCAAATATATGATCCACAGATCTTCTGCCACTCCTAAAGCCACTCTGTTTTTCACTCACATGGTCTTCTGACATCTCTCTTACTTTCTCTGTAATACTTCTTCCATATACCATCGCTACAAAACACAACAGACTTTTGCCAAGATAATTCATGCACTCACTTCGTTTACTGTTATTTTTAAACAGGGGTACAGTCACAGCCTTTTTTCACTCTACTGGCACAGTCTCACTCATCCATGCTGTCTTACATATCTCCAACAAGCACTTCATTCCGTTCTCCCCACTACACTTAATCGTCTCTGTATACACCTCATCAACCCCAGCTGCTTTCCCATTTTTCAGCTGCTTCACAGCGTTCTTCACCCCCGCTAGTGTCACGTTTCCTGGCACTACATTCCTTCTGTGTACACCTCCAAAACCAATCATGTTTACAGCTGCTCTGCTTTCTCCATTCCCATTCATCCAACTTTCAAAATATTCTTTCCATCTGGTCCTTCCTTCATCCCCGTGGGTTAATTATCTGCCACCTGCTTCACCCTCACATTTCTGTCCACTGTCACTTCAACATTTCCACACCTCTTTCCAGAATAATTTCCTAGTTTCAGAGTGATTCCCATTCATCAGACTTTCAAAATATTCTTTCCATCTGGTCTTTACTTCATATCCGTGGGTTAATCATCTACCACCTCCTTCACCCTCACATTTCTTTCCACTGTCACTTCAACATTTCCGCAACTCTTTCCAGAATAATTTCCTAGTTTCAGATTGATTTTCATTCATTTTTCTTCCAAAATCATCATTTACCATCTCCTTTTTCCTCTTCGCTAGTCTCTTTACGTGCTTCTTGCTTTCACTATATTTAGTTCTTATTTCAATTGAACCCCTGTCCTGTAACCACTCTTGCCGCTTCATCCTCTTTTCCTCCACTGCCCTCCTAACCTCTTCATCCCACCATGCCATACCTTTCTTCTTTGTTGTTACTCTTGCCACACCACACACCACTTCAGCATTCCTGACCAAGCGGTTTGTATATATATTTCACAGGTTGTCCAGATCCATTTCATTCCATTTCACTGATTCCAGCTCCTTCCGTACTTTGGCCCTGTATTCATCTGCCGTTTCTTTGATCCTCAGCTTCTCGAGTTTCAGTTGCTCTCCCTGACTGCTCCTCTCTTTCTTGGCCCACCTCACTCCTCTCAGCTTGATCTTGCTTACCACAATCATATGATCTGACAAACCTCCACATCATCCTCTCACTTCCCTCATATCAACAACACTTCCCAACGTTGATTTCTCTACAAGCACAGCGTCAATCTGGCTCCTTTTAACACATTCTCCATTCCCGCTATACCATGAATATATATGTGCATTTTTGTGTTTGAAATAAGAAATACAGTGTATTATAATGCTCTACAAATACATTTACTCTTATGTAGTGTGTATTTCGTTGTCCTCAAATATACCAGTTATGCAACGTAGTGAGCAGTAAAAGTGATGGTCACACATACGCTGCAGGCTGACTGATGGGTGTTGGTGACACGTCACGGCACAAAAGGGAGTGTCTGGCAGCCTTTGTGCACCAAACTACACCCAGCTGGTTTCAAAGTCTGCTGCAAAACCCTCACTTGTACATGTATTGGAGCTAGAACTGTGACCCTGGGACTGCCACCTGTACATGTATGGGAACTGGAGCTGTGCCCCTGAGACCACCAGCTGTACATGTATAGGAACTGGAGCTGTGCCACCAGCTGTACATGTAGGGGGTTGACATCTACTCTTCCCCAATTTGTTCATGTCCTTGTCCTTCCATCATCTTTCACATAAAAATCTTCCCAATAGACATAATATTTCTATGTGAGCATAATTCCACAATTACATTGCCATTATTGTGGTCATAAATATCTTCCATTTTTTTCCAGAATGTTGATATTTTGAAAGATTCTGACGTAGTGAAGCAACTCGCCAACATCCTGAAGACCAATGTTAGAGCATGCAAGGCTTTGGGACATCCATTTGTATCACAGGTAGGTAAATATTTTCATAGTAATCAAAAAATGTTAATTTCTACTTGTGTTTGTTGTGCATCATGTTAGTGTTCTGTGCAGATTAGGTGTTCTGTGTAGTACTTATTTATGAATTGATGCAAGTTTGTACGAGAGTGGGTAATACTTATATTGGTAGTTTGAGGGAATGGTAAGAGAGGTTACTGAAAAGATTTGTATAGATAAATAATGAAAGAAGAGTGAGTTTAAGAATTAAGGCAGGGATCAAAATATGGACTACGGTACCTAGAAGGGTGGGGTGTTACGGAGAGGGGATTGTGCATACAAGTAGTTTAGTACGGTATAGGAATTGTGAAGGCAAAATTCTACTTTAAGTGATCCAGCTGCAAATGAGGTATGCTTCTGATTTGTGATTAAGAGGTGTAAAGCACACACACACACACACACACACACACACACACACATGCACGCAGCCACACACTCATGCATGCATGTGTGCGCGCGTGCGCGCGCACACACACACACACACACACACACACACACACACACACACACATGCACGCAGCCACACACGCATGCATGCATGTGCGCGCGCGCGCACACACACACACACACACACACACACACACACACCGCCGGAGAGAGAGATCGTCCCAGGCATCGCTCCTAACCTTGAGTAGTTCCAGGAATTTTGTCTGTCCTGTCTCCTAGGGTCTTTCTTTAAATTTAAAATAATGAAAGTTGGTAGACTACCAAAAATGTAAAGATTTGTTGGCAATAGTATACATGAATGTTTGTGGCTTATTCGGTAACAGCTGTTTAGGTATTTTACCGGTAGGTTAAAGATGGCCGAAAATGTAAACAATGAGGGAATGGAATTTCAAGGATTTGACGCTAATACTAATGTCATGGACCTCGTGAAAACATTAATTATGAGGATTAGTGAACTCGAAAAAAAAGTAGAGAATCTAGTGATAAAGGATGTGTCAGGAAATACGGAAACCACCATACAGAGTCTAATCCAGTCCAACGAAACAGCCAATGAAGAGATTAAGAATTTGAAGAGGGAAAATGTTGAACTGAGGAGGAAACTTGAAGAGAGTACTGATAAAACGGAGAAGGTGAGTAATGTACTAGAAGAACACAAGGCAAAGTGGGCACACGTAGAAGAAGAACAGAAAGAAGTGGTCAGCTTAAGAGAGATCATCCAGGAAGAAAGGGAAATGAACAAGAAAGAAATGGAAGAAAATGTAGTGAAAATACTGAAGAAAAAAGAGAAAATAGTGAGAGAAACTGTAGAAAGGAACAGATGTGTGGTAGTATTTGGAAACAGGGAAGAGGAAGAAAAGGTTAGGTTCGCAAGACTCGAGAGA
Source organism: Coenobita brevimanus (assembly GCF_032717465.1). NCBI lineage: Eukaryota > Metazoa > Arthropoda > Malacostraca > Decapoda > Coenobitidae > Coenobita > Coenobita brevimanus. Next base: position 4,770,689 of record NC_137068.1, on the reverse strand, counting down.
GACACGAACATGGTGAGAGGAATATTTGGCAAGATTGACCCCGAGGGAGACAAGTGGGTAAAAGAAATTGAGGAAGTAAGGAGGATAGGGCCTTATAAGAAAGGGGAAACAAGACCAATGAGAGTCAAGTTTACATCAGAAAGTGTAATAAATGAGATACTTAAAGTGACCTGGAAATTAAGCAAAGAGGCGGGGATGGAAAATATTATAATAAGAAAAGATCTGAATGAAGAAGAAAGAGAAGTTTTAAAATCATTAAAGGAAGAAGTAAAGGAAAAAAATGATAAGAGGACAGAGGAAGAACGTAATACTTTTTTTTGGAGAGTATTGGATATGAAAGTAAGGAAATGGTATTTAAGGAAATAGAAGTGAAGGAAACTAGGGGGGATGGTTGTGAAAGATCAGAAGTTGAGGAAGTGGTACGGACAGAGAGTAGGAGAGAAGAGGGTATTAATAATGTCAAAAATAATTTGAAGGTGATATATACTAATGTTGATGGTTTCATATCGACAAGGATCGAAATTAATGATTTCTTGAGAGAACATGAACCTGATGTCATGTGCTTTGTAGAGACCAAATTAAGAGAAGATATTGATGTTCATTTGGGAGATGGTAAATACAAACTGTGGAGAAAAGACAGAAAAGAAAAAAAGGGAGGAGGAGTGATGATAGCAGTGAAGAACAACATAAATGTAGATACTGTGGAAATGGGAGAAGGCAGGGCTGAAGTGATATATATGAAATTAGAAACTGGAGAGAATGTTAAGAGAGATATGGCGGTAGTGTATGTTCCCCCAAAGACGAGAGCATGGAAGGACGACGAATACCATGAGATGTTGTCAGATATGGCTAGCTACTTGCAAAAAATAATTGAGAAAAGCAATAATATAATTTTGGTGGGTGACTTTAATTGTAAAGAGGTGAACTGGGAGGAATGGTACTCAGGAGGCGGCGAGGATTCGTGGGATACTATGTTATTAAATATAATAATGAATAATGTGATGACACAGTGGGTCAAAGAAGAGACACGGTTTCGAGGTGAGGACACACCAGCAAGGTTAGATTTACTGTTCACCAAAGAACCCGATGTAATAGAATCATTGGAATATCTCTGTCCTTTGGGAAAAAGTGATCACGTGGTCATTGAGTTCCAGATGTTAATAGGAAACGTTGAGCCAAGAGACGAGCTTCATAGACAGGGAAGATACAACTTTGGCAAAGCAAATTTTACAGGATTGAGAAACCTTTTTGAAAATGCGGATTGGAGAAAATTCAGAGAAACAAGAGAGATACAGAGGAAGTGGGATATCTTTCTAGACCTCTATAATTTGGGAGTGGAAAAATTTGTACCAAGAGTAAGAGGGAAAGAAAACAGGAAAAAGGAGTGGTTTAATAGAAGGTGTATGATAGCCAAAAAAAAGAGAGATAAGGCGTGGAACAATTGGAGAAAGAGAGGTAACGACAGAACAAAGGAAGAATATAAAAGAACAAGAAACGAATACACAAGAATACGTAGGGAAGAAGAAAGGAATTTTGAAAAAGGTATAATTGACAAATGCAAGGATGAACCCAAACTGTTTTATAGATTTGTTAATGGCAAACTGAAACAAAAGGAAGGAATCACCAAGCTGAAAGTAGATGGAGAGGTCTTTAAGGATGCGGCAATGCAAGCAGAAATAATGAACAAACGTTTCCAGTCAGTTTTCACTAAAGAAAAGGAGCTTGTGGAAGGGGAGGGAGTGATTAGAAATGTTCCGGTGATGAAAGATATAAAAGTGGAGGTGCAGGAAGTGTATAAATTACTGGAAACTCAAGATGTAAGGAAAGCCCCAGGACCTGATGGAATTTCTAATTGGGTACTGAAGGAATGCAGAGAACAACTGGCAGATAAAATTCACAGCTTAATTGTATGCTCACTGGAAGAGGGAAAGTGCCAAAAGAATGGAAGAGGGCAAATGTGGTACCAATTTACAAGGGAGGAAACAGGGAAGAACCCCTGAATTATAGACCAGTGTCTCTAACCAGCATGGTCGCAAAATTGTGTGAGAGAATCCTGAAAGACAGATGGATAAAATATCTGGAAGAGATGAATATTTTGGCTGAATGTCAGTTTGGATTCAGAAGTGGAAGGTCATGTGTTTCAAACTTGTTGAGCTTTTACTCAAGAAGCGATTGATGTGGTACAGGAGAGAGATGGTTGGGTGGATTGTGTGTACTTAGACTTAGAGAAGGCCTTTGACAAGGTACCTCATAAGAGACTAATGTGGAAACTAGAGTATATAGGAGGACTAAAGGGGAAACTTCTGGAATGGATGAGAGACTTTTTGAGAGAGAGACAAATGAGGACAGTAATAAAGGAAAAGATGTCTGGATGGAGGGAAGTAACAAGTGGAGTCCCTCAAGGCTCAGTGTTGGCGCCAGTAATGTTCCTGATTTACGTAAATGATATGGTAGATGGAGTGAACAGTTATGCGAGTCTGTTTGCTGATGATGTAAAGATCTTGAGGAAGATAGAGGTTGAGGAGGATTGTAAAATACTGCAGGAGGATTTGGATAGGATACACAATTGGAGCCGGACGTGGGAAATGAAATTTAATGTAAAGAAATGTAAAATATTGGAAATGGGTAAAAGTAGCAGGAGACCATCACTGAATTATTTTTTGGGTAATGAATTAATCACAAAATGGAGAGAAGAGAAAGATTTGGGAGTGCTGGTCCAAGATAGTTTGTCACCAGAAAAGCACATTAACAAGATAGTTGGAGAGACTTATAAGCTCTTGACTAACATAAGAGTAGCATTTCATTATATGGATGAGGAAATGATGAAAAAATTGATAGTGGCCATGATCCGCCCCAGGTTAGAATATGCAGCGGTAGTGTGGTGCCCACACAAAAAGAAAGATATAAACAAGATTGAGAGAATACAAAGAACAGCAACCAAGATGGTCCCCAGTCTGACAGACCTGTCATACAGAGAGAGGCTGGAAAAACTGGATTTGCCTTCGTTAGAGGAAAGGAGAAAGAGGGGAGACATGATTGCGGTGTTCAGGACCATGGTGGGAGTAGATAAAATTGACAAAGAAGATCTGTTTGTATGGGATAAGAGAGCAACAAGAGGGCATGGAATGAAATTGAAAAAGTCAAGCTGCTTGAAGGATATCAAGAAATATAGCTTTCCTTACAGAAGTATAGACTTATGGAATAGCCTGGACAAAGAGATCGTCCAGTCTAAAAACTTAAACGAGTTTAAAGTTAAATTCGACTTATTGAGAAACAGCGACAGAAACCCACGAGCATAGTACATTCCGTGTATATCACAATTAGGTATATTCATTAATATTTGAAACGACTTAGACAAAGAGGTGGTGCATGAGAAAAACATTCATGTGTGTAAAGGTAGACTTGATAAATGTGGATATGGAGACAGGACAACACGAGCATTGCTCAATTCCTGTATACTACAAATAGGTAAATACACACACACGCAGCCACTCACGCATGCATGCATGTGCGCGCGCGTGCACACACACACACACACACACACACACACACACACACACACACACACACACACATGCATGCAGCCACACACTCATGGATGCATGTGTGCGTGCACACACACACACATGCATGCATGTGCGTGCGCGCGCATGCACACACACACACACACACACACACACACACACACACACACACACACACACACACGAGCAGCCGGAGAGAGAGGTCGTCCCAGGCATCGCTCCTAACCTTGAGTAGTTTCAGGAATTTTGTCTGTCCTGTCTCCTAGGGTCTTTCTTTAAATTTAAAATAATGAAAGTTAGTACACTACCAAAAATGTAAAGATTTGTTGGCAATAGTATACATGAATGTTTGTGGCTTATTCGGTAACAGCTGTTTAGGTACTTTACATTAAACATGGCCGAAAATGTAAACAATGAGGGAATGGAATTTCAAGGATTTGATGCTAATACTAATGTCATGGACCTGGTGAAAACATTAATTATGAGGATTAGTGAACTCGAAACAAAAGTAGAGAATCTAGTGATAAAGGATGTGTCAGGAAATACGGAAACCACCATACAGAGTCTAATCCAGTCCAACGAAACAGCCAATGAAGAGATTAGGAATTTGAAAAGGGAAAATGTTGAACTGAGGAGGAAACTTGAAGAGAGTACTAATAAAACGGAGAAGGTGAGTAATGTATTAGAAGAACATAAGGCAAAGTGGGCACACGTAGAAGAAGAACAGAAAGAAGTGGTCAGCTTAAGAGAGATCATCCAGGAAGAAAGGGAAATGAATAAGAAAGAAATGGAAGAAAATGTAGTGAAAATACTGAAGAAAAAAGAGAAAATAGTGAGAGAAACTGTAGAAAGGAACAGATGTGTGGTAGTATTTGGAAACAGGGAAGAGGAAGAAAAGGTTAGGTTCGCAAGACTCGAGAGAGAGACACGAACATGGTGAGAGGAATATTTGGCAAGATTGACCCCGAAGGAGACAAGTGGGTAAAAGAAATTGAGGAAGTAAGGAGGATAGGGCCTTATAAGAAAGGGGAAACAAGACCAATGAGAGTCAAGTTTACGTCAGAAAGTGTAATAAATGAGATACTTAAAGTGACCTGGAAATTAAGCAAAGAGGCGGGGATGGAAAATATTATAATAAGAAAAGATCTGAATGAAGAAGAAAGAGAAGTTTTAAAATCATTAAAGGAAGAAGTAAAGGAAAAAAATGATAAGAGGACAGAGGAAGAACGTAATACTTTTTTTTGGAGAGTATTGGATATGAAAGTAAGGAAATGGTATTTAAGGAAATAGAAGTGAAGGAAACTAGGGGGGATGGTTGTGAAAGATCAGAAGTTGAGGAAGTGGTACGGACAGAGAGTAGGAGAGAAGAGGGTATTAATAATGTCAAAAATAATTTGAAGGTGATATATACTAATGTTGATGGTTTCATATCGACAAGGATCGAAATTAATGATTTCTTGAGAGAACATGAACCTGATGTCATGTGCTTTGTAGAGACCAAATTAAGAGAAGATATTGATGTTCATTTGGGAGATGGTAAATACAAACTGTGGAGAAAAGACAGAAAAGAAAAAAAGGGAGGAGGAGTGATGATAGCAGTGAAGAACAACATAAATGTAGATACTGTGGAAATGGGAGAAGGCAGGGCTGAAGTGATATATATGAAATTAGAAACTGGAGAGAATGTTAGGAGAGATATGGCGGTAGTGTATGTTCCCCCAAAGACGAGAGCATGGAAGGATGACGAATACCATGAGATGTTGTCAGATATGGCTAGCTACTTGCAAAAAATAATTGAGAAAAGCAATAATATAATTTTGGTGGGTGACTTTAATTGTAAAGAGGTGAACTGGGAGGAATGGTACTCGGGAGGCGGCGAGGATTCGTGGGGCACTATGTTATTAAATATAATAATGAATAATGTGATGATGCAGTGGGTCAAAGAAGAGACACGGTTTCGAGGTGAGGACACACCAGCAAGGTTAGATTTACTGTTCACCAAAGAACCCGATGTAATAGACTCATTGGAATATCTCTGTCCTTTGGGAAAAAGTGATCACGTGGTCATTGAGTTCCAGATGTTAATAGGAAACGTCGAGCCAAGAGACGAGCTTCATAGACAGGGAAGATACAACTTTGGCAAAGCAAATTTTACAGGATTGAGAAAATTTTTTGAAAATGCGGATTGGAGAAAATTCAGAGAAACAAGAGAGATACAGAGGAAGTGGGATATCTTTCTAGACCTCTGTAATTTGGGAGTGGAAAAATTTGTACCAAGAGTAAGAGGGAAAGAAAACACTAAAAAGGAGTGGTTTAATAGAAGGTGTATGATGGCCAAAAAAGAGAGAGATAAGGCGTGGAACAATTGGAGAAAGAGAGGTAACGACAGAACAAAGGAAGAATATAAAAGAACAAGAAACGAATACACAAGAATACGTAGGGAAGAAGAAAGGAATTTTGAAAAAGGTATAATTGACAAATGCAAGGATGAACCCAAACTGTTTTATAGATTTGTTAATGGCAAACTGAAACAAAAGGAAGGAATCACCAAGCTGAAAGTAGATGGAGAGGTCTTTAAGGATGCGGCAATGCAAGCAGAAATAATGAACAAACGTTTCCAGTCAGTTTTCACTAAAGAAAAGGAGCTTGTGGAAGGTGAGGGAGTGATTAGAAATGTTCCGGTGATGAAAGAAATAAAAGTGGAGGTGCTGGAAGTGTATAAATTACTGGAAACTCAAGATGTAAAGAAAGCCCCAGGACCTGATGGAATTTCTAATTGGGTACTGAAGGAATGCAGAGAACAACTGGCAGATAAAATTCACAGCTTAATTGTATGCTCATTGGAAGAGGGGAAAGTGCCAAAAGAATGGAAGAGGGCAAATGTGGTACCAATTTACAAGGGAGGAAACAGGGAAGAACCCCTGAATTATAGACCAGTGTCTCTAACCAGCATGGTCGCAAAATTGTGTGAGAGAATCCTGAAAGACAGATGGATAAAATATCTGGAAGAGATGAATATTTTGGCTGAATGTCAGTTTGGATTCAGAAGTGGAAGGTCATGTGTTTCAAACTTGTTGAGCTTTTACTCAAGAGCGATTGATGTGGTACAGGAGAGAGATGGTTGGGTGGATTGTGTGTACTTAGACTTAGAGAAGGCCTTTGACAAGGTACCTCATAAGAGACTAATGTGGAAACTACAACATGTAGGGGGACTAAAGGGGAAACTTCTGGAATGGATGAGAGACTTTTTGAGAGACAGACAAATGAGGACAGTAATAAAGGAAAAGATGTCTGGATGGAGGGAAGTAACAAGTGGAGTCCCTCAAGGCTCAGTGTTGGCGCCAGTAATGTTCCTGATTTACGTAAATGATATGGTAGATGGAGTGAACAGTTATGCGAGTCTGTTTGCTGATGATGTAAAGATCTTGAGGAAGATAGAGGTTGAGGAGGATTGTAAAATACTGCAGGAGGATTTGGATAGGATACACAATTGGAGCCGGACGTGGGAAATGAAATTTAATGTAAAGAAATGTAAAATATTGGAAATGGGTAAAAGTAGCAGGAGACCATCACTGAATTATTTTTTGGGTAATGAATTAATCACAAAAAGGAGAGAAGAGAAAGATTTGGGAGTGCTGGTCCAAGATAGTTTGTCACCAGAAAAGCACATTAACAAGATAGTTGGAGAGACTTATAAGCTCTTGACTAACATAAGAGTAGCATTTCATTATATGGATGAGGAATGATGAAAAAATTGATAGTGGCCATGATCCGCCCCAGGTTAGAATATGCAGCGGTAGTGTGGTGCCCACACAAAAAGAAAGATATAAACAAGATTGAGAGAATACAAAGAACAGCAACCAAGATGGTCCCCAGTCTGACAGACCTGTCATACAGAGAGAGGCTGGAAAAACTGGATTTGCCTTCGTTAGAGGAAAGGAGAAAGAGGGGAGACATGATTGCGGTGTTCAGGACCATGGTGGGAGTAGATAAAATTGACAAAGAAGATCTGTTTGTATGGGATAAGAGAGCAACAAGAGGACATGGAATGAAATTGAAAAAGTCAAGCTGCTTGAAGGATATCAAGAAATATAGCTTTCCTTACAGAAGTATAGACTTATGGAATAGCCTGGACAAAGAGATCGTCCAGTCTAAAAACTTAAACGAGTTTAAAGTTAAATTCGACTTATTGAGAAACAGCGACGGAAACCCACGAGCATAGTACATTCCGTGTATATCACAATTAGGTATATTCTTAAATATTTGGAACGACTTAGACAAAGAGGTGGTGCATGAGAAAAACATTCATGTGTGTAAAGGTAGACTTGATACATGTGGATATGGAGACAGGACAACACGAGCATTGCTCAATTCCTGTATACTACAAATAGGTAAATACATGCATGCAGCCACACACGCATGCATGCATGTGCACACACACATGCACGCACGCAAGCACACACACACACACACACACACACACACATGCACGCAGCCACATATGCATGCATTCATGTGCGCACACACACACATGCACACACACAAGCACACACACACACACATGCACGCACGCAAGCACACACACACACATGCACGCACGCAAGCACACACACACACATGCATGCACGCAAGCGCACACACACATGCACGCACGCAAGCGCACACACACACATGCACGCATGCAAGCGCACACACACGCACACACATGCGCGCGCTGAATTATTTTTTGGGTAATGAATTAATCACAAAAAGGAGAGAAGAGAAAGATTTGGGAGTGCTGGTCGAAGATAGTTTGTCACCAGAAAAGCACATTAACAAGATAGTTGGAGAGACTTATAAACTCTTGATTAACATAAGAGTAGCATTTCATTATATGGATGAGGAAATGCTGAAAAAATTGATAGTGGCCATGATCCGCCCCAGGTTAGAATATGCAGCGGTAGTGTGGTCCCCACACAAAAAGAAAGATATAAACAAGATTGAGAGAATACAAAGAACAGCAACCAAGATGGTCCCCAGTCTGACAGACCTGTCATACAAAGAGAGACTGGAAAAACTGGATTTGCCTTCGTTAGAGGAAAGGAGAAAGAGGGGAGACATGATTGCGGTTTTCAGGACCATGGTGGGAGTAGATAAAATTGACAAAGAAGATCTGTTTGTATGGGATAAGAGAGCAACAAGAGGACATGGAATGAAATTGAAAAAGTCAAGCTGCTTGAAGGATATCAAGAAATATAGCTTTCTTTACAGAAGTATAGACTTATGGAATAGCCTGGACAAAGAGATCGTCCAGTCTAAAAACTTAAACGAGTTTAAAGCTAAATTCGACTTACTGAGAAACAGCGATGGAAACCCACAAGCATAGTACATTCCGTGTATATCACAATTAGGTATATTAGGTAAATACTTAAATATTTGAAACGACTTAGACAAAGAGGTGGTGCATGAGAAAAACATTCATGTGTGTAAAGGTAGACTTGATAAATGTGGATATGGAGACAGGACAACATGAGCATTGCTCAATTCCTGTATACTACAAATAGGTAAATACACACACACACACACACACACACACACACACACACACACACACACACACAGGGACAACTTTATTTTGACATAAAATGAAAGATACATAATCGCATCACAGAATAAGTGAAACAACTACGAAGTAAATGAGGATATCTTAGAGTATCTTGATGTAACACATCCAGGGGTTCATTGAGGTTTACTGTGTGGTGTGCTGGGTAGTTTTTAGGGAATGACAGGCATAAAAGGATTGATCTTTACTGGAGAGTTTCCTCAGTGTGTGGAGGAGTGTTGTCATTTAGGGGACATCCTATGTGCAGGAGGTGGTGTGGGAGCTAGGGTAAGGAGTGGTTGGAGGAAGTTCAGAGATCTGTTCCTTCTCCAGAGAGTGAGAGAGCTCTCCCTCGGTGCTAATGGATCCTTGTAATGCTATGTGGTAGTGAGACCTGGGCAGTAAAGGGAGAGGATATTCATTGAATGACACTTACAGAAATGGCAATGGTTAGATGTATGTGTAGTGCATCCTTGATTGTGATATTTGGGTGGACTAGGATTGCAGTTCAAGAGTTGAGAGGAAGGATGGGACTTGAATGTATTGATGCTGTGATAAGAAGGGGTAGATTGAGTTGGTTTGGACATGTTTAGAGGTGGAGGATGGCAGTTGGATGCGGAAGGTGAGGGGTGTGAACGTCAAGGGTAGGCTTGCAAGAGGCAGACCAAAATAGACCTGAGACAGGGTCGTAGAGTGTGTCCTCAGGGATAAGAGACTGAACACCTACCTTCAGACTCCTGGTCATCCTCCTTTCGGAACTTTGGCGAAAGCTTTTGCATTGCACTTGACATCTCAAAGGCTTTCAGTCGAGTCTGGCATAAATCTTTAATTTCCAAACTGCCCTCTTACGGTTTCTATCCTTCTATCAGTGCCTTCATCTCTAGCTTCTTTTCTGGTCGTTCTATAGCCGCTGTTGTAGACGGCCATCGTTCTTCTTTTAGATTTATCACTAGTGGTGTCCTCAGGGCTGTGTCCTATCACCAACTCTTTTCCTTTTATTCATCAATGACCTTCTAAGCTGTACATCTAACCCTGTCCACTCATACGCTGATGATTCCACCCTTCATCTTTCCATTTGGTTCCCACAACGTCCATCTCAGCAGTTACTTCAACAAATAAGGGATGAGGCTATGGCACACCTAATGTCTGACTTGGCTCGTATCTCTGACTGAGGTAAAACTAATCTTGTTGTTTTTAATGCATTAAAGACTCAGTTTTTACACCTATCAACCCGACAAAATCTTCCACAGGTATACCCACTAATGTTTAATAATATTCAGCTTAATCCTGCATCATCCTTGAACATGCTTGGGGTTTCATTTCCTCGGGACTTATCTTGGAAAGATCATATTGCATCTCTTGTAAAATCTGCTTCCAAGAGATTAGGTGTGCTAAGCTGACTCCGTTCCCTCTTTACCCCTGCACAACTGTTGACTCTATACGGGGGTTTTATCTGCTCCTGTGTGGAGTACAACTCTCATGTGTGGGGAGGCTCCCCACGTACATCTCTTGTCAATAGGTTGGAGTCAAAGGCTTTTCGTCTCATTGACTCTCCTCCTCTTACTGGCCCCCTTCAACCTCTGTCTCTTCGTTGCAGTGTTGCATCTTTATCTCTTTTCCTTTGCTACTTCAATGGTCACTGCTCCTCTGAACTGTCTGCATGCATTCCTCCACCTCTACGATGGGCGCGTAGCACCCGTTTAGCAGCAGACTCCATCCCTTTTCTGTCCAACTCTCTAATGCAAGAGTTAACCGTTACTCCCAGTCCTTCATTTATGCAACAGGTCAGCTCTGGAAATGTCTCCCTCTGTCTGTATTTCCTGCTTCCTATGATCTCCAGTCTTTCAAATGCAGTGTGTCCAGGCATCTCAAAATGATCAGATCCTGAATTTGGCTGTCTCTTGTATTTTATTTTTCTCTTGGAAGGAACAATAATTGCAGATTCGTGGCCTTTGGTTCCTTCTTCCTCGCATTTAAAAAAAAAAAAAAAAAAAAAAAGTGAGGCTTCAGTGCTTGCAGTGAGTAGCCTAGCCCTTGACTTCTGTGCTCCAGATAGTTTAATAACAGGATAAGTGGAGTGCAGTGTAGAACTTTACAGAGACAGACTATTGGATTATTTACAGACTTACTGAGTAACTCTGGTCTGTCTGGCCTAGCAGACCCAGGAACCACAGGCAAGCAGCTGCACCTGCAGGGCTGTCCCGTGTAGCAAACTGATGTTCCATTGTGGCAGACAGTGCCTTGTCACAGTGAGGTGCTGGGAGGAGTGTGGAGGTTTGGTTCCCAGATGATCGCTTCATTTGTGTCTTGTCCCAGTTAATGGGTGCACCATAGTAGGCTCCACATTACCCATTTAATTGGTTATATAGTTGCAACCCAGGCTTGCAAATGGTTTCTTGGGTTACAGGAAATCATTAAGCTTGTCACTTGGTGTAGAGCCACCTGAAATAGAAAAAAAGTCTTAGAAAAAGTGACAGGAAGAGAAGAGGGCAGATGTAGAAAAAGAACGATGACGATATAAGAAGTAGGCAACAAGCACTATATAAAGTAAGTGGATGGTGGTCACCACCACTTCCCACCGTTGTTTACAAACTGTTTCACATGAATAACTTTCTTTATCTTAGAAGGAGGATTAGATGATGGATAGATGGATCTCTCATGCAATGCAAAGTCATACTGTAAGAGATTGGGTGTTGAATTATGTATGAAGTATTTTACAGATTTGATGTAACATCAGATAAAGAATTAGATGATATATGGATGCCGCTCTAATGAAATGCAGTCAGATGGTCAGTAGACAAAATGTTGAGTTATGAATTGTTTACTTGAATTAATTTAACCCATCTTATTTTCAGCTTGGCCGAATCTACTTAGACATGCTAAATGTATACAAAGTTATGAGTGAGAACATTAGTGCAGCTATTTCTGTAAATGGTGAAGGAGTGACCAAACAGCCACTCATCAAGTCCATGAGAGTGGTCAAGAAGGAAACCCTGAAATTGATATCTGGCTGGGTGTCCAGATCAGACGACCACACCTTGGTTCTAGACAACTTCATCCCACCTTTGTTGGAGGCTGTCCTCATGGATTATCAAGTATGTATCTACTTCTTCTTGTATTTTTATTTTGCCATTCATTATTTAGGGTTTTGCTTTACTCTTCATTTGAGCTGGTTTATTGTTGTGTGAAGTTTAGTGATTTTTATTGGTGTCTTAGAAGACTTTGTAGCATTCCTTCTGTGGAATTGTTCTGCTTATAGTGCATTTATCCTAACCTGAAAGAGATCTGTAACTCCTTCCAGCATAGTTGATGGCCATGTGTAGTCAAACTGTAGATTTTACTAGACATACTGTATTACCAAGGAGACTCATGATGATAACAATGTTCTTGTCATTATGATAATGATGTCATTATTAATGCTGTAACCGATACAATTTCCCTGAATCGCTGTATCACTGATATTTGCATCTTTTCCGATACTGAATCAATGCTGATTTTTACTGTTGATATCAGATATGGACAGAAGAAATATTAAAATGCCTTTTATTGAAGATTTCTTTCATTGTTTAGCCTGGTTGTTTGTGAAAGAGTATTGTTACTATGATACTGTTTGTCAGCTTAATAAACAAAAAGAGGCTCACTGAAAATCTTTAAAGGTTAAGAATAAATAGATGAGAGGGAAAAAAATGAAGGCCAAAAGCAGTGAGTTGAGAGTGAGTTATACCATATACTGGTGAGGTGCTTTTCAGCATATCTGCATCAGCACCACAAGAGTCCTCAATTTCATTGTTCATCTGTCTGCCTGTGTATGCAGCTGCACATGCTTCACTCAGATGATTGATTTCCACGCCTCTCATTCTTGTGCCCCTTCAACATAATCCAGGTCCTACTTCCATACATTAGTGTCACTACTGTCGTGCAGTGACTTTTTCCATGCTCACGGCCTACATTTTGCCTTCAAGCATCCTTCCCTGCTGCTGTAGTCTTTCTTGTACTCATGTTGATTTTCATAACTTATGACCTTCCAACATACAGTACTTAAGGCCTCACTTTAGTACATTAGGGTTGGGATTACAATACTGTCCTGCAGTGACTCCTTTACTTCATGCTCACTTCCCTGTTCTTATCACTGCCTGCATTTTACCTTCAACCATCCTTCCGTGCTGCTTTAGTCTTTCTTGTACCCATGTTGATGCAACGTTAATCACTCACACCCAAGAATTACCAGAAGTTACTCATTCATTTCCCAGGACACCCTGTTCAACAAGGACTTGCTTTATTTTTCAGCGAACTGGTGTCCCCTCAGCACGTGAACCAGAGGTGTTGTCAACGATGGCCACAATTGTCAATAAACTGGAATCACACATAACACAGCAGGTTCCAAAGATCTTTGATGCTGTCTTCGAGTGTACATTATCCATGATTAACAAGGACTTTGAAGAATTCCCCGAGCACAGAACAAACTTCTTCCTATTGCTTCAGGTAAGTATTGCACTTTATTTTCAATTAAGGCTTCATAAGTGTAATAAAACTGTTGGATGTTAAGCCAGAATTAACCAAAAGGTAGAAACAGTACTGTGGAATGAGGGTTAAGCTTTAATTGTTTTTCAGGCTGTGAACAATCACTGTTTCTCGGCACTGCTTAACATACCACCAGCGCAGTTCAAGTTGGTACTGGACTCCATTATCTGGGCATTCAAACACACCATGCGTAATGTGGCAGACACGGGGCTGCAGATCCTGTACCAGCTGCTTCAGAACATCTCCACACATGAACATGCAGCCAGCAGTTTCTACCAGACCTATTACACTGACATCCTTCAACACATCTTCTCAGTTGTTACAGACTCGTCACATACTGCCGGTAAGCTGCATTCTTTGTGGCCATACTTAGGTTGTAATATATTAATAGACAAGGCGTTTGTAATTCATAATTGAAAATTAGTGTAGGTGTCTATAACTTCATCATCATCATCATTATCATCATCCAGGCCTCCTTTCCCACCCTAGGGCAGGGTGAGGAGTAGCAATGTCCAGACTGCCCAAGTTTGCCCAATTCAATGGGCCACACTTCCATTCAACTCAGTATTCAAGCCCCCGAAAACCTGGCTCTATCTGATACACCCAAAACTTTCACCACATTCTGTAGCTTCACATAAACATATCCAATAGAGTCAGTCCAAACACCGTCACGTTAAAAAGGGGTGCCAGAACCCTGATCATGTACTTCTCGCAGTATTCATCCAGCCAGCTCGATCTCTTGTCAGTCCCCTAGCCCCACCAATTTCCATACCTCTCACGCACTTATCCACCATATCCCTACACCTTCTCCTTGGCCTACCTTGCCTCCTTCCTCCTTCAAATTCACTCAGATGTACCTTTTTCACCACTTTATTGTTATCCATTCTTTCCACATAACCATACCATCTCAGTACACTTTCTTTGTTTGTGGTGTCCACAGACTTCCTCACTCCACATCTTTCACGAATGATTATTTCATATCCTGTCCACTCTCTGTACTCCTTGTACATTCCTCAGCAGTCTCATCTCCTCTGCTCTCACTCTTGACTTTTCATTTTCATGCCATACCATAGTCTCACATTTACAACTTTCCTTGAATAGGTAATCATACACATAAGTATAATGTGGCCTTTTCTTGTTAGTAGGCATATGGTTCATCAGTTGGTGATATAACCTTAAGAACCTCAAGTGTGTCATACGAATTTGTCCAAAAATCACTGTCTAATTGATTTTTCTTCCAGGTTTGACAATGAATGGAACCTAGAATATCTTTTTTTTTTTTTTTTTTTTTTTTTTTTTTTTTTTTTAACAATTGTCAATCCAGTTAATCTGGATTACAATATTTGGAGGCCAAACCAGTCCAAATCAAGTGATTTTGGGGATAAATCAGATTCCAGAAGGAAATGCTAGCAGGCGACTGGAGGAGTAGGAGTTTTGTAAACAAAGGCGTGTACACCCTCCAATACAAAACTGTACATCAGTGATTCTTATTTGTTTATTTTGTTTATTTATCTTTTGCTGTGCCTATGGTTTTAGCTGCTGTAATGCACAATGAACACCATGAAGTAATCATTCTTATAAAGTTTACTCTACAGACAGTGGAGAAGTTGTCAAAACAATGTACACACAACAATTGTGAGATGAACCATACCCACTGCTTCACCTCACATTTGCGGTGTGTATGGTACACTTACAAAAAAATGACTGAGCATCCATGAGTGCAGTGAGCTTTGAAATTGTTTCACAGAAGTGAAACTGTTCATTTGGTATTGTTGGTAATTTGGAATGCTTGGTCTATGTGTTACTGCATCACACCACAGAGGGGCCAAATAGCTAGTATTTTTTAGAGGGTGTACATGGTTTATGTTTTGATAACTTCTTTGTTGTTTCTTGGATGACTTGAATAAGAATTAAAATTTTTTGTAGCTTTTGCTGTGTATTAAGTTATAGTAAAGCCGTAAGCTCCCCACCCCCACCCCCAACCCCACCACACTGTACTCCACCTTAAGTTTTTGTTTCCACCTCCATTTGTCTGGAGCAAGTGTGTTCTTCCTCGACTTTAACATTATACAGTATGTACTTGTGTATGCAACCTATGATTCTTGTTGTGGAAGGAGCATCTTAGTAATTATTTCTTCCTGTAACTTGGGGAAACCAATTGTAATGCTGGGTGGTAACCATATAGCAAGATAACAGGGTAATGTGGAGCCTAATATGGTGCCCCTGTGAACTTGGTGTAGAGACAAATATGACATCCACCCAGGTACCAAACCTCAACACTAATGCCTGTGCCTTCCTGTGGCAAGGAGCTGTCAGCTGCATGGAAACATCAGTTCATTGCATAGGATGACCCTGCAGGGGCAGTACTTGTCTGCAGTTGGTAGGTCTGCTCCATCAGAGAGACAGGTAGCACAACAACAATGTTGCAGATCATCAGTGCATGGGTTCATCATGGCATATATATACCTGCTGGCAGAAAAGAACTGCCTTGTCAAGTTGTCATGAACCTAGAGTCAGCCAACCCTAGAGCTTATAATACTGAGATCATCATATATGTATGTTGCTGTCTTGATCATTTAATCCCTACTACTACTTTTTTCTCATTTCTTGCTTTATGGACCCAACCTTACCTCATCTTTGGTGGTAAAAGAGATCTAGATGATGATGATCAGAAGAAAGCCAGTGATAAAGCATTGTGTAAATGATTGTCTTTTTTTCTCACAGGCTTGACAATGCATGCTTCCATCCTGGCCTACATGTTCACACTGGTAGAACAGAACCGCATCACAGTGAGCCTAGACTCGGCCAACCCCACTGCCCCAAGCACCAACAACGTCACATATGTACAGGGCTATGTAGCTAACCTACTCAAGGCCGCATTTCCACACCTCACAGAGAACCAGATTAAGGTTACTGTACAGGGTATGATCAACCTTAATCAGGATATCCCAGCTTTCAAGGAACATCTTAGAGACTTCCTGGTTCAGATTAGGGTAAGTGCTATGTATATGTTAGATTTTAAAATTTGTTGCTTGAATATTTCGATTAACCCCTTCCAATGACATATTCACCTTAGAGATTTCTTGTGGGAAGGGTTGATGAAGGCTGTATTTGATCCTTCCAGTTAGAAAAGCTTCATTTAAGGTGAAGAAACCTATCTGAAGGGGTAAATGGCTAACCCCCTTAACCCTTAAACTATTGATAGAATATGGATATTCCCATGCTTATCCTCCAGATGACAACAAATAGAGCATAGTAGATGGCTGACTACCATCCATCATGGCAGGTGCTACCATGAGAGTGAAGTGTAACCACAAACTTGAAAACTAGCCACGCATTCATAACTCGTAGGCATGAAACAGGCACAGGTAAATACTGTGGTCAGAGTTGTGTGTTCTGGAGATCCTGTTAGCTACACATATTTGATTACCTTTTTGTTGGGAAGTAATTAGCTCTTTTAGGCATTGGGTTTGGCTTGTATTCTTTATAACACATTAGCTATACTATGGCCAGTCTCAGTATGGCAAGATTTGGTTTGACCGATGTATTATTTTGCAGGAAGTGACAGGAGACGATGATAGTGATCTGTACCTTGAAGAAAGAGAGGCAGCCCTTCGCCAGGCACAGGAAGAGAAGAGACGTGTGCAAATGAGTGTCCCTGGCATTCTAAACCCTCATGAGATACCTGAAGAGATGCAAGACTGAGGAGTTCCATTGCCTCAAAGAACATCTCCAATTCCTTTTGATGCAGTTCAGTCCTCCCTTCTAGGATGTGTGCAGGTAAAATGATTCTTCGTCTAGGATGAGTGCAAGTAAAATTATTCTTTGTATTCCATTCTAAGTGGCTCTGGAGATCTCATAGCGGCTTTGGGTTGTATTCTGTGTGGCTTTGGAGAATTTGTAACATCCCTGTTTTAGTGATTTCTTCTGCACATTGCACTTCAGCATTCTCGTATGGTGTTGATGTGTCCTGTGTCGATATTAAAATGATGTGTTATTGGTGCATTCTGTGTCGATATTGCTATAATTAACATACAAGAGTGTTAATGCGTAAGCTGTTCAATAAATCGCCAAAGAGGAGAGTGCAAAACCTCCTGTGCCACCTAGAATATGACCTTTTGTGAAACAGCTTTAAGTGAGACATGTTTTAGTTAATAATTTAGTGATTGCAAGCATAAAAAAAGAAAATCTGGCTCATTCTGGCTTTATAGTGAATCATGGGTATCTTTCAAGTGAAGATTGCATTTAAAGTCACTGGCAAAACATTCATGGGAATCTTTTAAATGAAGAATACCGTACATTTAACGTCACAGGCAGTGTAATAACAAAACAATTCTGAACATTGTGAAACATTGTGAAACAGTTGTGAAAAAAGACCAGCTGTAGGTGCTTGCAGGGTTTAATTTCAGTCTGTTGTGTCCACATCAGAAGTAATAATCAGTTTAAGTTTCTCTGCTAAGTGTGTATTTAACCTTGGATGGCTGGAAAGTGTTAGTGTGTAAATTAATGAAAACGGTTAGAATTGGCTGAAGTGTGTGATGTATAATGAAAGCTGGTTGAAATTAGCTGAGATAATTATGGAGTATATGTTGTGTATTTCTCAGTCATACCTCACCCCGTGTCTAGATGGAAAACGATGATGATGATGTGTTGTGATTTGAGAAATTGTGCGGTATTGTGTGCAACTAGATCAGAGGTCAGGACGATGATGTTGATATGTAATTTAATGACAGAACACCCCCTTGTACTGGCGTATGTTTTTATCAGATGATATGTAATTTAATGACAGAACACCCACTTGTATTGGCAGTATGTTTTTTATCATTAGTGAAATTTTTACTCTTAAAACCAAACATGTTTGAAGCAAAGCATGATCTCAACCAAACAGTTTTAAAAACTAAAGTATCTCCATGGTCAGTCCAGATGAGGTGTTGCAGTCCCAGGCTTAAGGGAATGCAAACCAGGTGGACTGCTGGCTGAAGTTGACCCTCTGCAGTCCACCACATACCTTTCAGGGGCACAGGAAGGGAACTGAGGGATGTTTGTATAACGAGCAACTCCACTGCTTGGTCATACTCATGTCACCACGCAAAGCCATTCCCCTTCATTACCCTAATATTTTTGCTATGTTTAGGAAAGGCCACATGAAGTGAAGAGCTTAGTGAAGGCTACGTTTAACCCTTCCAGTTCAGTATGGTTTTTATAAACTGAACAAAATTGTCGGGAGAAAAATCAGTGACGTGCATCACCAGATTCAAGGGATTAGAACTGTGCTTGATATTTTAAATATCCTGTGAAGAAGACCAGGAAAGTACTATACATGTCACAGACTGTAGGGATTGTATGCACTTGGCAGTCAATAAGGTACCCCATCAGTTTGTTGATGTAGTTTTATTCTAGTTGTCAGTAGATGTTTTTATTCAGTCTAGGGTCTCCTGTGGTGAAGGGTTTAGTTAAAGTTATATTTAACCCTTCCACTCTGAGGGTATCCCATCCACTGAATAAGATCACATGTACAGTAAGTAGCTAGAATGGAGAGGAAAATAGGTCCTGAGGCTGAAGAAGTTGGAAAAAAAAAAATCTATATGTACATTTTGTGTTTGGATGGTCTTCTGTGATAGATGTAAAGTGGACAGATTATTATATTTTTTTCATGAATTTTGAACACTTGCAACTTACGTAATCAGATGCCTGGTGTTCATATAGTTAGAATACCCCAGCTGAAGTGACGGCATTGTATAGGTTGGATACGCAAGTGGTGACTGGAGACATTATAGTTGCATATTGCCAGCAGGGGAAGTAGGCTGCTCATCTACCCATAAATCTATCAGACAATGGAATCCTAGCCTAGGGACTGCACATCTCATTTTGTTTTTATTTTATTATTTTTTTTTCCTTTTTGATTTTGATTTTTCTATGGGGGATTAGTAATTGTACTGGCTAAACTGTATTCATAATTTTGTATACAGTATTATTAATCCTTCAGAACCTGTTTATTTTTGTAACTAGAAACACATTGTTGCTTCAGACTTCATTTGCAGTTTACAGATTTCCCAGAGCTCAAAAAACCTCTCTGTAAGCTGAATATGTGTCCAAAAGTAGCATGAATGAAGCAGAAAATTGTCATCTGATTGGAGCTAAGAGGGGCAGACTATGCAGACCACACCGTGTACTGTTTTCCTTCATAAACCAAAGGCCTCTCGTCTTGTCCAGTATCCTTTCCAAATATGAATTACGTTTGGCCATGATTTACCCTTTCTTGCCCTTACTGTATCACGCAGAACTCCATCACCAATAACTACAATTCTAACGTGGAATGGGCCTTTTGTTCCCATTGAACCCATGTTTCTACTTGAGCCCATTTCCCCCAAGGATGGACCTATTTTCTGAGTCTTCTGCAAACCTAAACATATTCACTAGTGGACCTATTTTCCCCCATTCATACACCCATATTCCTACCCTTTCAAGTGCCCAGTGTAGTAAGCCTGTTTCTTGGCTTGACCCTCAAGAACCCATCCACCCACCCACCCGTCCACTCAACAAAACCTGGTCACCCACACACACATGCGAAACCCACCTAAACAACCCACATGGATTTAGAGTGATGGAGTCTGGGCAGGTGTGGAAGGGGATGAGGCATGGCTAAGTGTAGGTTCATTTGTAGTGGTGAGTGTATTTCTTACATCTTGAGCTATTTGAGACTTCGTTGATTTTGAATTTTGGTATTCATGGACCTGTAATGTGTAATTGTCAAATAACAGGGAAGACAATTTTATTTATTTAATTTTTCACTGGGCATGATGTTCACAGTTCTCCCTGTTTTGGACGTCTCTTTTTCCTGTTGATACACTGTTTTATTTAATTTTGCTGTCTCCAGTTGCTGGGTATTCCCCTTAAGGTAGAATAGCCCTCATTAATGTCTTTGCTGGTAGGATGCTCTAAGTCTGAATATAATTGTCTGGTATCAACAAGAATAGGTAAAGAATGTCATTGGTTTGAAGACTGTATCCAGTCCAACCAGTTTGAAAAAGTCCCCCTTCAGCTGAATAAAGTTGTCTGGAGATAACAAGAACAAAATGAAAAACATCATCATTGTATGGAAGGGATAATGATAATATTCTTAGGTAACTATCATCATTATCAGCATCATGATCGCTTCCCAATTAAGGATGGGATGAGGTATGGTCCAGAGAGCAAGAGAATAACTGATAGATGAAAAATTATGAAAAGAGTACCTAAATAGTGGGATGCACACTCATTTACCCACAGTTCAAGTTTTGGGAATCTGACCCCGCCTTATGGGCATAAACATCCACCCTTATTCACTTGTCAGCTAGAGTCACTGCATGATATGGAACATCAGAAAAATATGAATCCAACCTCTGTTATGTGTTTCTTCATTTAATTGAGTGATTATTGTAATGTTACATGAGTCAAGGTTTTAATTGCATTATTAAACCTCTTTATTTTTTTTAAGGGTTCATGTTACAGCTTGATAAGAATTGCTTGTGCTCTGGTAGCCGAGATATTTGTCATAACTGGCATGTGTAGCCAACTCATAACCTCTTCAGTTCTGTGACTGCATATTACAGTTTAGTCTTGCTACCTCCAGATGATTTTACCCAGCTTTGGAAAGATCTCTTGTAGTGAATGGATAAATGATGGTTGTGTAATAACATCCCCAGTTCAAAAAGTCTCTGAAGCTGAATAAAATTGTCTGGAGGAAGCAAGAACTAAATGAGAAGTCCACCATCAGAATGAAGTGGTTGAAAACATTGTTCCCCATTTTTGTAGGGGATTAGCTTGAAAAGGAATGCTTGTGATTTTTTTTTGTTTTCCCATGTGTCATGTATGCTTCTTTGAGAATTATCATTTTGCTTGTGAATGTGTTGAAAACGAAGGGGTACAAGGAGAGTGCTTTGTTAATTTATAGTGATTAAGTGCCCTTTGACTGTGGTGAGTGCCTGTGAGCTGAATTCAATCATGCATCATAAGCTGGAATAAAATACTAAAGTTTTATTCTCAGGCAAAGCATTCATCATATTACCCTTTTTTTGTAGATGGTGCAGTGAATTTTTCTTGAGCACAGGAGTAGTGGTAGTGTTGGCAGTAGTAGTAGTGGTAGTAGTAGTAGTCCCAAGTTCATCTAGATTGTGAACCCTGTGGACTACAGAATGAAGGTGCCTTTCTTCTGCAGCCCACCATCCTCTTGGTGGGAGGGGACTGAGGGACATTAATGTAACCAGGCAACTCCACTGCCTGGGCATATCAGTGCCATCACGTGGAGGCATCCCTCGCCAACACCTTGAGCACAGTAAAATTGTCTAGTGCTGGCCAAAATGTCTTAACCCCAGAATCCAGGTGATGCAGTTTATAGTTTATTCTTAGTGATATCCCACAAATTTATTCAGTTTAGTAAAAGCCACTCATTAAAAGAGTTTGTTAAAGCTTTGTCAAACCCCTCCTGTTCTGAAGGTTTATCCTGAGCCAAATAAAATCTTCAGGAGATGGCAAGAACAAAAGAAGAGACATCCCTGGACTCAGTGGCTTCAGCACAGTAATAGCAGTATTTGTAGCCCCAGGTTCAACTAAAATGTTGACCCGGTGAACTGCAGGGTGAAGCTGTTTTCCTCCTGTAGTCCACCGTCCTCCTTTTGGAGGAGAGGGAGTGAATTATATACCATATGTAAGTGGGAAGTGGTGCCACCATATGAGAGCATCCTTATCGAGCACCATAAACAGCAAAAATGACTCGTGCATATTAATATTGTTTTATGTTACCTAAAGTTTGGGTAATCACAGTAGAAGAGTCAATATTTGAGTGAAGCCCAAAATTTTTAATCTTTGGGTGAAGCAAAAAGTTTAAAGGGCATGATATTTTTCATTTTGATATCTGTTGTGCTCCTGCTTGACCAAAGTTTGCTTTATGGATGCATTGCGTGCTTGTAGTTCGTGTATACAAAAGTTTTGTATGGGATCTGAATTCTTTCTGAGTGATAGGGTTGCATTGTTGAAACTCAGTGTGTGAAGATGACTGCAAGCCCCTGATTTTTAATAGAAAGTACTGTATGTGTGAAGCTTTTCAAATGTCCACTGATAAGAGAACCCCAATCAGTGACACTTGTGTTGGCTGGTTCCCAAGAGATGGCTTCTTTTTTTTATCATGCATTGCCATTGAAGAAAATAGGCTAGCTTGCCTGTGAATGTAGTGGATTACAGTAGCCCAGCTGTGGGCCCCTCCCCATTAAAATGCCAATATGGGATTGGCTGTTGGTGTTTTTACACTTGTGGTACACAGAGTTAGATGTGATGATTAATGTGCATCCCACATTACTGACTGTAGTCTGTAACTATACAGAAAGGTCAGACATGTCATCATCACGTTCTTCAGAAGTTTTATAAGGAGACAGGGGATTGTCTACACCTTTGCACCCTCAGTTTTAATGATCCAGCCATTAGTATCTTTATTAGTGATGTGAATTACACTGTAATAATTAACTTTAGATGGGAGTAATGTAAAGATGGATAAGATTGTAATAAGTGAATGCAGCAACATATTAATGGTCATTATACTGTAAGCCATATCATAATCATCATGGCTGTTTATATACATATATGCTGTGTATACCTATATAGCATATATATATTTATTTTCAATGGTCATACTTGCATCTCTGACAAAATATTGCTTCCAGGATTGGATGTGTATGGGTGGCTAATGTTACGTAGTATTGTACTGTATCACCTAATATTTCTTTCTTTCAAAATTAACTTATTCTGTTACTTTAAAATTCATTTATGAAATTATTACAAGTTCATTCTATTTCTTTTAAATTCAGCCATGAATTATTATTACTAGTTCATTTTTGTATTGTATTTTCCTTGGTGAGAGCAGATGTTTTAAGGAAGATTATACCTAACTGGTTGCAGAGTTTTGAGAGCTCATGTATCCACGTGGATAATTCATACAGTACAAAGTCCTGTTTTATGCCTTTCAAAAAAATAAATAAAACTCATTGACTATGCAGTATAACCAGGCACAACTTACATGTAACTGAGATGAAGTTATTGTGGAGGGGACAGCATCTTGTCCCATCCTCGAGTGGGAAAAGAGGTCAGGATGATGATGATGAGCGTAATCAGCAGGGGGGCATCTGTTTCCAGAGTATTCTTTTAAAATTTGAAAAAGACTGTATTGGTGAAAGGATTAATGATGACCGTATCTAACTCATCCAGCCCAGATGTTTCTCCTAAACTGAATAAAACCTTTAAGTGACCATAAGGAATGACGTGGAGAAAGACAGCCTCATCAACAGGGTTAATAACTTTCATTGTTAAGGCAGTAGCACAGGTAGTTCCTCATTATATGCTGCCTGTTATTTTATTATTATCTTTTTTTTCAATCCATTGTAAGTTAAAGCAAAATTGTCTTTTGTAGTTGCATTGATACATTGTTGTTTTTGGTGTGCCCCTGAGCCTATTTGAAATGTCAGCCTAGTGGACTGCAGGCTTAAGTTGCCCTTCTCTCACAGTACACAGTCCTCCTTTGGGAGGCCAGGAAAGCAGTTGAGGGACACTTAACATAACCAGGCAGTCAAGCAGCCCAGTTATATCAATGCCACACACAGAGGAGTCCATTACAGTATCATTGCTACCCATTAACCCCTTCTTTACCGAGCACCATGTCCTGCATCGGCGGCCACTACCCCCCCCCCCCCCCCCCAACACACACCGAGTTGTCACGCAACATTTTTGGTGTGTCGGGGGTTGGGGGGTAATTCATCATCGCGTCCAAGCTAATAACTTTGCTTTATTTTTTTTAACATCAGTGATCAGATGAACCCCAAAAGATTGTGCAGAAAAAAAAAAAAATTATATATATATACAGTATATAATATTTTTGTTTTTTCATAAGTTTTGTTAAAATATACGTACATAAATGATGAAATGCGTGAAAGGGTACAGCAGGGAAGGAAGGTTGTAGGTACACTGAAAGCAGTGATGAGAAATAAGGAGGTGAATATGGAAGTTAAGAAGTCACTGCATGATAGTATCGTGATCCCTACCCTGACGTGTGGAAGTGAGGCGTGGACCTTGCAAGAGGGGAACAAGTCAAGAGTGAGAGCAGTGGAAATGAGTTACTTGAGAGGAGCATGTGGAGGGACAGGTTGACGAATGAAGAAGTGAAGGAACGTTGTGGGGTGGATGTGGATGTGGTTGAGAAGATTAGAAGAAATATACTGAGGTGGTTTGGACATGTGAAGAGAATGGAGAATGAAAGACTGACTAAGAGGGTGTATGTAGGTGAGGTGGAGGGAGGGAGAGGGAGGGGTAGACCAAGGATGAGGTGGAGGGATGAAGTTGAGAGGTATATGAGGGAGGGGGGGGGGGTGAGTTGGGGGGAAGGTAGTCAAATGGTGGGTGACAGAGCGACTTGGAGGCGTTTTGTCTGCGGCCACCCTTTGTAGGATTAGGGCGTCGGGCTATAGATAGATAGATAGATAGAAAACAGTAACATGCACAGTTTATATGTGTATTTACGTACCTTGTAATTTACGTTGATATCTTGCAGTAAATAATAGGTTTTTTGTGGGCAAGAAGGTGACCTATAGGCGCGCTCTGAGGCAGATGCAACCAGGCAAGGCAAGGCCATATGCGATAAAGGAGAATGAAAGAAGTGAAGAAAAAATGAAGGAAGAGGGGAAAAACTGATGTAAAAGGAAAAGAATATGGGTTTAGGAAGTATAAAAGTAAAGAATATTAAAAGGATGAGAAAAGGGATAGTAAGAGACAGATGACAGAGAGGAATGTGTGTGGGTGACAGAACTTTCACTGTCATCTGTGTTCCCACTCTCACTCTCTTTCGGCTCATACAATGGATCATCGTCACTTTCCTCAGACAACCACTCATCAGATTCATCCAGATCACTGTCTAAATGGAGGGTAAAATCCTCCTCCTCATCACTTGACGACATGTTTCCGTATGACAGGGGTCTGTGGCGGTGTTTAGCACAGAGTACGCACTCCCTCCAAGGCCGCAGGCACACTGAGTCATCATTCACAAATTTACTTGAAAAATAGTCGCAGACTTGCAGGGGAGGCTGATAATCTGATTGGTGCTTGAGAAATTATGTCATGTATGCTGTCTACAGTTGGTCGAAACTAATGAAGTTTCATGACGTATGTATGACATAATAATGTTACCATGTAGTCCAGCTTTTTCTGCAGGTGAAAACCACATGGAAGGATTATAAGAGCGTTACTGAGGCAGCAAAGCCATGCAGACAACCACGATGTTTGGAAGTTCATGTGTACTTCTAAAATTTTCTCGGTACCTCAATGGCTTTAAGAATGGACGTACACATGTACTGCCAAATGCATTTTGGTAAAGAAGGGGATAATCCGATTTGCCTGTTTCTCCCCTTGTGCAACACCAGTTTCATGGAAAAAGTTGATAATAGTTTTGGAACCCCAGCATGTAACACGAACTTCCTGTATATTACTTTTGTGAAAAGCTCAGAGTCAGTTTGTCATCTTGATCTTAGCCTCCAGAATGACTTTAGTATAGGAAATTCCCAGTTATTGCAGTCAAGCAGCCAATTATTGTTTGTTAGGTTGAATGTGTGTAATTTATTTGAATATTTCTCTTTGTACTGAAAGTGAACTACCATTAATAATAGTGCCACTTTTCTTCAGTCTTTTTATTTGTCTAAGGGGCCACATTGCCATAGTCAGACCCACTTACATTTTAGTGTAAGAATACTTAATTTTCATCCTGTATTACGCTTATATCTTTCTCGTGTACTTCATAAGTTTATTTGATTTGGTTTACACTGTTCCCTTGTGTATCTGGTTTGTGTGAAGAAATACAAATGGAAATGCATTTCCATTATAGTATTGTAAATCCCTATGATTTAGATAAATCCAACCTTCTCAGGTGTTAAATAATTTGATGGTCTTGATCATAGAGATAATTATGCTGTAATGAATAAAGCATATTTCACAAACTTTCACATCGGTATAGCTTGAGACATGGATTATTAATAATTGGTGACTTTATTTTTTACTGTAACCAGATGTGTAGATGTATTTTTGTTGTAATGGAAGGTCTTGGAGTGTATGATTTTTTAAAAACCTATCCATAGGTGGGGGAAAAGAGGTTGGAATTATTTTCTTGTTTCTTCCTCCTACCCTTAGCAAGAGGGAAAACTCTCATTGCCAAACTCCTTTGGGGTGACATAGGGTCATTATGTCAAGAGACAGATGAGACATCGTAGTACTTCCTCCTTAGTGATCTTATTCCACACATTGTCACTTCAGCAGACTCTTGCTTGTTATTAATGCAAACTGTGTTGATATTAAAAAGAAGTAAATAGCACAGGAGAATGTCAAGATGTAAATTTATTCTGTACATTACATCCTCATAAAGTCTTGTGTGTGATTTAGTGATTATCAGTGATTTAATGTTATTAATTAAAAATGCAGGAGAATGTAAAGTGCAGTAAGAATATAAATTGCTAAGGAAGAGGTCCTCCAGAGCCTCTTTTATGCTGCCTCAAATATGGCCCTTAGGAGCAGGGGCTGTGTAGGGTTGTCAGTGTTCAGTCAACCTTGCAGAAATGTATGTCCTTTAGTGGTAGCAGTTGTAGATTTTTTTGCACATGATGAGAGGTAGTGAACCCTCCATTTGTCAGATGCGATAACTTGGTGGGAACACCAACAGTGTAGTACCGTATGTGTGGGTTGTTGGAGAACACTTGTACCTGGGCACAGTACAGGCAGCACCAAGTTTCAAGATGCAAGTAAGGTTGCACAGGGAAATGCTACATTATGTAATGTTACAGGAGAATAGTGACATCACATGTTAGATATGGATACAGTCAGCAGCAGTGCTGTTGTGTCAACATTCCTCCCAGTGGTGTAACATGTTCCTCAGCATCTAGGGAAGTACTGTCATTGGATGCAGCAATCAGCTTCCCTGTGTGACTTAACTTTTGAGTCATCCTGTTACTACTGATATACTGTACCATGGCACCTGGTGGTCTGGTGGTTTGAACACCCCAATCTGAGGGACAGCCTTCCGTGGACCCAGTCCTCAAGAGGTGACTGGAGGCTTTTCTCTCAAGTAATGCCACCAGCAGAAGGAAGCTGGTCATCATCCCTTACAAGTCCTAGACCACAGGAGTCTAGCCTTAGGCCTCTACACCATGAAAGGGTAAAGCAGGATAATTTTGCTGTTACCATTTATTATCTCTTTGGACCCTACCTCACCCAATATTTGGGTGGGGAAAAGAGATGGGTGATGATAGTGGTTATTTTTGTTATTACTTGCCATCAAATATGCCCAGGTTCAGGTGTTCTTCCATCCCGTTAGTATGTGTGTTGTTTGTATCTTCAGTGCGTTAACCATGAGTCACACTATCTCTGTTTTAAGAGATACAAGTTGAGTGTGACTGATCCTTTTGATATTCTGCTATTTGTGCAAAACTTAGCAAAAATAAATATTTTACATGATCACATCTTTCAATACATCCATTGATGCAGCTTTCATTTACAGTACTGTCCAGTTTAAAAATCTGGCCATCATCATCGTCATCATTGTTGTTTAGTGGGTTAAAGTGCTCCCATTGGCTGATGTTTGGAATTTAAGTGGGTGGGTTTGCTATTGTAGTATTCACTAGATGCCTGGTGGTTTAGTGGGTTAAGGTGGTCCAGCCAGATGTGCTTTGGAATATTAGCAAGGGTGCAGGGGAGGTCATGGCTGTGTATTGCAAGGGTGCAGGGGAAGGCATGACAATGATGGCAGGGGAGCAATGCAAAGTATGGGTGCAAGGCAGGGTAGGGAAAGGGTGCAAAGCAAGGAAGTGCAGGGCGAGGATGCAAGGAAGGGCATGGCAAAGTAGAGGGAAAGGAACAAGGTAGTGTAGGCCAGAGGACAAGGAAATTGGAAGAGAAAAGGGCAGGAGAGGGAAGAGAACAGGGTGGTGGTGGTGGTGGTAGGGAGGCTGGAAGGGTGCTATGATGAGGGAGGAAGTGAAAGATAGAAAAGAACAAGGAGGAGAAGATGGAGTGGATGGAGGGAGGGAGCCTAATACAGTGCATAACAGTAAACATAATTATGAAATACTAGAACACAGATAATAATACTCAAATTTGTTTTCCTTTGTAACAGAATGCCAACAAGAGATATCATTAGCTTAAGCTTCATAAATTGCTTGTTAGAGTGAATTAATAATATTGATAAAAATTAAATGTCAAACCCATATCAATAATTCCTCATTTAAGATACTTTCACTGAGCACAGTTTTTCTATTAAACTGTCAGTCAAAATACAAACACTTTTCACATAACATACTTCTTAATCAATCTCAAAAGTGTGCCGTGAAGGATCAAGGTTAATTAATCTAAAAACATTACTAATTTTAAGTATAGCATTAATACATCTCTTTATACTGTACTTAGTTGAATATGATCCTTAAATACTTGAAAAATTCCTCTTGCTGGGACCTAACCCTGCAATGTTCACCCATCAGCAATTTGCAGGTATATATATCAGTTATTAAATGAAGAAATACTTTCTACTGCCACTATATACAAAGGAAACTCACAATTATTATGGAGGTCACAAAAAAAAAAAAAAAAAAGAATATCCTGCACTGTAGCAACCAATGACGATGTGTCATTCATACTCTGGTCTAACCCATATAATTTATGGAACTCGACAGAAAAAAAAAAAAAAATCATAATCTATATATATTTTTGCATAAGGAACTATATGTACTGTACAAAGAGAAGTAGCACTGAGACAGAGAATGCATGAAACTATGGTGGAGGAGATGAGTGCTGTGTTTCAATATGGCGACCGTTTGTCACACGCTCTCCGTGGACATGGCCCCTTCATGTTATAGAGCTCAGTGGCAGGCAGTGGGGTAAATTCTTTCGCTAATTATAATTCTACCCGTACATTATATCATTAATATAGTGGATAAAGAATTAGCTGAAAAAATGAAAGTTCAATGGTAGGCAGAGGGGTCAAATTGTTTCTCTAATTGAAAATCAACCCGTTTATCATTAATTCATTGCATAAAGAATTAGCTGAAAAGATGAGATAATATTTTCAAATAAATACAGTAATACATCCTTATTATTAAGTTATAATGAAATTATTAAAGGTGAGCTCGCAGTGTCTGTTTTCTGTCTCCTTCCCCCAGCGCCATCTGGTCGGGAAATTCATCTCTTATTTGCTGACTATTTTCTCCTGTTTTTGTCCATTTACAACTGGTGAGTATTTATACCTCTTACTGAAGTTATATGGAGTATGTTGGTGTTATTTTATTTATGTATTTTCATGCGATGTTCAGAGAATTGGGTGATACAAATGATAGGCTTCTACCAGGCAGGTGAGCGTAAATCCATATCGGGCTTTACTTACATTTTTTATCCTGGATAGGGACGCCTTCATGTGATAGCACTGATATTACCGCGAAATGGATCTGCCTAAATATACAAGCGTCCTAGTCCCCTCCCTGACCCTGAAAAGGAGGATGGTGGAAGGCAGGACAACGTTGGGCGGCAGATCACCATAGCACGTGTATGACTTGTTCATATTTTGGCTTTGTGATATTACAGTTTTGAATTTCACGGATTCATTTTTCCGAATTGTATTACAAGGGAGGCAGTAGGTTAAGTTAGGATTAAACCGGAAGCAAGCTTGCCTGTAAGTCTGTTTCAAAATATTACTACTGATATACATTTCGAACAAGTTAAACGTGAATTCTCAATCCGGCAGTCTGTAAAATCACATTGCCATAATATTCGATCATCAATCAGTTTCAAGAGTGAAATAAGAATTATTTACCAAATGGATGCGGCCTCTCCACATTTTCTGTCGAACTGAGCTTTTCACAGGGTACTTGTCATTATTCCTGGATTACCACAGCTACTGGGGAGTTTTATTAACTTACCTCTGAAAGCTACAGTATAAATGAAAATTTAGAATGCGTAAAGATTCTGCGGACGTCTGCCAGTTGCCGGCCATATTTAGCATTCCTAACGCTCATTTTTAAATTTGAAAGCTGGCAGTCAAATGCAAGTGAGGTTAGGGTAGATTAGGTTAGTTAATGTGTTAAGTTTGCTATAGCTTTGACAAAAAATACATTGGTGCATGCAGTCGCAGCAGTGGGTAGTAAACAACGTGGTCAAAATCTCTATCCACAATTGAGTTCCTTCCTTATTATCAAGACTTAAAATTCTACTTTGCTTTTGCAGATATATATTTGATTTATGATGTAATGTTTTCACTTGTAGTTACAGTAGCTATTCATTCCAGATTATAACATGATGGTGTGTGTAGTGTCATCGAAGAGCGAGGTAGCATTAACATGACCCCAACACAGGATGCCTGCCAACACCAGATTCCAGTACTGTATGCAGTCATGGACCTCAAATCCCATAATGAGCCACATGTGTGAGTAATGTTTCATTTTTATATGGTAACCAGTTTCAGGGGTGCACCCGGGTCCCCCCCTTAGCTCTCTGGGTCCTTTTAAAATTTATATATATTTATTTCGGTAACAGCATAGATAGATAGATAGATAGGTAACAACAAAACATGAAAAACTGGCAAGTACAAACAAAGAGTAACCCATGAGCCAGCAGCTGCCTGACTTTATACCTGCATACGACCTCCCAGTAATTATCGGATTACCTGACCTCACCTCACTAAGGGCCCCCGCCTTAGAAAATTCCTGGGTGTGCCCCTGACCAGTTTTCATTTCACTGCAAAATGAGAATGTGCGCTCCTGCTGTTATCGCATATTTTTCAGCAAAAGACATGCTTATCCTGCACCTGAGCTGGTTTCTGCCCACAGTGATGGTGCAGTGTCTAAGGTTTCTGATGGCTTTGAGGGATTCAGAGATGAGGCCCTACTCTAGGAGTTAGTTCCAGGTGATGGAGACCACTCTGTGCCTTGTATACCCTCGCACAGTTCATTTTATACAGGAATTGTAGAGTACGATTCTATGTGAGAAGGTTCTCGACATACAGGTCCTCAGCAAGTTGCAGTCAGAGACTTTTCGTCACATTAACTCTTCTCCTCTTACCGGCTCCCTTCATCCGCAGTCACTTCTCTGTGTTGTCGCATTTTTATCTCCTTTCTGTTGCTACATCAATAGTTAGTGCTTCTCTGAACTGTCTGCTTCCATGCCTCCACCACTATGACTTGCACATAGCACCTGTCTGGCAGCAAACTCTCATCCCTTGTCTCTCCAGCTCTCAAATGCAAGGGTTAACTGTTATTCCCAATCCCTCATGTATGCAACAGATCAACTCTAGAATCATCTTCCTCTGTATTTCCTATTGCCTGTGACCTCCAGTCTTTCAAACACAGTGTCCCCAGGCATCTCAAAATGAATGGATCATGGATTTGGCTCTTTTTTTTTTTTTTTTTTTTTTTTTTTTTTTTTTTTTTTTAAGGAACAATCTTGTGGGCTTATAGCCTTTGGTGCCTTCTTCCATCCATCCATCCATTGTCCAATCCTATATTTCCGCATGAGGAGTGTAGGAACCTGGGGCTAGGCAAGTTGATCCCGACATTAAAGATGAGAGTGACCAGCCTCACTCATCCCTTAGTGGCATTACGTGAGCAATAAACCCCAACTATCCCTTGGATATAAACCCACACAGGCTCAATCTGATTGGAGCGCCTTAATTACCCACTAAACCACTAGGTGCTACCTTTCTTACATTAAAAAGAAATCCACACCACTTGGCGTAGCAGTTCTCAACCTTTTTTCAGATCACGCCGCCCTTAGCCTTGGTTTACATGTTCCCCCTTCCCTCCATCCTAGGTCAACATATTCACGTTCCCCCTTCCCCCTCCCTGCCATCATCTTACTTTGAAAACTTGTTCCAGATTTATTATTATTTTTGCTGCAGGTTCAAGAGGACATTAACCTGGGTGAATACAGGCTGCATTACCTGTTGCCCAATTAACTATCCCCATTTTTGAAGGAGTGGGATAAAGTTGAGGGACATGTTTATTTTAACTTGGGTTCTCCAGCTTTTATAGAGTTGGGATACCCTGTTGCAGCCATTGTTCCCCAGTGTTACCGACATGATATCGTCAGCCAGCTCTCCAAATGTCTTGTCACCACCAGATTTAACCATGTGGACCATGGCCATTGCATCAGTGATGTAGGCTGTTGGGAGTGGTTCTTCATTGAGGGGAAGTGTCAGCAACGACTCGGCCCTTGTCTCCATCTCTGCTGACAGCTCACTTTTCACATTCGTGCACAGAGTGCCATTGGAATATGCCAGAGCATAGGGCACAGATGAGATACCCCAGGACATTTGTCTGGTTCACATTTCTGGCCTTGGCAAAGCCTGCCAAAGATATCTCAATCAGCATTGACAATAGCTGTTTTGTCCTTGGCTGATTTAATAGTCCTCTCCTTTGCCACTGATGCAAATGTATTGATGTTCACATGTGGCAAGGTGTCCCAGAAACTTGTTTCATTGGTGTCAAGATTTTTAGAAACTTATGATGCAACACTGTAATAATACAATAATCCCTCATTTATGTGGACATACAGTATCCGAACGTGTTCATTATGGGGATACTGGGTCTTGGCTCTGTTAAATCATTATCCAACTTTACTTGCCATTATCTGGACCTAAAAGTCCCCAAGTTCTTCTGTCGGCCAGCCAACATCAGGTATTGTGGCTGCTGGGCCCTAGCCGTGTGTGGGAAATAGGCTGTAACCCATGCATTCCTCAACCTCTACGATGGGCGCGTATTACCGTCTAGCAGCAAACTCTCATCCCTTTTCTGTCCAGCTCTCTAATGCAAGAGTTAACCGTTACTCCCAGTCCTTCATTTATGCAACAGGTCAACTCTGGAACTGTCTCCCTCTGTCTGTATTTCCTGCTTCCTATGATCCCCAGTCTTTCAAACAGTGTGTCCAGGCATCTCGAAATGAATGGATCTTGAATTTGGCTCTCTCTCGTATTTTGTTTTCTCTTGGAAGGAACAGTTTTGCGGGCTCGTTGCCTTTGGTTCCTTCTTCCTAAAAAAAACAAAACAAAAAACAACAACAACAAAAACAGTCAAAATGTCCATCCGCCCCTGTACTGCATGGTCAAAGTCACGCGTTGGTCCAATCACTCCCTACGAACTTCCAGCACCCGAGTAATACTGACTGTAACCCATTAGCTGTGTCAAAATGTCCATACGCATCCCCATCGAATGTCCAAAGTTGCGCGGCCGCTGGGATTAGTATTTCCAAACTGCCACCGCACGTTTAACACAGATCGTAAGCCACAAGTCATGTGAAATCACCCATCTGCCTCAACACTGAATGTCCAAAGTCATCCAGTCACCAGGAGTTGTGTTTCCCAATGGTCAACATGCGTGTAAGATAGGCCACAAGTCAGGTGAAAGCACGTGTCTGCCTTGTGACAGAAGGGTGAAAATCCTGCCCACAGCCTTGCTTCTCCCCCCCTCCCGTCCGTCCTCCATACTCTCCTGTGCTGTCTACCTTGCTAGCCATGCCTCCCAGCTCTCCGCTGACTCCCTCAGTCCCTCCCCTCCTTAACATTGAAAGCTCTGACCTGTGAATTTTAAAAGTTTTGGCGATTTATTTTAATTCTTCTGGTCATATCAAAATTGGACGAAATCCACGAGATAGCACATGAAATTCTGCATCTAGACATATGCTTTACTCTTGCAAGGTGCAGGCAAAATTTTGCTCTAAGATGGTGGAAAGGTTTTACTCTTGAACTTCATTTATTCTCACTGCAATTTTATTTTACTCATAAGTTTTCTGTTTTTATCAGCTTATAGCATAAACACCAGTGAAGTTGATGGTATACCAGTTATACAAATGTAACCAATTTCCGGTGGCATCCTCGGCCATGGATGTTTTTATTTATTTATTTTTTTTTTTTTTTTAAGTTAGTGGTAGGTGGGGGTGCTCACCATCCACTCACTTGATGCAGTGCTGCCTTGGTGTCTGCCTTCTCCTCTTTTCCTTCCTTTCTCTTCTGTCTTTCTTTCCTTCAATGTTTTCTTTCCTGCTGCCTACGGGTGACTTTACACTCCCTCTTCTGGCTTTCTTTTCTTCATTCTTACCTCTTCCTTCTGCCTGTGCATGACTGCATTGAGTGACAAGCCAAATGGTTTCCTGTACACCAGGAAACCATTTACTGAGCTGGGTGGTAACCATACAACCAAATTATAGCTCCTGGTGGTTTAGTGGGTAATTAAGGCGCTCCAATCAGATTGAGCCTGGGCAAGTTTATATCCAAGGTGTGTGTGTGTGTGTGTTTTTTTTTTTTTTTTTTTTTTTTTTTTTTTTTTAATGTGTCCGACTCTGGGCAAAGGCTTCAGAGCCTATTGCTTGGGGGCACTGACCTATCCCAAGGCCCAGTAGTCCTCCTACACCTCCACATGTCACCACTTCGGTGCTAACACCCACCATCCATATTGAATACATGCTAGGGCTGTCTCATACAGGATTGGTGTATTGGTATTAGCGGGGGTATTTTTACGACATGTCGGCGGGTCATCTGGTAAATCAGGAAACTCTGTTTTTTTAGGAAATTCAAATCCTCAAACTGTTCCCTGCCCCAGCCGGGATTCGATCCTGGGTCCATTTGGACCGCAGGCCGCCTCTCTACCGATTCAGCCACGCCTGCCCCTAATTGGGGCTTATTGCTCACATAATGCCACTCAGGGATGAGTGAGGCTGGCCACTCTCATCTTAAATGTCAGGACCAACTTGCCTAGCCATGGGCTCCTACGCACCTCATGGGGCAACATAGGACTGGATGATGGATGGATGGATTAAAAAAAAAAAAAAAAAATGCATGGTTTTCTTGGTGTTCAGCATTGTTTTGGATATTCCTGTGTGTGTTTTGATGTCTAAATATGGCAGATTGACCTGAAAACAGTGCCCAAATTAGGAGAGGTACTGTACATACAGTATTGTATAGGTAGGGTGTTTTTTGGTTTTCATATATATATTTTTTTTATGGTTTTCATGGTGTTTAAAATTATTTTGGATATTCCTTTGTGTGTTTTGATGTCTGAATATGGCAGAATGACCAGAAAACACTGCCAAAATTAGGAGGGGTACTTCACATACAGTAGTGTATAGTTTTTTTTTTTTTTTTTTCCCTGGTGTTAGAAATTATTTTCGGTACTCCCAAATATGTTTTGATGTCTAAATATGCCTGAATGACCAGTAAACACTGCCAAAGTAAGCAGAGGTAACAATACAAATAGGTTAGGTATAGGTAGGGTCTAGGTACAGTAAAGGGATACTGTCTATCATCCGGATGTTGCCACTACCCGGACATGCCTTTGGCTTTATTACTTCGGATAATTGAGGGACTTCTTTATACTAATGTCATGTAATAACGTCAGTTTGACTAATTGGTTGCCTTCAGCAGTGAAGGACAACAATATATCTGAATTTCTTGTTTTATGCCTTGGCCACCAAATCCTTGGGTTGAAAATTGGCTGTAATTTTTTAGTGATACCACAGTTCAGTGGTACATTATGGCTAGAAATGTTCCAGAGGCAACCCTGAAGCAGCATGAAGTGACAAACTAAATGTGTAGTGGGAGTTACATGAAACCATTTTGAGCTAGTCCTGGCCCCATTGACTATAGTAGGTCCCAGGATAAACTAGCTTTGAATTTTTATGATAGGTCCTCAGGGGAATAACAATAAATAGAAATGGACTCAAAACTGACCCTAACATAATGCTTTTTGTTCTCTAAGAATCTTCAGTTCATGCACCATTTACCTTCAGTGCATTAGCTAAGACAACCCTAACCAGCTGTTGTTTAGATGGAGGGTTGAGAGAGAGGGTGTAAGTTTGGGGGAGGCTAGCGAAATGGCAGGGGACAGGGCAACATGGAGGCGATTTGTTTGTGACCACCCCGTATGGGATTAAGGCATCTGACTGTAAATAGATCTTTTTCTTGGGCTAGATCATGGAAGGAGTGCACCATATATGTACAGTATGTGTAAGTGAATAGGACTTGGTGATGAAGGAGGATATTTTTTATTGTAAAATTGATGATGGTTGAAGATATATTGGCCAAGAATATGGCATGATGTAATGATATGATTGAGAAAATAGAAATAAGTTGTAGGAACCGATGAAACAAAGGAAATAAACTATGAGTATGGTTCCGTGCTTATAATAGTGATTATGGAGAAATGGAGCACTAGTGTGGGAATTGAGAGCACAAAAGAATTACCAACTGACAGAACAAGATGAATGAAGTGCAGTGCTGCACTTCGTACCTCTTTGTAGAGTATTCTTAATAGAAGGATTTTGCATCTTAGAAATTTATCACTATCACGATTATTACATTTTTACCTTGCTTTACATGGTGTGGTGTGGTCAAGTGCCTGATTGATATTTTGGCAGACCTGGGTTAGATTTTATATATATATATATATATATATATATATATATAAGATAGATCAGCTATTTCAGGTCAGGTGCATGTAAGGGGATGAGTCTGTTATGATGTGGCAGGGGTAAACCAGCTCTGCTGTCGGGCCCTGCTGCGTATGTCACTGATTGCATTGCTCAGTTGACCCTTGTGCGGTGTGGTGCGGTGAGGATCTGTCCGTTCTCCCCTTTGTGGCTAACATGCAAATGAATGTGTTTGAATGGATGAGTAAATGGGGAGTGTGTCGTCCTGTCTCGGCTACCTCCCTTTCCTTGGGGGAAGCAGCCTAGGTATATAGATAGATAGATAAATAAGAAACTGAAGGCCAGCAGCCTGCAAGATTGATTCTTCCAAGAAAAAATAATCCCAAAGTAATAAAGAGCCAAATTCAAGATTTGTTCGTTTGGAGATTCTTGGACACATTGCATTCAAAAGACTGGAGGTCATAGGCAGTAGGAAATACAGCTGGTGGCTACCATCAGCCATGGGAAGTATTACCACTATAGTGAAATCTGGTAACCAGCTTGGTAACTAGCCACAGGTAGGAAACATTTGGCCACAAGTAAAAGTAGTCATAGTCAAAGCTGTGGCTCATGTTGTTATAGGTCCTTTTTCATATGTGAAATTACTTTTTTCCCCAACACTTACCAGTAACTGTTGGGAAGTACTGTGGTGTAATTAGCTGGTTTTGTCACTTTGTATAGCTTCCAGTTTATAGAAAACATCAGCTGTACCATGGCCAGCTTCAGGATGGGGATCCCTTAGGAAGAGGCATGGGGTCATATAATTTCATGTGATTAAACAAAGGAGAAGGAGGTTCAAGTTGCATTTTCCCTCCCCTGGGTTATGGGCAGTGAGTTATGTAAGTACCGGTAGTGATTGATGGGTTTGACAATTCCATATTCCTGTTCAGCACAAGGAAGTGAATTTTGAAGTCCTCATTTCATACATTTACTTCCTTTACGGTATGCAGGGAACATACCAGTATGTATAGTATTCTATCTCTCCATTTATGTAATTTTGAAGACCACATCTTGCAGGTGACTTAATGCAAGTGAGATTGCTGCTTATGCAATATTTATAACTGAGGGAAACCATAAAAGTACAAGACAAGCCCATTAATTTATGGAGAAAATTAATTTGGTTTGAAGTTTACAGGACCTTACTTCTGTGTCACTTTGCAACCCCCCATTTAAGATGGGGAGACGGCAATTTTAGGCCAGGTTAGAGCGAAAACTAAACAACCAGAGGCCTCACCCTGCCCTGAAAACTGCTGATATACAGCAGGGAAGAAAGGTTGCTGGTTCCTTGAAAGCAGTGATAAGAAACAGGGAAGTGAGCATGGAAGTGAAAAAGTTGCTACATGACAGTATTGTGATACCAACTCTAACGTATGGAAGTGAAGCTTGGACGTTGTTGGAAGGACACAAGTCAAGAGTGAGAGCAGTGGAAATGAGTTATTTAAGAGGAGCCTGTGGAGTCACATGGAGAGACAGGCTGACGAATGAGGATATACAGGAGCATTGTGGCGTGGATGTGGATGTGATAGGAAGCGTTATGAGGAACACACTGAGGTGGTTTGGCCATGTGGAGAGGATGGAGGGTGAGAGACTGACGAAGAGAGTGTATGTGAGTGAGGTGGAGGGGGGAAGAGGGAGGGGGAGGCCGAGGATGAGATGGAGGGATGGGGTGGAGAGGTATATGAGAGAGGGGTGTGTGAGTTGGGAGCAGGGCAGTGAAATGGCTGGGGACAGGGCGATGTGGAGGCGATTTGTTTGTGGCCACCCCAAACGGGATTTAGACGTCTGGCAATATATAGATAGATAGATATACTGTATATATATATATATATATATATATATATATATATATATATATATATATATATATATACCCTGTATATATATATATATATATATATATATATATATGTAAAGATTACTGTTATTGTCTCATTTTTCAGTCAGGAGGCACTGGTACGAACACACACACACACACACACACACACACACACACACGCATGCGCATGTGTTGGAGAGACTTATAAACTCCTGACTAACATAAGAGTAGCATTTCATTATATGGATGAGGAGATGATGAAAAAATTGATAGTGGCCATGATCCGCCCCAGGTTAGAATATGCAGCAGTAGTGTGGTCCCCACACAAAAAGAAAGATATAAACAAGATTGAGAGAATTCAAAGAACAGCAACCAAGATGGTCCCCAGTCTGACAGACCTGTCTTACAGAGAGAGGCTGGAAAAACTGGATTTGCCTTCCTTAGAGGAAAGGAGAAAGAAGGGAGACATGATTGCAGTGTTCAGGACCATGGTGGGAGTAGATAAAATTGACAAAGAAGATCTGTTTGTATGCGATAAGAGAGCAACAAGAGGACACGGAATGAAATTGAAAAAGTCAAGCTGCTTGAAGGATATCAAGAAATATAGCTTTCCTAACAGAAGTATAGACTTATGGAATAGCCTGGACAAAGAGATCGTCCAGTTTAAAAACTTAAACAAGTTTAAAGCTAAATTTGACTTATTGAGAAACAGCGACGGAAACCCACGAGCATAGTACATTCCGTGTATATCACAATTAGATATATGAGGTAAATACTTAAATATTTGGAACGACTTAGACAAAGAGGTGGTGCATGAGAAAAACATTCATGTGTGTAAAGGTAGACTTGATAAATGTGGATATGGAGACAGGACAACACGAGCATTGCTCAATTCCTGTATACTACAAATAGGTATATACACACACACACACACACACACACACACACACACACGGTGGAATAGATACAGAAGACACAATAGTGAAAGGGCATATAACAACTATAAACAGGCAAGAAACGTTTATACAAAGACAAGGAGGGAGGCTCAGAGACAGTTTGAGGAGGACATTGTAAATATAAGTAGTGATCAACTGAAGCTTTTTCACAGCTACATCCGAAGTAAAACCAAAGTTAAAGTTAAAATACAGTCCATTACGGGTGAGCGGATCAACTATACATAAGAGAAAGATATTTTTGAAGTACTAAATAAAAACTTCCAATCAGTTTTTACAAAAGAAAGAAATTTGGAGGGAGATGATATGGAACATGCATGCCCACACGTATTACCAGGTATACAAATATCAGAAAAAGAAGTACAGGAAGAGCTATGTAAAGTAGACAGAGGAAAAGCAAATGGTCCTGACAGAATTTCAGGTTGGGTGCTGCATGAATGTGCAGGAGAGTTAAGCTGACCATTGTATTTAATACCCCTTAACCGGGGGGCTTCACTTTCGTGACGCTCTGGAGCAAGGGATCATACTGCGGGGCGTCACTTTTGTGATTCTGTGTTATTTTGAATTCGCCCTGGCTTTCAATTGGTGGCTTGTGTCATCTGTCAGTACTACCAGTGTCCAGCTATACTCAGTTTTGCTAATGTCATCTGTACTCCCATCCACTGTTGACAATTTAGCCATTTTTCCTCTGTCCATGACTCCCCTCCTTACCTCCCCTCCATTACCCTCTCCTTCCA
This sequence comes from Coenobita brevimanus, assembly GCF_032717465.1. Classification (NCBI taxonomy): domain Eukaryota; kingdom Metazoa; phylum Arthropoda; class Malacostraca; order Decapoda; family Coenobitidae; genus Coenobita; species Coenobita brevimanus. Next base: position 4,730,061 of record NC_137068.1, on the reverse strand, counting down.
CCTACCTAGCTGCGCTGTGCTACACAAATCCTGGACGGATTTTTCCACTCATTTTATCCATTGAAATGTGCCCTATGCCCTATTCTTATACAAAATAATATGTAAAAGAAAGAGAAATGGTAATTGATACTGCCATACATCTGGAATGGGCCAATTATCACCTGGCAACACTCCACGTGCACATGTTCGCTATTTTCCTTGTTTATTTCCCCTTGAAATATGCCGTATGACCTGTTCTCATAACAAAAACTTATATAAGAAAGGAAGGGAAAAGCCTTAGTGATATTTACATTCACCTGGAACTACCTGATTTATTACCCGGGTATGTATTGTCTAGATTTCCTGCCAATCATTTCATAGCATATAAAACAGCAGCTGTCACCTCGCTGACATTGTCAACCCTTCGCTGCCCCTAGGCCACATCATTCAGTTTACTGTTGTCTTTCAAGGTGAAACCACGTCGGATTCGCTCCTGTCCAATTCCGCCACTATTTAGCCCCCTGCAAAGGGCCCTGTGACCTCCACCACTACTAAACCTCGTGTGGAAAGGGGTAAAGGGCTAAGTGACTCTACTGTGGAACGTGAACTGCCTAATTTATCCATGATAATGATGGACAGTGATTACGATCTTCCTGGTGACTCTAAAACAGTGCAAGTGGAAATGCAAATGATGTATAAATAGCAAGTGAAAACAATGAATGTAAATAAACAGTGGAAAATAGTTTTATAAGTTACTGCAAGTGACAGTGCATAACATAGTGTAAATAAAATAGAAATGTAAATTATGTAAATAAAATAGAGTGTAAATGGAAATGTGAATAATTAGTAATAAAAGAATATGAGTATAAATACTTGGAGTATTGAAAGTGAAAGCTTCACTGTAACATATAAATACTTGGAGTAATGAAAGTGAAAGTGAAAGCTTTGTTCTCTACGCTAGTTTACTGAACGAGAAAGTGAATGCCTGGAGTGAAAATAAACTACTAGTACTGAAAGAAACTTATGGATAAATACTGTATATATAAATAAGTAATAAAGTACTGGAATATAAAGTGTGAGTGTGTTTATAAATAATAAATGACAATACCAGCGGGGAACGAGTGTGGGTGGAAAGCTCGTATGCACTTGTAATTTACGTTGTTTTCACATTTTTTTTTTTTTTTTTTTTTTTTTTAAATAGATTCTTGAAATTCATAGAATAGTGTTTTTTGTTATAATATCAGGCAGTGGTAACCATATTAGGGGGTATCAAGAAGTGTAAAGTGGAGACTTCGTTACCCAGCTTCAGAAGTCTCTACAAGTCCTACGGTAGTCGACGAAGGCTCAACAAACATCCCAGGAGTCAGCTGAAGGTATGTGCCATATGCTTATGTAATTATAATATTCTAGGACTAATAACTGATGTTTGGCAAATATTTTTACAAAGTCAGTTGGAGCGCGATTATCCCCACGGGACGTGCACGACACACTCCCAACATGCCTGCGGTTAAGGGGTTAAGTAATTCTTAGGTCAAGGTAAACTACCTGATATTTGGAAGAAAGTAAACACTGTTTTATTCAAGAAAGGGAATAGACAAAATCCACTCAACTGCCGACCAGTATCACTGACCAGTGTTGTAAGATACTAGAAAAGCTGACAAAGTTTTGTAAGACATCAAGAAGAACACAGTATGATAACAGAGAGGCAGTTCGGTTTTAGGAAGGGAAAATCACGTGTTACTAATCTGTTAAGCCACTATGATAAGAGTTACAGAAACACTACAAAAAAGAGAAGGATGGGTGGACAGTATCTATTTAGATTTTAAGAAAGCATTTGACAGTACTGCACCAAAGACTTTTATGGAAATTGTACCATCAAGGAGGTATCCAAGGCAATCTGTACTGTTGGATGCAGGATTTTCTCAGAAAAAGGGAAATGAGAACAATATTAAGGGGAAGTTACTCATCATGGAGGGAAGTGACCAGTGAAGTGCCACAGGGCTCAGTGCTAGCATCAGTTATCTTTTTAGTATATATAGACAGTAACATTGGAAATGGAAGCTATCTAAATATGTTTGCGGATGATGCAAAAAATACAAAGAGGAATTACAAACACAGACTCTTGCAGAGAGCTACAAGAAGAATTAAATAAGCTTCGTGAATGGAGCATTACATGGCAAATGGAATTCATTGTGGACAAATGCCATGTAATTAAGTTTGGTAAAAGTGGAAAAAGAACAGATTGGGATTATAAGCTAGGAGGTTCAGTCCTACACATATCAGAAAAGGAGAAGGACCTTTGAGTGATTATCAGTAACAGACTATCTCTGGCTGACCACATCAGTGAGAAGGTAAGGGACATGCACACACTGCTTGCTAATATGAGAACAGCATTCTCATATATCAATGAAGATATTCTGGGAAAGATAATAACATAATTCATCAAACCAACCCTATAGTACCAGTATGCATCAGTGGTCTGGAATCCTCATCTCAAAAAGCACATAGATCAGATTGAAAAAGTACAATGGGCTGCAACAAGATGGGTAGCAAGCTTAAAGGATCTAAGCTGTGAAGAAAGACTAGAAAAACTGAACCTACTAACATTGCAAGAGAGAAGGAAAAGAGGTGACATGATTATACTGTATAATTGTATCTCAGGGAAAGAGAAAACAGACATCAGTGAGTATATAACCCATGGGGAGGCATCAGCAAGAGGACACTGCAAAAAATTACATGAAAAGGGAGGTGACAAAGAAGAAAAGAAATTCATTTTCCTAAATAGGGCAGTTCATCATTGGAATGCAAATCCAAATGAAATACTGTGTGCTAAAACTATTCATAAAATAAGGATAGAACTATGTGTGATAAAAATGGTTTAATACACAGGACAATGAGCTTGACTCATTCCCATAAAGATACAATAAATTAAGAACTTACGTTTGATATATTTTTCAAGAACAGACCTATCTTGTCACAGTTGAACATGCCTCACATCATAACCACTGTCATTAATTATCTCTTGGGTGCAATAAGGTACTGTGGATGATGGTTTTTGAGCAACTGCTCTTTGCCAAAGGGTTGCACCTTGGATCCCAACCATGGACCATTAGTTGATCACCAAGAAGGCATTCAGTCACCAGAGAGCCCTCTAAACATTGTTAATATCTTGGCCCCTTAAGAGGGGATCATGTAGTGTAAATTTGCACCAGGGGAGGCACTGTACTGCAGCTTCTATTCCTACACTCACACTTTTCCATTCATATATACATGTGCTAGGAGATAAAGATTGTCTTTCATTCTGTGTACTGATTTGATGGGCTGAAGTAACCCTGCAACCCCTACAACATTTTATTGAGCTTGGCACTTCATCAGTCTATCTATCTGTTGCCAGATGCCCTAATCCCCTAAGGGGTGGCCACAAACAAATCACCTTGATGTTGCTCTGTCCTCCCACCATTTCTGTGCCCTACCCCCAGCTTACATCCCCCTCTCTCTTGTACTTCTCCCTTCCGTACCTGCATTTCATCCTCAGCCTTCCCCTCCCTCTCTGCCCCTCCACCTTACATTCTCCTTGTTAGTCTTTTGCTCTCTATCCTCCCCACATGGCCAAACCACCTCAGTGTATTCCTCCTAATGCTCTCTGTCACATCCACACCACAACGGTTCTTCTCTTCCTCATGTGTCAGTCTGTCTTTCCATGTAACTCCGTATGCTCTTTACAAATAACTCATTTCCACTGCTCTCACTCTTAACTTGTGTCTTTCCAACAAGGTCCAAGCTTCACTTTCATATGTTAAGATTGGTATCACAATACACTCTTGCAGCGACTTTTTTACTTCCATGCACACTTCCCTGTTTCTTATCACTACTTTCAGAGAACCAGCAACCATTCTTACCTGTTGTACCCTTTCAAGCACTTCATCCTCCAAACTTCCATCCTTACTCATCTCACCAGTCATGTTCGTAAATGCTCTCACATTTTCCATTTCCTCATCATCCAACCACACTGTACATTCAGTGACTTCATTTCTCTCAAAGACCATAACTTTACCTTTCCCGTACATTCACCTTTAGATTCTGTTTCTTATGCACTCTTCAAAACTCATTCACCAAGTCTTGCAGTTCCTCTTCGTCTTCACTTAACAGTACAGTATCATCTGCAAACAACAGTACAGGAAGTTTCCAAACACTGCCCTCTGTTATTAGGGCCGTTCCAACATCCACTGTCCTACTTGTGTGTTTCTTACAACCCCATCCATATATATACAATTTGAACAGCCATGGAGACATGACACATCCCTATTTCAATCCAAGGTTCAGTTAGAAATATTTTCCAGGTTCCCTGTCCATCCACTCTTTCATATGCTTTCTGCAAACCCATGAAGGCCATATACAACTTCTTTCCCTTCTCAAGAAACTTTTCCATTAAAGACCTAAGGATGAATATCTGATCTACACAACCTCTTCTCTTCAGCTATTTCCTCTGTTATTTCCCTGTCAATAAGTATCCTACCACATACTTTTCCTATTACACTAAGAAGACAAAAGCCCCTGTAATTCCTCTTTTCCTTTGTACACGGGAATAATTATACCCGACTTCCAATCCTCAGGGACTCTATCTTCCTCCCAGGCCAGTCTGCACATCTTCCATATCCATTGTACTACTATCTCTTCCCTGTGCTTCAGCATTTCTCCACACTCCATCAGTTCCTAGGGCTCTCCCCATTTTGAGTTTCTTCATTGCTTCCACTACTGTCCTACTGATCTTCCTCCCTTTTCACCTCCCTCTTTCTCCCAGCCATTCCCCAACCACTTATAATCTCATTACTTTCATTCTTTATGTTTAACAGTTCCTTAAAGTGTTTTCTCCATCTGCTCACTTTTTCTCCCCTCTACACTATCAGTTTACCATTTTTGTCTTTCACTTCCCAACTAAATTATCATCCTGTCTAACTCTTTACCTCCTTTCAGAACATTTTGTTATATTCCTTTCACTTTGCACTCTAATTCCTTCCATATTCTTCATCTGGATATGACTAAAAATAATGCCAAGGGGTGGTTGGAATGTGTTGCTTGTGTCATGCCACTCATGGGTAAGCAGTTGGTCCCTGTCACCTTAAATGTCTGGACACAGTAGCCTAGCCCCTATGCTCCTGATAGGGCAGTACTGAGTTGGAAGATGGATGCAATGAAGAGTGAATGGACATGTACCATTGCACCAGGTTTTGCTTTCTAATTTCTTGTTTCCTGTTTTTCCTTCCTAGATTTTGGAACTTACCTGCTTCAATGTCACGATATAGACATAGGATAATAATATTGATTCTACAGTGTGCCTTAGCAGTATATGTAATTATTATTATTATTCTTGTTCCTGTTTTGCTTGCAGTATATGTGTGATTTGGAGTTTAGGCACATTATATGCACTGATAGTTAAACATGTTTTGAAAACTGTGTTGTAAACCTGCTATGTTCTCTTCTGTTAAGGTATTGCACTGAATAAGAAGAGTATTGCATTAAATTATTCATTGGGCTAATTTGGTTGGTGCCGTACTGGGTTAGTGCTGTTAAAAATGGAAATACTGTAAAGTTTGAATCAATCCACAGTATTCATTGACTTAGCATTGAACTGTAGTGTGGATTTTTCTAGCTTTAGTCATCATCATCATCATCATTGTTGTCGTCATCATCATCATCATCACCACCACCACCGCCATCATCATCACATCTCCCACCTAAGGGCAGATAATTTTTCTTCAGCATAGTTTTAAAATGTGGATCAGTTCTCACTGTTCATGGATGTAGTGGTCAGCTGTAGCATGTGTTTTCCCAGGTCAAGTCATTGCCATCTTTGACTGATCACTTTTTCCACCTAAGGGGAAATAGCAGTCAGATAGATTATTTTCTGGTTAGGAGGGCCGATAGGAGGTTACTGAGGGATGTTAAAGTTATAGGAAGTGAGGAGTGTGTGCAGCAGCACAAACTATTGACTTGTGATATGGTGCTTAAAGAACAAGTGATGAAAAAGAGGACTTATGTACCTAGGAGGAAAATATGGAAGCTGAAAAACCAAGTAGTAAGGGATGCCTTCTATAGCGAGTTGAGGAGAGTGGTGGCTGAACAGGGAGCTGTAGACAGAGGCGTTAATGAACAGTACAGAGCCCTCAAGAACAATTTCTTGAGAGTTACTGATGTAACATGCGGCTGGACAAGAGGACCACCAAGACATAAAGTAACTTGGTGGTGGGATGAGGGTGTAGAAGCTGCAATTAAGGAGAAAAGAAGGCTTTTCCGGGAATGGAAGAAGGGTGGTAGCAAAGAGGAATATTTGGCTGCTAAGCGTAGGGCTAGGAGAGAGGTATACAGGGCAAAGTCTGAGTCACAGAGACAATTACTTGATAACCTAAATCATGGGGAAAGGAAAAATATATTTAGGGTGGCAGGTCAGGTGAAGAGGGATAATCGGGATATCATAGGTGAGCAGTGTGTGAAGAATGATGAAGGAAGGGTAGTGGTGAACAGTGAGGATATTAAAGATGCATGGAGAGAGCATTATAACCGGTTGTTGAATGAGGAGTTTGACTGGGACAGGGAAGGTTTGGAGCCAGCAGATCCAGTGTCTGGCCCTTGGCCTTTGATTGATACTGCTACTGTGAGTGAGGCAATAGGCAGGATGAGGGTGGGGAAGGCAGTAGGTGTGTCTGGGTTGACTGCCGAAATGTTGAAGGCCTCAGGCGATATAGGGGTGAGTTTAGTCACTGACCTGATAAATAGGATTATTTATGAGTGTGTTGTCCCAGATGATTGGCTGAAGAGTGTAATTGTAAATGTGTATAAAGGGAAGGGTGATGCCCTGGAAAGAGGGAATTATAGAGGTATAAAGCTTTTAGATCAGATAATGAAGGTAATGGAGAGAGTTTTAGAAGGTATGATTAGAGAAAGAGTGAATATTGATGAGATGCAGTTTGGGTTTATGCCAGGTAGGGGGACCACTGATGCCATATTCATTGTTCGACAGCTTCAGGAAAAATATATTGGTAGGAGAAGGGATCTTTATTTTGTTTTTGTTGATTTGGAAAAGGCCTTTGACAGAGTCCCTAGAGAGGTGGTGAAGTGGGCAATGAGAAAGCTTGGCTTGGAGGAGTGGCTGGTTAGGGTGGTTATGGCCATGTATGTGGGTGCTCACACCCAGGTGAGAGTGAATGGAGATTTGAGTGATGAGTTTTCCGTGAATGTTGGTGTGCATCAGGGGTCAGTCTTGAGTCCCATGTTGTTTATCATGGTACTTGAAGCCCTTTCACGTGACTTTAGAAACGGACTCCCGTGGGAGTTGTTGTATGCTGATGATTTGGTGTTGATTGCAGAGAATGAAAGGGAGGCGGAGGAAAGGTTTAGGAAGTGGAGAGATGGTATGGGGCAAAAGGGTTTAAGGGTAAATGCAGATAAAACAAAAGTGATGATATCTAGGGTTGGTGGCGGTACTGTCAAAGACGAGGGAGAGTGGCCATGTGCAGTTTGCCACAAGGGCGTGGGAAGTAATTCCATCTTGTGCGGTGTGTGTGATAAATGGGTGCATAAGAGATGTAGTGGTATCAGAGGTAGACTGCGAGATAATGCTGATTTTATGTGTACGGCGTGCCGGGGTGAGCAGGTGGAGATCGTCAGACGTGAAAGGATTGAACTTGCTGGTGAATCTCTTGAGTGTGTGGAAGAGTTTTGTTATTTAGGAGACATGTTGTGTGCTGGAGGTGGGGCTGGAGCTAGCTCTGTGGCTAGGGTGAGAAGTGGTTGGAAGAAGTTCAGGGAGCTCTTGCCTCTCCTGACATTGAGGGGGCTCTCCCTACGTGCTAAGGGGTCTTTGTATGCAGCGTGTGTTAGGAGTGTAATGCTGTATGGCAGTGAGACCTGGGCAGTGAAGGAGGAAGACATTCGCCGGCTCAGACGTACAGAAATGACAATGATTAGGTGGATGTGCAGTGCGTCCCTGCATCCAAGGCCTGGAGGGGCTGGGTTTACAATGGAAGAGTTGAGAGGTAGGATGGGACTGGAGTGTATTGGTGTTGTGATGAGGAGAGGTAGATTGAGGTGGTTTGGACATGTGGAGAGGATGGGGGATGATAATTGGGTGAGGAAGGTGAGAAGTGTTAATATTGGGGGTGGGGTTATGAGGGGTAGACCGAGAAAGACATGGGACGAGGTCATTAAGTGTGACCTTAGGGTTAAGGGACTGAACAGGGAGGCTGCAATGGATCGTGCAGCGTGGAGAGCCGCCATTAGGTGACCAAGGCCGACACATGCAAGCATGTTGGAGCCTTTAAAAACGAAAACGAAAAAGAAAAAACGAAGGGTAGAATATAAGCATAGTTTGTTATACAATATTTCTTTAACCTTTCGTATTGAATGTTGTTCCTTAATGATTCATTGTACTGCAGTAACCATCACCAAGTGATGTCCTGATGACTGTTAGTGGAAAGGGCACAAAACAATAGTACTTAATGAAATGTACAAATATGGAGATGCTGCAGCTTGTACTTGTGTTGTGTGTACAGTTGCCAGGAGAAATGTTGTACAGTACAGCCAACAACAGTAATTTCTTCATTCCTGTTTAAATTCTGTGGAGTGATACAGTGTTTATTTAATATTCAGACACATCTTCAGTGGGGAGATGGGAAAGTCTCAAGTCTTCTGTGGAAAAGTTGACAGCATTGCCTAAGTCTTCAGAGTTGTACATGGAGAAGTTGACAGCACTGCCTCACAAACCCTCTCCACATAGACTATGGACAGTGCATCATGAAGGAACTCTGTGCACTAGCAGCATCTGGTAAGTTTTTATATATATATATATATATATATATATATATATATATATATATATATATATATAAATATATATACAGTATATAACCTAAACTACAATGTAGGCATCAGCAGCAATTGTTTTTACTAAAGTACAATATCAGTGTCAGCAAAGTTTTGACCTTGTTTTAATTGAACTGATAATTGCACACTGGCTAGACTGTTTGTGTAGCGATGTTGTGTCACTATTGGTGTATATATATGCTGTATATTTTTATGAAGAGTGTAGGTTTTTATCTGTTTTTGCTGCTGCTGTTAATCAAACCCCATCTGTTTGGCTGAGCAGACTCTTCAACCTCAGACAAGCAGCTGTTCCTGCAGGGTTCTCCCAGCAGTGAATCTGTGATCTCTTGTGGTGGACAGTGCCTTGCCACAGTGAGCCACTGACAAATGTGTGGAGGTTTAATTTCTGGGTGAATGCCATATTTGTGTCTCTCCTCCCAGTTAACAAGGTCGCCATAGTAGGCTTCACTTCACACTGTGGTCTGGTTATGTGGTTACCACCCAGTGTTGTAAAGGGCATCCTGGGTTACAGGAAATCTTGAGACTTGACACTTGGTGTAGAGTTGTGTGAAGTGAAAAGATGATTAATAAAAAGGTTAGGAATGAACTGGAGAAGTTGGAAGAGAGGAAGGCAGACACAGGAAAAGAATAATAAAGGTGAAGAGAAAAGTAGCCAGCATTACATCAAGTGCATGGATGATGGTTCCCACCACTTACCAGTATGCTGTTTACTAAATACAGTAGGCTCGCACAGTGCGTGAGAGATTGAGCGGTCCACGACCTCGCGCACTGGGAATTCGCGTACTGGGAATACATAATCTTATGGGAATAATTACATATGGGCGGTACCCCCTCATACCTGGACATTATGTGGCCCTTAGAGACATAATAAAGGTCATATTTTTCAGACATTGTACTAAAGCTATAGCTACAATAACAAAAATATGGGTAGTCACCCTAACAACAGTAGACAACAGGCCTGATGACCTTAAATAACAGGGGTTCCGAGGCGCGGCAACACTTACAGCGCCGCACTCCCCACCGCATCAACACTTCCCTCCACTGACTCCTCTTGAGCACCTTCCCCAGGAGCATCAAAGTCACTCACTTCAGCCATAAACCCTTCAAAGTCCAATGCTGACACTGCTGACATTGCATCCCCTTCATCCTCAACAGTAGAATGCCTGGGAATTTCGCGCATCAACATGACGACACGATGCGCTGTGTGTGGGGTGGTTGCGCACTAATAGAAAATGGCATTTTTGAGCCACTCCTTACCTCTGCCTCGCGTTCTGTACGGTAAACTCGCGCATTCAAGGGTTTTTGGTTATGATTTTAGGTCACTCGTGCACAATGCGAATCGCGCACTGTGATGACGCGCACTGTGTGAACTTACTGTATTATATATATTAGAAATATAGTCTTTCTTGTAGTATATTGGACATATATACATGAATCTTAATGGTATGCAGGGTCATGTTAGTTTGTGCAAGTAGTCGAGTTCATATATTGGATGGCCTGTGAATAGCACTAGACTAGAAACTCACTGGGTAGTATCTTTTATGATGGGGGACAGCTCAGTCTGCTGATATGGGCTTGGGTGTGGCAGTGGGAGTAAGAAAGAAACAAATGATGCAGGTAGAAATTGATACAATTGACTGAGCCATTCCCAGAACACACAAATAATTGCCAGGTGGAATGGCAGAGAAGCATTATATGTACACCATACAGTACAGCAGACCCTCACTTGACTGATCAGTTGGGGGGAAGCCTGATCCAGTAAAGCCAATAATCCATTGTGATGGTCCCCCCTGAAGAGGGATTTCAAGCATGTAGTGGAAAATTAATGAGTAAAATAGCATATTCTGGTACCAAAATTGAAAACTATACCCGTTTTACACTAACTTGGCACATAATTTCACATCTTGGCCCTCCCCAGCTTAGCCTAAGTGGTTGGGAGAACCAATGCCAGTGTTGGTAAATTTGTTGTGACTTACTATCACCCTGTGCATGGGGAGCAATCCAGTAAGCGTATGTATATTATGCCCCATGCAGTGGAAAGGATACTTTAACTGCAGAAAAGTGTCTGGTGGGCCCAGACTTATCTGGTAGGTCCACGTGGTTTTTCCCATTGAACGGATGGTGTCTGGTATGTACAATGGTTTGTCTTGTGGCCCACAAAGTTTCTGTTAAATCCGATGTCTGGTCTAGCGGGGTACAGTAAAGCGAAGGTTTGTTGTATATACCTATGTGTTGGTGTAAGTGGCTCAGTGCCTCCTAGTATGGGTGCTAATACATTTACTGTTGCAATTAACCCTTTAACCGCGGGTGTCATTCCAGAATGACATTGCAAAAACTGGACCAAACCGCGGGTGTCATTCTCGAATGTTTGTGAATATTTTGAATACTCCGCGTTTTTTCCGTGCGCCAATTGTTTCAAGGGAGAGTAGCTATTAAGTTCTTTCACTCCAGCTGACCCCCACCTCCCTCCTCCCCCCCCTGGGGCCCCACCTCCCACCCCCTGGGCCCCCCACCCCACCCCGGACCAAACACGCATCAGTATCTGTCCAGCTGTGTGAGTGAGAACACTGCTGATGTGGCAGTGAAGTGCAGGCAATTACAGTGCCTTTTACCTGCCTCAGTGAACACAGAGTGGGTGTTTATCGTATGTGCAGTGTTCATATATGTTTATAGTATTATTATCAGAATGAGGTTGGCATTTGGTAATGGTGTGTGAGCAAAAAATAGTGATTACAACACCGCTGATGTGGCAGTGAAGTGCAGGCAATTACAGTGCCTTTTACCTGCCTCAGTGAACACAGAGTGGGTGTTTATCGTATGTGCAGTGTTCATATATGTTTATAGTTTTAATATCAGAATGAGGTTGGCATTTGGTAATGGGGTGTGAGCGAAAAATAGTGATTACAATACCGCTGATATGGCAATGAAGTGCAGGCAATTACAGTGCCTTTTACCTGCCTCAGTGAACACAGAGTGGGTGTTTATCGTATGTGCAGTGTTCATATATGTTTATAGTATTATTATCAGAATGAGGTTGGCATTTGGTAATGGTGTGTGAGCGAAAAATAGTGATTTTAGATCGCTCTTTTCTAATGGCACTGCCCATCCAGTGATAGTCAACGAAATCATGAAACCTACATCATTGCAAAGCCGAAGGTTAGTACTTTCTAATGGTACCTTATTTTTCGCTCTAGATTTATTCTGTGCAGAGTTATAAAGGTTTAAAGTTTGTTTACATTTTGGTCGAAACCCCCGCGGGAGAGGCCAGTCGGGGCAAAACAATGCCCGCGGTTAAAGGGTTAAAAAAACAGACTTTTGACTTTGTAAAGTTTCTTACCTGTATAATTAAAATTTTTAAAATTAGACCCTGTTCCATTGATTTATTCATTAAGTGCATATATATATATATATATATATATATATATATATATATACAGTGCTCGTCAGAAGTATCAAGCGCCCTGCGTCCCTCCTAAGAAACAAACCTTTCAACATTGAAAAAACATATAACTAATGCATTTTATTTACCTTTAGTGCTTCGTAGGGTAGCCTTTACACTTCTTCACGGACCTGAGACGTCTTGGAAGTGAAAGGGCGAGGCTCCTGAGGTGCTGGAGGGGTATTTTGTCCCAGGAGTCACGAATGGCGGCTTCCAGCTTAGGCAGAGAGCTCACGTCCTTCCCTTGGAGATTCTTCATTGCGAGGTACCAGAGGTTTTCAATTGGGTTGAGGTCTGGGCTATTTCCTGGCCAGTCTTTCATGAATGATACCTCGCAGTCACGAAGCCAATTGGTGACCGATTTGGCCTTATGAGCAGGTGCACCGTCCTGCTGAAACACTTAAGCACCTGTTAGCTCGAAGGAGTCTGGTAAATGATCACACAGAAGCTCCAGGTAAACATCCTGATTCACTCTAACATTCTTTGGAAGCACAACAAGCTTCCCCAAACCTTGACCAGAAAAACAAGCCCATACCGTGAGTGAATCAGGATGTTTAACTGTGCTTTCTACATACTGTGGGTCGAGTGTGTCACTACCTTTGCATCAGTACACACGTGCTCCTCTGTTACAGGTGACACTAAACGTTACCTCATCAGACCACAACACTGACAACCATTGCTCCTCACCCCAGTTGAGATATTTATTAGCAAAGTCAAGCCTACGAAGTCGCTAGTTTTTTGTGAGAAGAGGCTTCTTCACAGGCCTGTGACTTGTGTAACCAGGTTCATGGACCCTACGAGACACTGTGTGCAGACACCTCACCAAACACTTCGGGGTTGCTCTCCTTTATTTTCCTTGCACTCACACGAGGATTAAACTCCACTGCACGTTTTAAAACATTAACAGACCTCGGGGAAGTTTTCCTAGGCCTACCAGACCGCGGTTTCTTTGTGGGAACTTCACCACTGTTTTCCACTCGAAACCACGCGCACCAATGACGCTCTGTCGATCGTGCCACACCAACCAATTCACTAATTTCCTTTGTCTGGTGGCCTGCCTCCTTTAGAGCAATGATCTGGGATATGATTTCACTCGATAGTTCATGGGTAGGTGCCATAACAAAGTTGTGAAAGCCAAAACACTGTGGGACACTCGGTAAAAAATGGCGCAAAAAGAGAGGGAGACGCGGCGGAGTTCCTCTCTTTTAGGCAGCCCGTGGGTGACTGAGGCGGGAACCAACCAGCGCATCGGAAGGCCTCAGGCTACTGTGACGTCATGCTAACTTGTGGCTCAATTTTTACTACCAAAAATGGGTGATTCTTTTTTAGCCATAAGTGTTGTGCGCCCGGCGGTAGGCACTCGATAATTTTGACGAGTACTGTATATATATATATAGTGTGTGTGTATATATATATATATATATATATATATTGTGTGTGTGTGTGTGTGTATATATATATATATATATATATATATATATATAATGTTTCTCAGACACTTCTGCTCCTGATGGGGAAATAATAGGAACACCTACCAGCAGTACCACCAAGTCAACTGATAACCATAGGATTCCATAGCCACTTAACAGTTAAGGAAATATATTGGATTGACTGTTGTAAATTGGCACTGCAAGAAGCCTACATGTGGTGGTGCTGTGTATTCTGGGTGGAGCAGCTATGGCATCCACCCAGGAGCCAAACTATCACACCTTGCCTTGGGAAGGAGCATGATGTGCCCCTGGTGAGGCACTGTCTACCACAAAGGAGCACCAGATCTTTACACAATGGACACTGTATATTGTGCTGTACCTGTAGGATAGCCTCACAGACGCAATTGCTAGCCTGTGGTCTGTGGTTGACAGGTCTGCTCAGCCAGATTGATTGGGGTTAAGCAGCAACTATTGGCAGCCTTCCTGTTCAGTTTCCTATCCCTGAGGTCATTGATTTACTCTTACTGTCTTCAAACAATTGTATTCAGATTAAGAACATTCTACTGTTGTCTTACTCTTATGACTGTAAACAAGATGAAGATCTTGCTGGAGAACATCATCTTTATGTTTATTCAGATGGTGGCCATCTTGATCCGGGCAATTGGCAAACATTATGCACATAGCTACAGTCACATCTGTTTTTCCCTAAACCCACAAAAACATCTTTTGGCCCCCCCCATTCTCTCTCTCTCTCTCTCTCTCTCAACTCCAGCATGATGATACAGTATCAACAATAGATAGCTACTAATATTTTACACTCAACCCTTTGCTATCACGGGTTCTGCTATAGCGTATCTCGCTATCATGCCTATATAAAAAAACCACCCAAATACCTATATCACGCACTAAATGCCTGCTATCGTGCACCAGAAATGTTCAAAAATTTCAAAAAGGCCGGGCTCTGGTGCTTCGTCCAGCCAGCGTGATTCACGCCGTGATTGGTCGTGTGACGTCAGCGCCAGCCGAGCGCTGATTGGCTGCCCGACCGAGTCTCCCACCTGCCAAACCATTCAAGGATTTGCCCTCAGACCGCGAGCAGTGATAGTGAGAACAATAACCTTTTTTGTGATACAGCCATGGCCAACGTACCCCCTCCCCGTCCCCCTACCATCGCCCAACGTAATGCTGCGGCACCTGGCAGGGAAATAAAGAAGAGGAAGAACCTAAGCTATGCAGATAAACTGGAAGTAGTGAAACTTCTCGATAACAGTGAGACCAAGCGAAGTGTGGGGAAGAAATATAACATCAGTGAATCAACTGTGAGGGGTATTTATAAGAATCGTGATCACATCATAAAACATATGAGTCTTGCACCATCACAAGCTGCTTCCCATGCCCTACGTAGCAGAAATCAGTTGCTCCTCAAGACCGAGCAATTGCTTGGGAGATATATGGATCGACAGGCCAGGAGAAATATTGCTGTGGATACATGTGAAATCATGAACACTGCCAAGGAAATTTATGTGGACCTCGCTAAGAAGTTAGATGTGAGACAACCTCCAGTTTTTATGGCTTCAAAAGGTTGGGTGGACAAGTTTATGGCAAGGCACAAAATTAAAAGTGTGAAAATATCTGGTGAAGTGGCAAGTGCCGACAATGCAGCTGCACGTGAATACCCAGAAACTATTAAGAACATAATTGAGGAGGGCCAGTATACACCAGAACAAATTTATAACATGGATGAAACCAATTTCTATTGGAAAACTTTTCCACGGAGGACGTTCATCACCACCAAGTCAGCGAAAATACACGGGAGGAAAGCACTCAAGGAACGATTCACCTTGGTGCTGGCCATGAACGCCTCTGGGACGTGTTGCCTGAAGCCGACGGTTCTGCACAAAGCAAAAAGACCCAGGGCCTATAAAGGTTATAACATGAAGAAGCTCAACGTGACATGGATGACTTCAAAGAAGGGGTACATGTCTGCCAGACTGTCCCTGGATTGGCTGAAGGAGGCATTTATCCCGCAAGTTGAGGAGCATTGGAAGAAAAATAACATCAGGTTTAACATTCTGCTGGTGATGGATAATGCCCCTGGACACTCACCCCTTCTGAGGACCGCACACCCCAGTGTTAAAGTGGAATTTCTCCCACCCAATACCACCTCACTGATCCAGCCCCTCGACCAAGAAGTTATTTCAGTCCTGAAGGCTGCATACTCCAGGCGTCAGTTTAGAATGATGAGGGAAGCAACTGAGGACACACAGTTGATCCAGCAACTGGTCAACAACAGTGAGGATGAAAATGAGGATGATCAGTTGCAAGGAGACACCGATGCTGAGCAGACGGTTATAAACTATTGGAAGCGGTTCAGTGTCAAGCAGGCTGTTAATCTGATGGTTCAGTGTTGGGATAACGTAACCCAGGCAACAGTTCGTCACGCTTGGAGGAATCTTTTGGAGGGTTTACCTGAGCACCGTCGCGGGTCTGCACCTGGTGAGCCTCAGTCGGTTCAGGCAGAGGTTGAGGCAGCTGCTGAGGAGGCACGGCAGATTCCTGGAGCTGGTTTTGGGGATACAACTGTTGAAGATATTCATGAAATGATACAACCAGCCCCAGTTTCTGCTGCTGATATCGTGGATGAGGAAATGACATGAGATGAGGACAGTGGAGGAGAGGAGGAGGAGGAGGAGGAAGGTGGCGGTGATGTGCAGCGTACTGAGGGACTGTGCATAAACGATATAAAAAAGGTCATTGACTTGGGTGGCCAGCTATGACACCTGCTTGAACAAGATTCCACCATTAACAGTGAGGCAAGGTGTTCCTTAATTACTCAGGCACTGGCAGGATACGAAGAGCAATACCATGCTCACATCAACTCTCTACAGCAACGGCAAATAACCGACTTCCTACGCCGTCGGACACAGGCACAACCGGACCCACAACCAGGACCTTCAAACCAGGACCGTCAGCCAGCACTTGCCCTCCTGGACTTTGATGATGATGAGGAGGAGGAGGAATTTCATGGGTTTGCTGAGAATTTCCTTGATGAGATAGAATGTCGAAGAGGTGGTCAGTAGACTCCAACCGAGCCTTGTAACCCCTCTATCCCACCCAAGCCACTCAACATCCCCCAAAAGGTGAATAAATAAGGATATTAAGCTCTGTTTTTTGTTAACTTTGGTTTGTTTCTAATTTGCATGCTCATTTTTAGACTATTATATGTTAATATGTGGTACAAAAAGGGCATCTTAGGGGTAAATATTGAGGTAATGGCACCAGTTAGAATTATTACCGTAAGTTCTTTAGTACGGCTATCACGCTTTCGGCTATAGCGCAGCCCTATGGGGACCAATTGGGCGTGATAGCTGAGGGATGAGGGTACTTATAAATTGACTGCCACGAGGTATTAGGGCAAAATAATAATAATGGTAGTTGAGTGCAACAGCGGTACAGAAAACCTATTTCGAACAGTAATACTCCTTTCACTTATTTTTTTGGACACAAATGTTGGATCAGATCCTCTCTTGAAAAACTACATGCAGTATACATTTATAATCCTAATCGAGCACAAGACATTATACTAGGGCATTAACCCCTACACCGCCGGCTTGTTTACCAATGACTTGCGTGTGGCGCGGGGTTATTTGGGCTCTGACAGACTCTCAAAAAATATTTGCCAAAAATCAGTTATTAGTCCTAGAATAATAAAATTACATATGCTTATGGCACATACCTTCAGCTTTCTCCTGGAATGATTGTTGAGCCTTCGTCGGTTACCGTAGGACTTGTGGAGACCTCTGAAGTAGGGTAACGAAGTCTCCACTTTACACTTCCCGACAACCCGTAATATGATTACCACAGCCAGATACAAACACTATAAACACTATTCTACAATTTTCAAGTAGTTTGGGATCCATACTCAAAAAAAAAAAAACTGTGAAAGCAATGGAAATTACGAGCGCGTCTGATCGTCGCACTGGCACTAGTTCGCTCTTGGTAGTCTGTCATTTATTATTCATAAAACCCCTCACACTTTATATTTCTATTACTATATAACACTTATATATATCTACAGTCTTTATCCATAAGTTTCCTTCAGTAGTATTAGTTTATTGTCACTGTAGGGATTCAATTTCTTTCAGTAAAATACGTAGCATTCACTTTCTCGTCCTGTATACTGGCATTGAGAGTGAATGTCACTTTCATGTTCACTCTCATAACTCATAGCATTCAGACATGCTAGAGTGAAACTTTCACTTTCATTACTCCTAGGGTATATACTCATATTCTTATAATACTACTCATTTACATTTCTATTTACGTTCTCTATTTTATTTACGTTATTTACATTTCTATTTTATTTAAACTGTGTTGTGCACTGTCACTTGAAATAACTTATAAAACTATTTTCCATTGTTCACGTATATTTACATTCATTACTTTCACTTGCTGTTTACACATTATTTACACATTATTTACAATTCCACTTGCACTGTTTTACTCAGTAGAAAGATCGTAGTCACTCTTTTATCAATTGTCAGCCCTTTACCTCTTTCCACACGAGGTTTAGTAGGGGGTAAAGGTCACCGAGCCATTTGCATGGGGGTGAAAAAAGGCCTTGAAGTCAGCAAGAAGAAACATACGTCCTCTCACTTCGGAAGATGAGAGTAAACTGATAACGCAGGGCCAGCCAGCCTGGAGGCCTGTTTAGGGGTTATTCAGAGTTACCAATATTACTTCTTGAAACAGCTAAGTCTAGCACTGATATGATTGGCAGGAAATCTAGACAATACCTTATAAATTTGGTAGTTCCAGGTGAATGTAAATATCACTTAGGCTTCTCCCTTCCTTCCTTACATGTATATTTATTACGAAAATAGATTAGAGGCCTACTTAGGAGATATATAATCAGAGCTACCAATGTTAAATCTTGAAACAGCTTTGTGTAGCACTGATATGATTGGCAGGAAATCTAGACAATACATTATAAATTAGGTAGTTCCAGGTGAATGTAAATATCACTTAGGCTTCTCCCTTCCCTCCTTACATGTATATTTATTACGAAAATAGATTATACGGCATATTTCAAGGGGAAAAAAACAGCGAAAATTAGCGAACGAGTGCACGTGAGGTGTTGTCAGGTGATAATTAGCCAATTCCAGGTGTATGGCACTCTCACTTACCTGATATCTTTCTTGTATATATTATTTGGTATAAGAATACGACATAGGGCTTATTTCAATGGATGAAATCAGTGAAAAATTCCAGGGAAGATTTACTTAGCGTAGCATGGCCGGGCAGGCGAGAGGATAGGGTAATGGAGGGGGGGTAGGGAGGGGAGTCAAGAACGGGGAGAAATGGCTAAATTGTCAACAATGGATGGGAGTACAGATGAGATTAGGAGTGCTGACTAGTGTTGGACATTGTCAGTACTGATAGATGATACAAGCCCCCACTTGGAAGCCCGGGTGAATTCAAAATAACACAGAATCACAAAAGCAACGCCCCGCGGTATGATCCCTTGCTCCCAAGCGTCACGAAAGTGACGCCACGCGGTTAAGGGGTTAACAAGTATGGTATGAAGTTGTAATTGTAGTTTCCTGTGAACTAGTGTAAAGGAAAAGATTGTACATTGGGGGAAAAAAAAAAATCTAGAGACAGTATGGCCATAAAATCAAACCGGTATTTGACAACAATAGTCTAGCATTAAAGGGTAACAACAACTGCCATGTTTAAGTGATTTTAGATAGGGGAATCTGGGGGACACTTAACCTGGCCAAAAAGCTTGGTTATATGGTTTCCACCTAGCGTAGTAAATGATTTCCTGGATATAGAAAACCATTTGGCTTGTCACTCAGTGTAGCGACCATAAGGCATCCCTACATTGAGTGAGTGGATGATGGGCACCTCCATCAACCCTGAAAGGTAACTTTAAGTGAAAATATAGCCTAATTATTTATGCTTTACACTTGACAGCATCCTCTGATTGCCTGTTCAGTGTGTTATATAGTGTAGTCTTTAAGAGTTACTGGCAACTTCCTGCGCTTTGAAAATATCTGACCGAGTGCTGCTTTGGGCATCTGCCCTTTCCTCTCTTCTTTCCTTCCTCTTGTGTCTTTCTTTCCTTCATTCTTGCCTCTATCTTCTGCCTGTGGTTGACTTTACTCTCCCTGTCTTTCTTTCCTTTGTTCTTTCCCCTTCCTTCTGCCTATGGATGACTCTACACTGAGTGACAAGCCAAATTGTTTCCTGTACACCAGGAAACCATTTACTATGCTGGGTGGCGACTATATAACCAAATTTTGGCACCTGGTGGTTTAGTGGGCAATTAAGATGCTCCAATCAGATTGAGCCTGGGTAGGTTTATATCCAAGGAGTGGTTGGGGTTTATTGCTCACGTAATGCCATTCAGGGATGAGTGAGGCTTGTCACTCTCATCCTGAATGTCAGGACCAACTTACTTATCCCTGGGGTCCTATGCTCCTCATGAGGCAACATATGATTGGATGATGGATTTACTTCAGCGATTTGGTTAGTGTTGGGGGTGTCTGGAAAATAAGTTCTGCTGGTCCCAGATCATGTCTTGCATGCACTGACATTTGGTCAGGGGACAAACTCTCCTTACTACAGTACAGGTGTTATTATTATTATTATTAAGTTTTTATTTATATGTTTTTTACCAGGTGCGCATAATTTTCTAGGCCATGAGGTTTATCATTGTGACTTTGTCAGTAACTGCACTTTGATGTAATTCTCCTTCTAGTCTTACAACGGGATGGTTGTATTCAATTAAATGAGTCTTACTGAAGTAGAGGAGTTAGTCCCATGGGTGACAATAAATGTGTGATTTGAGAAAACAGGTTAGTGATGAAACTGCTCTGTGAAGGGGCAATGTCTGTGTGAGTGAGTGGAGAGTGAAACAAGGAATTCTGCTAGTGGGGTGCATCAGAGTTCTGTATTGAATCCTTTGCTGTTATCCTGGCACGTAGGTCATTGTCAGTTAGTTAATTATGTGCTCTGATTGCTGACAGTATGCAAAGGGCTAGAGAGAAATATGCAAGGTAGAAGGATGGAATGGAAGCAAGGAACTGAAAATTATTACTAATAAACAGAGGTCAGAGTCAGCTGTGAGAGGGAAGTGATGTAGGACAGGATATCATGTCTTCTGTTGTGTGCAGAAATAGAGTTGGAAGTAATTCTGTTGCATACGGCTTGTAATAAATTAGTTCACAAGAGGTGTATGCTAGAGGGATGCTGCAGGATATGAACAGTTTTTAGTGCAGTGTGTGGCAGGATAATAATACATGTAAATTGTTTGGGTTAATATCTGCTCAGGATATGTGGTGGTGTTATTTTACTTGTGGGACATGTTTATTGAAGGAAAAAATGCCAAGTCAATTGCTAGAATGAGAAGTGGGTGGAAAGAGTTTAGGGAACTATTTCCTTCCCTGACTATGATGAGGCTTTTCCTTTCATGCAAACAACTCTAAAAGACATGTTAAGTCCTTTATTGTATGGCAGGGAGATATGGCCAAGGAAAGAAGAGAATACAGACAGTGAAAAGTACAGAAGCGAGGATATTCAGTTGGGGAATAGTGCAACATTGACAGGATAATGTGCAGTGTGAGATTTATATGAGCTCTTGTTTAAGGGTTGCACAGTGGTGGGTTAAGATGGTTTGGACATACTGGGAGGCTTATTGGGGAGCATTCACAGGTTTGAATAATGGAGGGAAGAATGTCCAGATGCAAAGTGAGAAAGGCATGGGGTAAGATCTTTCTGGGAGAGCTCCAGGATAGGGGTAAGGAAATTAAAAGATTGCAGAGGAAAGATCCACATATGCTAGAAGGATCAGTGATTTTTAAGTGGGTAGTAGGCCTTTAAGGACTTACTGCCTACATAGATATCATCCTGGATTTGCCAATTGTGGGGATGCAGTGATGTAGAATAATAACAAGGAGAGGAAAGTAATAAATATGAAAACTACCAGCAGCATACCTTGTTAAATGGGCCACACAGGCATTCACTCATTTTTCAGACCAGTAGTTTGGTCCATACAATAATCCATCCATCATGTAATCCTATTGCCCCATAAGGAGAGTAAGGGTCCATGGCTGAGCAATTCAAGTTTATCCAGGTAAGGTGACAGTGAGCAGTTGTTCACCGTATAGAATTATGTGAGCAATAAAAAAAAAAAAAAATGGAATGAGGTGTGTAATTGTTGAGTGGATAGGGAGGAATACACTTGAAATTCAGTGGATATGTGCAAAGAAATTAAAGAATACACATAGGTCAGGTATCAAAGAAAGTGTGTGTAAGTGATATAGAGGGTGATGTTGGTAGAGGCAGACCTTATGTAGTGTGGAAGAAGAGAGTGGAACAGTTCATTGAAGAGTGGGAAGAGGAAGAAAAGTGTTTGAAAGAGTGAGAAAGATGTGTGAGGATAAGGTAGGCTGGAGGCACATCTGTCATGGCCCTACCCTGTTTTTTTGGAGATTCAGAAATGATGATGATGAACTGCAATCATTCCAAGTGTCTGAATATTATAATAGAAGCAGCAGGTCTAATGCATAATATCAGTACACAGTTTGAAGTACCCACCCCCCTCTTGGTCTCCCATTGGCCAGCAGAGAGAAGGGGAAAGTAAGTGTGTGTTCTTGAATATTTTTCCTTTTTGTTAAGGTCATAATACACATTAATAGCATAAGGAGATAATTATGTTCTGTGTACTGAAGTATGCTGTTTGCCAGGGCCAATCTCAGTAGTTATATTAGTAGTTGTAGACAAGTTCATCTGAAATGTGCACCCAGTTGACTACTGGTTGAAGCAGCCCTCCTTTCAGGGAAGTAGGTAGGACATTGAGGGACATGTGTATTACCAGGCATTGGAGTTGACAGGTTATAGAATGCCACCCCAAGAAAGCATCCCTCTAATCTTTTAAATGCAGTGTGTCCAGGCATCTCAAAATGAACGAATCTTTAATTTGACTGTTATCTTGATTTTATTTTTTCTTGGGGTTTCTAGTCTTTGGTTCCTTCCACCATGCATAAAAAAAAAAAATAAGTTTTTATACCATTTCTGTCACTCTTCTGTCCTACATTTGCCATGTAATTATATCAGCAGGGACCTTTTTTTTTTTTCTTTTCTTTTTTTCCCCTCTATAATGCTATTAGGGGCATATGTTGGTCCACTCTTAACCCCTTCAACACATCTTTCTTGTATGGGCAGCAGAGTGGTTGACAACAGTGGTATTAGTCTGCCAGCTTGTTAGCACCAGAGAGAGAGAGAGAGAGTCATAAAAAATGCAAAATGAGTACCTAGGGGAGTTCATTGTGGTTACCCAGATGATACAGTGCCATTGTATCCCAGAATGGGGTATGAAAAGCTTGTCATAGGCTCAGAGGTCAAGTTACAAAGAGGAGGACAGCAGCATAAAAGTATCTCAGAATGTGTGTCTGTCTGTCAGTCTGTCTATCATGCTATCCTTTTATTCATCTACCAGTCTACCTATTTATCTATGTAACCATTTATAATTCTGTAATTCCTACCAGCTTTACAGACAGATAGGGAGTTGTACCTGGTGGCCAAATGTAGGGCTTTGAAGGAAGGGGAAAAACTAGGACAGAAGGAAATAGCTGGGAAGTAAAATGATATGGGAGGAAGAAATTAGATAATGAAAATGACAAAACATACAAGAGAAAATCAACAAATGATTATCAGTGATAATCCAGTCAGGGATGATGCAGGATTGTTGGCTGTTATAAAGGAAGACTGTATGTGTGTGTGTGTGAAGATGAACAGAGGAAGGAAAAACAAGTTATATGTTGGGAAATAAATTCCATATACAAGGCTACAGGTGTCTTCAACTCCTAAAAAGTCTAGCAGTTGGACATAACTGCTGTGGGTTGAAGTTCGGAGGGAAGCTACTCGGGAGAGGAGAGTTACAAAGAGAAGATGAATGAGGAATTTGACTGGGTTAGGGAGAGGCTTTGCAATGTTGAGCCAGTGCAAGGCCCACCAGCACAGATTAGGAAGAATGTGTCATTGTACACCATAAAAAAATTAGCTTTCCATTTTCCTGTCTTCATGTTGAAACAGTGAGCGAACCATTTAAGATGTTCTCTAATTACTTTTCATTAATTTGTACACCTGTTGTATCATCAGCACCTCAAAAAGCATGAGGTTTGTGCAAATTGTGATATAAATTATTATTCAGAACTGCTTACCTCAGGAAGAAAATGCTCACTGTGAAAGTCACCTGTGTAAAGATACTTTTTTTTTGTTCTGTGTACTTAAAGTGTTGAAGCTGCTAGATCAGAAATTTGATATTATGGAAAGTGTCACTGAGAACATGGTAAGGGAGGAGGTGAGTATAAAGGAATACTCACTGCCCAGCAGCTGCATGAGAAACAAAAGCTGTTGTTGTTGATTAAACCCAGTTGTCTGGCTGAGCAGTCAAATCAACTGCCTGCAAGCAGCCACCACGGCAGGGCCATCACATGCTGAGAACTGATGTTCTGCAGCTGGCAATGCCTCACCACAGTGAGGTGCATCGATTATTGTGGAGATTTGGTTCATGGATGGGTGCTGGATTTGTGTCAGTCCACCCAGTTAACAGGCACCATAGCAGGCAACATATCACCCCATTATCAAGTTATTTGGTTACCACCCAGCATTGGAAACTGTACATAGTGTATAGTAGAGCCACCTGAAATGGAAAAGTAATAAAAAGTGACAGGATGGAAAGGGAGAAACAGGAAGTGAGGACACAGAGATAGAATAAAAAATGGGAAGAAAGAAGTAGGTAGGACTACATCAAGTGAGTGGATGATGGATTTGGTGGTGCCATTTGATACAGTTCCACGAGTTATAGTAAAAATGGGATGAGAAACCTGTGTATTAATGAATGGATTGTCAGGTTGGTGATGAAATTGTATGAATGGGCTGCTGTTGTATATCTGTAAGAATGAATGGAGAGTTAAGTGAGGAATTATCAAAAAGTTTATACAGGCATTCACATGAAACAGGAATAACAGGTGGCTTATTGCCACATATTAAGGTTATCTGGTGAGAAAAAAGAAGGGGGGATATAAGGCTACAAAGATTTGACAGACATGTGAGAAAAGAAAAGACAGGATTAAAGCTCTCTCCCACCGTCTACACCATCCAGCAAGGGAGGGAGGCGGGAATGTAGGAAAGAAAAGTAGAGAAGTGTTTTTAAAAAGATCAAGCATTAAAATTTTTATAAGAAAAGGAGAAGCATTGCACTAAATAATCACTAATATACACCTCTGAAAAAAGAAAACAAGCATACACAGTTGCAGAATGTAAGGTGTCTGACTTTTTTTTAAGCCAAGATGTCATTGAGGTCATGATAGCAGACACTTACAGGAAGTAATGCAGCACCAGCAGATACCCTTTGTTCTTGTCTGTTTATCTGTCTGTCTAACTGTTACCAGACACGTTAGACTTTTCAAGGAGTGGCTACAGACAAATTGCGTCCACTTCGCTCTGTCTTCTTTTTTAAATGCAAGGAAGCAGAGGCCAGCCTGGCCAGGAGCCCACAAACCGTTCCTTCCAAGAAAAAACAAAAACAATACAACAAAGGGCTATATTCAAGATCCGTTCATTTCGAGATGCCTGGACACACTGCATTTGAAAGACTGGAGATCATAGGAGGTAGGAAATACAAGGCCAAGCATCACTTCCATATGTTACAGTGGGGATCATTGTATTGTCATGGAACACTCTCTCTCTCTCTCTCTCTCTCCCCCCAAGCTCACAGGGTTAGACTGATAAGCATTTTTCGGTAGTCAGTAATCGGCTGATACTGATTAATCGGTCGATTATTAAGTTTTAAATGTAATTAATTTTTGTGAAATTATTGGTAGCACAAAGTTATAGACATCACCCTAATGTTATTTTCGACTGTAATTACTGCCCAGCTATTATCTGAATGAAGAGCAAATAGTTTTAGTCATTTGCCACTCTTCTATAGTTAAGTTTTGCTTTGTTTCAACATCTCGTTCTGTTCATCCTTGTTGTACAGTAATTTGTCAGAATTTGCCATTTTTCTTGTTCTTGTGGTGATCCCAGATGCTACAGTACCCTCGCGTCCAACAACCGTTAGTCCAGCACGATTCACGTCCAGCACGGAGAGCATATAATTAGTATTATTTAATACGATTTAATTACTGCAACACGAGTGTGTTAGCATAACACACACACAGCTCCGAGAAGTGGGTGAAATCCGCAGAGTTCACCTCTAGCACGATCACCCCCAGTCCAACACAGTATTACTGGACATTCCCATGATGATGATAGCCAATGAAAACTTGTGATCAAGTAGCCTTCCCCGCCTGCTATCGTGACGTGATCGTGATGCCACCCAATTAAAAACGCTTCTGCTGTCACGTGATGTTTTGTTTAAATTTCTCCCGCCACAGCGCCACTTAGTCGCATAATTCGCATTGGAAGGTGCTTTTTTCTTGCTGCATTTTCTGCCCTTGTTACTGCATTTTACACTGCTCACGATGCCTAGGAAGCCTTCTGAGAACCCCAAGAAGCGTCGGCACCTCCCTCAGGCCACCAAGCTAGAAAGCATCAAGAGGAAGAAGAAAGGGGAGAGGAAAGTTGTCATTGCCAAGGCCTACGACATGAAAGAAGCCAACGTGAGGACCATAATAAAAAACCAAGACAAGATCCTGACAGCCGAAGGCTATCACACGGCACTTCATACCAGGTTCGCCGAGGATACGATGGTAAATCGGAACGGTAATGTGGTAAAATTGCCGACGATACCACGGGCATTTGGAATTCATCTGGATGGATTCCTGCCGAGGATACGACGGGCAAAACAGTGTGACCAAAACCCAGGCGACTCGACAGAGAATGTATCGTACTACAGCATTGAACATTTAGCCTGACACTGAATACATATTAATATTTTAGAATAAATACCAATCGTTTTGAAACCCTTCTCATCGGCGTGTGTACCAGTTTATAAACAAAGTTGCCTCTCCTTATTCTCTACCGAGTCTGACAGCGATCACTTTCCACAGTTACGAGACGGGGCTCTGGCAACAGTGTGAGAAGCATGCCCTTTGCCGAGGATTACAGAGTGCTAGGACAGGCAGAAGCAGGACCTTCCATGGCTGTGGACGAAGATAGTGATTCTGAGTGTGATTTCGTAGGATTTATGAGGGAGGTTGAGGAGGAGCAACAGCCATTACCTGCTAGTGACGCCAGCAGCCATCCTCCGGGGACCCAGTAGGACTACCTACAGCCTTGGATACCACCTTCCATTCTCAGCAAGCCCACCAACACTATCCTAAAAGGTTAGTTATCATTCATAGCACAGTACCATTTATTATAATTACAATAGTACCAATATATGTATAGGTATATGGTAGGTATTTAGGGTGACTTTTCCTAGGGTTGCTGACATAATTCATTTTTCCCCATAAGCTCTATTGTTAGTCCAACACATTTTTGGTCCAACACGTGACCCATGCATGACAATATTACCCTGTTGGACGCAAGGGTACTGTACTAGAAATGGTACTGTGTAGTTTACAGAAAATGTATCAATCTCTCAAGCCCTCTACTTACTTCTTAGTCTTGGATCTTCATTAGTGTGTGTTTGCTTTCAGTACCACTCTTGATTTTTACGTCAAATAAAAGACACGTGTATTTTATTTTTTTCCCCACAAAAATATACAAGTTTGCTTGAACATACTTTTCCAAGAAAATATGTCACACCAACAACGTAATGACACACCAAATCACCAACACTGCATCTACTATTTGTCTACCACTCCTGCATCAGTAAAAGTTCTGAAATGATTTTTTATTTATTTATTTATTTTTTTTAATGAAATATAACAAGATGAAAAACTCAGTTCTTTTATTTTCATTATCTGTCTGTCTGTTCCGTAATAAGTGGTCAAAATAAACAAGGAGCACATAAAACTAATATACAGTGCTCGTCAAAATTATCGAGTGCCTACCGCTGGGCGCGCAGTAGTTATGGCCAAAAAAGAATCACCCATTTTTGGTAGTAAAAATTGAGCCACAAGTTTGCAGCGCTAGCATGACGTCACGGTAGCCTGAGGCCTTGCAACGCGTTGGTTGGTTCCCGTCTCAGTTGCCCACGGGCTGCCTGAGAGAGAGGAACTCCGCCGCGTCTCCCTCTCTTTTTGCGCCTTTTTTTACCGAGTGTCCCGCGCTGTTTTGGCTTTCGCCACTTTGTTATGGCACCTACCCGTGAACTATCGAGTGAAATCATATCCCAGATCATTGCTCTAAAGGAGGCAGGCCACCAGACAAAGGAAATTAGTGAATTGGTTGGTGTGGCTCAGTCGACAGTGCATAGGTGGTGCACGCGGTTTCGAGTGGAAAACAATGGTGAGGTTCCCACAAAGAAACCGCAGTCTGGTAGGCCTAGGAAAACTTCCCCAAGGTCTGTTAATGTTTTAAAACGTGCAGTGGAGTTTAATCCTCGTGTGAGTGCAAGGAAAATAAAGGAGAGCAACCCGGAAGTGTTTGGTGAGGTGTCTGCACACAGTGTCTCGTAGGATCCATGAACTTGGTTACACAAGTCACAGGCCTGTGAGAAAGCCTCTTCTCTCTAGCAGCCAGCGACTTCGTAGGCTTGCGTTTGCTAACAAAAACCTTAATTGGGGTGAGGAGCAATGGTTGTCAGTGTTGTGGTCTGATGAGGCAACGTTTAGTGTAACATGTAACAGAGGAGCACATGTGTACCGGCGCAAAGGTAGTGACCCACTTGACCCACGGGATGGTGAAAGCACAGTTAAACATCCTGATTCACTCATGGTATGGGGTTGTTTTTCTGGTAAGGGTTTGGGGAAGCTTGTGCTTCCCAAGAACATTAGAGTGAATCAGGATGTTTACCTGGAGCTTCTTTGTGATCATTTACCTGAGTCATTCGAGCTCACAGGTGGACGAGTGTTTCAGCAGGATGGTGCACCTGCTCATAAGGCCAAATCGGTCACCAAATGGCTTCGTGATTGCGAGGTATCATTCATGAAAGACTGGCCAGGAAATGGCCCAGACCTCAACCCAATTGAAAATCTCTGGTACCTTGTAAAGAAGAATCTCCAAGGGAAAGATGTGAGCTCTCTGCCTAAGCTGGAAGCCGCCATTCGTGACTCCTGGGACAAAATACCCCTCCAGCACCTGAGGAACCTCGCCCTTTCACTTCCAAGACGTCTCAGGTCCGTGAAGAAGCGTAAAGGCTACCCTATGAAGCACTAAAGGTAAATAAAATGCATTATTTATATATTTTTCCAATGTTGAAAGGTTTGTTTCATAGGAGGGATGCAGGGCGCTCGATACTTCTGATGAGCACTGTAGGTAATGTATGATAACTAAAGTGATCCCTCAGTTATCCGGACGTTCATTTTTCCGAACGTGTTCAGTATCCAGACACAGGGCCTTGGCTCTATTAAACCATTATCCAAATTTACTTGCTATTATCCGGACGTAAAAGTGCCCGAGACTTCGGCTGGCCAGTCAACGTGTCCAAACATTCGGTATCGTGGCCACTGGGCTCGAGCCATGAGTGGGAAGTAGTCTGTAACCCACAACCAGAGCTAAAATGACTGTCTGACCCTGTACTGAATGGTCAAAATTGCGTGCTCGTCCTATCACACCCAATGAACCTCCAGCACCTGAGTAATACGACCGTAACCCGCAAGCAGTGTCAAAACGTCTTTGCACATTCCCCACTGAATATCTAATATCACACGGCCACGGGGGCTAAGTCTTTCCCAACCGTCACTTCCATCGAACACAGACCACAAGCCATGAGTACATGTTCGGCGACAGCGGTCGTCCACCTCTCTATCTAAGGTTGAAAATCCCCCAGTCTCGATGTGTTGTTTCTTTATGGCCATTTGGCGTCCAACAGACTGCAAGCCACGAGTAAATATATGGTAAAAGCGCCCGTCCGCCTGTTGACGGAAGAGGGAGAATCCTGCCCACAGCCTCGCCTCTCCCCCCCCTCCCTTCCCTCCTCCATACCCTCCCTGCTCCCCCGTCATCCCCTGTCTTTACCCTCTTCTGTGGTGATAACATTGACTCATGATTTTTCATTTTTTTTTTTTGCAATTTATTCGACTACCATTGGTCATATGGAAATTCCATGGTGACCATGAGAAAGCTCATGAAATTCTGCATCTAGACATTTACTTAACTCTTGGAAGATGCTGGCAGAATTTTGAACTAGGATGGTGGGAAGTTATATGAAGGTAAGTTTTACTCTTGAATACTGTTCCTGCTTGAATGTTGTCAGTTTTTGTGTTTTTATTAGCTTATAGTACGAACACCAGCAAAGGTGATGGTATACGATTTATACTCACATAACTAATTTATGGTGGCATATTTGGCTGTGGAATTTTTTTGGGGGGCCCCGGGTGCAATAACTCATCACAGACAGCAGATTTTCAAACCATCATCCTTTTTTTTTTTTTGTGGATTTTTGTTGTTTATGCATTATTTTCATGATGTTTAGCATTAATATGGATAATTGTGTGTGTTGATGTCTAAATGTGGCAGATTGACCTGAAAACAGTGCCAAAATTAGGAGAGGTACTGTACCTATAGGCATGTGTAGGTTGGCAGTTTTTTGGTTTTCTTTCTTTTTTTTTTTTTTTTTTTTTTTTTTTTTTTCCACATTACTTTGGATATTCTTATGTGTGTTTGGATGTCTGAATATGATAGATAGACCTGAAAACAGTGCCAAAATTAGGAGGGGTACTGTACATAAAGCTGTGTATGTCAGTTTTTTTTTTTGTTTTTTTTTTTTTCTTTTTTTTTTCCCATAGTTTTCTTGGTGTTTAGCATTACTTTGGATATTCCTATATGTGTTTTGATGTCTAAATGTGGCAGATTGACCTGAAAACAGTGCCAAAATTGGGAGGGATACTGTACATACAATGGTGTATTGGTAGGGTGTTTTATGGCTTTCAGTGGTTTTCTTTCATGGTTTTCTTGGTGTTCAGCATTACTTTGGATATTCCAGTGTGTGTTTTGTTGTCTGAATGTGGCAGATTGACTTGAAAACAGTGTCAAAATTAGGAGGGATACTGTACAAACAGTGGTGTACAGTATAGGTAGGGTTTTTTTTTTTTTTTTTTTTTTAATGGATTTCTTGGTGTTTGGCATTACTTTGGATATTCCTATGTATTTTTTGATGTCTGAATGTTGCAAATTGACCTGAAAACTGCCAAAATTAGGAGGGGTACTGTATATAGAGTTGTGTATAGGTAGGGTGTTTTTTGGTTTTCGGTATTTTTTTCATGGTTTTCTTAGTGTTATGCATTACTTTGGATATTCCTGTGTGTGTTTTGATGTCTAAATATGCCTGAATGACTGGAAAACACTGCCAAATTAAGCATAGGTACTGAAGAAATAAGTATAGGTTGGAGGTGGGTATAGGTAGGGTCTGGGTGTGGTCAGGGAATAGTGTTCATTATCGGGATGTTGCCACTATTTGGACATCGGCTCTATTATGTCTGGATAAATGAGGGATTACTGTATACATTTATCTAGGAACTTGTTTGAAATAAATGCTTTGGAGAGGGTATGAGAGTTTTGGTAACATCACCATACTCACATACATTATGCAGGTTAGTATCAGAGGACAAAAATAAGAAACTTCAACTAATCATCCTCGATTAATCTGTCAAAAGGCCAATTACTGATTACCTGCTGATTAATTGACCCAACCATACACCTCCCTATTCTTTTTGACCTATTGCATCATATTCTCCATCAGCTTTGCATAAACAGTGTCACTCATCAGTGCAACTCCAGGTAGGGTAATTCCTTGGGTCTGGTGTGCTGCAACATACTGTCACATATAAAGGAACAGACTCAGAATTATAAGAGGAATGTAAAAAAGATTATATTTCTGCAGAGGTACTCAGCACCCTATATATCTGCAGAGGTAATCAGCACTCATAAAAATCAAACCGTTGGTGAAGTTACATGGCAGAAAATCCTAGTCACCTGGTGTGACTCATTTGAAATAATCTTGTTTTGTGATTGAAATTGTCAAAGAAATACTTTGTGGAATAAAGTGCTTGATGGAGATATGTAAGAAGTCATGGATGAGTGAAACTGTGCCTGCAGAGTGGAAAAAGACTGTGATTGTACCCTTGTACAAAAATAAAGGTGAGCGAAGTGAGTGCAAGAATTATCGTGGCATAAGTTTATTGAGTGTGGTAGGGAAGGTATATGGAAGGATTATTATAGAGAAAGTAAGAGCGATATCAGAAGTCCTAGTGAGTGATGAACAGGATGGCTTTAGGAGTGGCAGAGGATGTGTGGATCAAATATTTGCAGTGAGACAGGTAGCAGAGAAGGCTTGTGAGGAGGACCATAAGGTGTCTATGGCATTCATGGATCTGGAAAAAGCATATGACAAAGTAGACAGAGAGGGATTGTGGAAAGTTTTGCGTATGTACTGTATGGTGTAGATGGTAAGCTGTTAGGTGCTGGCAAGAGTTTTTATGATGGTAACGAAGCATGTGTAAGGGTTAATGGGCATCTGAGTGGTTTACGATCGGTGTGGGCGTGCGACAAGGTTGTGTGATGTCCCCTTGGTTGTTCAATATATATATGGATGGGGTGATAAGTAAAAACACAAGTAATGGAGAGAGGGATGGCACTGGTAATGAATGGTGATAGATGGAATATCTCAGATTTGTTGTATGCTGATGATGCAGTACTGCTTGCAAGTACCGGACAGGAACTTGGTAGGCTAGTGCAGTTTTGCTGATGTCTGTGAGCGTCGTGCCTTGAGAGTAAATGTAGAGAAGAGTAAAGTGATGGTTATTGAGAGAGAAGGTGACTCCCAGTGTGATGTCACAGTGAATGGAGAGAGACTGGAATTGGTGAGAGAGTTCAAATACTTGGGTACAGTGATAGAAAAGAGAGGAAAATGTGCAAAAGAAGTTGAAAGTAGTGTGACATAAAGAAGAAAAGTGGCTGGTGCAATGAAGGCCTTGGTAAGAAACAGAGGCTTGAGTGTTGCAGCTGCACGAGGCTTACATGAGGGAGTGTTAGTGCCAACTCTAACATATGGGTGTAAGACTATGGTGTGGCATGAAAATGAAAAGTCAAGGGTAAGAGCAGCGGAGATGGGATTGCTGAGGAATGTATGTGGATTACGGAGGGTGGATAGGGTACAAAATAATGTGATTCGTGAAAGGTGTGGAGTGAGGAAGTCAGTGGACACCAGAATCGAAGAGAGTTTCCTGAGATGGTATGGTCATGTGGAAAGAATGGGTAACAATAGAGTGGTAAAAAAGATATACCTGAGTGAATTTGAAGGAGGGAGGAGGCGAGGTAGGCCAAAGAGAAGGTAGATAGATGTGGTGGATGAGTGTGTGAGGAAGTGAGGTTTGGAAGTCCATGAGGCTAGGGAACTGACAAGAGATCAAGCTGGCTGGATGAATTTTGTGAGGAGAAGTGCGTGATCAGGGATTTTTGGCACCTCTTGTGAGCATGGCAGCGTCCGGATTGACTCAATCGGATACGCTGTGTGAAGCTGCAGAATGTGGTGAATGTTTTTGGCGTATCCGGTGGAGCCAGGATTCCGGGGGCTTGAATGATGGGTGAATGGAAGTGTGGCCTATTTGGATTGGGCAAGTTTGTGCTGTCTGGACATTGCTACTCCTCACCCTGCCCTTGGGTGGGAAAGGAGGTCCGGATGATGATGATGAATGATGAATACTTTGTGATGGTTTGGCCAAGTGGAAAAGGTGGAGAATGAGAGACTGGCTAGAAGAGTGAGAGTCAGACTGGCCAGAATAGTGTATGAGAGTCAGACTGGCTAGTGTAGTGTATGAGTCAGCCTTACCACAAGAAGAGTCAGGAGAAGGGGGAAACCAAGGATGAAATGGAGGCTTAAGTGAAGAGAGATTTGAGACAGTGGGGTGTGAGTTAGAGATAGGCCACCCAAATTGCAGAGGACAGGGCAGTATCCACCCAAATAGCAGAGGACAGGGCAATATCCACCCAAATAGCAGAGGATAGGGCAATATGGAGGTTTGTTTGTGGTCACCCCTTATGGGATTAATGTATCTTGCAATAGTTAGACATCAGATGAGATAAAGCCAAGGACTACTGTAACCCTCCAGTGTTTCACAATTGAACCTTTGTGTGTGTGTGTGTGTGTGTGTGTGTGTGTGTGTGTGTGTGTGTGTCTGTATGTGTGTAAACTTACAAATATATGTGGATATGTTTTGGTGTGTGTGTGTACATAGTTGTACTGTATTTACTTAGTTGTGATTTACGGGAAAGGAGGTTTGCCTGTACAGTCCTGTCTCCAAAACTACTAATGTCCAGCTTGGTTTTGAAATTGTGAATATCCTTAGCATTTATCACGTCTTTATCCAGGTAATTCCATGCTTCAATAGTTCTGTAAGGAAAGCTGTATTTCTTGATGTCTTTCTTGCATGTGGTCCTTTTCAACTTTTTTCCATGACCCCTCGTTTCTCTTTCATCCCACAAAAACAGGTCCTCCCTGCCAAGCTTCTCTATTCCCTTGGATACTCTATACATATTAATCAGGTCTCCCCTTATCCTTTTTTGTGGGGGGGGGGGTCTCAAGTCTTTCTTCGTATGGTAATTCTCTCAAGCCAGGTACCATCTTCGTTGCTGCTGTTTGTATTCTTTCAAGCCTGCTTATATCCTTCTTTTTATGTGGTGACCATACCACTGCTGCATATTCCAGCCTCGCACAAATCATTGATTCAGTCAACTTTTTCATCATCTCTTTGTCCAGATAAGTAAACGCAACTTTTATGTTTCTCAAAAGGTTACAGTATATGTTTGTCTGGTGATCCTGAATATGTGATTTTCTGGCAAGAGTTTGTCAGAGAACAGCCCTAAGGCTTTCTCTTATTTAGGTTTACTAATCCATTCGTTCCCCATTCAGTAGTTTCTTGTTTGTCTCTCTGTACTCTTTTCAAATTTCATTACATTTCCTCGCATTAAACTGTATTGCCTACCGTTGACTGCAGTCATATATCGTATCTAGTTCCATTTGCAGCTGTTTACAGTCTTCCTCTTTTTTCACTCTCCTTAATAGCTTAGCATCATCTGCAAATAGACATATATAACTGTCTGTCCCTTCCACAATATCATTTACATAAACCAGGAAAATGACTGGTGCCAAAACTGACCCTTGAAGTACACCACTAACTACAGTACTTTACACCACTCCAACTGCTGGTCCTTTATGCCTGTTCTCATCTCCCAATTCTCCACAAAATCTTTCATCCACTTAAGTAAAGCTCCATTTAGACCTCCTGTGTGTTCTAGTTTCCACAGCAAGTTGCTGTGTGGTACCTTGTCATACGCTTTCTTTGGGTTCAAAAAGACAATCATTACCTCTGTCCCTCTCTTGTATACTGTCTATCACACTGCGCTCGTGCAAATTTTTATGGTATAGGTAACTGAAAAAAGAAAGTTTGATATATAAACACACCAGCAATTGTTGGCTAAATATCCAGCAAGGAGATGTCAAAAAAATGGTTAGTTCTGCAGTTACTAAGGTATACTGTAAATACAGAAGTGAAAATTTTTTTCTCAATCTTCATATGTTTGTCATATAATTTGGGATTTTTTATTTTCATCATGTAAGCTGATTAATGTTGCAGTGAGTTATGATATGAAAATATACACTAAAACATTATTATGATGAGGATTGGTAGAGTGAGATGGTTTGGGCATGCGGAGAAGATGCAGGATGAAAACTGGGTGTGGAGGGTGGGAGATGTGGATGAAGAGCTGAGAGGAATGATGGGACTGGAGTGTATTGGTATTGTGATAAGGAGGGGTAGATTGAGGTTGTTTGGGAATGTGGAGAGGATGCAGGATGACAGTTGAGTGCGGAAAGTGAGAAGTGTGAATGTCGGGGGTAGCGTTGCTAGAGGCTGAGTGAAAAAGACTTGGGATGAGGTCATAGAGTGTGACCTCAGGGGTAAGGGACTGATTAGGGAGGCTGCCATAGATCAAG
Organism: Coenobita brevimanus; assembly: GCF_032717465.1. Lineage (NCBI taxonomy): Eukaryota > Metazoa > Arthropoda > Malacostraca > Decapoda > Coenobitidae > Coenobita > Coenobita brevimanus. Next base: position 4,694,279 of record NC_137068.1, on the reverse strand, counting down.
CAGTGTGGAGGGCTGCCATTAGGTGACCAAGTCCAATGTATACCAGCAGGTTGGAGCCTTTATAAACGATAAGATACGATCTTATTGCACTTGCACTTACCTGTATTATTGTTCCTGAGTATTTTGTGTGTGTGTGTTTTCTTATTCTTACCTAATTGTATCTTTACAGGAATGAGTCAAGCTCGTACTGTCCCATGTCTTAAACCATTTTTATCATACATATCCTTAAATTTATGAATTGTTTTGGCACACTATTTCATTCAGTAGTGCATTCCACTGATCAGTTGCCCTATTTGGGAAACTAAATTTCCTTATGTCTTTATCGCCTCTCTTTTTATGCAGTTTTTTGCAGTGTCCTCTTGCCGATGCATCCTCATAGGCTATGTAATCATTTATGTCTATTTTCTCCTTCCCTGATATTCATTTATTTAGCATAATCATGTCTCCTCTTTTCCTTCTCCTGTAGTGTAGGTAGATTCAGTTTTTCTAGTCTGTCTTCGTAGCTTAGATCCCTTAGGCTTGGTACCCATCTTGTACCGGCCCTTTGAACTTTTTCAATCTTATCTGTGTGTTTTTTGAGATGATGACTCTGGACTACTGACGCATACTCCAGGGTTGGTCTGATGAATGATGTTATCTTTCATAGCATGTATTTACTTATGTATGTGAATGCTATTCTCACATTTGCAAACAGTGTATACATGTTCCGTACCTGTGTGTGTGTGTGTAAATGAGCTATGCTTATGGGGTCTCATCTCTGTTTCTCTAGAAGTCAAATTTTGTTTTGAACTTGTTCAAGTTTTTAGACTGGACGATCTCTTTGTCCAGGCTATTCCACTGGTCTGTGCATCTGTATGGAAAACTATATTTCTTGATATTCTTCAAGCAACTTGGCTTTTTCAGTTTTACTCCGTGTCCTCTTGTTACTTTCCCATCCCATATAAACAGATCTCTGTCATTTTTTTTTCTAATCCCATCATGACCCTGAACACTGCAATGATGTTACTCCTCTCACTCCTTTCTTATAAGGTATGCAGACCTAGCTTTTCGAACCTTTCCCTGTTCAACAAATCTGCCAGGCTAGGGGCCATCTTGGTTGCTGTTCTTTGTATTCTCTCGATCTTGTTTGTATCTTTCTTTTTATGTGGGGACCACACTACTGCTGCATATTCCAACCTGGGGTGGATCATGGCCACTTTCAATTTTTTTCAACATCTCATCCATGTAATGAAATGCTACTCCCTGGGGGTAGGGGGGTCTGTCAAGAATACTCCCCCAGTATCCCTGCTTGTCGTAAAAGGCGACTAAAAGGGTTGGCGGAGGGTTAGTGCCCCTCCCCGGAAAACAACTAACTAAAAAAACAAACAATAAGCCTCGGACAAGGACTGACCAAACGTTGACGACCAAGGACCGGACAAAGGACATTGCAATTGGAACGTGGAATGTAAGAGGAGCAAATGATGAGGTGAAAGAGAGAGAGATTGTCCAGGTGCTTGAGGATGCGAAAGTGGATGTATGTGGAATAACTGAAACAAAATGGAGAGGAGAAAGTGTGAGAGAATGGGAGTATGGATGGGGTATATGTGCAGGAGTAGGTGAGAATGAGAGGGCAAAGGAAGGAGTATGTATAGTTGTGAGTAAAAGATGGAAGAGGAGCATAAGACAGTATGGATCAGTTGGATCAAGGATTGTGTGGGTAAAGTTGAAAGTTGGAATACAAATGTGGGTGATTGTGTGTGTGTATGCGCCAACGCAAGATCGTGCTAGAAGAGTGAGAGAAGAGTTCTAGACAAATGTAGAAGTGTGCATGGAAAAGTTTGGAAGGAATGATAGAGTGTTTTTGATTGGTGATATGAATGGTAAAGTTGGGAATGTGAAGGTGGATGGAATAGTTGGTGAGTGGGGTGTGCCTGCTGAGATAGATGAGAATGGGAGTGCGTTAGTGGACATTTGTGCTGGGAGGGGGTTGGTGATAGCCAATACCCTCTTCAGGCATAAAATGATCCACAGGTATACATGGCGAGTGATGAGAAGGGTGGGTGGTGAATTGAGTGAAAGGAAGGCAATGATTGATTATGTGTGTGTGGATGAAAGGATGCGAAGATGTATATTGGATGCAAGAGTTTATAGAGGTTGGGGGAGTGGACTTTCTGACCACTACTTGGTGGTGGCCAGAGTTAAAGTTCCAGTAAGATGGAGGAATAGAAGAAGGGAAAGACGAGAGGAAGGAGTAGTTGCAAGGAGAGTGGAAAGGTTACAAGAGGATGAGAAAAAGGCAGAGTATAAGAGAGAAGTGGAGGAACGATTGGGCAAATATGAGTTGGAGCAGATGGGGGACGTGGAAGGTGTGTGTAGAATATTTACAGAAGAAATATGTGCAGCATGTGATGTGGTGTGTGGAAGGAAGAGAAGAAGGAGGGGGGTGCAAGGAACAGCGTGGTGGACTGAAGAGGTGAAACGGGCTGTGGCACAAAAGAAGAAAGCATACAATGAATGGATGAGAAATAGGGGCGTGGAAGAAGTTGAGAGGCGGAAGAGAGAGTTATATGTAGAAAGAAAGAGAGGTGCAAAGATTAGTAAGAGAGAGTAAGAAGAGAGTGGATGAGGAATTTGGAAGGAATTTGAGTGTAAAGTGGAGGGACTGTAAGAAAATGTTCTGGAAAAGAGGTGAAAAGAGTAAGACAGGGTGGAAGTGGAGTTAGCAGGGGAGTGAAAGATAAAAATGGTAGATTACTAGTGGAGAAGGGAGAAAAAGTGAGCAGATGGAGAGAACACTTTAAGGAATTGTTGAACGTGGAGGATGGAAGTAATGCGAGTATAAGTGGCTGGGGAATGGCTGGAAGAAGGAGGGAGGTGAGAAGACAGGAAGAAATCAGTAGGATAGAAGTTGTGGAAGCAATGAAGAAAGTTATATCAGGGAAAGCCCCAGGAATTGATGGAGTGTGTGGTGAAATGCTGAAGCATGGGGGAGAGATAGTAGTAGAATGGATGTGGAAGATGTGCAGATTGGCCTGGGAGGAAGGTAGAGTCCCTGAGGATTGGAAGTCAGGTATAATTATTCCCTTGTACAAAGGAAAAGGGGAAAAAGAAGTGTGTGGTAATCATAGGGGCATTTGTCTTCTTAGTATAATAGGAAAAGTATATGGTAGGATACTTATTGACAGAGTTAGAGAAAGAACAGAGAAATTAGTTGGAGAAGAACAGGGAGGCTTTAGAAAGGGAAGAGGTTGTGTAGATCAGATATTCATTCTCAGATCTTTAGTGGAAAAGTTTCTAGAGAAGGGAAAGAAGTTGTATGCGGCTTTCATGGATTTGGAGAAAGCATATGACAGGGTGGATAGACTAGGATTGTGGAAAGTGTTAAGAATATATGGAATAGATGAGAAGTTGTTGAATGCTGTGAAGAGTATGTACGATGGTGCGAAGGCTGCAGTGCGTGTGGATGGTGAACTAAGTGAATTTTTCTCTTTGAAAGTTGGGTTGAAACAGGGATGTGTCATGTCTCCATGGTTGTTCAATCTGTACATGGATGGGGTAATAAAAGAGGTACAAGGTAGGGTAGTCGATGTTGGAGTGGCCCTGGTGAGAGAGGATAGTGTTTGGAAACTCCCTGTACTGTTGTTTGCAGATGATACCATGTTGTTGAGTGAAGACGAAGGGGAGCTGCAAGGCTTGGTGGATGAGTTTGAGAGAGTGTGTAAGAAACGGAATCTAAAGGTGAATGTAGGGAAGAGTAAAGTGATGGTCTTTGAGAGAGGTGAAGTCAGTGAATGTACAGCGAGGTTGGATGGTGAGGAATTGGAAAATGTGAGTACATTTAAGTACTTGGGTAGTGTGATGATTAAGGATGGAGGTTTGGAGGGTGAAGTGCTTGAAAGGGTACAGCAGGGAAGAAAGGTTGCTGGTTCTTTGAAAGCAGTGATAAGAAACAGGGAAGTGAGCATGGAAGTGAAAAAGTTACTACATGACAGTATTGTGATACCAACTCTAACGTACGGAAGTGAAGCTTGGACGTTGTTGGAAGGACACAAGTCAAGAGTGAGAGCCGTGGAAATGAGTTATTTAAGAGGAGCCTGTGGAGTCACATGGAGAGACAGGCTGACGAATGAGGATATAAAGGAGCGTTGTGGTGTTGATGTGGATGTGATAGGAAGCGTTATGAGGAACACACTGAGGTGGTTTGGCCATGTGGAGAGGATGGAGGGTCAAAGACTGACGAAGAGAGTGTATGTGAGTGAGGTGGAGGGGGAAAGAGGGAGGGGGAGGCCGAGGATGAGATGGAGAGATGGGGTGGAGAGGTATATGAGAGAGGGGGGTGTGAGTTGGGAGCAGGGGAGTGAAATGGCGGGGGACAGGGCGACTTGGAGGCGATTTGTTTGTGGCCACCCCAAACGGGATTGAGGCGTCTGGCAATAGATAGATAGATAGATGTTAGTCAAAAGATTTTACGTCTCTTTATATCTTGTTAATGTGTTTTTCGGGTGACAAATTATCATGGACAAGCACTCCCAAGCCCTTCTCTTCTCTGTCTTTTGTGATTGGTTCATTACCCATCAAGTAATTCAGTGATGGTCTCTTGGTACTTATACCCATTCCCAATATTTTACATTTTTTTGCATTGAATTTCATTTCTCACATCCAGGCCCCAATCATGAATCCTATCCAGGTCCTCCTGCAGCATTTTACAATCTTCTTCAACTTTTTCTATTCACAAGATCTTGGCATCACCAGCAAACAGACTTGCATAACTGTTCATTCCATTTACCATATTGTTTACATAGTCAGGAACATTATGGGCACAAACACCAGGCCCTGTGGGACTTCATTTGTTACATCCCTCCATGCAGACATCCTGTCTTTTATTACTGTCCTCATGTGTCTGTTTCTTAAGAAGTCTCGCCTCCAGTCCAAGAGGTTCCCCTTTGGTCCTCGTACTGTATGTGTTCCAGTTTCCCTAATAGTCGCTTGTGGGGTACTTGTCAAAGACTTTCTCCAAATCTAAATACACAGTCAACCCAACTATCTATATATCTCCTGTAGCACGTCAGTCGCTCTTGAATAGAAGCTCAGCAGGTTTGCAACACATGACCTTCGACTTCTGAATCCAAATTGACTTTTTCAGAATGTCTTCTCCAGATATTTTATGAATCTGTCATTCAGGATTCTCTCACACAATTTTGCGACCATGCTGGTCAGGGACACTGGCTTATAATTCAGGGGTTCTTCCTTGTTCCTCCCCTTATTAATTGGTAGCAGCCGTGGCTCTGTTAAAGCACTCCGCACTGACCGAAGGGTCGGAGGATCGAATCCACCCAAGAGTCATTGGTAGATATCAGGAAGGGCATCCGGTCATAAAATGCTACACGCTCCAAACCAAAGTACTCTACCCAGGGGCAGCACCTTAGCCCTTATCCAAAAAAAGGGGGACTTGGCTTTAAAAAAAAAAAAAAAGGCCCTCTTCCATTCCCAAGGCACTTTCCGTTCTTCCACAGAACACACAGTTAAACTGTGAATCTTATCCACCAGTTGTTCTCTGCATTCATTTAGTATCCAATTAGAGATCCCATCTGGTCCTGGGGCTGTCCTCACATCTTAAGTTTCCATTAATTTGTACACTTCTTGTACTTCAGCTTTTAATTCTTTTAACACTACATTTCTAGTCACTCCCACCTCCTCTGCTAAATCACTTTCTCTTGACAAATCACTTTCTCTTGTGAAGACTGATTGGAAGCATTTGTTCATTATTTCAGCATGCATAACTCCAGCTTCATGGACATTTCCTTCTACTTTCGGCTCATTGGTTACCTTCTTTTGTGTGTGTGTGTATGCTGGGTCTGGTCCTGAATGTGATAAAGTCTGATTTCTTTGTTTTGAAAGGCACATTAATTCAGTCAATGGTGAAATTTTTTTCACTCTTTAATATATAAACTCTGTAGTGCAAGAGTTAACCATTGCTTCCAGTAAGTATTTCATGTATGCAACAGGTCAGCTCTGGAACTGTTGTATTTCATACTGCCTATGGTCTCCAGTGTTTTAAATGCAGTGTGTCCAGGCTTCTTGAAATGAATGGGTCTTGAATTTGGCTCTCTGTTATCGTGTTTTTATTTTTTCTTGGGGGGAACAGCCTTGTGGGCTTGTAGCCTTGTGCTCCTTCCGTGCATTAAAAAAAAAAAAAAAAAAAAATGATTTTGTTCTTGATCCCACCATATACTTTTATTACCAGGCAAACTTAATCAAGGTTCAGAAGGAAAAGACTATTGTGTAATATATTTTCCAGGTGCATGAGTTGATTGTCAGCTGTAGAAGCTGCCTAGAGAGAGGGGGGGGGGAGAAGAAGAAGAAGAAGAATCCCCAACAAACTTGAAACTAGTGGAAGTTAACCCCACCAGCTGCCTGTACATTCAGTACAGTGTCTGAACGTAATGCCTCTTTGTTCTTGTTATGGCTTCAGGCTCGTCTGGTTATGAATCTGGTGGACTGCAGGCTGATGTTGCTGTTCTGCAGTCCACCATCCTCCTTTTTTGGAATAGAGGGTTGAGAGATGTATATTGGTGCCGCCAGGTGAAGGTATCCCTCTAACATTTATATATATATATATATATATATATGAAGGCATCCCTCTTTAACATTTATATATATATATATATATATATATATATATATGAAGGCATCCCTCTTTAACATTTATATATATATATATATATATATATATACACACACACACAAAGGATGAACCCTCTTCTGACTTTCTTGCCTTTATTCTTTCCTTGTCCTTCTGCCTATGGGTGACATTACACTCCCTCTTCTGTCTTTCATTCCTTTATTCTTTCCTCTTCCTTCTGCCTGTGGGTGACTTTACTCTGAGTGACAAGCCAAATGGTTACTGTACACCAGGAAACTGTTTACTATTCTGGGTGGTAACCATATAACCAAATTTGGCACCTGGTGGTTTAGTGGGTAATTATTGCGCTCCAGTCAGATTGCGCCAGTGAAGGTTTATATCCAAGGAGTGGTTGGGGGTGATTGCTCATGTAATACCACTCAGGGATGAGTGAGGCTCGTCACTCTCATCTTAAATGTCGGGCCTAACTGCCTAGCCCTGGGGCAATGTAGGATGGATTTTTTTATTTTTTTTTTTTTTTTTTTTTTTTTTTCAGGGGATAGGGAAGGCGTTGAGGGATGTTTAACTAACTGGGCACCTCCACCACTCAGTGACATTAGTGCCACAACATGAAGGTACCTTAGGCTAAGTAAATAAGTGTAGTATTGATCTCGTAATGTATTATGTTTTATATGTGCAGCCATCTGGAAATTTTGTTCATCTTGGCCATGTGTTAGGAATGTATTGGTGTATGGCAGAGAGACCTGGGCAGTAAAAGAAGAGGATATTCATTGGCTTAGACGTACAGATGGCAGTGATTAGATGGATGTGTTGTGTGTCCTTGAATGCTAGGCCTGGGGAGGCTAGGTTTATGATGGAAGAGTTGAAAGGAGTGAAATGACTGGAGTGTGTGATTGATTTCACTTAAGGTGGCTCCATGCTGAGTGACAATCCTAACGGTTTCTTGTAATCTAGGAAAGCATTTGCAACTCTGGGTAGTAACCATATACTGGAAACCATTTTATGGGACACAGTGGAGCCAGTTATAGTGCCCCTGTTAACTGGGTGGAGATATGCAAATGTGATGTCCATCCAGGAACCAAATCTTCACACTATTCCCTGTGTCTTACTGTGGTGAGGCGCTGTCAGCTGCAAGGGAATACAGACTCAATGCACGAGACAGCCCATCAGGGGTGGTTTCTTACCTGCAGTTGATGGGTCTGTTCATGTATACAGACCAGGGTTAGTCAACATCAACCCATGGAGTGTGATGTACTGTAGTCTGATTTCTTTAATTCTTTGTATAGAAAGGCAGATTACTTCAGCATGTGGTGAAAATTTTTAATCCCTTTAATCTATAAACTACCCAGTGAATACTGTATGTGGATTTTGTTAGTCACTCCAAGCTTATGCAACATGTAAACCTGGTAGACTCCAGACTGAACCCCCCCCCCCCCCCATTCATCATCAGATACGTTTATGTGGATCTACAGAGTGTGGTGAAAGTTTTTGACGAATTGGATGGAGCCAGGATTCTGGAGGCTTGAATGATAAGTGAATGGAGGCATGACCCATTGGTGTGGGCAAGCTGGGCTGTCTGGATGGTGCTACTCCTCACCCTGCCTTGGGGTGGGAAAGGGGGTCCGGATGATGATGATGATAATGATTCACTGGTGCGGATGTGATCAAAAGCATTAGGAGAAATACATTGTGGTGGTTTGGCCATGTGGAGAGGATGGAGAACGAGACTGATGAGGAGAGTGTATGAGTGAGGGGGAGAGCGAAGGGGAGGCCGAGGATGAGATGGAGGGATGGAATGAAAAGGTACATGAGAGAGGGGGATGTGAGCTGCGAGCAGGATAGTGAATTGGCAGGGGGCAAGGTGACATGGAGGTGATTTATTTGTGGCCACCCCTTACTGGATTAAAGCATCTGGCAATAGACAGTGTAAATATATTCAAACCAGGGGTCAGTATTACATTTTAGTGAATTTGTGGTAGGTGGGGGCGCTCACCATCCACTCGCTCGATGTAGTGCTGCTCTTGGGTGTCTGCCCTTTCCTCTCCATCCTTCTTTCCGTCCATTCTCTTCTGTCTTTCCTTCATTCTTTCCATGTCTTTCTGCCTACGGGTGACTTTACACTCCCTCTTCTGCCTTTCTTTCCTTCATTCTTTCCACTTCCTTCAGCTTGTGGGTGACTCTACACTGAGTGACAAGCCAAATGGTTTCCTGTGCACCAGGAAATCATTTACTATGCTGGGTGGTAACCATATAACCAAATTTTGGCACCTGGTGGTTTAGTGGGTAATTATTGCACTCCAAGTGGATTGAGCTGGTGAAGGTTTATGTCCAAGGGATGGTTGGGTTTATTGCTCATGAAATGCCACTCAGGGATGAGTGAGGCTGGTCACTCATCTTAAATGTCGGGACCAACTGCCTAGCCCCGGGCTCCTACGCTCCTCATGGGGCAATGTAGGATTGGATGATGGATGGATGGTATATTAAATTTTTTACAGAGTAGATAAAGATGATATGGAGTAGATAAACAATGGGAGGAGGAGTTTTGTATGGAGGAGTACATGACGATGGTTGACAGCACTTATTTAACTTGAAAGATGTTGGATGGGTTATCAGATGGGTGTTATGAAGTGCATGTGTGTTTGGATAGTTATGCCTGTGTGGTGGTGTCAGGATTCCAGGGGCTTGAATAATGAGTGGTTGTGTGGCTCATTTGGCTTGCCGTTGAGACAGAATAGTTCTCGTTATCATTATTATTATTGTGATACCAACTCTAACGTATGGACGTGAAGCCTGGACATTGTTGGAAGGACATAAGTCAAGAGTGAGAGAGTGGAAATGATTTATTTAAGGGGAGCCTGTGGAGTCACATTGAGAGACAGGCTGAAAAATGAGGATATAAAGGAGTGTTGTGGTGTGGATGTGCATTGGGAGGAACACACTGAGGTGGTTTGGTCATGTGGAGAGGATGGAGGATGAGAGACTGATGAGGAGAGAGTATGTGAGTGAGGTGGAGGGGGGGAGAGGGAAGGGGAGGCCGAGGATGAGAGGGAGGGATGGGGTGGAGAGGTATATGAGAGAGGGGTGTGTGAGTTGGGAGCAGGGCAGTGAAATGGCGGAGGACAGGGCGACGTGGAGGCGATTTGTTTGTGGCCACCCCATACGGGATTGGGGCGTCTGGCAATAGATACAGTAGATAGATGGATTATTATTATTATTAACTCATTCTCATCTTAAATGCCAGGACCAACTTGCCTAGCCCCGGGCTCCAACGCTTCTCATGGGGCACCGTAGGATTAGATGATGGATGGATGGGATTATATAGGTTGGTGGGGGGCTCACCATCCACTAACTCGATGTAGTGCTGCTCTCGAGTGCCTGCCCTTTCCTCTCTTCCTTCCGCTTGTCTTTTTTTTCTTTATTCTTTCCTTTTCCTTCTGCCTACAGGTGACTTTACACTTCCTCTTCTGTCTTTCTTTCCTTCATTCTTTCCTCTTCCTTCTCACTATGGGTGACTGCACTGAGTGACAAGTCAGATGGTTTCCAGTACACCAGGAAACCATTTAATATGCTGGGTGGTAACCAATTAACTAAATTATGGCATCAGGTGGTTTAGTGGGTAATTAAGGCACTCCAGTTGGATTGGGCCTGTGTAGGTTTATCCAAGGGGTGATTGGGATTTTTTACTTAGATAATGGAGTTAAAGAATTTTAAGGCCCCAGGAGAGGATGGAATATTCCCTGAAATGCTTAAGGTGGAAAATGACGAGTTGATGAATGTGCTTTTGAAACTTTTTAATGTGGCTTGGGATAATGGTGGAATTCCAGAAGAGTGGAAAAATGGAGTGATTATAAAAATACCAAAAAAGGGAGATTTAAGTGTGTGTGGCAATTGGAGGGGGATAACTTTGACACCTGTAGTTGCAAAAGTCGTTTCCAAAATCTTGTTGAACAAAATAGAGCCAGTAATTGATAAAATTTTAAGAGAAGAACAAGCGGGATTTAGAAAGGTTCGAGGTTGCAATGATCAGATTTTTATTGTAAGGCATCTAATGCAACAAGCTAATGAGATGAAAATGCCACTTAGTATGTGTTTTGTGGATTTTGAAAAGGCATTTGATAGTGTTTCACGTGGAGCTATGTTGAAAATTATGAGATTATGTGGTATACCAGAAAAGTTTGTAAATATTATTAGAAGCCTGCATGAAGGTACTTTCTGTAAGGTAATGGTGGGTGGTTCTTTGAGTTATCCATTTCAAGTTAGGTCAGGAGTGATTCAAGGAGGAGTTCTTTTGCCATTGTTGTTTGTTTTGGTTATGGATTATGTTATGAAAAAGGTTGTAAGGAGAACAGGTGCAGGAATTAACTGGAAAGAAAATAAGAAGCTGATGGATTTGGACTATGCTGATGATATTGTACTGATTTGCGGAAGTATTTACGAGATGCAGAGGGTGCTTGATTGTCTGGTGGAGGAAGGAGAAAAAGTGGGATTGGTAATAAATTGTGGAAAGACTGAAATTATTAATATGAACATGGAGAACCAAATCAATTGTGTAATTGGGAATAATGTGGTGAAGAATGTAGAAAACTTTAAATATCTGGGAACAATTGTATCATCTAATGGATCATTAACCCGCGGCGTCCCGTCGACGTGAATTAACGTCCACAGGTTTTGTCACTGCCAATCCCATCAACGTACATAAACGCGAATCAATTGCAAGGTCCCTAATTTGCACAATTTTCAATTTTCGCGAGTGATTTTTGGCACGTATACACGGGACATCTTCCTCTACAAGATGCCAGGCAGGGACAATGCCTTACCCAGCATGACCTCCTCCCCCCCTGCATGCCCTTTTCTCAGCAATTCACCTGTTATCATTGACCTGGCCAGTAAAGCCAGGTCATGCCACGGTACGAAATTCAGGGCCAGAGTGATTCCCCAATCGATGACAATGTGGAGGACAAACATTAAAGGAAGGAACAGTCAGAAATGATGATCAGGTAATGTGGCAAAAAAAGGTCAGGAATGGTGATGAGTTAGTGAGTGAAACAGTGCTTATAATGCCTATATTACCGTTTGATAACCAATATACTCTCGTACTACATATAAATTCGTACCAAATAAATAAATAAATACCGTTTATGAGTGGTGTGGAATAGTTATCCTCCCATAGAACTCGTTTTCTTTGCAGCCAGCCTGATAGAAAACCCTGTAAGGTAAGGAGGTACTCCTACCTGGATCGAGTATTTTAAACCTCAGGTGAGCGATTTCTCTATGAATTTTCGATGTTTCTCACCAAAAGCGGAGGTTTGAGGGGGGGGGGAAAAAAAAAATGGTCGGGATTGGGGGGGAGTCAGTGGTGGAAAAGTGGTCGGGATGGGGCGGGTTAAACACTGAAATTGAGGAGAGGATTAGACAGGCTTGGTGAGCTGTTGGAATGTTGAAATCTGTTTGGAATAATAATATGCTTTCGGTACATACTAAAGTGAAAATTTACAAGTCCATGGTTAGACTAAATTTAATATACGGGCATGAGTCATGGTATAGTACAATTGCAACTGATCAGAAAGTATTAGGATTTGAGAATAAAATACTGAGAAGGATTCTTGGGGTAAAGTGGCAAGACAGAGTTACAAATGCAAGAGTAAGGGATATTACGAGAGTGGAACCAGTTAATGAATATGTGAGACTGTCTCGCTGGAAGTGGCTGGGGCACATATACAGAAAAGAAGGTAGTTTAATACAGGATGTGCCAGAGTGGACTGCTAGAGGAAGAAGAGGTAGAGGTAGGCTGAGGAAAACCTGGTTGAGGACAACGAAAAAAGAAGCAGGAGAGGAGTGTTGGTGGGACCTGAAGGAGATGGCAAGAGACAAATATTGGTGGAGAGAGTTCATTGAGGCCCTATGCATCCCGTGGGGTGCCACAGGAAATGATTGATTGATTGATTGAATGCCACTCGGATGAGAGAGGCTGGTCACGTCATCTTAAATGTTAGGACCAACTTGCCTAGCCCTGGGCTACTATACTCCTCATGGGGTGGCAGAGAATTGGGTGATGAATGGATGGATTATTGTTGTTGTTATTATTATTATTATTATTGTTATAATTCACTCAAATGTCATGACCAACTTGCCTAGCCCTGAGCTCCTATGCTCCTCTTGGGGCAACGTAGGATTGGATGATGGATGGATTATTATTATTATTAGTATTAGTGTTATTATTAATAACAACTAGTTGAAGCTTACCTCATCCTGCATGGGTGGGGAAAAGGTGCAGGATCTTTTTCTGGCTATGACATCTTTTATTTTACCTAAAGGACCTGTAGTATGGGGCTTTCTGCTGATGTCTTATAGTCTATACTTGCCACTACCAGACTCTTTTTTTCATATTAGGAGTCAGCCCTCTTTGTGAAGGAATTAAGTCTTATCTGCAGCCCTGTTTCCCATATCTGTCTAAACTGCTATCTTTCCATATTCAGTGCTGATTTGTAACAAAAGATTAACACAAATAATGCCAGTCATGAAGATTTATGCAAATAATACACAGCCATAGGATTGTCTTGTTCTGCTACAGTCTGCCATCTTCCTTTCTGGGAATAAGGAAGTACTTGAGGGACTATAACCAGTGAATTGAACCAGACAGATGAAGTAAAATGAATCAGTTCATCCTATGTCATGTGTACTTGTAGGTGTTGCAGTTGCAACCTCAGGCACATCAGAACATTAACTCTGTGGACTGCAGGCTGAGTTGCCCTTCTGTAGTCCACCATTCTCTTGTTGGGAGATAGTGATGGGATTGAGAATTGTAAATGTAATCAGGCAGCCCCCTCCCCTCACCATCCTATTAGTGCCACTCCAGCACCAGTACACCAGGGGTTAATTAAGATCTATATTGAACTCCTTCATAGACAGAGGGTTTAATTATCAACAGACCTGAGATTATCTCCTAAAAACTTTCCATATTTTCAGGGGCTGCCTGTACTACTCATGTACTGTTCCTGCTACTGCTGTGTTGGTGGTGCAGCCTTGCTGGAGGTGGTGGTGCTGCCTTGCTGGAGGTGGTAGTGCTGGCTTTGTGTTTTTTTTATTTTTTTATGTGTAAGTGGCTCTTAACCTCTGGGGAAATACCTTTGAGCACTCCAAAGAGGTTCCCCTACGCCATAAGTCTTGAAAATTAATATTTACGCCTCAGCTCATTCTGCTACTACTGCTACTAGCTACTACTACTATTACTACTACTACTACAACTACAGCTACAGCCACCCTTCTGAAATGTGAGTTAGAAATTTTTTTGGTTTGTCCACTGTGACTTGGCGGAGAGTTTTGTCCTTTGGGAGCCTAATCCCCAAAGCCCAGAAGCAGAGTAAGACAAAGATAGCAATACTGTGGCTCTCCATCCTTTCCAGATCACTTTGAAGCCAAGTTGAGATGGACAGTATAACAGTTGCTTCCCTACTTACGAACTTTTAATAGAGAATTCCTCACCCCATCATTGGGTGGGAAAAGGAGTTAGGACTGATGATGATAATGCCTAATGATGATGATAATCATGATCAGTGGCAGTGCTAGGCTCCATAACTAGATCATTCCACCACTAGGGTATACAAGGCCAGTTAACTAATCTTGGTACTGATTTTGCTGGCCAATCTACGACGAGTATGATGACGACAGCGATGATTGATGATAGGATAGGATGATGCAGTGCCAGGAATCAATCTCTGGCACTATCAGGCTGGCAACCACAAAGCCTAATGAAATCTCAAGCTGGTAAGTCTGTAATCTCAACAACAGTAGTTCTTAGCTAAGATGTTTGTAAGTGAGAGAGCAACTGTCTTTATTCCAACTAACACCAGATGATTTTATTCAAGTGAGTGATGCATTGGGATCTAAGGATAATAATGATCATTATTTCTAACTTTAAATATATTAGTCTGTGCTCAATTATCATAGTTCTTGCACCTTAACTTGGTCCAGGATTTGTCCATTCACCAGCTTTTTTAATATATCACAGTGGTAGAATAACACAGTACCACAGGTCTACATCCATCCCATTGCACTTCATGACTAGCATTCTGCATGATAAACTATTGCTGAGAAGCTTATTTTATGCCAGGTTAGAGTAACAAGAGTACAGAAATTAAATTCCCCAGGTATACCAGTAGCAGATAGTTCTGAAACCTTTCCATTGCACTTCTTCATGATTAGCATGTATCCTTGCTAAGGTATTGCCTCAGCTCAGCATTATTTCAAGTTGATGGATAGACAAGTACACAGATAGAGAAACATTACACCGATACACATAGATAGTAGAGAGATTGCAGTAAGTGTTAGCTAGATAGATATGCTGCAAGAATTCTGTGATAGAAAAGCTCCCCATGTTATTTTTGATGCCTTTGACTGCTATGGTGGTACCAATCTTAAGTGGCGGTTTGGGTGGGGCATGAACCTATGTACAGTGCTGCCACGTGTTCCATACCCACTATGTGAACGGCTCTGATATATGTAATAGGCATCACAATAAGTTAAACACATAAAAATATAATGGTAACGTGTGTATTATAATATAAGAAAGAACAGTAAACTGATTATGCGTGAAATATTTATACGGCAATACAGAAACGTGGCATAATTATTTTACAGTGTTGCTTAAAAAAAAGTAGTCACTTTTATTGGCTGTTACCGTATTTCTGGGGTTGGTAATAATGTCACAAATATGATTATAAGATAATGTGCAGGAATATAAGCAAAAATATGCCACTTTCTTAGTAAAAAAAAATATATATACATGAAACCCTCGTGAGCGGCAACACTCACACACACCCAGTCCGACCTGGGCATCTGTGAGGGATAGAGGAATAGGCCTGTTTGGGGACACCTCTCAAAAAAAAACGCGCCAAGACTTTAATCTCCTGGGTGGTGTGGAAATAAAGTCTAATTTACAATATGTACATTATAACGTAAAAGAAAATGACCAAAATGTATCCTAAAATACCACAGACGAGAGAGAGAGAGGGGGGGGGGAGGCAGACCAGGGGCAGTGTTGAGTGCAGCTGAGTGAGAGATGGAGGAAGGGAGGGAACGAAGGAGGGAGAGAGTGATTGAATGAAAACAAATCATGGCGCCACAACAACGAGGTCATCTGACGCCATATGTAAAACAATAATATTTTTAAACATAATTAGATATAATAAAAACAAAATAAAGAAATGAAAGCACAAGTTTATAAGTCACTGATAAAAGAAACAAAATTCCCCAGGGTGACGCACATCTCCCCAAGGAGAGAGAGAGAGAGAGAGAGAGAGAGAAGGCAGGCCAGGGGCAGTGTTGAGTGCATTGTCAAGCTGAGGGAGAGATGAAGGGAGGGAAGGAAGGAGGGCGAGAATGATTGAATGAAAAGGCGCCGTAACACCGAGGTCATCTGGCGTCATATGTAGAACAATAATATAATAAAAAACAAAATAAAGAAATGAAAGCACAAGTTTTTAAGACATAAAAGAAACAAAATTCCCTAGGGTGATGCACATCCCCCCAGGAGAGAGAGAGAGGCATCGCGAGTATGGAAAATGTGGCAACACTGTACAGAGGTTCGTGCCCCACCCAAACCGCCACTTTAGAATGGTACGACCATAGTACAGCATTTCTCAGTTGAACAATGTCTGGTGTTAGTTCAGTCAAAGTGGCTTGTCTTCTTTGTGGCTGTGGTGATTTTCTAACATTGATTTCTTAGCAAGCCTCCTAAGCCACCTAAAAGACACCCCAATGAATTACGCTTATGATTATTGACTGATTATTATCATGATGTTTGTATTGAAATTGATGCACAGTGGACAGATTTTTATAGCCTGTGGTTTGGCCAGTAGTTTCAGATACTCATGTTTATTGTTGCTGTGCTGTTTCAATTACCCACACCAATCGACCCTGCAGTGCTGGCGTTACTCTGTTTACAAAGCTCGGCCCTATCAATTCCCCCATGTGGAGCTTGGAACGCTAAGTACCAGTACGTTTGTAAAAAAAAAAAATGTGCCAAATCAGACCAAGGTGATTAAAGTTTTGCACTGGCAGTAAATGAACGAAAAGTCCGCATCGTAAAAATAAGCTTTAAAAATTTTGTGGCATATTAGTTGCTATAATACTGTTGTGTTGCGTGGCCCCAAGTCCCCTTGCTACAAGTGGGGTTGTGGGGGATTGGGGATTGGCTGGGTGGTTGGGTAATCACTTTTACAGCACACACAACCCACCATTGTGTGCCATGATATATATTGGTTCCAACATCAGTAATGGGGGCTGTCGGACATAGAGAAGGAGTCATCATTGCATATGTTGGAAGGATAAGTGGTACACAGGTGGATGATTATATAAGTAAACATGCACACAGCCCTTGCTTGCAATAACCACATTGTGGCCGTACAGTAAGGGGGCGGAATGCTCTATGAGGGGGTTGTGTTCACGGCCAGTTTTGTTTTTTATTTTTTACGGCCCAGGCAATGCCTCAAGGATTGGGCATACGCTCTTAAGTGGATATTGCAAGCCAGACGTTGCACACTTTGTTCACATCTATGAGATGCTGGACCACACATTCACAGCCACCCATTCATTCACCAATTTTTTGTTTCCCCTTTTTGGAAGAGACATGGGACTAGCTACTGACTGATGTCATACCTTATGGGAGCACTGTAACTCCTTACACCACCGCGTGACTTCTGGTTGTTTGTTACCACCAAGTTTAATAACCTATATCGTGGGTAGCAAGAAGCCACTTGGCTTGTCACTCGTCATAGTCATTCGCCAGATTCGAGTAAAGCGACTAAGGTTATAGACAACTGGCCAACTGTACGCAGCCATAGGCTATGAAATGTTTAGCAAGACCACTGTCCTGAGCATGAGCAAAAGTATGTAGGCACTCGTCTGCCAGCTGTAGGAATAGAAGGTGTTGTTTGAAATATTTTATGTGGGGTAAGGACTGCATTCATTCATAGTCTACCATTCTCCTTTAGGGGGATTGTAAAGGAACTGAAGGCTCTTAGTATAACGTGACAGCCTCAATTTCTGATCATTACCATATGAAAGTGTTTGCCAAGCATCAGTAAAACAAGCAAGAGAAGGAAAATTACTCTCTTCTCATTTGGGGAAGAGTGATAAATATGACATACAGGTAACTCGCACGGAACACGATCTCACGGAACGCGCTCGCAATTATACACGGTAAGGGCTGGGATACCTACAAGACAACGTAAGATTAAAAAACCATTATGAAAACTACAAATTAACGCAGGAGAGGCCTTTGAAAGATCAAATCCTCGAACGTCACCACAGCGCGCGGTTTGTTTTGATTACGTGACGATCTAGGCGGGAAATTATTCAGTGAGTGAGACATTCCCGAGTACAGTAGCACAGTATTTGTAAGTTAAATATTTACAGTACTGTACTGTTCTGGTAAGTTTATGTGCAACTTAAAGTACTATTAAGTAACGTTAAAGCAAGAAATAAAGTCTTATAACCAGTTTACCTGATAGGCGTCAGAATATTGCCTTTTTTATTTGTTCGTTTTTTCCACAGTGCTGTTCAGTATTTGTAAGTTAAATATTTACTGTTCTCGTATGTACTGTACTTGTAAGCACTTAAATAAAGTTAAATCATTAAATAAAGCCTTGTAACCAGATAACCCGAATTATATGATTACCCATGATCGGCGTCGAATATTGCCTTTTTTGTTTGTTCGTTAAACTCTTACTGTACTGCTTTTCTACAGTAGTGTATTTGTAAGTTAAATATTTACTGTTCTGGTATGTACTTTTAAGCAATTAAAGCATTAAATAAAGCCTTGTAACCAGTTAACCTGATTTATATGATTACCCATGATCGGCGTCGAATATTGCCTTTTGTTTGTTTGTTCGTTAAAGACTTATAATAAGAGAAAAATACATTTTTGTCTTGGTATCTTTACCTATTTGCTCAGGTTTGCTGTAATGGTTTGCAACTTGTAGAAAACTGTGAAAACTTTCGGGAAGTGAACGAAAATCTGGGACATGACCTTGACTTCACCGTCTCATGTATCATCTGTCACGTAACTGTCAGTTCACCACCGGCTATCGTGATGAGTGGATGTACGATTTTTTCGCTCGTGGCCATGCCTAACCACACATAGTTACACCCATTATCTCGACCCAGACAGAAAATACAACCTTTTTCCTCCCTTGCAAGACACAAACAACCACCCTGTTTACGAGACAGCAATATATATTGCGAAAATAACAAGGTAAAATGATAAAGATGAACGTAAAATGATTGAGAAAGATGAACATGTTATGACGGAAGAAATACGTTTTCCCTGTCTGTAAACGTATTTATTTCTGCTTTGTATCTGTATTCGTAATAATTAGTCTTATTGTTAGTTCTGAAACTGCATTACGATTCTATTTTTAGCCATTCTCGTGGTGTGGGAGCTGGAAGTTGTGACACAACTTCCTTATTGCTAATCGGACTGACCCTCCACTTTATTCTCCCGTGGCAGTCTAGCCTTGGAGGACGTGCAGTTTTCTCATTTAGGACTGAAAATTCAACTCTTTCGCTCCCTTTTCCAAGCATGGGCACAACGATAACGTAAAAAATAACTCGAAACTACCATAAACATATATCAAAAAGGTGAAAATGTATTCATAACATTTTTTTTTTCCAGCCATTCCTAACAGATTATGTACTGAAATCATTCGATATCACAGTACTGCATTTCTAAGTTAAATATGTACTGTTCTGGTATGTGCTTGTAAGTTAAAGCACTGGTACCAGTTAACCTAATTTATTACCTATGATCGGCGTCGGAATGTTTCCTTGTGTTTACGTACAGTATTTGTGTGTTGAAGTTTTGCTCAGGAGTACTGTATTTGTGAGTTATAACATTAAATAAACCTTCTAACCACTTAAAGTGCTTTCTAGTGACAGATAACAGCAAAACAACGCATTTGGGGGGTCTAGGGAGCAAAATACGGAATAGTTTAAATATACGCGATTTCGCACCTAACACGGCACGGTAGGAACGAAACCCTCGTGTTCCGTGCGAGTTACCTGTACAAGTTAGTGCTGGCTGAGTATTGTTGGCATACTTTTGCACATGCCTGTACATCACAAACAGGTGCAGTAAGTCCTGGTTATATGCCACAGATGCTAGCAAATACAGGGTGGTTCTTATATAACATGTCTGATCCCATGTGTTTTGTTGTTGCATTTTGAAATATACCTTACCCCATCCTTAAGTGGGAAGAAGAGGCTAGGATGAAGATGATGATTGCAGTGATTATTTTAATAATAATGAATGCTGATTATTGTATTGATTTTGATTATAATGATGATTGATGTGGTGAAGGCTCAGTCAGCATTACCATCTGTACCTTGCATTGTTTTCTGTTTCCCGTAACCCTTTCTTACTTTATAGTGAGTGCTTGTTTGCATCCATTGTTTGCATTTTTTTTTATCAAGTAATTTAATATCTCTTCTTGCATTTGCTTCAGTAATTGTTTAAAGTTCACTCATTTTAGTAAGCAGAAATTTTTGCCCTCCTCTGACATTATCTACTGCCACCGTCGGGGGGGGCCAGAAACAAATTAACTCCATGTTGCACTGTCATTGCTATTTGACTGCCCACTCTCCAACTCACCCCCCACCCCCCCCACCCTCGTATCTCTCCACTCCATTCTTCCATCTCTGTCATGGTCTCCCTGCCTTCCCTCCCCCTCCAGATCATTCACATACCTTCTAGTCATTCTCTCATTCACCATCCTCTATATGGCCAAAGTATTTCATCTAATAGCACCACAATACATCTTTACTTCCTCATTTGTATATTTGTCTGTCCATAAAACTCCACACATTCCTCACTTCATTTCCACTTCTCTCACTCTTGTGTCCTTCCAGCAGGATTCAAGCCTCGCTTCCATGCTTACTTCCCAATTCCTCATCACAGCTTTCAGTGATCCAACAACTTTTCT
Organism: Coenobita brevimanus; assembly: GCF_032717465.1. Classification (NCBI taxonomy): domain Eukaryota; kingdom Metazoa; phylum Arthropoda; class Malacostraca; order Decapoda; family Coenobitidae; genus Coenobita; species Coenobita brevimanus. Next base: position 4,673,678 of record NC_137068.1, on the reverse strand, counting down.
ACCCTGCTGTACCCCTTCAAGCACTTCCATCCTCACTTATCATTGTAAAGTACAGTACAATCCCAGCAATCCGGTATCCAGACAAACGGAATACTCAGAACAACGGGAAAATTCAAGGGCTGGTAAAAATGTCAGTAAGTTATAACTGTGCGCCAATTTGAATGGACCGCCAAACCGCCGTTTGATTGTGTCACACGAGGCTGGGGGAAGTCAGACAAAGCGAGGTGAAGGCATTTCCGGCTGATGTAAATCCCTAGCAAATCCTCATAACCACCCCTCCTCTCCCCCTCTTTCCCCTACTTGAATTCAGTCATCCTCCACACCTTCCAAAAATCACCAGTCTGCGTTTTGCCACCAGACAGTAAACAAGGTCTCTTGCTATTGTGTTCCTCTGATAGACGGTAATTTGTACACTCCAAAATGTCTAAAGTGCAAACTAAACGTAAGCGTATCGTGCTTACCTTGAAACAGAAGCTGGACATATGCAACAGACTTGAAAAAGGCGAACATTATAAAACACTAATGGCTGAATATAAATGTTAATAGGAATAAAAGTTTACTTTGTTGGAAGAAAAATAAATAAATAATATGCCTGCATTTCATACATACATCATTTATTTTATTTTCTGCAAAACAGCTGAGTGGCGGGTGAGGGGTGCAGTGATGGAGGTCAGGTAGGGAAGAAGAAGAACAGTCGGAAACGTAAACAAACTCACGTGGGGGCACAGGTGTTGTGATAATTCTACAGTGCAGTCTTAACACATCATCAGTTCACTAATAAATGTTCAAGCTTTTATTTCTATATTTTATTTTTCAATTTTTATGAGTACAGTACATATAATGAATACAGTAATTCGGTAAACAATGGACTGGTGTAATTTGCAGTACTGCTAGTTGCTAGACATTGCACACGTGCGTTATGACCATGGTGTGTGTTTACAAGGCAGTTTTTCAGGCGGAATCTCTTAGTGTAACCCCTAATGTGACTGGTGGGTACCTGAACTATATTTACTGCTGTGATAGCCTTTGTATAGATTTGACTTGAAAATCAGAAATACGGGAAAAATCTGTAACCGGGAAGGTAAATTCCCCAAGCCACCCGGTTAACTGGGATTGTACTGTACTTGGATGCACTCCCAATATATATTTCCTCACCATCCAGTCTCACTGTGTGTGCTGTTATTTCCCTCAAGACCATAACTTTACCCATACATACGTTCTCTTTTGTATTCTGTTTCTTATGTACATCCTCAGACTCATCACCAAGCCTTGCAGTTGATATTCCCCACAGTACAGTATCATCAGCAAGCAACAGTTATGGAAGTTTCCTCACCTTACCCTCTCTCATTAGACACTCCAATATATTCACATCCTCGCCTATTATCTCTCTTATAGCTCCATCCATATACAAATTGAACAGCCACAGAGACATGACAAAATGAGACATGACACACGCAGACGTGACAGACAGAAACATCACTCGCAACAGCATGGCACAAGGTATGACACTGAGGCATGACACAAACATGACACAAGGAGACATGAGATTTTTGTCCTTGTGCAGATTCATTTCCCATACCTCATTGGCGGAATAAGATAGCATTGTGGCCAAACATCCGTTCTATAGCACTTCGTCATGACTAGCACCACGTTAGTCTTGTTTCAACTAGCATTTACGTAGGAAAGATGGTAATTTAATCCCCAGTTAAACAGAGTATACAGTCATCAAAATACATGCATCCCCCATACCCGCAGACTGAGCCGACAGCACACCAGATATATATGGGCGGCTCTGTATTATGGTTTAGTTAATTGTGGGCTGCTGTTGCTTTGGTCCTGTATTCCTCTGTAGCAGTGCTGTAACCAAACCACTTCCCTGAACCAATATAGCATCAATTTCACGATTTTTGCCGATACAATATTTGCTCCAGGAGTAAAACAGTGTCAGTTGTTTGTAGCTTATCTGTGTGTGCTGATCATCTTGCTTCTTGAATGAGATGTTGCTATATGAGCTGAGAAATTTTGCTAATATTATATGCATGTCATTTTCCAAAGTAGACTGCTGAAAGATGCACACACGTCTGAAAAAAATTATTAGAGGATAATCCTTGTTGTAAGAATTTTGGAGCTTAACTCTCATCTGAAAGCTCATATTGCCTCTTTTCTTTCATTAAATTCCAGTGTTTAGTGTCTCCAGCATTGACTGCAATTGTTTGTTGTTAAAATGAGCCTGGGACCACCACAACAGCAGGTATTATCAGAGCAAAAGATCGTAAATAAATGTGGCATATAAAAGGACTTCGCAAAAAGCCATAGTGCTTTTTTAGCCAACAATAAAAATAGGTGTTCTGCATATATTATCCTTCCTAAAGTATTGATGTTGGGTGCATATATTATCCTTCCTGAAGTATTGATGTTGGGTGCATATATTATCCTTCCTAAAGTATTGATGTTGGGTGCATATATTATCCTTCCTGAAGTATTGATGTTGGGTGCATATATTATCCTTCCTGAAGTATTGATGTTGGGTGCATATATTATCCTTCCTGAAGTATTGATGTTGGGTGCATATATTATCCTTCCTGAAGTATTGATGTTGGGTGCATATATTATCCTTCCTGAAGTATTGATGTTGGGTGCATATATTATCCTTCCTGAAGTATTGATGTTGGGTATTGTATTATATTTGTATGCCTATTTTTATGCCCATTTTCTTGTTTTGCATTATTATTATTGCCATGTCATAGTCATGTACTGAACAGTCTGCCACAGGAAAAAGTATGCTGAAAAAAATGTGTACTCTTGTCCTTCTTTGGTTGATTTTAATTGGCAGCAGGTCGGCTATGAAACTGTCATCCTCAGTCTGTATTTCCCCCTGCCCATGACCTCCAGTCCTGTAAATAAAGTGTGTGCGGGTATTTCTGAATTAACGGATCTTGCATTTGGCTCTTTTTTTTTTTATGTATTGTTTCTTGCAGCCTTTATTTTTTTCATCTCTGCATTAGCAAGAGAAATATATTGCCCTAAATAGCACTGAGAATTTAAAACTAACAAGCATGCATAGTTAACATCCATTTATGTCAAAGATTAATGAGCATCTTGAGTTGTGTCCGTTCATTTATATCGAAGAACAACAATCATTTTGAGTTTATTCCCTTCATTAAACATAGCAGTTGAATCCCGTCATTTATGTCAGAGATTAATGAGTTGAGATTTTTCCCTGCATATATACAAATATTTGTCATTAATACGGTTTATGTGTTTTGTTAACATTTTTTTTCCTGTGGCTGACTGTGTGTATATATTGATGTGGGTGTGTTTTTTGGTGCCTGTTTATTTCTGTTGATTTATTCTATAGTCAGTTTGCTTTTGCCTGACAGAGATTCATAACCTCTAGCTTGGATTATGGCCAAGTGTAGTCAGACTGGAGAGTTAATTTGACTCGTAATCAAGGAGTCTCATTCCTACTTCATCACTAAGGTTTATCAGATTTTATGTAGCCACAAAGCTCCATAACCTTTAGCTTGGATTATGGCCAAGGATAGTCAGATTGGAGAGTTAGTTTAAATAGTAACCAAGGAAACTCATCCCTACCTCATCACTAAGGCCTGTTGAATTTTATACACTAATGATTTAGTACAGTACTGATGTTATAAAAGTTGCCTTGTTTTGTCAGATGAAAATAAACTGACTGTTGTTATGTATTTGTTGAAATGTAATATATCTTTATTCTTTTTTGTAATAGTGTGGGCATGTGAGTCCTTGTAATGTCATCTTCAGGTGTTTAAAATTTTATAACTATATGGGACGATCCTACGGTGCCCAATGGACTGAACTGTTTTGATATATTATTTCATATCACACAGTCATTTGCCATATTTTCCTCACCATGTGCAAGAACTAATTTGCCTGACCGGTCCCTAATGTCTGTTAACCCATGGCATCTCAGAAATCAGCAATATTTTGTGATGAGCAAATTATTTTGTGCAGTATGCAATGTTTAGTTTGGCAGACTGTGTTGTATACAGTTGTAAGCTCTCCAACATAGCCAATTGTTTATACATAGAACCATCCTTTTGTTTATTCTAAGGCTATGCTGTGGATATTTCTCCTTCTTTGTTGCTTTTTCTTAGTTTGTGGATCTTTGGGTGTTTGTGATGGTGTTGGTCTGTTGGGTTGGGTTGTTGTGGTTTATGATTCTAGAGAGAGAAAAAAAATATATAAATGATAGTGATTTAATATCAGTGTTGAAATGAGCAAGGATGTGCGATGTCCCTATTGTGTGTGTGTGTGTGTGTTTGTGTGTGTGCTGAAGATTTTGAACTTGAATGGTGAGTGAATGAGTGTCAGAGTCATTTCAGTGGGATTGCAGTTGGCTAGTTTCTCCCTCTTGTGGGTTTCGTCCTTGATTTATGGGCCCTATACATTTCATCCATATGTATGAAAAAATGAATAGGGTGGTAATGACTGCTTGAAAAAAGAAAATGGTTATAATGATTGAAAAATATTTGCTTGTGATGATTGATTTTCCATTTCACTAGGCATGATACTGATAGTTCCTCCCCTTAATGCTTGTTCATTCTTTGTTCTTTGCTCGCACCTCAAATATTTCTATCAGGAGAGAGAGAAATTGGGAGAGAGACCCTGTTTTTGTAATGCTAAAAATCATTACAGGTCTCTGACCCTCCCATCACCTCTATTGACAGTCTCCCACCTTCCCATCAAGCAGACAAAGTAATTCTTATGATAATTCCTTTGTCAATAGATGATAAACGTATTAGATCAAGATTATGCCGTTTTGAAGAACATTTGCTGTATATTAGTAAATCTTGGCTTGTAATCCCACTTGACTGACTACAGAAATCCTGGCAGCCCCAAACATGTGTTAAAGATTTGTCTTTTGTGATAGTGTGGTGTGGTGTGGGACGAGGCTTTACACTGTGGTACATCTGGTGAGTGTTTGGTGGTGTGGTGTGGTGTGATAGTGTGTGTGGTGCATGTGTGTGGTGTGGAAGGAGGCTTTATATTGTGGTAAATGTGTGTTGTGGTGTGGCAGGAGGCATTACACTGTGGGCATAGTGTATTGTCTGTGAGTTATATATTGTGTTGGCACTGAAGTAGAAAGATGATGATTGTGTTGAAGTCTGATTATACTCATTTCACTCTAACTTGGCACAGATTTTCATGTTTTTGCAGCTTTTTTTAACATTTCCTAGTGGCAGAAACAAAATATTACAGATCTACGTTATTTCTGTAGCTTTTCATCATGACAGGCATCATATTTTAATGCTTGTTTACTGTATTCTTACAACTCACCATTCATGAGAGAGCATAAGCCATTTTTAAACCAAGTTAGAGTAGAGAGAGAGAAACAGGTGTAATTGTGTTTCTTTGGGTATGGTTGTGTCTGAAGGGTGGGTGTCTCATGATGGTTTTTGAAGGCTTTTGTTGCGTGATTGTAGTGGCCTTGTATATCTAGGTAGTAGCTATGTACCGTCTGAAATAGTAGAAATAAAATTAGAAAAAACAAGTGGATGGCGGCCACAGCCACTGGCGGACTGCACGTAGGCTTCCAGTATTGCAGATGGTCGGAGCCGGTGACCTGTACTGTGAAATTCCATATGCTTTTCACAGCACAGTTCCTTCTGAATGGGGGCCGTTTTAGGGGGGAGAAAAAAAATGTATCAAATATATCTTTGTGAAATTTAATGCTGGGTGTAGGATGAGAACAGATGTTTTTGAAGCACCAGTTGTAGTTTTTGAAAGGGTGTAGTTGCTGGGTAGTGACAATACACAGTAGCTAAAACAAGTATCAGTGCAGGAGGGGGTCAGTGTTGCCAAAATTCTGAATGTAACAAGTGATCAGGAGGGTTGATGTACGTGCTGTCATGCACCCTCAATTTAGTGTTCCCGTACAAGAACAGATTACATTTGATTACTGTTATTATAGGAAGACAGTTCTTACCACAGCTGATATTTGGCGTATGTAGTCCATCTGTCTGTAGCTAGACACCATGATCCGATAAGGGGTGGTCAGTTGTCTTGGAGTTGGTTATTTTACAGGGAGAGGCACTAACCCCCTGCCAAGAACTTGTTCACACACAGGGAACACATAGTTGGGTTATGTGGTTACCACCCAGTATTGTAAATGGTTTCCTGGCTTTAAAGAAACCTTTAGGCTTGTCACATAATGTAAAGCCACCTGCAAAGGGGAAAAAAAGAGTAATAAAAGTGACTGAATGGATTTATATAGCCCTGGAGTTAATGCATACAAGTTGCTTTGACACTGAATGCCACCAAGTTTGTTATTCAGGAACCTGATTCACAAAACACCTCACTGCTGGAGCTCTGCCAGGACCAGCTTGTGGCAATATCACATTTCACAGTATTAACTCCTTTAGGATGCCATCTCAGATGCTTATCAATACAGAGAGAAATTATGTGCTGTTTAGAAAGAGTGGTTACCATTTACTGGAAGATATATGCCACTACAAAATGGAAGGTCAGGTTTTTACATGATAATTGCATCGTGAAATGTATTAGTGTGAAAAATATCATAAAGCTGTTTCCAGTATTACAAGCTTGATGCCCCGGATATTATCACCCTAAATCTCCAGTCTTAAAATGCAGTGTGCCCAGGCAACTCAAAATGAAAGGATCTTGAATTTGGCTTTTTTTTTTTTTTTTTTTTTTTTTTTTTTTTTTGAGGGAACAATCATGTGGAGTTCTGTTCCTTCTTTGCATTATTTAAAAAAAAAAAAAAAAAAAAAAAGCATGTACAGATACTTGTTTTAGCCGCTTAACAGTATGAAAATACTGTATATGCTTTTCGGAACACAGTCCCTTTAGGACGAAGGTCGTTTAAGTAGGGGAAAAAAATTGCAAGAGGTGTTATGTTAGGTAGAGGAAAAAGAAAAGTGTGCTGGGTATAGGAAAAAGAGGGAAGTGTAGTGCTGCATATAGGAAGAATAAGGAAGTGTAGTGCTGGATATAGGAAGAAGAGGGAAGTGCACTGTAGTGTTGGGTAGGGGAGGAAGAGGGAGGTGTAGTGTTGAGTAGAGGAGGAGGAGGAGGAGGAAAGTGTAGTGTTGGGTATTGGAGGAAGAGGGAGGTGTTGTGTTGAGTAGAGGAAGAAGAGGAAAATATAGTGTTAGAGGAGGAAGACGGGTGTTGTTGAGGCAGTGCATGTAGTGCTGAAGGTTTTGAATGGCTGTAGTGGCTAGGTAGTGAATATGTACAGAATAAATTATTAACTGAAGAAAAGGAAAAATGAAACAAAAATGGTTGCACATTTTATTTGGATGGAGGTCACTTTGTAATTAATTTGGGGCATTGGTCAAGTGATAGGTCTAGTACAACTTCCTTGGTAGTTTGAGTGGCCATAATGCTTTTATTTTCCTTTGACAAAGTGGGGCCAGACTGGAGGGTCAGTTCAACTAGTAATCAAGGAGACTCATTCCTGTTTTATTACTAAATTTCACTGTTTCATGGGATTGGTCCAGTTCTGTCAGATAAAAATAACTTACTATGAAGAGGTACATAGTGAAGCTGGGGGGAGGAGGCAGCTTTATTAGTCAGTGTGCAGGTCTTTTTGGGGTGTGGTGGTGGTTTATGCGTTCGTGATTTTCTGGAGTCCCTTGGTTGTCCTGTGTCTGTGTACTTAACCATGATGGATCTTTGCCATTGAGAACATCAGCTGGTATTGTATTGGTGTTGAGATTGAATGGGAAAGTCATGGAGTTGATAATTACGAAGCACTTGCGTAGAGAAAAATGTGTGAGGGTAGTCAGGATTCCAGTGGCTTAAATGGTCAGTGAGTGAACATCTGGCCCGTTTTACTGGACATGGCCTGGTTACATTGGTGCCACCACATGAAGGTGTCTGCCTAGCACCACATTTTTATAACAACCGGCTGCGGAAGGTGAGAATCGGGGGTAGGGTTGCGAGAGGCAGACTGAAAAAGACCTGGAATGAGGTCATAGTGTGTGAACTCAGGGATAAGGAACTGAATAGGGTGGCTGCCAGAGATCAAGCAGCCATTAGGTGACCAAGGCCATTGCAGGCATGTTGGAGCCTTTACAAATGATGTATGACCAATACGAAAATACCGAACCACTTCTACAGGCCCACCATGCACTCATAATTTCAAGGTTATTTAAGAAGCTCAGTAAATATGTGCATAGGATTGAATTATATTAAAACACATCATCTGAGATGTAGGGGCACATTTTCCACACTATTACAAACTAAATACCGGTATATGTAAATTGTGAGTTTTGTTTGTGTGTAATGCCAGCAAAAGTAATTCCTCATTTAATAATTGATATATATCCCCGTAAATTGCTGAATGGTGAACATTGCATGAAGTTAGGGTTAGGTCCCAGCAAGAGGGACTTTTTCTCAAGCATTTAAGGATCATATGCAAGACAGTAAATATCAAGACATGTATTTGTGTTAAATTTAAATTAGTAATATTTTTATATGAATTAATTTTGACCTTTCACAGCACACCCTTGAGATTAAGAAGCATATTATGTGAAAAGTGTTTGTATTTTTGACTGACAGACTGAGAGAGAAACCGTGCTTAGTGAAAGTATCTTAAATGGGGAAATACTGATAGGGGTTTGCCAGTAAGTTATTATTATTATTTGACTAACAAGCAGTTTCCGAAGCAACTAATGATACCTCTTGTTGGCATTATACTACAAATGAAAACATTTGAGTGTTTATTCTGTGTTTTAGTATGTCATAGAGTTAAGTATTGTATTAGGCTCCCTCCCTCCATCTGCTTCCTCTTTTCCTCCTCTTCCTCCTTGTTCTTCTCTTCCTTCCTTTTCCTTTCCTCTTCCTTCCTCCTCCTCCTCCTCCTGTCCTCTTCCTCTTCCTCTCCTCTCCTCTTCCTCCTCCTCTCCTCTCCTCTCCTCTTCCTCTCCTCTTCCTCCTCCTCTCCTCTTCCTCCTCCTCACCTTACCACCCATCCAACCTCTCAACCACAACCACCCTGCAGCCCACCCTACCACCACCACGTTGCAACTCACCCTACCACCACCACCCTGCAACCCACCCTACCACCACCACCCTGCAACCCATCCTACCACCACCACCCTGCAACCCATCCTACCACCACCACCACCACCCTGTAACCCACCCTACCACCACCACCACCCTGCAACCCACCCTACTACCTCCCCTTACTATACTCTGCCGGATGTCTCCTGCTGTCCCTGCCATCCATGTCCTGTCACTCCTGTCCTGCCATCACTTACCTTCCCTGCACCCTTGCACTGTTCTCTCCCCTGCACCCTTGCAATACACAGCCCTGCACCCTTGCAGTACAGCCCTGCCCTCCTCAACACCCTTGCAATACACAGCCCTGCCCTCCCCTGCACCCTTACAATACACCCTGCCCTGCCCTGCACCCTTGCAATACAGCCCTGCCCTGCCCTGCACCCTTGCAATACACAGCCCTGCCGTGCCCTGCACCCTTGCAATACACAGCCCTGCCCTGCCCTGCACCCTTGCAATACACAGCTATGCCCTCCTCTATACCCTTGCAATACAGCCATGTCCTCCTCTACACTCTTCCAATACACAGCTGTGCCCTCCCCTGCACCCTTCCTATGCTCTGGCATGTCTCCGCTGCCCTGCTGTTACCGCCATCCCTAGCCTGTCCTGTCCCATCATCCCTGTCATGTCATCCTTTACATGTCCTGCCTTGTCATCTCTTACCTGCCCTGCCATGACTTGCCATCCCTGTCTTATCCTGCCATGTCTTACATGCCCTGCACCCATGCATTGTCCTCCCCTCCCTTCCCCTGCACCCATACTATGTCCTGCTGTTCTTTTCCTGCCAGCCCTGTCATGCTATCTCTTTCTTCCCCTGCACCCTTGCTATGCCCTGCCATGTCCTGCACTCTTGCTGTACCCGGTCATACACTCTGCTGCACACTTACTTTGCCCTGCTATTCTTGCTTTGCTCTTCCCTTCCCTGCCGTCTCTACTATGTTCTGCTGTTCTTGCCTTGCTCTGTCTAACCCTGCCAACTCTGCTGTGTTTTGCTGTTCTTGCCTTGCTCTGCCATCTCTGCTATGTTCTGCTGTTCTTGCCTTGTTCTGTCCTGCCCTGCCATCTCTGCTGTTCTTGCCTTGCTTTGTCTTTCCCTGCCATCTCTGCTATGTTCGGTTATTCTTGCCTTGTGGCCTGCCCTGCTGTTTTTGGCTTGTGTCTTGTCCTGCTGTTCTTGCCCTGCCATCCCTCTTGAGATACTCACCTTTATCTGCAGTGCTGTCCTTCCTCTGCCCTGCTCTCATTTGCTGCTCTATTCTTCCCTCCCTTGCCTTGCCCCTTGTGTAATTTGCATAGGTTCTGTTGGAATAGTGCTCAGTTATGTATTGTGTGATGGTTTTTCCCTTTCTGTCAGGATTTTCTTTTTATGTGATACGTTTATGGGGCAGTGATTAGAATGTCATGTATTTTAAGGTTTTCACTCTTGACAAGGCCAAAATTTTAATCCCTTTCAAGCTTGTTTTTCCATAGCTCCCTGGCAGAACATTAGTTCTGTTGCTCTATATCCCCTCTATATATCACTTCACAACTAGCACCATATTATCATCTGGTTTCAGCTTGGTATTGAAGAGGAAGAAAGAGCTATTTCAAGCCTAGTTGAAGTTGTTTCATTGACTAGAAAAGAGGTGCTTAACGTGAGGATGGGAGAAAGCAGTCTCATAGTCGTGTGGAGGTCTTGTGGTGTGGTGGTGCTTTAGGATGTTAACATTTTTGGGTTGGTGTGGAGAGGAGCCCAGCTTGTATCAAAGGTTCATTGTCATCCAGAGGTAGCGACTCTTAGTGTCTTTAAGACATAAGTTTACGAGTTGCCTTTATACTGATGCTTGTAGGTTTTTGTGTGGGTATCCGAAGTAAGTCCAGGAGTTTGAGACATCTAGATTAGGAGTGATTGAAATGGAAGACTTTAGGTGCATTTGAGATTTTTATCAGGAATGAAAATAGTGATTGCTGATTTAGTTGATGCAGGAGTCATTCTGTTATGTGTATGCTAGTGTTTGAGTAACTGTTGGTACTGTTTGACATGAGCTGCTGTTTATTTAGTGTGGTGCTACGAAAGAGCAGCTTGGTCATCTGTATAGGACAGTACTGTTACCAAAGAAAGGAGGAGGAGGCAAGTTGTGAAGTGTTGGTGAGAGGATTTAGCAGCACAAAGACTGAGTAACTGAACAGCACTGGTGTGCATGTAGCACACTGGCACTGTTAAGTGTTAAATTACTCTTGCAGTACGATCATCCACTACAAGTTTCAAGGTTGTTGGGGCACCTCAAAATACATACAATAAAATTAACACATTCGTTTAAAACTTAAAGGCACTTTCTGCACAGTATTACAATTGTATTTTTTAAGTTATTTCTTACTCTTGTAAAATGCCAACAAAAAGTATCTTATAAACAGCAATTCCTCACTTAACAATGAAGACATATGCCTAAAAATTATTTTATTAGGTGAAAATTGATCCAAGTGATGGTTAGGTTCTGCCAATACAAGATAAATCCATATAAAAAAAAAATACCAGTGTATCTGTCCAATAAATTCTAATGCATAGACATGGAAGGAAGTAAATTTTTTAGAGTGCAGGAACAAGCTTTTGTGATACTGTATTAACCTCAGTCATTCACCACACATCTTTACAGCATAATTATGTGAAAATTGTTCATAATTTGGCCAACAGTTTTGTTGTGAAAAATGTTAGGTGAAAGCTTGTTAAATGAGGAATTTACTGATAACTCTGGTTTCACTTTTTTTTTTTTTTTTTTTTTTTTTTTTTTTTTTTTTTTTAAGTCATGGACATAAGTTTCTGTATGATTCCACAGTTTAGTCTTAGGGCAAGTTTCACAGTTTCCACCCTGACATTTCACATTAAATAGGATCATTAGTAATAAACAACAAGTTACTTCACACTTTAATCAGATGTTTCTGAGTGTCCACACGGATGCGTCACGTGAATCATTTACAGTAATAATAACGTGAAGAGGATGATAATGGTAGTATTGACAATATTGTTGAAGATATGAAAGTTTAATATATTTTAAAAAATGCTTTAATAATAGTGGCCAACAGGAACAGTTGATGTCCCTGACTCAAGGGTATTTTGTAATTCCATATTAATCATAATAACAAAGCTAAGCATTTACTGTAAAGCATAATTGTTTATTAAAAAAAAAAAAAAAAAATGAGCATTGTACCTCAGTTTGAGAGATTTTGCACTTTATTGTACCTCAGTTTGAGAGATTTTGTTTGCACTTTATTTTTGTTTGTTCTGTTTGTTTTGTATTTGATCATGCTTCTTTCTTACCCTCATCCTCTCCTTCCCCTCATCCTCTCCTTCCCCACCCCTCTCCTTTATATTTTTCATCTTCAGTTTCCACACCCTCATCTTCCTTCTGTGTTTTCAACCTCATTCTCCACTTCACCTCCTCTTTGTCTTTATCTCCTAATTTCTCTTGTTCATCTTCTCGCTTTTCCCCCTCCTACTATTTTCCACATGCTCATCATTCTCTTTCCTCACCCTCAGTCTCCACTGCACCTCCTCCCTCCTTCTCCTCTGTCTTCTGATTTTTCTTCATTTGGTCATTTTCCTCTCCTACAGTTTTCCCCGTCCATCTCCCTTCTTTTACTCTTTTTCTCCTTCTCTTACTCTTTCTCCTCCCCCCTTCCTCTCCCCTCTGTTCTTCACCCTTTCCTCCATGTTCTCTTCAGTTCTTTTCCTGTTCATCTACCACTCGTCTGCTCTTCTTCCTCCCTCTCACCTTTTCATCTTTTCCTCCTCTTCCTCTTTTCCTCCTCCTCATCCTCCACCTACCTCATTTTCTACACACACTTCCTCCTTTCCCTCTTCTGCTCCTCCAGCTTTCCTCCTCCTCCTCCTTCCATTCATCTTCTCTACCTCCTCCTTTCCCTCTCATTTCACTCTCCCCCTCCCCCTGTCTTCTTCCATCCTTTTGTTCTTCCTTTCTTCTACTCTCTCTCTCGTCTGCCTCTTCTCCTTTTCCTCTTCTACCTGTCCTTCCTTCTGCTCTCCCTCTTCGTCTCTAACTTCCCTCTTCCTGTTATACTCCCTCTCTTGCTCTTCCTACTATCTTTCTCCATTTCCTCTATCATTTCTTCTCTTCCCCTTATTCCATTTCTCCTCCCTCTCACCTTGCTTTCTCCACCACTCATCTTTTCCTCTTCCATCTCCTATTTATCTTCCCCTTATTCCATTTCTCCTCCCTCTCACCTTGTCTTCTCCACCACTCATCTTTTCTTCTTCCATCTCCCATTTTTCATTCTCTTCATCTCCCATTTCCCTTAATTTTTCTCTACTCGTCTTCCCCCTCCACCTCCTGAATCACTGCCACCCCTTCCTCCTACTCTTCCCCCACTTTTCCTCTTAACCCTCCCTTTCATTTTCCCTTTTGTCATCTACCTCAACCCCCTCCTCTTTTCTTGCACCTCCCATTCTCTTCTCTGTACAATTCTTTCCTCCTGGTCTTTTGTCTTTTCCTCCTCTTCTATATTCCTTCCACATCCTGCTTCACCTCTCCACCCCTGTTCTTCCTCTTCCTTTTTTCCTGCCCATTCATTTTCTCTTGCACCCCCCCTTCTTCCTGCTCCTCTCATTGTTTTTCTTCTCCACATTCATTCTTTTCCTATCCGATCTTCCTTATTCCTCCCCCCCCCCCTTTCATTTCCTCTTCTAACCCTCCATCCTCATATGTTCTAGCCCTGTTTCCTCACCTTTTCCACATTTTCTTTATGTTCTTCCACTCCAACTTCTTTTCTTCATCTTGTACCTCTTCTACTTCCCCCTGCTTACTCTCCTCGTCTTACTTCCCCTTCCTCCTCCTCCTGTTGTACTTCTCCCCCCTTCCTCTTGTACTACTTCTACTTCTCCCTCCTCGTTCCTCTCCTTCTCTACCCTTCCTCTTCTTCTACTACTACCTCCTCCTATACCCCCCCCCTTGCTCTCCTTTTCTACCCCTCCCTCCCTCCTCTTACATCCCCCTTCCTTTTCTACCCCTCCCTTTCCTTTTATATCCCCCTTCCTTTTCTACCTCTCCCTCTCCTCTTATATCCCCCTTCCTTTTCTACCCCTCCCTCTCCTTTTATATCACCCTTCCTTTTCTACCTCTCCCTCTCCTCTTATATCCCCCTTCCTTTTCTGCCCCTCCCTCTCCTCCTCTTATATCCCCCTTCCATCTCTACCCCTCCCTCTCCTCTTATATATCCCCTTTCCTTTTCTACCCCTCTCTGCTTTTACCCCCCTTCCTGTCTTCATGTCCCTCCTCTTCTACCCCTCCCTACCTCTCCTATTCTTAACTCCCCCTTCCTCTCCTCTTACCCCTCACCATTCTTCTATCCTCCCCTCCTTTTCTGCCTCTACTCTTCTGTCCCCCCTTCCTGTCCTCTTTCTACCCCCCCCTTGCTCTCTTCTACCCTACCTTCCTCTCTCTTACCACTCTCCATTCTTCTACTCCCCCTCTGTCTTCTATCCCTCCCTCTTCTCTCCTCATCTACCTTCCCTTCCTCATTTCTACTCTTCCCTTCATCTTGTACCCCTCCCCTTCCTCTCCTACCTTCCTTCCTTTGCCCCCCCCCCTTCCTGTCCTCTTTCCTCTCCTGAATATCCCTACCTCTCCTCTTCTATCCCCCATTCCTCCCCTCTTGTACCCCATCTTAATCTCCTCTTACCCCTCTCCATTCTACTTCCCTTCCTGTTCTACACCCCCCCGCTCTTTTCTGTCCCTCTCCTCTTCTACCCCCCCCCCTTGCTCTCCTTTTCTACCCCCCCCCCTTGCTCTCCTCTTCTAACACTCTCTACCTTTTCTCTTCTCCTATCCTCCTTAACACCCCTCCATTCTTCTGCCCCCCCTTCATCTTCTGTCCCTCCCTTCCTCTCCTGTCTCCTGTTCTACTTCCCCTTCCTCTCCTTTTTTTTTAACTTTCATGTAGATTGTGCTGTGTGTACTGTAGACAGCAAATAAAATGGTGTATTCTTGCCAGCACGATAATTTTATTTAATTCTTGCCGACTCCAAACGATTTTAATTCTTCCTGGGGAGAGGAGGAGGGGTAGGGGGAAGAAGAGGGAGGAGGAAGGGAGAGGAGAAGAGGGAAGGAGAGGAAGAGCAAGAGGGAGGAGGAGAAGACAAGAGTGAAGGAGAGAAGAGGAGGAGGAGAAGACAGGAGAGAGGGGAAGCAGGAGGAGGGAGAGGAAGAGCAAGAGGGAGGAGGAAGAGCAAGAGGGAGGAAAAGAGGGGAGAGGAAGGGAGGGAAAGCAGAGAAGAGGGAGGGAGGGGGGAGGAGGAGGAAGAGCAAGAGGAGAAGAGGGAGGGGGAAGGAGAGGAACAGCAAGGGGAAGGGGGAGGAGAAGAGGGAAGGAGAGGATGAGAAGAGGGGGGGGGACGGGAGGAGGAGAGGAAGAGCAAAAGGGAGGGAGGGAGAGGAAGAGCAGGTGGGGGAGGAGAAGAGGAAGACCAAGAGGGAAGGAGAGGAGGAGGAGAAGACAGGAGAGAGGGGGAGGGGAAGCAGGAGGAGGGAGAGGAAGAGCAAGAGGGAAGAGGGAGGAGAGGAAGAGCAAGAGGAAGGAGGAGGGAAGGAAAGGAAGAGCAAGAGGAACAGAGAGAAGGGGGAACGAGAAGGAAGATGAAAGAAGAGGAAGATGGAAAGAGAGGAGGAGGAGAAGAGGGAAGAGGAAGAGGGGAAAAAGGAAGGAGAGGGAGGGAGGGGGGAGCAGGAGGAGAAGAGGGAAAGAAAGGAAAAGCAAGAGGGAGGGGGAGGAGAGGAAGATAGAGAAGGAGGAGGAAGATGGAGGAGGAGGAAAGAAGAATAGGAAGATGGAGGAGGAGAGGAAGAGAAGAGGAGAGGAAAAGGAGGGAAGGGGAGAAGAGGTAGAAGGAAGGGGAGAAGAGGTAGAAGGATGGGGAGGAGAGAAAGAGAGAGGAGGAAGGGATGAGCAGAAGAGGGAGAGGTAGAAGAATTGGATGGAGGGGAGGAGAGGAAGATGGAAGAGAGAGGGAAGAGAAAGAGATGGATGGAAGAGAGATGAAGACAGAAGCAGGGGAGGGGACAACAGGAAGAGGGGGGAGAGGATGGAGGAGGAGGAGGAGGTAGAGGGATGGGGAGGAGAGGAAGAGGGAGGGGGAGGAGGAGGTAGAGGGATGGGGAGGAGAGGAAGAGGGAGGGGGAGGAGAGGAAGAGGGAGGGGGAAGTGAGGAAAAGGGAGGGGGAGGTGAGGAAGAGGGAGAGGAAGAGGGAGGGGGAGGAGAGGGAGAGGGAGGGGGAGGAGAGGAAGAGGGAGGAGAGGAAGATGGAGAGGAGGAGAGGAAGATGGAAGAGAGAGGGAAGTGAAAGAGATGGATGGAAGAAAGAGGGAAGAGAAAGAGATGAAGACAGAAGCAGGGGAGGGGACAACAGGAAGAGGGGGGAGAGGATGGAGGAGGAGGAGAGGTAGAGGGATGGAGGCGAGGAAGAGGGAGGGGGAGGAGCGGAAAGAAAGGAAGAGGGAGGAGAGGATGTAGCAGGAGGAGAGGAAGAGGGAGGGGAGGAGAGGATGTAATGGAAGGAGAGGAAGAGGGAGGAGAAGCAGAGGGAGGGAGGGTAAGAGTAAGAAGGGAGGAGGATGGGGAGAATAGGGAGAGTGAAGAGGAGGGGGAAGAGGTCAAAAGGTGGAGGGAGAAATTGACAAAGGCATTTTTAATACATCAAGAACTAATTTTCTTTAACAAAATCAATTCACAAATACTTGGAGGAAAAAATAAATAAATAATGCTTACTGTACAAGTATCAACCACCTGACTGATGATACTTTCTGGAGTTGGTGCAAAGTAATGCACACATGCAGACAGTTTCCTTTTTTCTATTTAAAAAACTCTCCTAAACTGCATTACTGGCATTTGAAAGCCATTGCTGCATTATTATAACCTTAATTAGATCAGTATTTATGTCCGCATATGTACATTACAGTGCTGACAATATTAACAAGAGTTATCAACATAAACAAAATAATCATATAAAGACATCTGGCTATCACGGAAGGTGTAAACCATAAACTGCATTAATCAGACCAATGTGATGCGTTACACCAAAAATACCATATTAGTTGAAAAGACCAACTAAAACGATTTTTATTACAAATGAGCAAGATGATGTCATTTTCATGTTACAGTACTATTATTATTATTACTGTTACTGTATTATTATTATTTATTATCAGTCTTACTCCATCTTGGGATAAGCTCTTTAAATTGAAGGAGTTCAATGCAGCTTGGGTTAAAACTTTCATAATTAAACCTTTCCTAAGTTGAATGAAACAATAAGGCATTGATAAAAACTTTCATAATTAAAGACACTCCTTAGTTGAATATTCAATCTTCTTGCTGCAAGAACAAAGTGAAAAGGATATTACCAAGACTCAAAAGACTAACACTTGAAAAAGTTAATCATTGTTACCATCCCACATTCTTTTACCCACTTAAGGATGGAGTACAGTAAGGTCCAAAGCACAAGGACAGAAAACATAAAAGTGGAATAAATGGGCAACAAAATCATTAATGAAGACCACCAGCTACTAACACACTCACTATCCAGGCACAAGTATCCTATATTCCGCTTCACAGGCGGATGTATATTGTACACTGTTTTTAAACTGATGCACTTCCCGTTACGATGAAAACAACTCATTCTGATGACTGTAAAGTTTAATAAATATGGGACATTAAACTTTTATCATATGCTCCTCCAATATATAATTCATCCAATTCCACCCAGTCCATTCCCTACCCCCACCATCTTTACCTGTTTTTGTATACAGTACTCATTCATCATATCCATTCACATTCTTGGCCTAAAATACCTCCTCTCACTTTCACTCACTAAAGTATAATGTTTCACTATCTAAAAAATAATGAAATAAATATGCATGTGTCAGCCTTTGGCACCTAATGTCAGTTCTCCATGCTGCTTGATCTCTAGCAACTTCCCTATTCAGTCTCAATAACCTAGCAAATGTTTCATAACACAAACTCAGCAGTTAGCAGATAATCCCCAACAGTACCTATGCTACACTCACCTTAACACAGGCTTACACAAATGACTGCTACACTAACCAAATTAACCATCATCCTCCCAACTCCAGACAAACACCTCAAACACACTCTCAAGTTACCCTACTCAAGCAACCACTCCCACTGGAAAGACACCTAAAATTCTAAGATCTATTAAGGGCACACATGACCTTTTCTCAATACATAAATAACATCAGAGCAAAGGCATATCATAAACTCAGTGTCTTGAAAACAGTAACAGGTACCACCTTCATACAACATAATTTCTATGAACAATTCATCAGAAGAGTGACCTATACTAGCACAAGATGAGCCCCCTATTTAACTGGCACAAAAATGGAAAAGCTTAAGACAATACAAAACAAAGCCTTTAGAATAATGACTGGATGTGCAAAGGCCACAAATTCAGACCACTTGTGTCAAGAAAGAAAAGTATTCCCAAACAAGGATCATATGAGACACAGTTCATCACTTCAGGTTAACCCTTTCGTTTCCGGGCAATGCAGGCTGCGTCCAACCGGGGGCAGATACTCAGGATGTGGGCCGGTTCAGCCTTGGTCGAGTGCTGGGAGAACCACCCCTATTTCCACGCTCGCGGTACTTATTAAACATTTTATCCTCACATCCTTAGTCTTGTTTCTGTCTCCGTGATTTTTTTCCTTGTAATCTCGAATAGTTGTACTTGCTTGTGGTGTTGATAAAAACATTTGGTGAATATAAGTTATGCGCTTATTTACGATGTTTTTTCTTTCCATCACGAGGCGGATTTCGTTGCACGTAGCTTGCGTCGTCCAGTAACAAGCGGGTGAGATTAGGTTCGACGCACCCTGCGTCGCCCAGTAACGAGCAGGTGACTTTTGCACCGCTACCCTAAGTATCGAAAGGGTTAACACTCTTCTCAACCCTCCAACTGTAGTTGCATCACCTTCCACCACAGAGAAACAAAGAAGAAAACCACCAAACACTATACAAACTGCTTCACCAACATTCCTCTTTCTCTACCCAGCACAATATTTCACACACACACACAAAACCATCACAGCCATCCAAAACCTTCAACCAAATAACACTCTTCACAAACCTTCATCAGACAACACCCCAAAGAAACTACCCAACCCAGAAAGACAAGACTACACCTGACCAGAATGGGGTGCTTCTGAAAAGCCTAGTATTCCGTCAGATGGCTCCACTGTAGCAGTAAACACATTCCTGCACTGTATAAAAAACAAAATTTTATTTGTTAAATATTTACACTGTTGTGTGAAATTGTGAATCATGGTAATGTCATATGCCGTAATATAAATAATAGAAATAGAACACGTATATATAACTTATCATGAATTGTTTATATTTATCATAAACTGAAATTAAAATATCACTGATGGCATGTGATGGCAATCCGCCATTTCAGTGGTCCTATATTATTTAATTTCTGCTACATTTAGTGCAAGTTAGATTCTTAATACATAGTTTGTTCAGAGTGTAAAGTACGCCTAGTAGGTATCTTGACTCATCCAGTCTCTATGTGGGCAGAAATTTAATATTGAGTAAATACTGGCATTCACCCTCATAAATCATCCGGTCTGAGGAACCGTCCCAAAACCAAGATCGTTTACGCGTCATTCTTTGCCCGGTCTCACCGAGGACAGACGACTGTGGAAGGTACACAAGCCAAGACATCGCCTCCAAGTGATCCACAAGATTCACACGGAGTAAAGTTCAGTATTCATGATTATATATATATATATATATATGCAAACGTGAGAATTCTAGATTATATATATATATATATATATATATATGCAAACGTGAGAATTCACGATTATATATATATATATATATATATATATATATATATATATACAGTATATATATATATATATATATATATATATATATATATATATATACAGTATATATATATATATATATATATACAGTATATATATATATATATATATATATATATATATATATATATATACAGTATATATATATATATATATATATATATATATATATATATATATATACATGCAAACGTGAGAACACATGACGAGTAAATACTACTGCATCCTCTTAAATGTCTACCCCCAGTGAGATTGCATCCAGGTCAAGAGGACTGGTATGTGCACAAGCTGCTGACTCAGTCAGTGGAAGATCTTACAAACATATGTGTGTGGACAGGTGGCCTGGAGACAGTTCTCACATGACCATACCATTAGGGACTTGCCAAGAGGGGGCAATGTGTGTGAGATATTGATGATAAGATGACCTTAAGGTATTTATTTGGTAGGCACTTGGTGAAATGTAAAAATTAAAATAACCACTAGTTCTCAACAGAAAAAGAGAAAACTTCACTGTAACACTTTATTTACACAAAGCTACAATGATACATATGAATATGACTCACTCATGGTGCAAGGAAGCTGCAGGGGAAGGTCTCTCTCTCTCAGCTCAACAGTCAGAAACTCACATTACTGAACTATATGTGTTTGTGGGTGTGTCCATTTACGACAGTAATGTAACCAACGTCGGGTACAGGGACATGAGAAATGGGCGTAGCTTAGTTAACAGCTAGAGAGGCAAGATGTGGGAATGACAATCACACAAAGATATAGCTCAGTGAAACACACTGCCTGTACATAGTCACTTATGAACCAATGACGAATGTTATGAATTTAGCTTAATTGTTTCTACTCTGAGTGAATCCGTGACATTACACGCCATCAAAATAAAATTTTTCATGGAAACTTGACATCCCTCGTGAAAAAACTTAAACACGGGACTGTCTTGTGGTGCGCATGCGTGAAGGAAGCAAGCAAAATGTTGAATGCCAGTATTTACTCAACATTAAATTTCTGCCCACATAGAAACTGGATGAGTCTAGATACCCACTAGGCGTTCTTAACAGTCTGAACAGACAATGTATTAAGAACCAAATTTGCACTAAATGTAGCAGAAATTAAATAATATAGGGTCACTGGAAGGACGGGTTGCCATCACATGCCATCAGTGATATTTTAATTTCCGTTTATGATGAATATAAACACTTCACGATACGTTATATATACGTGTTCTATTTCTATTATTTATATTTGGGCATATGACATTACCATGATCCACATTTTCACACAACAGTATAGATATTTAACAAAGAAAAATATGCTTTTTAAACAGTGCGGGGAATGTGTTTACTGCAACAGTGGAGCCATCTAGCGGAATACTAGCTTTGAAAGCACCCCATTAAGTACAGTCACCACCCTTCCCTGCTACAATGCCAACACAAAATACAACTCAGAAAATTTACTATGCACAAACTGCAATGCAACCTCTCACACCACAATACACTTTCTAACATCAGGCACCACACAGTCAAAACACAAGCAATCTTTGAACATAAAACCCAACAAAACATCTATGAGAATGGCTACAGCATGCATTTTACAAGTTTTCTACATTCTTCTCCCAATTAAAACATTCTGTCAGAGTTGCATCCTGTGTATTCCACAGGTCTGAATACGACTCTTAGCAAACACTTTAGATTTCAAAACAGCATAGCCTACAGTGTCGTTACAGCCAACCTACACAAGGCCAGAAATTCAGAGTTGCAATGCTGCAAGCACTGCAAATTTTGTCCATAATACAGATAAATAATCCACACAGCTACATTCATGAGACTGAATTCGTATTATAACAAGAAATATATCAAAAAAAGAAGCTATTTGAGGTAAGAGACCAAATATATCTGAAAAATATAACAAGCATAATACCAGACTTGTGGTATAAATATACCAAAAGAAGTGATATGAGGTATAAGACAAAATATATCATGCATAATACTGGACTTGTGGTATAACAGGAAATATACCAAAATATGCAATATAAGTATAACAATGCAACATATATCACAAAATATAACATGCATAATACCAGACTTGTGCCATAACATGAAATATACCAGAAGCATGTATGTGGTATAACAAGGCAAAATATATCTGAAAAATATAAGAAACATAATACTTGCCTTGCAGTATAACAGAAAATACCAAAAAGAAGCAATATAAGGTATAATGAGACAAATACTATACTGTAACTTCATACTGCTCTAGAAAAGTCCATCTCAAATATGTACATATGAAATACAATATTATTACACTCTGCTTTGCTGCATGGTATTTTTTTTTCTTTAATGAAACTGATTCGCTTTAGGATGTCACCAAACCACAAAGTAATCCAAGTACAGTACCTCTTCATCACTAAACCTCTATGTCACAAAGTATTGTCACCAAACATCTCGACCTGTCACTAAGAACCTCTCTGTGTCACCAGTCATGTAAGTTAGTCACCAAGCATATATTGTAATATCAGTAAGCATATATTGTACTGTCACCAAGCAGATAGTTAGTCACCAAGGATATAGTTCAATGTCACCAAGCATATATTTTAATGCCAACAACCATATTTTAATGCCAATAAGTAATTGTGTGTTGCTAGACAAAGTTTGTCAATAAATTGCAGCTTTCAGCTAGAGTGATCTTCATTCATGTGCTTCTAGTAGCTCTAATATATGGTCGTGGAGAGGGATGAATTCATGTGGTGGCACAGACTGGGTGCTTCTACTGCCCACCTACACAAACATCTCTCGATTCATCTCCCAAAGGTTGTGGGCTGCAGGAGGACAATTAAAACATCCCTTGACTCTTATCTCCCAAATGGGAGTCGTGGATTGTAGGAGAACAATTTCAACATCCCTCAACTCTTCTCTCCCAAACAAGGGTTGTGGGCTGCAGGACAAACATCCCTTGACTTGTCTTCCAAACAAGGGTTGTGGGATGCAGGATGGCAGTTTCAGGCTGCACTCTACAGGGTTCATTTTTCCAATGAACCTGGAGCCAAAGCAACGATATATACATAAAGATCACTCTACCCAGGTCCACCACGAGGAGGTAAGCTGCTCGGACCCACACCATGCCTGTCCCAACCACCCTACCATTGGACATGCTGCCATCATCACTGCATATGCCTTGCAGTTTTACATGTTAGTCTGTCTCTGTGTTGACTGACGGCAGTAAACTTGTTGACTGATGGCAGCAAATGTTTGATTTTAGGAGAAACGTTTCAAACCAGAGGCATTAAATATAGCCTTCAATTTTTTCTTGACCTTTGTCTTGATCTTCTTTAGAACACACCAAGAACAGGAACTGGTGTGTGAGGAAAAAACACACCCACAGGAACTGGTGTGTGAGGAGAAAACACACCCACAGGAACTGATGTATGTGAGAAGGAAAAAACACACCAACAGGAACTGGTGTGTGTGAGGTGAAAACACACCAACAGGAACTGGTGTGCCTGAGACAAAGAAAACACACCAAGAACAGGAACTGGCGTGCATGGAGAAAACACACCAATAGGAATTGGTGTATGTGAAAAAGAAAACACACCAAGAACAGGAGCTGGTGTGCATGGAATGGTGAGCTCACACTGAGAAGAGGATCGAACGCCAGCCGCAAACAAATTTCCGGTTGTGCACACGTAGCACCTTCCACCCAACTAACCTACATTGAGGGTTCTACTGGGCGAATCATGCCAGCCATATCACGGCCTCTGCGCAGATACTTTTGTAAGGTGTAGCTTGGTGACATTTTGGTGACATCTTACTTTTCTAATACAGAAAAGTTCGTCCAATTTGGAAACCTACTTTTCTAATACAGAAAAGTTTGTCCAATTTGGAAACCTTATCATTTGGTGACATAATATAGTAGGATGAAGGATGTTTTATATTATACATAATATAAAACAATTTCACCCATTTAGAAACCTAACAGAATGGAGGCACCCTAGGATTATGATGCAGAATATTCAGGTGCTGCATGTAGATGAGGCCAAAACGGATCTAAATCATGACAGGCGGTTGGGGTTCTTGCCTACCTAGGCAATGGTGCGTGAAGACTGAGAGGATGTGAAATATGTATCAGCGTCCCACGTATGACATTCAGATAAGTGCTGGAGCCCTGATTAACGAGCAACACATCGGTCCAGACTATACTCAATTCAACAAGTCCGACACCATCAGGAATGACATCAATGCCTCACATGTTGATGACCTCACAGGTATGGTGCCAGGCAGGGTGAAAATGGCATATAGCCCGATTGTTTGTTGTGCCCAAGGGGTATGGCCCCAAAAGTGTCCTCTCAGGTACATCCAACACTCACACGGCATATAATAAACATTTGTGATAAAAATCATAAAAATCTACATTCCAGTCATTATTCAATGGAAAAAAATAGTAAAAAAGCAACCACGTGATTGTCACACGCAAAGGCCGAGTGCATGTGATGGCAGGAACGTCCCCCCTTTGTGACATCTCGCCGTTCACCTTACTTGCCTGTTGTGGGTTCGCACAGTACATCCTAGGGCCAGGGCATCGCTTTTAAGACCCCTTCTTAGCGACCCCCTCGTCAGATGCCCATCCCCACACAACCACCACACGCATGGTGGATCGACATCAAATTGACAAACTGGGGGGGGGGGTATGTGTGGACTATTCTAAGCACCCAGCCACCCAGACTTCACACGAAGAAAGACAGAGAGAGAGATAAGGGGGAGGGAAAGGGGGGACATTTACTTAATTTAGCCAGTGAAAACACCTGAAATTCAGTACGCTAAACGATACAGTAATGAACCATACCGTGTCAGGGTTAGGCAAATTTTTACGGCTGGATACCCAATCCTGTCACCAACCCTCCCCAATTTATCCGGGCTTGGGACCGACATTGAGTTGAGCTGGCTTCCTCCTGGGATCAAACGCAACTCAATGGCTGGGTTAAAATGTCATATGCTCCTTTCAATCTAACTTGGCCTAAAACTGCACTTTTACTTGCATCCATCCATAAACAATCAGAGAAATAGGACATAACTTCGATAAATTCAAAGGAAGTTATGAGGCAAAAAATGGAAATGTACCATGAAATTTATGACAAAAACGAGAGGGAAGAAATCCATGGAGAGGATACTTAAATACCTCCCTCTCCAAAGACTCTCACTCTGACGACGAGAATTTAACTGAGATGTCAACAATGACAACATGAAGCTTGATTGCAGGAACCAGAAGTCTGACCTGACTAATAACTAAGGAGATTCTAAAGCTTGATTGCAGACAACAGAAGTCTGATTTGACTGGTAATCAAGGAAAGTCTAAAACCTGACTGCAGGAAACAGGATTCTACAGTGTAGTATGATTGCAGGAAAGAGGTTTGATTTGACTGGTAATCAAGGAAAGTCTAAAACCTGACTGCAGGAAACAAAAGTTTGACTTGTAACCATGGAAATTCTAGACTGTGACTGCAGGGGAGGTTGTGATTTGACTAGTAACCAAGGAGATTCTAAAGCTTGATTGCAAGAAATAAGGTTTGATTTGACTAGTAACTAAGGAGATTTAAGAGTATGATATCAGGAATGAGTTTGACTAGTAACCAAGGAGATTGCAGGAAAGAGGTACATGACTAGTAACCAGGGAGATTCAAACATCTGATGGCAGGATATACATGAACTGAAGGCCTGATATGACTAATAACCAAGGAGATTCTTAGTATTAACTAACTCCTCCAGTACCTTTAGCTAATATTCATCTGACACTGCTTCTTTCTTAGCTTCTCCACTTCAGTTTCACTCAAAGTACTCCTCTCTGCCTATATTCACCACACTCCTCTCAGTTTTACAATGCTTAACACAATCATATAATCAGATAAACCTCTACATCCCTCTCTCTCTATGCTCTTGTGTTAGGAAAATTAAGTAAACAGTACAGTGTACTACACTTCACAGATAAACACAGCTACCAAAACATTTCAATATCACAGTTAACAAGGATAAGGGTAATTAAACCTTACTCCTTCCTTAGCTGGGAAAAAGCTATTCGGATGATGGAAAAAAGTTAACAGAAAATTATATATATAATAATGGAGTGCTATTACTCTAAACAATGGTTTCTCTTCAACTGGGGGGGGGGGGAAGGTGACCACAACATGGATACCGCATGATTATGCAAGTGCCCTTCAACTCTCTACCAATCCCCCCAAAAGAAGAATGGTGGACTGCAGAGGGGACCATTTCAACCAGCGGTACACTGGGTTTATATCCAATGATGCTTAGGCCACAACATTACAAATGGTTAGATATCAGCTGTGCATTAAATGGAATTCATGCAGAAATTAAACTGTAAAGCCATAAATTTTCTATAAAAAGTGAGTTTTACGCCAGGTACCCCTTTTTTGGATAAGGGCTAAGGCGTTGCCCCTGGACAGAGGACTTTGGTTTGGAGCGTGTAGCATTTTATGACCGGATGCCCTTCCTGATGTCTACCAATGACCCTTGGGTGGATTCGATCCTCCGACCCTTCGGTTAGAGCGGAGCGCTCTAACCCACTGAGCCACGGCTGCTACAATATGCAGCTGCTATAATATGCAGCATTATTCACTTGAGCAATGGTATAATGTATGGGTATAACAAGGCAGCCTAGTGAAATACAGTAATGATAACCATTGATTTCAAACATGCCAGTCTTCATTCACGCCTTTCCATGATAATATACATTTTATGATAATGATGATGAACAACAGATGCTTCAGAAATAATATACCGGGTACATACAAATGCTTACAGAGCTCCTACACACGTAATATACATTCATGATAATGATGCACTATAGAATCCTCTGAAATATACTGGGTACATACAAATGCTTACAGACCTACACACATTGATGAACAGTTATATACTTTTTATTTTCATATGTAGACAGCCCTTTTTTTTTAACATCTTGTACAGTAAGACCTCAATGCTCAATGGATAATTTACCAGGTGGCTCCACTGCCTGGTTGTACTGACATCCCTCAACCACTTCCCTATCCCCTGAACATGTATGGTAAGACTGCAGGAGAAGGGCAATTTCAGCCACCAGTACACTGTGTTTATCTCACAGATGAACCTGGGGCCTCAACAACATGCCACCAATATGTATCAATATTTCACACCTTTTTCAGACATCTAGAACTGAAATCTTGGTGACACTACCAAATCAGCATTTACATGCACCAAAGGAGCTTTAATACCCAATTTTTCAGTAAATCTTGGTAAAGAAAATAAATAAATGAACACATGAACTTTCAGTATTACCTATGAAATGTCAACAATTTTCAACACCCTATACCATCACTCAAAAATACTTTAAGTTCCTACACAACCAGCCCCTCTACCTATCATCTGGGTTGGTCTGGGAAGTGTATACCAGTGCTGGTGGGGGATGCCTTCATGTGGTGGTACTGATACAACAGGGAGGCTCCACTGCCAATGAGCTAAGGGAAATAAGCTGCAAGAGGAAAATCCCTTGCCAAGCAAAGCCGTACGAAGAACCGTTGGGTGTCAAGGTGTGACAGATCTGAGAAAAATGTGCTGTGAGAGAACTGGCATAAGTACCATTAGGGAAGAGATGTAAGCTGGTGTGTTTGGATATGATGAAAGGAAGGGAAAGGGTGACTGGCTGGTATGTATGCTGAGGGTTGTAGTAGTAATAGCAGCTACAACCGAAGGATCATCTGGACTATGAACCTAGTGGACTGCAGGCTTAAGCTATCTTGTATGCTGAAGGTAGTAGTAGTAATAGCAGCTACAACCCAAGGATCATTTGGAATATGAACCTAGTGGACTGCAGTCTTAAGCTATCTTCCTCTTGCAGTCCACTTTTCTTCCTTCATGGGGAAAGGAAATAGATGTTGGACCTTTGTATATGTAAAACTACTACTGATCTATCTAGAATACTGTCATTGTACACAATACCATAGTGTGTGTGTGTGTGTGTGAGAGAGAGAGAGAGAGAGAGAGAGAGAGAGAGAGAGTGTGTGTGTGTTTGTGTGTGTGTGTGTGGAGAGAGAGAGAGAGAGAGAGAGAATCCAAGGAGGAACAGTCTTGAGGGAAATGGACCCAAGTGAGAACACTGGTCCATTGTCAAAAACAGATCCAAGGAAGGATATAGGTCCACAAAAGATACCGTTGCCTCTCAATGGGGGGAATAGGTCTATGTGGAAAGTACATCCAAGAAGGGAATACAGGCAAAGGTGAAAATAGGTGCACAGGTGACAATAAATCCCTGGGTGGAAATAAAATAGGTCCATGAGTGACTAAGTCCTTGGGTGGAAATAAAATAGGTCCATGAGTGACAGTAAGTCCTTGGGTGGAAATAAAATAGGTCCATGAGTGACAGTAAGTCCTTGGGTGGAAATAAAATAGGTCCATGAGTGACAGTAAGTCCTTGGGTGGAAATAAAATAGGTCCATGAGTGACTAAGTCCTTGGGTGGAAATAAAATAGGTCCATGAGTGAAAATAAAATAGGTCCATGGATGACAGTCCTTGGATGAAAATAAAATAGGTCCATGGGTCAAAATAGGTCTATGGGTAAAAAGCAGGTCCACAGGTACAAATAGATCCCAGGGAAAAAAAAAAAAAGTTCATTGGGTTAAAGTGGGTCCATGGGGAAAGAAGGTGCCAGGTGAAATAGGGCCAAGGAAATATGGGTCCATTGGAGAAAGTAGGCCCGTTGGGGACAATAAACCACTGGGGAGGGGGGTAGAGAGGTGTGGGGGAAGATGGATAAATGGGGGAATAGAGCCACTGAGGGAAAATAGGTACAACCCCACCTAAATCAACGAAAGGGGGGATAAAAAAGCAGGATAAGTATCATCATCATTACCTTGACCTTTATTCCCACCTAAATATGGAGTAGGTAGAAAGGAGAAAGACACTGGCTGATGAAACTGATCTGAAGCTTCATGTCAAATGAATCCCTGTTCAGAGTGGCTATTTTATACGGGGATTATGCTTCACTGCCATGGAACTGAGAATGAGTGAAGCTTCAAACCTGAGTCTGCAATGAGTCAGGCAAACCATTTGGCCATTGGCTCTCACAGAGTGAAGTGCTGGTGCATGGAAAGGCTTTATCTACACTCTCCCCTGTAACTGTGCCTAAAACTGTCATCTCTCCACTTGAAAGGTAAGCTGTGACAACAGATTAACTCTAAGATATGGTGAAAGTAGTGAAAAAATGTCTTGTTCTGCAAATGACCTGCAACATATGGTGCTGGTAACTACTGGATAGTGTTATGGAATGAGATCTAACCTATAGCAACATGCACTCTTAATCTGACAACAACCTGCAACATATGGTGCTGGTGATTACTGGAAGTGTAATGGAATGAGGTCAGACCTATAGCAAAATACATTTTTAATCTGACAATGACCTGTAACCAATTGTGCTAGTGACTATGGGAAGCGTTATGGAATAACAAACCTATAATAAAATACTGTACTCTTGTCCTGGCAATGAGCTGTTACTGTGCAAGATATTAACACTAGTTTATGGTGCTAGTCACAAAAAGTTACGAAAAGGGTGTAGTGCCACAGCACTGTCTTAATCACAATTCACCTAAGAGAAATATGCTGACAATGGACAAAAACCACTTTTAAGTCAATGCTGTGAACTATAAGTGAAAATTACCATATAATTTCCTTCAAGCAATACTAGGAAAAATGACAATGAAAAGGAGTCTAGTGAAAAGTCCTGTAAGTAAAACCTAACCATCCACCTACGAACCTTAAAACTCAATAACTAACAGAATGTCCTATGTCTACTGTGACAGGTACACCAAAAACAGACTGGGACAACATCAGTGTGACACCAGGGATAAGCGACTGAACAGAATGGCTGCAAGAAATCGAGCAGCGTGAAGAGTTGCCATCAGGTGACCAAGGCCGACGCATGCATGATGGAGTCTTTACAAGCAAACGAATATCAGCATGAGGACACCAAGACTTATTAAGATCTGTGCCCTTCAGGACCATTGAACAGCCTCAACTGCAGCCCTATGAAGCCAACAAAAAGGTAGAGTACAGCTGAATTTTACACATTTACATTACCTAAACTCCTTTTATTTTTTATTGGCCTAAATTTGCCATCCTTCCATGCTGAAAACAGAGTTGCAATCACAGATTTCGACTACAATTCAGCCAACCTTACCAAGTGCAAACTCCCAGGGTTGAAGCCGTTTTAGAAATAACTGAGAACTTTAGAAGGGTGTACTCTAGTATAAATTCAGACAATGCATTTTTTTTTTTTTATCTACCGAGCAGCATGAACAGCCGCCATTGCGTGACTAAGGCTGATGCATGCATGTTGGAGCCTTTAAAAACGAAACAAACAAATGAAATGCAGCCAGCCTTTCTATTCATACTGACACTTAGTCTCCTTTTCAATCAAAATTTCTTGTTTTCATTTTCCTAAATAAGGATAATCATATTAAAGTGACTGAAAAAGGCAAGGAAGCTTTACCAGAAGAACAATAAAATAATTTTACTTTTCTTACAATACTTTTAAATCAGGGAGGCTGTGGCTCAATTGGTTGAGGTGGCCTGCAGTCCTAACGGACCCCAGTCCAAATCCCCGCTGGGGCAGGGAACAGTTTATGAATTTGAATTTCATAAAAAAGTAGGCTTTACTGATCTAGCAGAAGACCCGTTGAAATGTCGTAAAAACACCACTGCTAATACCAATACACCAGTCCTGTATGAGACAGCCCTAGCATGTATTCAATATGGACAGTGGGTGTTAGTGCCAAAGTGGTGACATGTGGTGATGTAGGAGGACTACTGGGCCTTGGGGATATGCCCTGAGGATAGGCCCTGAAGCCTTTGCCCAGAGTTTAAAAAAAAAAAAAAAAAAAAAAAAAATGCAATGACTTTCATAAGACAATTCCCAAACCTGATTCACCATAAACTATAAAAGCTTTTCATTACTTTATTATAACATATTATACCTCCAACATCACAATGGGTTCATGGGAACAGGGTGCACAGCCTTGTCTAACTTAGGTAAAAATGTATCGTCTTTCAATTTCTTGTACAATGGAAGCTTCACATATTTCTGTTCTTGGAACACCACATTCAAAACTACCAATAAATAGGTTGCATTTTGGTGGCCACTGTCAAGAATTAAAACTTCAAATTAGTGTCGTCTAAGGGAAACAAATATGCACTGCCAGCCTATAATTAATTCAGGGACTGCATGTGGATTACTATATATTGTCTGAGCACCAATTAACCCCTTAACCGCGGGGCATCACTTTCGTGACGCCTTGGAGCAAGGGATCATATCGCAGGGCGTCACTTTTGTGATTCTGTGTTATTTTGAATTCGCCCGGGCTTTCAAGTGGTGGCTTGTATCATCTATCAGTACTGCCAATGTCCAACACTAGTCAGCACTCCTAATCTCATCTGTACTCCCATCCATTGTTGACAATTTAGCCAATTCTCTTCATTCTTGACTCCCCTCCCTACCTCCCCTCCATTACCCTATCCTCTCGCCTGCCCGGCCATGCTATGCTAAGTAAATCTTCCCTGGAATTTTTCACTGATTTCATCTATTGAAATAAGCCCTATGCCCTATTCTTATACCAAATAATATATACAAGAAAGAAATAAGGTAAGTGAGAGTGCCATACACCTGGAATTGGCTAATTATCACCTGACAACACCTCACACACTCGTTCGCTAATTTTCGCTGTCTATTTCCCCTTGAAATATGCCGTATAATCTATTTTTGTAATAAAAATATATATAAGAAAGGAAGGGAGAAGCCTAAGTAATATTTACATTCACCTGGAACTACCTAATTATTGCAGGCCACCACACTGTATTCTACGCTAAGTAAATCTTCCCTGGAATTTTCCACTGATTTCATCCATTGAAATAAGCCCTATGCCCTATTTTTATACCAAATAATAGATACAAGAAAGGAATGGGGTAAGTGATAGTGCCATACACCTGGAATTGGCTAATCATCACCTAACAACACCTCACGTGCACTCGTTCGCTAATTTTGCTGTTTAATATACCCTTGAATATGCCGTATAATCTATTCTTGTAATATACATACAAGGAGGGAAGGGAGAAGCCTAAGTGATATTTACATTCACCTGGAACTACCTAAATTTATTATGTATTGTCTTGGTTTCCTGCCAATCATTTCATTGCTATATATGAGCAGGTCTCACAAGGCTGAAGTTGGCAGTATTGCACTCACCCTAGCCAGGCGGCAGGAGGCCACCACTATCAGTTCACTGTCGTCTTTCAAGGTGAAAGTACATCAGATTCGCTCCTGCTAACTTCCGCCGCTTTTTAGCCCCATGCAAAGGGCCCTGTGACCTTTACCCCCTACTGAACCTCGTGTGGAAAGAGGTAAAGGGCTGACAATTGATAAAAGAGTGACTACGATCTTTCTGTTGAGTAAAACAGTGCAAGTGGAATTGTAAATAATGTGTAAATAATGTGTAATCAGCAAGTGAAAGCAATGAATGCAAATATAAGTGAACAGTGGAAAATAGTTTTAAAAGTTACTTCAAGTGACAGTGCATAACACAGTGTAAATAAAATAGATATGTAAATAATGTAAATAAAATAGAGAACGTAAATAGAAATGTAAATGAGTAGTGTTATAAGAACACGAGTATATACACTAGGAGTACTGAAAGTGAAAGTTTCACTCTAGCATGTATGAATACAATGAGTTATGAGAGTGAAGGTGAAAGTGACATTCACTCTCAATGCTAGTATACAGGACGAGAAAGTGAATGCTAGGTATTTTACTGAAAGAGAAATTGAATCCCTCCAGGGATAATAAACTACTATTACTGAAGGAAACTTATGGATAAAGACTGTAGATATATGTTATATAGTAATATAAATATAAACTGTGAGTGTTTTTTTGAATAATAAATGACAGAACACCAGCGGCAAACGATCGGAAGTGGGAAGGTCATACGCCCTCGTAATTTTCATTGCTTTCACAGTTTGTTTTTTTTTCTTTTTTTTCTTTTTTTGAGTATGGATTCCAAACTATTTGAGAATCATAGAATAGTGTTTCTAGTGATAATATCAGGCTGTGGTAATCATATTACGGGTTGTCGGAAAGTGTAAAGTGGAGACTTCGTTACCCAACTTCAGAGGTCTCCACAAGTCCTACGGTACTCGACGAAGGCTCAACAAACACCCCAGGAGAAAGCTGAAGGTATGTGCCAGAAGAATATGTGGTTTTAATAATCTAGGACTAATAATTGATTTTTGGCAAATATTTTTAGAGAGTCTGTTGGAGAGCGAATATGCCCGCGGGAGCTGCAAGAAAAAGCAAAACAAGCCCACGGGTAAGGGGTTAAACAAATGGTAAAATTCATAAACAGCCATGTTTGGGCAGCTAGTTTAATGTACTTGAACACTGGACATATTTCATGCTTAGAAGTTTGAACTTGGGAAGGTTGCCTGCATGATTGTAGTCATGAAAGAGTACTATAGACAAGAGGTTGCACCAAAGCATTGTCTTTTTCCGCCAATAAGCTACAGAGGCTAAGAAACAAGGTAAACACTGGTATTTAGGCCAATTTAAGATAAAAGAATTACAATACAAAAAGCTGTCACAATCACCCACAAACTCCAGCACACAAACACACGTGCTGTTTACTCACAAAGTTTTTAACATTGCCTATATAGTTACAACCCAACTCACATTCATGTTCAGAACTTTTGAAGGTACATGCATTTTAGGAAGCCTGCTGAGTTACAGCTAGTGCATTTTATCTACCAAACACTGCACATATTGTACTGTACAGAAAAAAAAAAAAAAAAAAAAAAAAAAAAAAAAATTGGTACTGTGCTTCAATTGCTACCAGAGTTCACTTCCTCACCAATGATTACTAAGTTTTTGTCAAGAGTAAGCAGTATTGGCAAATTTCATGTTCTAACTTTCTGAATTATGGGCCAACCCAGTCCCAATTAAGTTCAAAGTGCTCGTACAGAAGCAACTGTAGAGTATGTCCCTGTTTTATTTTTTATGGTTATTTTATTGTTTTATATTTATTTTATGACTGTTCTCTACTTATTATGATTATTTGTCCTTTTCTGTATTTATAATTATGTTCTTTTTTGGTCCTTATGATTATTTGTCCATGCTCTCTATTTATTGAATGACAGTTGTTCTGGCTTTATAATGATTTTGGAGAAGGCTTCCTTCATGTCTTGAAACTGATCTGAATAGGGTAACTGTATTATCCAATTATACACAGATCCCCCAACTTCTTCCCTATCCTTCACGACGAGGATGGTGACGAGGATGGTGGGCTAAAGTAAAAAGGAAACGTAAGCCTGTCCAATCTATCTATCTGTCTACCTAATTGTCGATGGATGCTTTAATCCTGGAAGAGGCGGTAACAAATAAATTGTCTCCATGTCAATTTTTCTCCTGCTATCAGCAGCCTCTGTTTCTAACTCAAACCTCCTCCCTCATATAGTGTCTCTCCACCCTGCCCTTCCATCTCATCCTCAGTCACGCCTCCACCTCACTCACATACACTCTCCTAGTCAGTAGCTTCTTTATTCTCTCTGCAAGGCCAAACTAATTGACAATTATATTTAAACTATGAAAGACCCCTCATACTGAATGGGTTTACGAAGGTTGTATCAAACCTCCAACCCCCACCCCACAAAAAAATCTATCAGGCTGGAGAGGGTATGTCTTCATGAAGTGGCACCAATATGGCTGCATGGTGGAGTTGCCCAGTTATACCAATGTCCATCAACTTCCAATCAGACTTAAGGAGGATTGTGCTCTGCAGGAAGATGGCAGTTTTAGCCTGCACTGTTAGTTGTTTTATGGGGAGGGGCAATAAACCTCAGCCAACCCACTTGTTAAAACATAGGGAACACATGTTAGTTGGTTATATGGTTATCATCCTGAATTGTAAATGGTTTCCAGGCCTACAGGAAACCATTAGGCTTGTCACTCAATGTACAACCACCTAAAATGGAAAAAAAAGAGTAATGAAAAGTGACAGGAAAGATGAGTGAAATAGGAAGAGGGGAGGGCAGACACAGAAAAAGAATGATAAAAGTGAAGGAAGAAGTAGGCAGCACTACACGAGTGAGTGGATGATGGTCACCACCACAAGGGCACCAAAAATGTTGAACTCTTGCAATTAATGTTTTGGCCGAGAATAAAGAATTTCACATTCTATTCCAGCTTACCATGCCTGACTTCATTCAGTTCACAGAAAGTCAACTCAGCCAATATATTAAGCAAAATTATACCCAGAACTGGGAAGATACACAACAAAAACCATCCTCAGTCTCAAAGACCTAAATTCATATCACTGAATTTTCCTATGGCTGCTCTGTTTACCATAAAAAACTGTGCCATAATTCTGTCACTTTAAACTGGCCCAGATGTTTGGTCTTCTGAAGTCTATTTCACATACCAGTAACTATATGACTTAGACAATTCCACGGCTCTACATTCTTTCCCTTACTCTTCTTCATGACTAACCTTATATTTTTATAATGCAGAAGTAGGAACTCAAGGCAAGAAGCCCTCAAAGCTGTTCCCTTTAACCTGCCCCGTCCTGACCGATTTTCCACCACTGACTCCCCCCAATCCCGACCAATTTTGGAAAAAAATTTTTTGGCTCAAACCTCCGCTTTTGGTGTGAAACATCGAAAATTCAGAGAAATCGCTCACCTGAGGTTTAAAATACTGGAAATACGTAGCAGTACCCCTTATCTTACTGGGTTTTCTATCATGGTGGCTCCAAAGAAAACTAGTTTTATGGGAGGGTAACTATTCCACACCACCCATAAACGGTATTTATTTATTTGGCATGAATTTATATGTAGTACGAGAGTGCAGTATATTGGTTTTCACACTGTAATATAGGCAATATAGGCATTGTTTCACTCACCAAACACATCAACATACCTGACCTTTTTTGGCGACATTACCTGATCATCATTTCTGACTGTTTCTTCCTCTAATGCTACGTAAACTTTGTCTTCCACATTGTCATTGACTGGGGAATCACTCTGGCCTTGAATTTCGTACCGTGGAACGACATGTCTTTAATGGCCAGGTCACTGGCAACAGGTGAATTGCTGAGACAATGGCGTGCAGGGGGGGGGGAGGTCATGCCGGGTAAGGCATTGTCCCTGCCTGGCATCTTGTAGAGGAAGGTGTCCCATGCATACATACCAAAAATCATGTGCAAAATTTGAAAAATGTGCAAATGACAGACCTTGCAATTGTGGTTCGTTTATATACGTCAATGGAAGTCACAGTGACAAAACATTCAGACATATATATACGTCAACGGGACGCGATAGGTTAAGAGAAAACAAACAAGAGCCCAATTCAGGACCCATCACTTTCAAGATGCCTGCACACATTGCACTTACTTTCAAAAGCTGTAATGTACCTCTTTTACCCTAACCTGGCTGAGTTTCATCATTTTGATGCTAATTTCACATGGTTCAATGAGAGAATAAGAAAATTCTATATCTCTACATCCTTATCACAACACTTCTGCATGACCTGCATCATATTCTACCAGTACTCCTTCATAAATTGTACTATACTTCTTTCACCTTAACATGGCCCATTTTCAGCCTTCTGAAGCTTATTTCTCAATGCTCAGTGATACAGTAAGACAATTCTATGGCTCTACATCCTTTCCACAACACTACTTCATGACTAGCATCATATTCTAGTGTTTACTTTCAAAAGCTGTACTATACATATTTCACCTTAACTTGGTCCAGACATTCAGTCTTTTGAAGCTTTATTTCAATAAGTTCAGTGAGAGTACAAGAGACTCGGAAGAAATGCTACCATTTTGCAAGCAGGTATTTTTAAAGTCTATCACAAACAGAGGGTAGATTTACAATTTTCACCTAGGAAGCTCACTTGTTACACTGTGACAGGCTTTTGTTTGCTTGTGACAGACCTGTTCCCTGTTGTAGAGGGTTGCCTTCATGTAGAGGCACTGATACAATCTGGCAGCTTTGCTGTCTGGCTGTACAAACATCCCTGAACTCCCACCTAATCCCCCAAACTCAGGCTGGTGGACTGCAGGAAAAGGGCAGTGTCAGCTTGCAGTCCACTGGGTTCTTGTTCAGTTAAGCTTGAGACCACAACCTTTTCACTTCACCCATTCTTGACTGGGCCAAATAAGAGTAAACTGGTAATAGCAGGAAAAGATTGGTTAGGTTCAGCCAGGAGAGTAAGGAGCTGTTAGGATTATTTAGAAAATGGTGAAAAGGGATGGAATTTGAACATAAATTTCATCCATTCTG
The DNA here is from genome assembly GCF_032717465.1 of Coenobita brevimanus. Lineage (NCBI taxonomy): Eukaryota > Metazoa > Arthropoda > Malacostraca > Decapoda > Coenobitidae > Coenobita > Coenobita brevimanus. The sequence continues at coordinate 4,636,346 of NC_137068.1, read as the reverse complement.
CTCTACAATGCACCATTTCTGAGACATCAACAACCCTTTCACTTCAACCTCCCTTGAATAACTTTCCAACATTTCAGATGTGGTTCCTCTACAGTGTGATGCTGTCTCTGAAACTTCATAAGCTCCTCTAGTACAGGGCACCGAGAGGTATGCTAGTCTTCCAAAGCTGCATTCCTACCTCTGTTGTTTGCAGCAAACCAAATGAACTACGCTCACTACCTCCATGAAACGGTCTTCAGTATGAAGGACCTCCCTTACACTATCCAGGAAGAATTTCATATTAGCAACTTTGTTACCAAGCACACTGATGGTCAATTAAATTTAGTGTGGAATGACTGTGCCCTCGAGACTACAGAAAACAAGAACCTGAAAGGTGGAGAGAGGATCATTGGAGTCACCCTCTGTGAAAAATCACTAGTTTCATGGTGCATGGCAAGGCTAATAACAGGTCAATATGCTTCAAAATTCCAGGAAAGTCTCCATGGTTCCTAAGCAATGCCAAGCAAGACACCACTCAATGACTGAGTCACCAGTAAAGAAACAGAATGATCCATCCATCCATCATCCAATCCTACATTGCCCCATGAGGAGCGTAGCAGCCCATGGCTAGGCAAATTGGTCCTGGCATTTCAGATAAGAGTGACCAGCCTCACTCATCCCTGAGTGGTATTATGTGTGCAGTAAACCCCAACCACCCCTTTTCAACTTCTTCAGATTTGCATTCATCCCAAGCCCTTCGTGGTACTGGTGTTGTCTCTTGTAAGGGCCCCTCCTTTTCTTGGTCATCCTCTGCCCAGTCATTGTTACCTTGCACTTCAAAGGCCATCAGTAAGCAGAGTGCAGTTGCTCCCTCTGTGCGGGACCACTCTCGAGCAATCTCAATGTCCCCCCGTACTTCAAGGCCGTCAGTAAGCGGAGTGCGATTGCTCCCTCTGTGGGGAAGCACGCTTGAGCAATGTCGTTTTCACCTCGTCCTTCAAAGGCAATAAGAAAGCAGAGTGCGGTTGCTCCCTCTGTGAAGGTGCACCCTCGTTCCACAAATGTAAAAGTTGACAATGACTTCACTTGTCCTCCCTGTTCTAAGAGATCCCAGAACTCTTCTCCCCCTATGGATGCTGGTGTATCCCACTATCCAATAAGTTCTCAAATCTTGGTAAGGACTGTTCACCTGACGACCGTTCGATGGAGGTTTCTCCTTTACCTTCTGTCTCAGACCCCCAGTAGCGTCTGATACAGCTGTCCATCCCCTACTGAGGCGACAAAAGCCCGTGTCTGTTTCATCTGAAACTTCTAAGTTTCCAGTCACCAAATCCGATGTTGACAAGTCCGTGAGGAGCCGTCGTCTGCCATTGCACCCTGATACCAAATGTGTGCCTTCATCTTCCCAACCGTGTAATGGAAAGGTTGGGGCTTCTGATGTTAGCAGGTAATTTTTTTCCATTCTGACATCTTGCAGTGGAATTGTAAGGGTCTTCGCTCTGGGTCTAAGCAACTAAAAGTTCTGATTCATGACTTTGATCCAGGTATCGTTTGTCTCCAGGAGACCATGTTGGGCTCTGAGATATTCAATCCTGGATTGAATTACGCCTTTCACGGGTCTCCCCCTCTGCCAGGAAATCGGGCGCATGGGGGTGCAGCAATAATTGTTCACAGGTCCTTGCAGCACTCTTCTGTTCAATTGCAGACGACTCTCCAAGCTGTTGCTGTTACGGTTGTATAGGAATATTCGCTCACGGTATGCTCCTTGTATCTTCCACCTGGTGGTGGTTTCAGTGAGCATGACATTGAAAACTTAATGCGTCAGCTTCCCGTCCCCTTTCTCCTTCTTGGAGACTTTAACGCCCATAATCCATTATGGGGTGATACAATTTAGGATGATGGTGGGAGGATTATAGATGACATACTCCAATCATATAATACCTCATTTTACAATGATGGTTCTATGACTTACCACAATGTCTGTAGTGGAGCTCCTCTGCTATTGCCGAGCTTGAGTTCTCCCGTCCCCTGGTGGAATAAAACCTGTGTCATACTTAGGAAAATTACGAGGAAATGTTATCAGCGTTACAAGACCAGTGGCTCAGCTGCCACACGCCAAATATACCAACGTGCCATGGCAAAGCAGCGTCGCTACTTTCGAAAGGCCAAGCGGGACTCCTGGATATCTTACCTCAATGGCATTAATTCCAAGACTCCCTCTAGGGTTATATGGAGGAAAATTAGAAAGCTTTCAGGCAAATTTATCCCATCTCCCAACCCAACATTGAAAATACGTGGCAACCTCCTCACTGATCCTGCTGAGGTTGCAGAGACCTTCGGGAGGCATTTTGCTGATATCTCCAAGTCCTCTCGAATATCAGGGAATGGTATTCCTGACATGCCTCTACCTTCTCCATCCTCCTGCAATGCTGCCTATAATGTTCCGTTCACACTCCGGGAACTGGAAGACGTTTTGTCATTGATTACCTCTACATCACCAGGTGAGGACAACATCCTCTATTCAATGCTCACAAATTTGCCTGTTATGGCTACGAAGTTCCTCCTAAAGATCATTAACAAAATTTGGGAAACTGGCATTTTTCCTGCCAGTTGGAGAGTTTCCCTCATCATTCCCATCAGCAAGCCAAACAAAAATCCCCTTTTGGCCACCACCTATAGGCCTATCACATTGACCAGCTGTGTTTGTAAGATGATGGAAGAGCTAGTTAATGCAAGGTTAGTGTGGTACTTACAATCCAAAAAGCTGCTTTCTCCTTACCAGTTTGGGTTTCGGAAGAACCGTTCGACATTAGACCCTCTCCTGATCCTCTCAAATAAAATCCAGCAAAGCTTTGCCAACCATTGTCAGACTATTGGGGTGTTCTTTGACCTCGAGAAGGCGTTTGACACAACCAGGCATACTAGTATTCTTCTTCAGCTGTCTCGACATGGCATAGAAGGAAATATGTTTCATTTTATCCACTTCTTCTTGTCGGAACGCTACATTAAGGTTCGTGTTGGAAATGTTGTATCCAGCCCTTATAGGCAAGAGGAGGGTGTTCCCCAAGGCAGCATTCTTAGTGTCACCAGTTTCGCTGTGGCTATCAATGGTGTTCTCGATCAGATTTCCCGCCCCATGTTGGGCTCCCTGTATGGTGATGATTTGGCAATTTGTGTGTCTGGCTATGACGCAGTCGAGATTAGTCATCACCTGCAAAAGTCCATATATACTATTTGTCGTTGGGCTGATGATACTGGTTTTTGCCTTTCACCTTCCAAGACTGTTGCAGTCCGCTTCACTAGAAGCACAGGCCAGGAGGTCCCACACTTAAAGTTAAACGACGACATCATCCCTTTTGAGAAGGCAGGTTAAGTTTCTGGGCATGATCTTTGACTCACGTCTCTCTTGGTCACAGCACATTGATTATCTGAAGCTTAAAGTCAAGAAATCATTGAATATCCTTAGAGTGGTCTCTGGTTTTGATTGGGGTGCTGATAGGAACTCCCTTCTCAGGCTCTATAACTCTTTGTGCCAGTCAGATTGACCACGCTTGCCAAATTTATTCCTCTGCATGTAAGACCAAACTTCATGAGCTTGATGTGCTCCACAATACGGGATTACGACTGTGCTCGGGTGCCTATAGCACTTCCCCTGTGGAGAGTTTATATGTAGATACAGACCAGCTTCCTCTGGACTTACGCAGGCATGAGTTAGGGCTTCACTACATTGCGCGAATTAAGAGCAATCGTTATACCAATCCTTGTGTTGATGTTCTGCTGCAGTGTCTCATCTAAGTTCTGGGGTCCAAGGCCTCTATACCATTCCAGATTCGCATGCTTTCTGTGGGTGACGCATCGCTGAGGGAGCAAAAAATTGAACCAGTAAGCTACAGCAGTCTCCCTCCTCGGCTCATTCCGGAACCTAACGTGTGTCCCAAAACCATATGTAGAAAAAACTTTTCAGAAGAAACTAAATCGAAGTTTTTGCGCCATGACCTTCTCCACAGAGACCCACTAAAGTTGTATACTGATGGCTCAAAGTCACCCCTTGGTGTAGGCTGTGCTGTTGTCCATAAAGGGGGTGTACATCTTGGACGGCTTTCAAATAATGCGTCTGTTCTTACTGCTGAACTAACTGCTATTGAGAAGGCTCTTGAAGAGGCTTACTCAATGCCGGGAAAGACGTTTACAATATATTCAGACTCCTATAGAAGCTTGACCGCCATTAAGCAGTTTAACACATTCCACCCTAATATAAGGAAGATTCAGTCTTGGCTTTGGCACCTGGCTACAGAGAATAAATTTGTTTCGTTCTGCTGGATACCGTCACATGTTAATCTCTATTGGAACGAATTTGCTGATAGAGAGGCAAAATCGGCATGTTCTCTTCCTTCTGTTGGGTATAATAAGGTTCTTTATTCTGATCTGAAGACCGTTATCCATCACTTTGTTTGGTCTGAGTGGCAGGCGAGATGGGCTTCCCCCTCCCTGGCCAATAACTCGAAGTACAAAGAGATCCGGCCTTCAGTCTATGCCTGGTCATCCTCATCTCAGGCTTGTCGGGGTTTTGAGACGAGGTTGACTAGGCTGCAAATTGGCCATACGCGTTTAACTCATGAGTTCCTTTTGGACCGAGGGGTCCCACCCCAGTGTGACATCTGTCACGTCACAATAACTTGCAGGCATTTCTTATTGGACTGTCTGACCTATGCCCGCTCTAGGGCGAAATTTTTAACAAATAGGGGATCCCTATCAGTTGTTTTAGGTAACAGGGCAAATGTTTCTAGCCTTATGGCATTTTTAAAGGAGACAGGGCTACACTGCAAGCTGTGATTGGTGCTGTCATAGTTATGTTTTAGGGCTTGCTGTCTACATCTGTTTTCATTTTACCTACGATTTTTAGTTGCATGATTATTGTGTAGTAGTTTTCTCTATTTTTATACTCATTCTTTTAAACTATCGTCTTTCATATCTCACACATCAAAGCGCTGAATGGCCTATCAGGTCCCAGTGCTTGGCCTTTGGCCTAAACTTCATATTCCACTCCATTCCAACCACCCCTTGGCTATAAAACTTCACCGGCTCAATCCGATTGGAGTGCAATAATTACCCACTAAACCACCAGGCACCAAAATTTGGTTAAATGGTTACCACCCAGCACAATAAATGGGAGAAGGTTGCTGGTTCTTTGAAAGCAGCGATAAGAAACAGGGAAGTGAGCATGGAAGTGAAAAAGTTACTACATGACAGTATTGTGATACCAACTCTAACGTATGGATGTGAAGCTTGGACGTTGTTGGAAGGACACAAGTCAAGAGTGAGAGCAGTGGAAATGAGTTATTTAAGAGGAGCCTGTGGAGTCACATGGAGAGACAGGCTGACGAATGAGGATATAAAGGAGCGTTGTGGTGTGGATGTGGATAAGATAGGAAGCGTTATGAGGAACACACTGAGGTGGTTTGGCCGTGTGGAGAGGATGGAGGGTGAGAGACTGACGAAGAGAGTGTATGTGAGTGAGGTGGAGGGGGAGACCGAGGATGAGATGGAGCGATGGGGTGGAAAGGTGTATGAAGGGGGTGTGAGTTGGGAGCAGGGCAGTGAAATGGCGGGGGACAGGGCGACGTGGAGGCGATTTGTTTGTGGCCACCCCAAACGGGATTGAGGCGTCTGGCAATAGATAGATAGATAATAAATGATTTCCTGGTGTACAGGAAACCATTTGGCTTGTCACTCAGTGTAGAGCCACCCATAGGCAGAAGGAAGAGGAAAGAATGAAGGAAAGAAAGACAGAAGAGGGAGTGTAAAGTCACCCGTAGGCAGAAGGATGAGGAAAGAATGAAAGAAAGAATGACAGAAGAGGATGGAAGGAAAGAAAGATGGAGGAGAGGAAAAGGCAGACACCTTAGAGCAACACTACATCGAGTGAGTGGATGGTGAGCGCCCCCACCTACCACTAAGAAATGGAATGATAATACAGTACTTCAAAACTGAAGGTAATGTTTGTCAGTTCCTACACTGACCCTTTCAGTCTGAACAACCAGACAAATTGGTAATACAGCCACAGGTGTCACTGCATTACCAAACACTAAGAACATCATTCTTGGAGCTCTGTACAATAGAGAGAATAGTAGAGACATCTGTACAGTGATCCAAAGAGCTATGACCCAATGTAACAGGCCAACATTCTGATAATGTCAGACATGCAGAAAGTGAAATTCAAGAGGAAATCAGTCGGCATGAATGGTAAACAGTTGTGTGTGTGTGTAGATTTAACATGTAAAGTAATGGGATAAGTTTTCCAGCCTTGCATTCCCCCCATCTAAGTCCAAAATCCACCCAAATGAGACCAAAAACAAGTTTAAAGCTAATCTAAATGGCCTAACAGCTATAAAAGAAGTTAACCTAAGCCTAACACCTGTAAATAACTCACTAAAACCAACCAATAAAATCTGACAATTGTCAAACATAAATCTGGAAATAATCAAGCTTGATAAACTGTACCCCAAAACGACAATGTTCACCCTACCTATGGCTAACACTATCTATCTATCTATCAATCTATCTATCTACAGTATTGCCAGACGCCTCAATCCCGTTTGGGGTGGCCACAAACAAATTGCCTCCACGTCGCCTTGTCCCCCGCCATTTCACTGCCCTGCTCCCAACTCACCCCCCCCTCTCTCATATACCTCTCCACCCCATCCCTCCATCTCATCCTCGGCCTCCCCCTCCCTCTTCCCCCCTCCACCTCACTCACATACACTCTCTTCGTCAGTCTCTCACCCTCCATCCTCTCCACATGGCCAAACCACCTCAGTGTGTTTCTCATAACGCTTCCTATCACATCCACATCAACACCACAACGCTCCTTTATATCCTCATTCATCAGCCTGTCTCTCCATGTGACTCCACAGGATGAAACGCATTAATCTAAAAACAGTTTATAAAACAACCTAAACACACAATTTCAGTCCAAAATATCAAAATCAGTAAAAAGAAAAATCAAAACTCATCGTTAAACCGGGGGTTGGCCATTGTTAAGCGAGGTATGGTGATATTTCTACCCCCATTGTTACGCCGGACTATAACATCTAGGGGTATCATATATCAAGGTAAACCTGTACGTGTTTCTTGTGGAGTGCTAGCCTATCTATGCAATACCCACATATACATCCCCATCTCCCTCTCAGAGTGATGTTTTTTTCCCACTGAAATCGTTTTCCATGTTAGGATAAAGTACAGTACATTAAACATGCTCAGGTTAGGATAAATTAGGTTACAGTAGTTATGAAAGGTTAGGTTAGGACAAATCAGGTTAGATATGGGTAGGGTAGAATAACTGAGGATAGGTTAAGATAATCTGGGTTAGGTTTTGATAAACCAACACCGATGAGGACATATTAGTACCGTACTAAAATAGTGTTTTAGGATGGGGGCTGTTTTTGGCACTACTGTGACTAAACAAAGACCAATATTTAAACGCCATTCACTACTAATACAAAATTATAAAGGCAGCATTACACTGGGGCAAAAGTGGCTAACATGCCAGCCAATTTTGTGAGCCATTAGCCAAACTGACCCACAGTGAGCCAGATTTTGCTTGCAAGGCAAAATGCATAACAATTTTCACTCACAGCTTATTGGTGGGATTAGAACTCAAATAAACCTACATTAATTTTGTAACTGGTAAGAAAATATTCTATTATTCACAGAGGGGAACTTTAACTAAAACTGTAAATATAATTTAATTCTTGTAGTTTTTATTCATTTCTATTTTTTTCTTGACGAATTAAATATTCGGACACTCAGGTGACCCAATGCAGAGGCTGTCTGTTTTGTTTCCAAACAACAAGTGGAAGTCAGATTGTGACCAATAGCTGATATGGATTCCGTAGCAAGGAAACCTCTAGTAGGCTGCTATGTGGATCTGCAGTTGCTTAAGTACAAGAGGCAGTTGCAGAAACTGAGGAAAAGGGAGTGGGTACTCTGGGTTGGTTTGTTTACAAATGCCAACGAGGCGCCAAGGCAGACGACACTGCTAGTCGTTTCGGCTCGCAAAAAGGCATGCATGCGACAGCAACTCGACTTTGCTAGCTGTTTCGCCTCACAAAAGCTGCTCACATGTTAGCAACTTTTTGCCCTGTGTGACCCTGCCTTAAGCATCGAAACTTAAAAACACACTCTGAAAAAAAAATAAAACATCAATGAAGAGGGAGAGTAGTTATGTGTGATTTACCACAAGGGTGTGGAAAATAATTCCATCTTGTGCAGTGTTTGTGATAAGTGGGTGCATAAGAGATGTAGTGGTATTAGACTGCGAGATAATGGTGATTTCATGTGTGCAGCATGTCGGGGACATCATGAGGAGATTGTCAGGCATGAATGGATTGAATTTTCTGGTGAGTCTTCTCTTGAGAGTAAGGAAGTTTTGTTATTTGGGAGACATGTTATGTGCTGGAGGTGGGGCTGGAGCTACCTCTGTGGCGGGGGTGAGGAGTGATTGGAAGTTCAGGGATCTGGTATCCTAACACTGAGAGGGATCTCCCTCCATGCTCTAGGAGCTTTGTATGCAGCATGTGTTCGGAGTGTGATGCAGTATGGCAGTGAGACCTAAACAAAATACTAAACAATAAGGACTTTAATAAACAAAAAACTGGATAAAACTGCAAAATAAGGCAGTCCCAAGTCTCCTTGAAGAGTACCAAGAAAAAAAAAAAAAAAAAAGGATTAAAAACAAAATTGATAACTACCACAGTACCCTAAAAGCTTAAAAATATATATATTTATCAAAAGTGGCAAAAACTGCATAATAAGGTTGTCCCATGCCTCCTGAAAGGTAAAATAATAAAAGTTAGGTATAAAAATGGCCTGTAATTCATTTATGTTTATTTGCATCAGCTTAGACATCAACAGTCTCCCATTTTTTTTAATGTGGAATATCTGGCTTTATTTCCGATCAAAACATGTTTATTCCATGATTATAATGTACTGATCGATTTTTACTTTGAAAATCGTCTCCCCAGTTCCTAATTAATGGGACTGGCAGGTCAAAAACTATGAAACTAGTGATTTGCAAACGATCTGATGGTCAAATTTCTCAAACCATACAAATTCATGTCTATAATACAGTGTTATGGTTTTCTAATAATTTAAGTGCTGTATATAGATTAGCAAGTCTACCCTGCCTATAACACCTCAAGCCAGACATTATTATTTTTTTTTTTCATGCTACCTCCAATTATAAATTCTCGCAAGGCCATGCATAATGTTAAACAACCGCCCTTAACCTCCTCACAATTTGATATCATTCACAAGGGTGGCCAATGCTGTCTGAGGATAGCACGAATGAAAAATAATACAACTAGTAAAATACGTCAGACAGAACCAGCGCCCAAGTGACGCTATCATTTTCCACACCATTACCAGCGAAAGGAATTTAACCTGTTTTCACTTACAAATACTCTTTAAAAACTTTATTTGGTGTGTTCCAACCGATCTCGAGTCTTTAATCACACGGCATATTCTGTCTATTTCACGTAAAATCTGACACGAAGGAAAAGAACAAGCAAATAAAACTCACCTGCGACAAAACGCCACCCTCTTCGACGATCCCGTTCCAGTGATGCCTCAAACCTGATAAAGGTGAATAAAAGTAAAACAATAATCGTAAAAAGTCAAAATAATGTTTTACAGAATACGTACGCAATTTATTCTATATCATAAGATTAATTTTTGGTAACTAGGTCTGACAGAAATAACGAGAATCAAGGCATGAATCACTTTTATGCAGAATTTGCTAAGACCATTTCGAGTTTTGGTGCCAGGAATTCGTATTACCAAAGCTAACCACTTTTCTACTTCGTTATATTCTATTTGGTGTCAGTCTTAGGGTCTAGATGAGACTGAGTTTTTTTCCTATAATATTATGAAGCTCTAGATATCTGTTAAGGTGATTGCTGGTCCTTTTATAACTACTGTCTTGAGAGTACTGTATTTAGCGTCAATCTAGTGTTTTTTGCTCTACTTCCATTTTGCTATTATATTAACGTTTAAGTGCAAGATATCTTCCTATATTCTTGAAATACCTCCATTATTTATCGGTATTCCGTAGATTATATTATGTTTTTGCGATATGCTTATTATGTTTTTGCGATATGCTGGAGGTTTGTGCTATTCAATAACCTAGCGCAGTTTGAGAACAGGTCGGTCTAGCAGCATTGGTAACACTCCTTCCTCCGGCATTTAATTTTTAAAGATGGGCGGGTCATGAATTAGGTACATCGTTAATTAATCTTCTATGTTATGGTTCATGGGACGTACGTGGCTTGAATATTTATACACAGATGTTTCCACAGGCGCCATGGATTTAATTACATGCAAAAATCCTTAGACAGTTACCTATTCTTGCTGTATGGAGGACTGTTGTTATGGTCACTTGCCTGAGAAAGCCGCTAGACCTTTTGATTCATTTAGTCAGTGATCTTCCATATTTGAGTGTCATGAGTGAATTGCGCAATCTTTAATAACATAAAGTAAATTTCCACAGGATCTGGGTGTCGAAAATGAATTTATAAGTATGAAAAATCCCTGTTGTAAACTTTTCATTTGTTAATGGGAACTCAGTAGATTGTCCCTATATTATTTTTTATTTTTTAAATTTATCTTGTAACAGAATTAAACATACGGAACCTAACCCATCTGTGAACGCTGTGCACAGCAGGAATATGAACGTTACATGATGTTATGGCCTCAGCACAATATGTGACTGTTTCAGAAAAAATAAAAAAAGAAATAAAGGCTTTTTTTGTACTACGAAAATTTTAATACCAAGGAATATCCTGCTCTAACCTTACCTCATTTAATTAATGCAGGTTAGCCTAACCTAACCATATGTAATGTTCATTATAAAATATAGGCTTCATTATCACTGATATATATATATATATTTTTTTTGCATGTATGGAAAATCATCAGGAAAACGATACTAACAAGAAAGTCAGAAAATAAAGTTAAAAATCAGAAAAGGGTACTTAATCCCCAATTTAACAAACCCAGTTTACCAAACAAAATCCTGCTTACTACTCTATTATTTATTTATATCTATCTATTTGTCTACTGTTACTGCCCTGTGTCGCAGCCATTGACACTGATTCTTTGTTATTAGCTACTCTTTAATGATCACTTGTTAAATCAGCTGGAAATTTCAGAAAACGTGCTTATTAACGATTCATTCCTGCCCATAAAGCTGATTTGCCACATTCTCCGATTCTGCAGTACCAGTTATATGAAAGAAGTTTGTGATATTTTGGAAATGTCCTTGATTTACAATGAGGAGTGCATGTATAATAATGTATAATATTTATGGGATATATGTGTATGGGATATATGTGGGAAAGCAGCTGGGGTTGATGAGGTGTATGCAGAGATGCTTAAATGTAGTGGAGAGAATGGAATGAAGTGTTTGTTGGCGATAGGTAAGAAGGCATGGATGAGTGAAACTGTGCCTGCAGAGTGGAAAAAGGCTGTGATTGTACCCCTATACAATAATAAAGGTGAACGAAGTGCGTGCAAGAATTATCGTGGCATAAGCTTACTGAGTGTGGTAGGGAAGGTATAAGGAAGAATTATTACAGAGAAAGTAAGAGAGGTATCAGAAGTCCTAGTGAGTGATGAACAGGGTGGCTTTAGGAGTGGCAGAGGATGTGTGGACCAAATATTTGCAGTGAGACAGATAGTAGAGAAGGCTTGTGAGAAGGACCATAAGGTGTTTATGGCATTCATGGATCTGGAAAAAGCATATGACAAAGTGGACAAAGAAGGATTGTGGAAAGTTTTGCGCATGTACAGTGTAGAGGATAAGCTGTTAGGTGCCGTCAAGAGTTTTTATGATGGTAGTGAAGCATGTGTCAGGGTTAATGGGCATCTAAGTGAATGGTTCACAATCAGTGTGGGCGTGCGACAAGGTTGTGTGATGTCCCCATGGTTGTTCAATGTATATATGGATGGGGTGATGAGAGAAATGAAAACACGAGTAATGGAGAGAGGGATGGCACTGGTAATGAATGGTGATGGATGGAATATCTCAAATTTGTTGTATGCTGATGATGCAGTACTGTTTGCAAGTACCGGACAAGAACTTGGTAAGCTAGTGCAGAGTTTTGCTGATGTCTGTAAATGTCGTTCCTTGAAAGTAAATGTAGAAAAGAGTAAGGTGATGGTTATTGAGAGAGAAGGTGACTCCCTGTGCAATGTAACAGTGAATGGCGAGAGACTGGAATTGGTGAGAGAGTTCAAATACCTGGGTACAGTGATAGAAAAGAGAGGAAAATGTGCAAAAGAAGTGGAAAGTAGAGTGACACAAGGAAGAAAAGTAGCTGGTGCAATGAAGGCCTTGATAAGAAACAGAGGCTTGAGTGCTGCAGCTGCACGAGACTTACATGAAGGAGTGTTAGTGCCAACTTTAACATATGGATGTGACGCTATGGTGTGGCATGAAAATGAAAAGTCAAGAGTAAGAGCAGTGGAGATGGGACTGCTGAGGAATGTATGTGGAGTACAGAGGGTGGATAGGATACGAAATAATGTGATTCGTGAAAGATGCGGAGTGAGGAAGTCGGTGGACACCAGAATTGAAGAGAGTGTACTGAGATGGTATGGTCATGTGGAGAGAATGGATAACAATAGTGTGGTGAAGAAGGTATATCTGAGCGAATTCGAAGGAGGGAGGAGACGAGGTAGGCCAAGGAGAAGGTTGAGAGATATGGTGGATGAATGTGTGAGGAAGAGAGGTTTGAAGTTGGTAAGGCTAGAGAACTGACAGGAGATAGAGCTGGCTGGATGAATTTTGTGAGATGTGCATGATCAGGGATTTTTGGCACCCCTTTTTAACGTGGCAGCGTCTGGATTGACTATGTCGGATACGATATGTGAAGCTACAGAATGTGGTGAATGTTTTTGGCGTATCCGAGAGAGCCAGGATTCCGGGGGCTTGAATGATGACTGAATGGAAGCGTGGCCCATTGGATTGGGCAATTTTGGGCTGTCTGGACATTGCTAGTCCTCACCCTGCCCTTCGGTGGGAATGGAGGTCCGGATGATGATGATGATGATGTGTTTTCCTTGCTCTCTGAACCTAGCCTCACTGTGTATATGTGTTTTCCTTGCTCTCTGAACCTAGCCTCACTGTGTATATGTGTTTTCCTTGCTCTCTGAACCTAGCCTCACTGTGTATATGTTTTCCTTGCTCTCTGAACCCAGCCTCACTGTGTATATGTGTTTTCCTTGCTCTCTGAACCCAGCCTCACTGTGAAAGTGTGTTTTTGTTGCTCTTTGAACCCTACTGCAGTGTGTTTTTCTTGTTCTTTGAACCCAAATGTGTGTGTGTGTGTGTGTGTGTGTGTGTGTGTGTGTGTTTCTCTTTGAACCCTACCACAATGTGCATGTGTGTTTCTCTTTGAACCCTACCAGAGTGTGTGTGTGTGTTTTTCCTGCCCTTTAAACCCATCCTCACTGTGAATGTGTGTGTTCTTGCTGCCCACTGAACCCTATCACAGTGTGTATACCGTATGTGTTTCTCTTGCTCTTTGAACCCCACCTTACTGTATTCATAGGTGGGAAATGAGCTGATGATAATACTGGTTTACATACATATATTAATCTCGCTGAGCAGTTTTCTTGCTGTCATGGATCAGGGTGTCTTCATGCATGACTTTTTGTTTCAGGTGCCTGGTGGTCTGTTAGTCAAAATGCCTCAGTTGGGGTGACGGCCTTGCATACATTCAATTCCCAAGAGGTGGCTGGAGGTTTCTTACCAAGTGGTGCCACCTGGGGAAGAACGGACTACAGCAGTGGTTTCCAACTTTTTCTAATTCTCGCCCCCCCTCACTGAATGACACGTTCCTTGCGCCCCCCTTCCTCAAATACTGTATTTTACTGGCATAGTTGGCACATGTCAATAAATATCATAGATTCTTAATTTTTGAAACTGTTTATATATTCAGATAACTAGATTTCTTACTCATATCTGAAATATTTTCTCCATATTTAGAAATTACTGAATTCCATCATAATTCATAGTTTCCAAATATAATTACCCTCTTAAATCAACATACCTGAGATATCTCCAAAAAACTTGTCATATTTTCAGAGACTACCAGTGCTGCCGCTGAGGTTTGTTGGTGCTGCTGCTGCCGCTGGGCCTGTGACATTGGACTCCAGCTGCTGCTGCTGCTGCTACTACAGGTACAGTCGTCAGCATAAATTCGCTGCAAGTCCCTCGTGTGATGTGAATCTTTTTGTCTGGCAACAGTGTAAGGGGACTAGTTGCCACGTAGCCTTTTATACACTTTAAAGACGTGTTTTTTTAAAAGTGGTACTAGAGGCTGGCTGAGTACAGTATTATGTATACCGTATTTAATTAGTATAAAAAAAAGTGCAAGAGCTGACAGAATGTTATGAAACGACGTACGAGCGTAATACTCTGACATTCCTAATAACCGTGTCTAAACTCCCTTCCCTTTTCTCCCCCTTTCTCCTCCTGATGTCCCCCCACCCCTCCTTCCCCCTCCTACTCCCCACTCACGTTCATGCCTCTCCACTTTCTCCTCTCCCCACTCTCTCTACCTTCATTCATTTATCCACGGCACTAACCCGACTGGTGCATCACAATTCTCTCTTGACTGTTTACTAAACCAACACTGTCCTGTTCTCATTTGCTCGAAATGCTTTAATAAAATGTATCCAAGGCTAATTACCAATATACCTTCCTGTTCTAATCCCATTCTCACCCTCCCTGTCTGATTCCCACTCTTTTTATTCCAGTTGTCATTCTTTTCTCCACCCTTGTCACTACCAACAGCCGCTAGATACAGAAACGTTTGAGGTCTCGTTCTTGTGATGTATTCCTTACTGTGTGTGTGTGTGTGTGTGTGTGTGTGTGTGTGTGTGTGTGTTTAGTGAGCCTGGCAGTTGGTGGCTATTATTTCAGTATGTGAAATTAAACAAACATTTGTGCCCATTCCTCCTACTTCCTCTCTCTCTCTGTCTCTGTTTGTCTGTCTCTCTCTCTCTCGTTCCAAGGAAAATGTTCCCATCCTCCTCATACTGTTCACTGATTCATGAAGCAGGATCAGAACCTATCATGTTTCGAACTACTGCATCACGTTTGGAGTAAAGAGTGGGTGAAAAAGACTGAGGCATGGCAAGATACTCTCGAATGTAAGGAGATAAAAGGTTACAGGAATAGACAAGAAATGGAGAAGAGTGCAGTTCATTACGTAGATCTGCGCCGTGGTTAAGGTAGACAGGGTGCGGAGAGAGGGGAGTGGAAATGAAGGAGCACTGGGGGGAGGAGTTGAAAGGTTGGGTGGGGAGGGACATGGAGTGGGTACGAGGGAGAGAGCAGAAGTTTTATCACTCTACAACATTTTTCTGTCGTCTTTTGCCCATTTTTATGCTAATCAGATATAAAGACTATTGCATTCTGGGCGATTTATAGCACTAAATCTTACAAACACGTCCTTAAAGCGTATAAAAGCCTGTGTGGCAATTAGTTCCTATACATTGTTGCCAGACAAAACAACCACATCACACGAGCAGGCTTGCAGCGAATTTGTGCTGACGACTGTACTACCACTCTCCTGAAATATGTGAGTTGCACATCATTTAGTTTGTCCATCTTGACTGGCAGAGATTTTTGTTCTTTGGTGGCCTAATTTCCATAATTCAGAAGCAGAGTAAGACAAGACTAGCAATACTGTGGCTCTGCATCCTTTCCAAATCACTTTTAAGACAAGTTGATGTGAACAGGATATGTTAACAGTTGCTCCTCTACTTAAGAAAATTTTCTTGAAAATTCCACACCCCATCCTTAGGTGGGAAAAGGAATTAGGGCTGATGATGATGAAGATGATAATTGTGATCAGCGGCAGTGCCAGGTTCCATAACTAGATCATTCCACCACTGGGGTATACAAGTCCAGTCACTTCATCTGTGTACTCATTTTACTTGCTAATGGACAGTAGTGATGGTGATGCAGTGCCAGGGATCAGTTCTTGGCATTATCAGGTTGACAGCTAAGCAGTGAAACAAACCACAAGGCCTAATAAAATCCCAAGCTAGTAAATTGTTAATCATGTTAACAACAAAAGTTCATAGCTCAAAATAATGTTTGTAAGTGGGAGAGCAACTGTCTTTATTTCATCTAACACCAGATTATCAACTGGGGGTGATTCTTGGGAGTCTAAGGATGATTATGATCTTTAGTTTATAACCTAATGTATTTATTTATATTAGTCTGCAGGTCTACATCCTTCGCACTACACTTTTTCCTGAATAGCATTATTCTGTTTGATAAATGATAACTATTGCTGAGAAGGTAATTTTATGCCAGGTTAGAGTAACAAGAGTATACAAAGTAAGTTCCCCAGGTATACCAGTATCAGATAGTTTTGAAACCTTTCCATTGCACTTCTTCATTATTAGCATGTCTCCTTGCTAAGCTACTGCATCAACTCAACATTATTTCAAGTTCATAGACAGATAGACAAGTACACAGATAGATATATAAACATTACACATGCTTATGGATAGTAGATCGACAGATAGATAGATAGATAGATAAACATGACATTGATACACATAGGTAGTAGATAGATTGTTATAAGTGTTGGCTAGATAAATTCCTAGAATTTTTAGACATAAACGTTCCCCATGTTATTTTTTATGCCTTTGACCGCTAGTACAGTATTTCCCTCAGTTGAACAATATCTGGTGTTAGTTCAGTGAAAGTGGCTCCTTACATAATTTCTTAGCAAGCCTCCAATGCCACTCCAGTGAATTATGCAAATGATCATTAACTGATGATGATGATGATTATTATTATTAGTACTGTTTGTGCTGTACTTGCAAGATGTGCAGTGGGCAGATTTTTTATTGGCTGTGGTTTGCCCAGTTATTTCACTTCAAATGCTTATGATTAGCATACTGTACTGTATGTACTGTAAGCTCCTAAATCAGATGATCAGTTTTCCAAAAACCTCCACTTACCAACATACCAGTACCTTTTCTTGCAAAGTTCCCTTCAGCATTATCTGTGCTTGAGATTATTCCCTGAACTTTTGGAGGTACCTGCTGTGTTTTCCATTTCAATCACCCACACCAGTTGACCCTGCGATGTTGACAATTCTATCTGTATACAAACCTCGGTCCTGTCAATTCGCCCTTGTCTGTAGTTAACTTTATCGTTCCATCAAAGTGTGTGCGGCAGGAAAAGCGATTACAGTATTCTTAACATCAAATAGAAATTGGATGTACTTTTTAAAATGAGCTAAAAGTTTGAGTAAAGTTAGTAACAAATGTGGTAGAGTATTGTTGGCATACTTTTGCACATGCCTGTACATCACAAACAGATGCAGTAAGTCCTGGTTATATACCACAGATGCTCAAAATACAGGGTGGTTCATATGTACCATGTCTGATTACATGTGTTTTGTTTTCTTTCTGGACCATACCTTACGCCATCCTTAGATGGGAAGAAGAGGTTAGGATGATGATGATTATGATTGCAATGATGAGTATAATATGACAGCTGATGTTGATTATTATAATGATTATGATGATGATGATTGATGTGGTGAACGGCTCAGTCGGCACTACCACTGTATATTGTGCATCATTTTCTATTTCCCATAACCTTTCTTTACTTTACAGTGATTGCTTGTTTGTATCCATTGCTTGCATTATTTTTTATAAAGTAATCAACTATCTCCTCTTGCATTTGTTGCCAGTAATTGCATTAAGTTCACTCATCTTAAGTATGTAGAAATTTTTCCCCTCCTCTGACTTTTATCAGTCTAATACCAGACAGTAGCAGACACCTCAATCTCATAAGGGGCGGCCACAAACAAATTAACTTCACATCACTCTGTTTTCTGCCATTTGACTTCCCTCTCTCCAACTCACACTCCCCTCCCTTGTATCTCCCCACTCCATTCTTCCATGTCAGCCTTAATCTCTCCCTCCTCCTCTACCCTGCCACCTCATTCACTTAAACTCTTCTAGTCAGTCTCTCATTCTGCATTCTCTCTACATGGACAAACCATCTCAAAGTATTTCTCCAAACAGTACCACAACGCTTCCTTACTTCTTCATTTGTCTTTCTGTCTGCTCATAAAACTCCACAGAATCCTACATCATTTCTATTGCTCTCACTCTTAATTTGTGTCCTTCCAACAGAATCCAAGCTTCACTTCCATGCTCACTTCGCTATTCCTTATCACAGCTTTCAACGATCTAGCAACCTTTCTACCTTGCTGTACCCTTTCAAGCACTTCCTTCCATCCTTATTCATCACACTACTTAAGTACTTGGATACACTGTCATTCTCGATGTCCTCACCGTCCAGTCTCACTGTGTATTTTGTGACTTCTTTTCCCTCAAGACCATAGTTTTACTCTTCTCTTCATTCTCTTTTAGATTCCAGTTCCTACTTACACCCCCAGACTCATTCACCAAGCCTTGCAGTTCACATTCATCCTCACTTAACCATACAGTATCAGCAAGCAACTGTTTAGAAAGTTTCCACACCTCTCCCTCTCTCATAGGCATTCAGTATATTAACTTCCCTACCTATTATCTCTTATAGCTCTATCCCTATACAAACTGAACAACCACAGAGACATGACACACAGAAACATGACATGATGCACACAGAAACAGGACACAAAAACATAACACAAGGAGATATCACACACACACACACACACACACACACACACGAGATTTTTTTCTTTATGCAAGTTTACTTCCCATACCCCACTGGCAGAATAGAATAGCACTGTGGCCCAACATCCATTCTCATAGCACTTCTTCATGACTAACATAGCATTTACAGAGAGATGGTAATTTGATGCCCTTACCTTAACTGGAGCAAAGTTGAATATCCAGTAGCTATTTCTGCAAGTCGTCAAAATACCTACATCCCCCATACTAGCAGACTGAGCCGACAACACGCAATATATATATGAGCAGCCCTGTATTATGGTTCAGTAAATTGTGGGCTGCTGTTGCTGTGGTCCTGTATTCCTCTGTAGTAGTACTGTAACCAAACCACTTCCCTGAAGCAATATAGCATCAGTTCTAGCATTTTCACAGTACTGTGCAGTAACTGCTTCCTTACAAAGCGAAACAGTGTCAGTTGTTTGTGTAGCTTGTATGTGTGTGCTGATCATCTAGGTTCTTGAATAAGATGTCACTGAATGAGCTGTGAAATTGTGTGAAGGATATATGCTTGTCATTTTCCAAAGCAGACTGCTGGTCGTAAGCTTCACACACACGTCAGAAAAAGATTACTAGAGGATAATCTGTGTTGTAAGGTCATATTGCCCCTTTTCTTTCATTAAAATAGAGTATTTAGTTTCTCTAGCATTGACTGTGATTCTTAATAATGAAAACGAGCCTAGGACCACCACAACAGCCTGTATTATCAGCCCAAAAGATCATAAATAAATGTGGCAGATAAAAGGACTATTGAAAAGCCATAGTGCTTTTTTTTACCCAACAATAACAATAGGTGTTTTGCATATATTATCCTGCCTGAAATACTGATATTTATTGTGTTATATATTTATGCTTATTTTCTTGTCATGATATGTTATTTTTGCAATTTTATTACGGCCATGTCATAGTGATGTACTGCACAGTCTGCCACAGGAAGAAATATACCGAAAAATATGCACCTATAGTCCTTGTTTGGAAGATTTTAATTGACAACAGGTCAACTTTGAAAATGTCGTCCTCAGTCGTTATTTCCCTCTGCTTATGACCTCCAGTCTTTTAAATGGAATATTTGCAGGAATCTCAAAATTAACGGATCTTGAATTAGTCTCTCTTTTGTTTATTATTTCTTAAAGCCTTCTGTTTGTTCTCTGAAGAAAAAAAAAAAAAAAAACTGCCCTGAATAGCTTTGAGAAGTTAAGAACTAACAAGCATTCTTAGTTAACTATTAATGGGCATCTTGAGTTATTTCCCTTCATTTATATCCACGAATAACACCATTCTGAGTTGATTCCCTTCATTAAACATCCTCACTTGATTCCCTTCATTTATGTCAGAGATTAATGAGCTGAGAATTTTCCTTTCATATATTCTATACATTAAGAACATTTGTCGTTAACATTTTTTTTTTTCTGTGGCTGGCTGTACGTTTATATATTGATTTGGGTATGTTTTCTGGTGCTTGTTTATTTCTCTTAATTTATTCTGTAGTCAGTTTGTTTTCCCCAGACAGATTCATTACCTCTTAGCTTGGTTGATGAGTTCAAGTGCTGTCAGACTAGGGAGTTAACTGAACTAGTAACCAAGAAGGCTCATCCCTACCTCATCACAAAGGCTTTTAGAAGTATAGCCTATACACCTATGATTTAGTACTGAAGTTATAAAAGTTGGCTGACTTTGTCAGATGAAAACATACTGACTACAGTTCTGTATGTGATGAATTGTATTATTTTTTACTTGTCTATTCTTGTTGGGTCTGGTTAGTACTTGGATGGGTGACCGCCTGGGAACACCAGATGCTGTTGGCATCCCTACGTGTCAAGTGGGGTTGGTGGAGGATTAGTGCCCCTCCCTGTAAAACAATTAACTCTAAGCCCTTGGCCACCCCGTCTGGGATACATGGCGTCTGGCAATGAATGAATGAATGAACTATTCTTGTTGGTAATAGTATAGGAAATTGTGCCCCAATGGACTGGAATATTTTGATATACTGTTTCAAGTCACATAGCCATTTGCCATACTTTCTTAAGCATTTGCAAGAACTAATTTGCCTGCCAGGTTCCTATCGTCAATGAACCCATTGTAGCTCAGAAATCAGCAATATTATTTGAGCTGAATATTTTGTGCTGTTGCAATATTAGCTTAGGCAGAGTATGTTGTATAAAGTTGTAAGTTTTCTAACATCACAGCCAATTGTTTAGACTTCTTAAGAGTTAAAATTATTATGCTTTTTTGGAAGAGTATTATTTCCAAGGCTGTTCATTGTTTATGCAGCAAATATTTCTCACACTTTGATGCTTTCTGTGTATCTGCATCTTTTTAGTAGTAGTGGTTGTTGTTGTTCCCAAGGCAGTCTGGCCGAACAGCCTCGAGTCCCTAAGGAAGGCCATGGCCAAGACTGGGCTTTCCCACAGAGCTCTCAAGGATTGTATGTTGTGTTGGCATTGGTGATTGTGTGCAATGCGGTCTTCCCTAATGTGCTTAACAGTATGGGGTGCTGCGTTACATCCTGGACAGGTATCAGTGACGGAGTCATCCGGCCTATTCTGATAACTTAAGAGGGCTGGATGATGCCCATATCTCATTCTGGCCAGGTGGACCCTGTCCTCACGAGGGAGATAGGATTCAGAAGGGTGGATATCAGAAGGCCGTGCTGTGTGTTGTCTTTAAGTGACTGAATGGAGCAGCAAGTGATTTGAGTATGGATATGCTTCTGGAAACTGGTCTGAGGCGGGCAAGTGGGGAGAGATGACAGTATTTGTGTACATCGTGTACTGGGTGTTGTTTTGATGTTCCTTGATGTGTGTGGATGTGCTGCTACATAGCGTAGTGGATGTTGTGGGTTTGTGGAGGCTGCAGCGAGAATTTGGAAGCCTGTCATGTGTAGATGATCCTTGACTTTGAGGACTTTGGTTTCATGCTGTAGGTGGTCTGTGGGTGTAGTAGCTGTACAGCCTGTGATTATTTTTAGGACCTTGTTCTGTATGGTCTGTAGTGTGTTTTAGTGAGGTTAGGAGCCCAATCAGGGCTTGCATAATTCATCACTGAACGTATATATTGTCTGTATACTGTGGTGTTGTTTTCTTTGTTGTGTCCAAATGTTGTATGGGCAAGTGACCTCAAGGCACTGAGTCTTGGTGTTAATTTATCTTTAATGTTTGTGATGTGTTATTGAAATGACATTGATGTATGTTACACCAAGGATTTTGTGTGTGTGTGGTAGGGGAGTGTTGTTTACTGAATGGTAAGGTGTGGAATGTGACTCTGTTCTGCTGTCCAGTTTGTCAGAAGGGTCGCTGTAGATTTGGCTTGGGCTATTTTGAGCCTGTTTGTGGTGAACCATTCGTGTAGTGTGTTGACGTAAGGTTGGAGGATGTGTGCGTCTATGTTTGCATTTTGGTGTGTACATGTAAGTGTTATGTCGTCTGCATATGAAGCTATGTGTATCTGTGATGTGTGGGTATGTCGTGCATGTACTGTATACGTTAAAGAGTGTAGGGGACAAAACAGATCCTTGGGGGATGCCATTTGTGAAGTGTGTAATGTTCGAAGACTGACCGGCAAATGTTACATGTGCATATCTGCCTGCTAAGTAGTTTGCCAGCCATGTTTTTGTATTATTGTGCATGTTTGTGTTGAATTTTGTTTGTGAAGTTGTAGTGGGGAAAGGCATCAAAAGCTTTGCTAATGTCTAGTGCGACTAGTGTCATAAAGACTTTGTAGTTAATTGTAGAGAAGTATATTTTAGACTTGTGGTCGAGCGGCTTTTATATCTTGTAGTAGTTTCCCCACCAGATGTCATGTAGTGACGGGAGAGGTAAAGAATAGTATGGGACTATTTTTATTTGTCTTGGAAATATTAAACAGGTATAATAGTATAAGTCCTGGGTAGCTACCTCCCTGTCTCGCTATCTCTCTCTCTGTTCTAAAGCTAATCTCCGTCTCGACCTCTCTATAGGGTCGCTTGTCTCCTTCTAAACTCTCTTTTCTAACATCTCGTGTAGTAGGGTGTGTGTGTCACGTATCTTCCTCATGGCAACAGAACTTTCTCACGAGAGGACTGCTGACAGCTAACTGAATCATCTCCTTACTGGCCGCTGTCGTCAGCTTTCCTCCGTGTAAGCGTTTAGCGCTGCTCGCTTCTCGCAAACACAACACCTTCTCATCATTTGACTTCCTGCTTCTATCTGTCTCTCTATCTATCTATTTATCTATCTATCTAGTATGATTTGCAATTATAATATGGAGACCTACCACATTGCTCTGCCCGCATAAAAATGGCGTACCATCGACATTTAATAGTTATAATATATTAATACATGCTACATACACATTATAATGAACTTATAAGCTAATTAAGTGAAATACATAATATTGTAAAGTAACATAATTGTATGAATATTGTATACATATATTATTCATAGTAAATAGTGATTATTCAGTAATATTACATTTTAAATAAGTTGTATACATATTTGAATAAATGCAATATAATTGTGCAATGGTAATACTGCTAAGTTATACATTACATATTTGAGTTATCACTTTAGTAATGTCTAATATTTCATCTAACTTGTATGATGATACTGGTAATACAGAATTGTGCTATAATTGTATGACTTATAATATTGTACTAACATTGTGGTACTACATAATTGTAACATTTTATGAATTGTTACCAAATATTGTGTTAATGCATAATTGTGTTGGCCTTATAATTGTAGTTACATAAAAGTTACATCTTGTTAATGCAACTGTTTTGTCATTACATAATTGTTACATATCGTTTGTAGGTACATAATTGTTGTTAAAGTTACATAAAAGTTACATCTTGTTAATGCAACTGTTACATAATTGGCAAAGTGTAACATAATGCAATCGTTTGTCGTTACATATCGGTTGTAGGTACATAATTGTAGTTAATGTAACATAATGCAATCGTTTGTCGTTACATAATTGTTACATATCGTTTGTAGTTACATAATTGTAGTTAGTGTAACATAATGCAATCGTTTGTCGTTACATAATTGTTACATATCGTTTGTAGTTACATAATTGTAGTTAGTGTAACATAATGCAATCGTTTGTCGTTACATAATTGTTACATATCGTTTGTAAGTACATAATTATAATATGGAGTAACATAATTGTAATAACTGCAGTCCTAACATATGCTGCGGTCGATGATAGTGATGATGTTTCGTGCCACTTGTATGTGGAGACAACAATTTGCTTTTTTGTTTGTAGTTTATGTGGTATTTTGGCATATATAGTAACACTTACACTTATTTTCATTTGTTTGTTATGTGATCTTACTTTATTTCTCTTTTTTCCTTCTTACTTTTCTTTCTTTCTTTCCTTTCCTTTTTTTTTTTTTTTTTTTTTTTTTTGTATGTATTGATTTTCCATAGTTTGTTTCTCTTTGCTTGTGTACGCTTTTTTCCATGTTGTTCATGGTTGCATAATTACTGACTAATTTCCTTGAGATACTTTTTTAAAGTTTAGTTTATATTGCACAGATACTACTGAAAATGATATTATATAGTCCCATATTTTGTTATTTTATATAAAAAAAATATATATACATATATACAGTATTAACTATACACACTGACTTGTTCACCTGTACCTCTCGTGAGTAATATGTGTGTCAGCACTGTGTGGAAATCATTGTCTTCACGATTGTGTTGAAGATGTTCACTCTTGCTAACGGCATTTGTGTTGGCCATTTTTTTTTTTTTTTTTTTTTTCTAGTTTACCTTGTAACTTAATTTGTATGTTTCCACTAGGTAGCATTAATTAATAAATGTTTAATACAGTTCTTTTAATTGCTCACTGAGTAACTGTGATGGTATATTTTCTTTATCGCTTGTAGATATAATAATGTATAGTTGTATGTATGAAACACGTATTTTATGTAGGTATGAATGGTAACACTCGTTGGTAGTAAATAAATGTTATAATAAATGAATGAATATATACAGTGTAGAATATTTATTGTTGGTGATTATTTAGTGTTTGAGTTATGCAGATAACTGAAGTAAGTATGTGTATTTAAACTGTAACTATACAGCACGTTTTATATGTTTGTGCAGAAGCTTATTGTCTATCACTGTGTATTGTATAAATGAAGTAATTATGTAACTTACTAATTTTTACCGTGGTGGGAAATGGTGTGAGTGGTGGTGCAGGTGGTGTGTTGACTGACGTGGCGTCTGTTCAGCAAGCACGCACGATGACCTCAACTTCCCACACTGGTAGCTGTGGTGAGTGAATGAGTAGCGATGAGTAACTTGAGTGAAGACGAGTGAGTAAGATGAGTTGTAAATCGTGCCTCACTCTTCGTGTGTTTGTTCCCTTTATTCTATGTGGAAGTTTTCTCTGTCCTTTTCTCTAGTGATTTATTCGTTGTGGGATGAAGACTGCCGCTACTTGTAGGTGCGTGTAGAAGATTATACAGACGACGTAGAGTTGTTAATTGTAGTTGATTGTAGATGGCTGTAGTTGATTGTAGATGGCTGTAGACTTTGTAGAACTGAAGCTAACCTTGTAGTCTCGGTTGCTTTTGTAGAAATTTGCTTTTAATTCGGAGACGATGTCCGCAGATTTGCTGGTTTGTCGTTAAGCTACTTGCAAGGCGTCGAGTGATCTCTTGACCTCTGCATCAGCGTAATGATCTGGGAGACGGAGGGGGCAGGAGCAGAAATTGTTGTGTGTTGTCAATCTTTATAATATGTAGGAAATTAATCTTGATTCGTAGACGAGGATCGTATACGTTCGCTGCTACCAAATGTCATAATGAATTTGTAGTTAATTGTAGAGAAGTATATTTTAGACTTGTGGTCGAGCTGCTTTTATATCTTGTAGTAGTTTCCCCACCAGATGTCATGTAGTGACGGGAGAGGTAAAGAATAGTATGGGACTATTTTTATTTGTCTTGGAAATATTAAACAGGTATAATAGTATAAGTCCTGGGTAGCTACCTCCCTGTCTCGCTATCTCTCTCTCTCTCTCTCTCTGTTCTAAAGCTAATCTCCGTCTCGACCTCTCTATAGGGTCGCTTGTCTCCTTCTAAACTCTCTTTTCTAACATCTCGTGTAGTAGGGTGTGTGTGTCACGTATCTTCCTCATGGCAACAGAACTTTCTCACGAGAGGACTGCTGACAGCTAACTGAATCATCTCCTTACTGGCCGCTGTCGTCAGCTTTCCTCCGTGTAAGCGTTTAGCGCTGCTCGCTTCTCGCAAACACAACACCTTCTCATCATTTGACTTCCTGCTTCTATCTGTCTCTCTATCTATCTATTTATCTATCTATCTAGTATGATTTGCAATTATAATATGGAGACCTACCACACTAGGAGTGTTCTCTGTGGTGGCCAAGCCGAATTCATGCCTTCAAGAAGTCTCTGTGTAAGTCTGTAAGAAGAGTGTTTGTGGAGTGCAGTGGCCTAAAACCAAGTTGTAATGGAGCTAGGGGAGTGTGAGGTGTAACTAGTTGTAGTACCACTTCAGTGACTTTGGAGAGGGTGCTGAGGAGTGTGATAGGGTGATGTGAGGAAGGTAATGTGGGGTCTTTGTTGGGTTTGGTGATAGTCATGATAATGCCATGCTTCCAGATGTTGAGTATTATGTTTTGTAGGTAGCTGTAGTTTCATGTGTTGGTGAGTGCTTGTATGCCTTGTGGTCCATGGTGTTTAAGGTGAATGTTGCTTATGTTGTCTGGTCCACAGGCAGATGAGTGCTTAAGGCTGTTAATGATGTGCTTCGTCCGGTTGTAAGTGAAAGGTGCGAAGTCTGGTAGATGACATGTCGGTCGTTGCGATGGGGATTTAGATGGCTGTCATGTGAAAAGTGATTGATGAGAATGTTTGCTTGTTGTTTGTTTGAAGGTATGGTGTCTGTTGTTGTGATGGCAGTGTGTGATTGTGTAGTGTTGCTGTTGAGAGTGTGATGCTGTTTGGTGATTGCAGAGTTTGCTGGAGTTTCTTTTGTGGTCAAGTGTTTGAAGATAATTATTCCGGTTTAGTGTTTGCTGTTCTGATATTTTATTGTTTATTTGAGTGGTAAGTCCTTGTATTTCTTGTACAATGTCTTGTGTATGGGGTGTTGGAGAGTGTCATAGTGTGTCCTGTTGACTGATGAGGCCTCGAATTTTTGGTGTGAAGTTGGGGTTGTGTCTCTTTCTGTTGCCTCTGGGGACGTGTCTTTTGTCTGCATTTTGTATAATTGTATTGAAAGTGTGCACAGCGGTGTTGATGATTGTGATGGACAAACTGTTTAATGTTTCCAAGTGCTGTTCTGTTTCAGATGTGATGGCCTCCCAGTTGGCTCTCTTATAATTAGTGTATGTGTGTCTGTGGCCAGCTGGGGAGATTCTGGTTTTGGTAGTAATGAATGATGATGACTGGGAGGTGGTCAGAGCCGGGTTTTGACCACTCTACAGCATGTTGTGGGGGCGAGGTTTGGGGAGCAAAAATTGATGTTTGAGGATGATGGGAGGAAGAGGGTTTGGTGTGGGATATGGGCATGTTGATGGAGATCATTCAGTATGAAAAGATTATCAATTTGGGATTTGGGATTGTAGCCCTCTGTCTGTGTCAGGATTGTTGACACGCCAGGCCGACGCCTTGGCGTTGAAATCACCACACAGGATGATGTTGGGTGTGTTAGTAATGTGGTGTTTTTATAGAGAGTAATTGTGTGGTACTGTGAGGCACGATTGGGGGGGGGGAAATGTATGTGTTGGCGACTGTTACAGCTATGTGATTTGTTACCAGTGCGAACTGATTGTATTTCTGTTGTGGTGTCCTGTGGGGGGAGAAGTGACTGTGTATGCACTGGTATCTGATGGATTTGTGTACCAGGGTGACGAGTCCACCGCCACCGCTGTCAGTTCAGTCTTGTCTGATGGTGGTGAAGTTATGAAATGTAGGTTTTTTTGTGTTGTGTGTTGGTTTGTTTCTTGTAAGAATGGCATTGTGTATGTTTTGTTGATTGATGATTTGTGTGAGTTCTTGTTTATTGGTGTTTATGCCATCTACGTTTAACTGAAGGATGTTTATGTTGTGTGCAATGTGTGTTGGGTGCTGCAGCATGGGGGGGAGGGGAAGGGGTAGGAGAAGGTTGTGATGGAGGTAAGGGTTGGGGTGGAATGGGAGGGGCTGGGGGATTGGATAGTGTCAGAAGGATTGGTGGGTTAGGTTGAGGTGTGGAGGAAGTAGGAGTAACGTTGGTGGGGTGGTTAGTGGGTGCGGGGAAGGAGCATTAGTGTACCCCCTCCACATATATACATCGGGGGTAGACATATTGTGGAGGGGGTACACCTCCACAATATGTCTACCCCCGATGTATATATGTGGAGGGGGTACATTAGCAGCAGGTCCGTGTGTTTGTGTTTTCTGGATGCAAGTGTTGTGCAGGTGTAATATGGACCTGAAACGAGGTCAGGGTATGAACTCAGGGATAAGGAACTGAATAGGGAGACTGCCAGAGATCAACCAGCCATTATGTTACCAAGGCCATTGCAGGCATGTTGGAGCCTTTCCAAATGATATATGAACAATATGAAAATACTGAATAACTTCTACAGGCCCACCAGGCACTCTTAATTTAAAGCTTATTTAAGAAGCTCAGTACGGTATATATAGGCCTATGCACAGGACTGAATTAAATTAAAACACATCATCTGAGATGTAGGGGCACATTTTCTACACTATTACCAATTAAATATGTGTAAATTGTGAGTTTTGTTTGTGTATAATGGCAGCAAAAGTAATTCCTCATTTAATAATTGATATATATCCCTGTAAATTGCTGATCGGTGAACACTGCGTGAAGCTAGGGTTAGGTCCCAGCAAGAGGGACTTTTTCTCAAGCATTTAAGGATCATATGCAAGACAGTAATTATGAAGATATGTATTTGTGTTAAATTTAAATTAGTAATATTTTTAGATTAATTAATCTTGACCTTTCACAGCCCACTTTTGAGATTAATTAAGAAGCACATTATGTGAAAAGTGTATTTTTGACAGACAGATTGAGAGAAACTGTGCTTAGTGAAAGTATCTTAAATGGGGAATTACTGATAGGGGTTTGTCAGTAAGTTAATATCGTTATTATTTGACTAGCAAGCATTTTATGAAGCTTAAACTAATGATACCCCTTGTTAGCATTATCTATAGAAATGAAAACAGATTTGAGTGTTTATTCACTGTGTGTTTTAGTGTCATATAGTTAAGTATTGTGTTAGGCTTCCTCCCTCCATCTGCTTCCTCTTCTCCTCCTCCTTGTTCTTCTCTTCCTTTTCCTTTCCCCTTCCTTCCTCCTCACCTTACCACCCATCCAACCTCTCAACCACCACCACCCTGCAACCCCCCCTTGCTATACGCTGCCAGATGTATCCTGCTGTTCCTACCAACCCTCTCCAGTCATTATCCTGCTATCCCTGTCCAGCTATCACTTACCTGCCCCGCACCCTTGCACTGTCCTCCCCTCCCCTGCAGCCTTGCACAATACACAGCCATGCCCTCCCCTACCCCTTGGAATACAGTCATATTTTCCTCTACACCCTTGCAGTATACAGCCACGCCTTTCTCTGCACCCTTGCAATACAGCCCTGCCCTCCCCTGCACCCTTGCAATACATAGCCCTGCCCTCCCCTGCACCCTTACAATACACAGTCCTGCCCTGCACCCTTGCAATACACAGCCCTGCCCTGCACCCTTGCAATACACAGTCCTGCCCTGGCCTGCCCTGCACCCTTGCAATACACAGCCATGCCTTCCCCTGCACTCTTGCAATACACAGGCATGCCCTCCCCTGCACCGTTGCAATACACAGGCCTGCCCTCCCCTGCACCCTTGCAATACACACCCATGCCCTCCGCTGCACCCTTCTTATGCTCTGGCATGTCATCCCTGCCCTGCTGTTCCTGCCATCCCTATCCTGCCCTGCCATCCCTATCCTGTCCTTCCATCACTGTCATACTGTTCTACACTTTTACTATGCCCTGTCCTGCCATACGCACCTTTCTCTGCAGTGGAACTTGCCCTGCTCTCATCTGCTGTTTTCTTCCCTCCCTGTCCTGTCCTCCTATCCCTGCCCTACTGTCCTGGTGCTGACCTGCCCTGCACCTTTGCTGTGCCCTAGTTTGCGCTCTTGCCCTGCCCTGTCCTCCCCAGCCCTTCCTCTGCCACGCTCACCTTTCTGTTGCGTTGTCCTTCCTCTGCCGCTGCTCTCGTCTGCTGCTCTTTTCTTCCCTCTTTGCTCTTTCTGTAATTAAAGTATATATATTTGGTTTGTTTCATATATTTCAATATTTTTATTTCTTAGCTTCTATAATGATCAAACCACAAGCAGAAGTGTATCTCTAGTGAATGTGTGTGTGTTCATGGTTAGCATCTGTTTATAAGTCTCTAAGCCATAAATATAAGTCCGTGTCATGTTTACAAGTCCCTAAGTCATGTTGCCGATACATTAAAGTCCGTATGTCATGTTTACAAGTCCCTAAGTCATGGTGCTGATATATTACCAAGTTCCTAAGTCAAGTTTATAAGTCCCTAAGTCACGTTGCCAATACATTAAGTCCCTAAGTCATGTTGCTGATATGTTACTAAGTCGTAAGTCATGTTTATAAGTCCCTAAGTTATGCTGCCGATACGTTGTCCCTAAGTCATGTTGCCGACATGTTGTCCCTAAGTCATGTTGCTGATATGTTACTAAGTCCTAAGTCATGTTGCTGCTATGTTACCAAGTTCCTAACTCATGTTGCCTCTATGTTATCAAGTCCCTAAGTCATCTTGCTGCTATGTTACCAAGTCATGTTGCTGCTGTGTTACCAAGTCATGTTGCTGCTGTGTTACCAAGTCATGTTGCTGCTGTGTTACCAAGCAATGTTTTCTCAAAGTCAAAAAAAAATTTCAGTGCATAATTTTTTTTAATCAGTTGGCTTCTCTGTATATGTAGTACAAAGTGCTCTCTCCTTCATAATGTGTACAAATTGTGTACTTTGAAAAAATATCAAAGTGAATAATACCAAGACATATATGAATAGTACGAAGTGATGTCTCCTTCGTACTATTCATATATGTCTTGGTATTATTCTCTTTGATATTTTTTCAAAGTCCACAATTTAATATACATATATGTACAAAAAATGTGTAAAGAAAAGGTATATAATAAAGACATAGTAATAACACATTGGTTTTATTTCCACTAGATATACACAGGAGTGGTGGATGTCAAAAAAATAAACTATCTCGA
Source organism: Coenobita brevimanus (assembly GCF_032717465.1). Classification (NCBI taxonomy): domain Eukaryota; kingdom Metazoa; phylum Arthropoda; class Malacostraca; order Decapoda; family Coenobitidae; genus Coenobita; species Coenobita brevimanus. The sequence continues at coordinate 4,605,331 of NC_137068.1, read as the reverse complement.
TAAATGGGCGAAGAAATAAGGACTGGTAACCCCAAGGTGTGAGGGTTGCCAGTCCGTATTTAAGTGGCCCATTTATCGAGATAGGTTCGGCGCCCTTCCCCAAGATACTTCCAAGACCATGCCCTGCTCATCACTTTGTCTATGCCATCTCTCGTATTGCTCTACCCAGCTAATGTCAGGCAGAGCTATACAAAGAAACATGGCAATCAACAAAGGATGAGAAGGGCTTTGTTAACATGCATTGCTAAACACTGTGCAACCATACAGCCGGTGTTTGCATTAATGCATGTTAATCAACACAAAATAGTTTCGGACACAAACATCACAAGTCAAAATGCCATAGCAAAGGACAGGGTAGGGACAATTAACCTCTTCAGTACAAGGATGTTTTATGCTTCCTGACACCACACTATTTTACTCAGGTTAAGGTGACATACTGAAGGCGGGTAGGGCATGGCAAGAATAGCTGGTATGGGAGGGCTTAGCAGATATGGGAGCACACAGCTGGGTAGCTATAGCAAAATGCAGGGTAGGCTAGAGCCAGGAAAGAAGGACAGGGATGGTGCACGAATTCCTTCCGAAGCTGAATAAAAGTGTGGCAGCAGCAAGAATAAACCTTAAAATGTGGGATGTAGCAACAATAAACTGGGAAATGACATCACAGTACTGAAGGGGGGTCAAAGGTACTAACATGCACTGGTTGTGTGGCATGTTAAATATCCATCAACAAAAGCACATTTCACTGACCCTAACAATTTTATACTCTTCACTGTAACTTGGTCCAAGTTTTCATCCTTTTCCAGCTGTCACAACTTGGGGCATAGACAATGCTATGACTCAAAATCCTTTTCACAGTGTTTGTGACTAGCATCATGTTTTAAGACTATTACAACTCATAATTCAGGCTGGAAAGGTAAAAATTTAAGGCCAAATTAGATGTTCCGAGTAAGATCTTAGCAAACAATCTGTAAAAATATGTAACAAGGCCATATTACTATAACCGAAAATGTGAAGGTGTGGACAGGCTACCGTACCTATTTCAACCTATAGCCAGAGTCACTAATCCTGCAGGGGTACAAATTGCCTCCTGTCCCTTGCCATTGCACTGTCCTCCCTCCAACTTACATCCCCTTCTCATATACCTCCCCACTACATCCCTATCTCATCCTCGGTCTTTACCCCCCCCCTCTCCACCTCAATAAATCTCTCAGTCTCCTACTCTCCATTCCCCCAAACAACACCCCCCTCTCTCTCTCTCTCTCTCCACTCCATCCCTTGGTCTCCCCCTGCCTCTTCCCTCACCTCCACCTCACGCACATACACTCCTAGTTGGTCTCTCTCTCCATCCCCCCCAGCTTAGACCATCCTCTCTCCTATATCTCCACTACATTCCTCCGTCTCCCCCTCCCCCCCCCACACACTCCTAGTTAATTCTCTCTCTCCATTATCTCCACTCTACTACATCCCTCCATGTCATCCTCAGTCTCCCCCTCCACCTGACACACACTCCTAGTTAATTCTTCATCATCTCCACTCCATCTCCATATCCTCGTCTCCCCCAATTTTGGGAGCAAAAGACAATACTGACCAGTTCTGACTACACTAAGATGTGGAATGAAGGCATAACATATCTACCAATAACAGATCTTCTTAAAAGAAACACCTTCATCCCAGTGACGGCCAAAAGTTAAATATTTTACAAGTTATGAAGTAACAATTCTCGCCTTTAAGAGTCTGTTCCCTTAAAAACCTTAGGAAAAAAACAGGGCTAGTTTCCGCTCTTATGAACAGCCTCCTACAGTTTACTCCACTTATTAATTTGATCATATAATAAAGACACGCAACTTAACCGAGACAGGCTTAAAATTACATTTATCTCTCATGGTCTCCTGCAAGTAGGTAGGGTAATTAATAAAGCTGATATAAAATCGGTATGTCGTTCCTCGCCTAGCCTACATAGCCATTTCATACCTATGGGAGCAACTGGTCTTTGATTAAGTCCAACATGACAGATGAACACTATGGCAGCTATAAATGTTGTTCCCAGAACGATTTAAATTAAAATACTTGTTAATGCAAGGAAGGAACCAAATGCTAAAACGCCTGAAAGATAATTTCCCTCTAACAAAAACTAAAAAGCTGAGAGCCAAAGTCAAGATCCGTTAATTTTCAGATGCCTGGACACAAACCATTCAAAGAATGGAGGGTCATAGGCAAAAGGAAATGAAGAGGAATGCACTTCCAGAGTTAGCCTCTTGTATACAAGGAGGACTGGAAGTAGGCTAACTGCTAAATCTTTCATTAGACAGGTAGACAAAAATGGGGATGAGAGTTTGCTGCTAGATGGGTGCTATGCACGCCAAAGTGGTCGAGGGGTGAAAGCAGACAGTTCAGCGCACCACTGACAATTGACGCAGCAACAGAACGAGAAAAAAATGCAACAGCTGTGGGCTAGTCAGAGGGAATAAAAACTGGCATGCTGCATCACTATGTGCCACTAAGCAAAATGTCTAAGTTTCAAATAATATTTTCTCTGCACCGGAGGCAAGGATTTTTTTTTTTTTTTTTTTTGTTTTTTTTTTTTTTAGCTGCAGTTCTCAGGTTACGTGTTTTGTACGATACCATTATTTTCATTACCAGTTACAAAAATACTTCACTCATCGGCAAAAAAAATGACGTACAGTGAGATTTTAAACAGCATAATTATTTTTACGACTGCCTTGTTAAATTCAAGCGGTTTTTCATAGTGCAAACGTCTTAAAGGCGAAAAAGTGTACTGCACTAGACAAAACATTAAAACATTTATATAAATCATTCATTTATTGAAATAAAGAATATATTGCATGGTTAGGACAAAAATATATATGTAACCTATTGGATGTGGGACCATGAGGGCTATTTACTATAAATCTACATGTGCAGAAATGCTGAAAAATCAACAGATCTGGCTGACTGGGCCACATCCACAAATACATATACTTTACAGTGCATATACAGATGTCCTCATTTAAAGTCACAGGCATGGCCTAAACTAAAAGTATTCCTCCATACAACTGGTACGATTATGAAAATTTTATATCCTGCTAAAGCCTTATAGGCACACACACACACACACACACACACACACACACACAAAAGGGGGGGGGCATTGTTAGACCCTTAGTTATGAGGTATGAATTAATCGCCTCACTCATTTCGTTTAGTTTTGTATTGTTTATAAAGGCTCCAACATGCTTGCATGCGTTGGCCTTGGTCACCTAATGGCAACTCCCTGTGCTATTCAGTCTCTGGTAGCCTCCCTGTTCAGTCCCCTATCCCTGAGGTCACACTCTATAACCTCATCCCCAGGTCTATAAGTCTGGCTTTCACAACTCTACCCTCAACATTCACACCTCTCACCCTCCACACCCGACTGCCATCCTCTATCCTCTCCACATGCCCAAACCATCTCAATCTACCCCTTCTCATCACAACATCAATGCATTCCAAGTTTCATCCTTCATCTCAACTCTTCAATTACAATCCTAACCCCCTCCCCACAAAGCCTGTCACTCAAGGACACACTACACACAAATCTAATCTTTATAATTTCTGTGTTTGAACCTACTAATATCCTCTTCCTTCACTACCCACATCTCACCACCATACAGCATTACACTCCAAATACATGCCACATACAAAGATCCCTTAGCACCTTCTCAATGTCAAGAGGCAAAAGCTCCCAAAACTTCCTCCAACCACTCCTCATTCTTGCCACCGAGCTAGCTCCAACCCCACCTCCAGCACACATTTACCCAAAATAAAACTGACAAACCAGCATGAATCCTTTCATGCCTTGACAATCTCCACGTGCTCTCCCCAACACACCACACACATGAAATCAGCATTATCTTGCAGTCTACCTCCAACACCACTACATCTCTTATGCACCCACTTATCACAAACACTAAACAAGAAGGGAATAGGGATACTATATGGAGCAAGTTGCTTCCATGAGTCTCCTTGGTTACTAGGCAAATTAACCCTTCAATCTGACAACACACTGCCATCAACCGAGGCAAAATGGAATAATGATCTGTCAGGTTTGAAAATATTCTGTACTAATGAAACTTTATAAGCAACAGAGGGCTGCCTTCATGAGGTGGCAGTCTCCTTGGTTGCTAGTCATCAATGTGGTACCGGTATAGCTATACGACTTTATAGGCACAGGAGACTTGCTTTCTTGTCTCCTTGCGTACTGGTCCCTCAGGTGGCAACCATCATGCATTCACTATGTGCTGCCTGCTTCTCCCTTCACCTATCATTGTTTGTGTGTACCCTCTCCTGTCTTCTTTCTTCTCCCTCTCCTTTCTGTCTTCTTTTCTCTTTAGGTGGAACTACACTGAGTGGCATGCCTAACTGTTTCCCGCAATCCAGGAAACCATTTACAATGGTGGGTGGTAACCATATAACAGGCTGACATGGAGCCTGCTATGGTGCCCATGTTAACTGGGTGGAGAGATGCAAATGCAGCATTCATCCAGGAAGAAAACCTCCACAGTTTTTCCTGCACCTCGTTGTTGCAGGGCACTGCCAGCCACAAGGGAACACTTGTTCACTGTATGAAGTGGCCTTGTAAGGGGCTGTGGTTGATGGGTCTGCTTGGCCCAACTGACTGGGGTTGATCAACAACTAGTTCCTCAGTTCCCTCCCTAAGGATAATGGTAGACTACCTGAGTTTCCTTGGTTACTGGTCATATCAAACCACTTTATAGGTACTGGGGAGGGTTGCATTCATGAGTCTCCTTGGTTAATAGTCATATACTTCTCTATCCTGCCAAGAATAATGATGGAATAAAGGTGAAGGGCAAATTCAGCCTGTAGTCCATCACGTTCGGGCACAGATAAGCCTGGGGACAAAATAATCCAGCACGTCTTGGAAAAAAAATAAACAAAAACTGGGAAAACTATAAAAAAAAAAAAAAAAAAAAAAAAAAATAGTACTGTATATAATTCAGTAACTTCCACGGAATTCTTCGTGACTAGCGCAAATGAGGACTTTCCGTATAGCCTACACAACTACAGTTCTTTCACTTTAACTTGGCCAAGATCTATCCTTTAGTAGCTTATTTCATGTAATTAAAAAAAAAAATACCAAAGCAATTCGTGACAAGCATGGTATTTTACAGAGAATTCAAACAGGGTAACTTTAAGCCAAATTTAAACCCTTTCCACAGCACTTCTTCGTGATTAACATGGCAATCTTGGGCCAAGTTAAAGCAAAGAGAGAGATGCAGTTTTAACACATTACCAATCTTCTAGGAACACAAGGTATATTTCTTTAGACAGCTGGTTTATCTTGCTGTCTTGATACCAGCTTGAACCATCTTGTTAGAAGTCAACTTACCTCCTGCAAAAAGAGAAAAATATTAGCTGCTTTGTTTTCATCTGATGGAAATGAACAACTCCCAAAACTGAACTATTAAGCTGTGGTTGTTCAGGCACTAGGCAACCCAACCCACTAACCTAGTCTCAACCCAACCCACTAACCTAGTCTCAACCCACACCAACACACCTAATGTATTCAAACACCTGTCAAACTGGATCAATTAAAGATCGGAAGTTTAAATTCCATACCTACACAAGAGACTATCTTCACAAATTTGCTGACAAAACTACTGCTGCCACTTCTTAAGTTTCAATGTGGACCTTTAATGTCTTATGGCCAAAACTAAATATTGTAAATAATATGTTCATTTAACAGCTGACATGTCAAATCAACTCAACACTTCAAGCTAACCAACATTGTAAACATAATATAATTGCTTCAATGCCTCCTTATGGCTAAAATTGAAAATCACCTAATACCGGTACCGTAGTCAGTTGATGCATCGGGCATGTTAAACTAAAAATTTCAAGCCCAGCAAGTTTATACAGTATTTCATAAGAAAACTGCTCGGAGGTTAATGAGGGCTGTGTCTTCCAGTGCAAAATATATGACAAACATTGAAGAAAAATTTAACAGAACTTAGAAAGTATAAATTTGCATACAAGACTGTCAACACTGCTGTCCCTAGAATAAGTGGCTAAGGCTGAGGTGTTCGGGAGCTTCCTTTTAAATGATGGGGCTGCAGTTATTTCTGGTGTAACTCCAAGAATAAATTGATAAGGAAGAGGTGTTGGGGACCTTCCTGTCGCTTTGAATTCATTCCTACCAATCCAATGATTTAATCCAGCTTATGGGATATTTTTGCAGTGAAGGAGTACAAACAAGTACTCAACTTACGTAATTAATTGGTTCCTGCAGCTTTTGTTTCGAAGTTTTACCCAAGCCCGTCACACCAAACACTTGCCACATCACTTCTCTCCCTCTTAATGATGTCCACTTTCGTTTCCATCGTTATAGTGTGTTTTTTTGTTGCTGCTCTTACTACCACCACTACTTTTCCATTTTTGAGACATGATGATGGCCAAAATAACGATAAACACAACCCAACAACCACACAGTCTCCCCCTCAACAATAACCACGTGTGTACTGGCGACACTAACAGAGGCGGGAAGGCCACAGACGCCACCAGGTGCCTCACTAACCAAATAGAACATGGCGCGCATTTTAAATAGGTAGACTACGTATTCTTATATTTTTTTTCTTTGAAATTAGTTTTTACTTATCTCCGATTATAAGTAGTGGGGTACCTGTAATGGCTACATCTTCCACAGTTGCAAAACTGATGCTTATTAAAACCGTGTACTTCTATTAAGGAAAAACAGATATACGATGGAATAGGTGAATATTATGGTAGTTAGGCTAGTCATTTACCTACGACTATACTAAACCAAAAGGCATTTCCTTTTAGCAACGGTTAGTTTTTAAGTTTCATTAACACTCTTTGGTTATTTCTTCCTTGCATAAAAACAAAGTAACGGCCAGACAGATTGGTAGGCAGGTAAGTATGTTGGAATGTTAAGGAAGCATGTACAAATTTAACTTCCTAAGTTATTTTACTATGGGCTTTGGTACATTCTAACTTTCTATAGCTATTGAGGCAAGTTTGGCAACCAACTGGCAATAGCAAAAGCTAGTACCATGACAAGATTTAAAGAGAACTATACTGGTTGATGTACAGTACACTCCACTAGGCCCATCAACGGTTATTTCACCAAACTGGAATCTAAGTAATTAAGTATAACATTTTAAAAGGTACTCACCATTTTGGTATCCAGCCGAGCTGCTCCCCCATATCAAAGGTGGTGGTGGTGACACTTGTGTAAGTAGCCTCCTCTGCTATCAAGCTGCCCCTCCCCTCCAACTGCCCTGAAGAACATGTACGTTTTAGAACTCATTAACCCTTTAAATAAAGAAGCACTACCTCAACTATATCTAACCCATCGATCCCAAGTGTATCTATCCCTCAAAAGGAGGATGGTGGACTGCACATGAGTAATTTCAGCTCAAGTCCCCAAGATTCACGTGCCGATAAACATGAACCCACAACTGAGCTAAGAGCTCTAGTAAAGAGGTTTTTCCCATTTAAAAATACTTACCAAAATTTGCATAGTAACCAATGCATCTGTTCTTAAACAGTATAATGCTACTTCCCTAATCAAGTTAAGCTAATGCAAAAAGAGAATTATCTAGTGACAATCTTAATTTTCCTTCATCCCCAACTTTTCCACCTAATGATGGGGTGAGGCAGGGTGCAGAAAACAAAGGCAGAGAAAACACAATGACGGGAGTAGTTATACCTAGATCATCTCAGTCTTTTTACCCGCCTATGGACGGGATGAGGCACGGTTCGGGAAAAGAGGGAGAATTAGCCAAAATTTCCTTCATTCATTCATTTATAATGGATCCATGATTACTGCATACATCGGCCTACGTCACCTAATGGCAGCTCTCCATGTTTCCTGATTTCTAGCAGCTTCTCTCTTCAGCCCCTTATCCCCGAGCTCACACACTGACCATCCCAGGTCTTTTTCACTCTCCCCCACAACTCTACCCTCAACGTTCCCAGATCTCACCCTCTGCACCCAGTTGGCATCCTCCATCATCTCCACATTCCCAAACAGTCTCCATCTCTTCTTTCTCAATACATTCAAGTCTCATCCTTTCTCCCAAGCCAGCTCAATCTACCCCTTCCTTTCAACTCTACCCTTAACATTCACTTCTCTCACACTGCACCTAGTCATCATCCTCCATCTTCTCCACATTCCCAAACCATCTAAATCTACCCTTTCCTCTCAACTCTACCCTCAACGTTCACACCTCTCTTCCTCCACAGTTATCCCCCATCCTCTTCACATGCCCAATTCAATGGACCACATTAAATTTCTATTTCATTGCACCTATATTTTAACTTTCACCCACATTGAATAAAACAGTTAGGTCTCAAAGTTTCAATCACAATCGTTCTCTAATATTTCTTGCAAGGTCCATGGTATATTCTGTTAACTTTAACATCATTATCTAAACAAGAAGCGGTGCCAGACACTGCTAACCCGTCCCCGGCAGTCATTTTAATGATGACGTATAAACAAGATATCTGTTCAGAGGTGTCACATCAAATTTGGAGTAAATCGGGTGAAAATTTACAACTTTATGCCCAATTGAAAGTTCTGGCCCGACCCACCTGACACTGACTCCCCCTAACCCTGATGTAATAAAGCATGTTATAGGACGCTGATTTGAAAGATGCACCTTTAGGTTTTACCTTCATGTCGATATGAATTTGAATGTTTTTTTTTTTTTTTTTTTTCCCTACAGCCAGTGCCTTGGCCCAAAATTTAACATGATCAAAAGGTCACAGCCCATCATCCGAATTTTTTTTTCTACATTTTTTGGCCTTACAGCCTGTGCCTTGGCCCAAAATTTAATAACGTGATTAAAAGGTCACAGCCCATCATCCCTGTAATTTTAGTCAAAATCGGAGGTAGGAATGAGTCTCCTTGGTTACTATACCCGGTTTGTTTTCACTGGCGAGAACAATCACTCCCACATCAATACTATGTGGTTGCTTGAATTCAGTTATCTATCACCAGATACCTAAATCCCATAAGAAGTGGCTACAAACAAATTGCCTCCACATTGCCCTGTCCTCCGCCTTTTGACTGCCCTTCCTCCAACTCACACCCCCCTCTGAGCCCTCTCCCATCTCTCTCATTATAGTGATGGAATGAGTTCTTGGTCCATTCAGCCTTCCATAATTACCTGACTAAACTAACGGCTGAAAATGCTAAGGGAATCTATCAGGTAAAAAATGCTCTTGAGTGCTGTACGGTACTTACCTGTACAGACTTCTGCCACTCTCCCCAAGACCCCTCGTTAATTGAGTTCTCCAGGGAGTCTCCCATCACTCCACGAACCGGAATCAGGCTGCCCTCTCTGGAACACGGCTATCGATGCTGCGTCTTCATCCCCACAACCACAAGGCCGCCAGAGGAACACCACTGCAATGATTGCAGAAATATAGTACAAATTATTTACATGCAGAGTAGACAGCAGATAACACTAGTACTTCTACTTGCCCTAGATTTGGCCTTATGCAGTCCATTTCACACTGTACAATGGCAGAACAAGATAATGCTACAGCTAATTATCCTTGCCACAGCACTTCGTCGTGATCATATTCTAGTATTCATTTACTGTTACAACCCAATTCAAGATCCTGGGATATTTTGGCCCAAGTTAAATTGGAAAGCATAGCATCTTACAGCAAGCTTTTGTTACAGCTAAATATTCAAAGTGGTAATTATGGCTTCTGAATCTCCTACAGCCGGTTTTTCTAACAATGGATCACTCCTCCAAAATACAAAGATGTGGTTGCATGGACTTTGATGAGCCGTAGTTAGGAGTTTGGAATCAGTCCCTGGTTACCTTACTGCTATTTCTCTAACATGGCCTAAAGTTGCCATCTCCCCGTCTTAAATGCTAAGTTCTAATGCTTGATACTAGAATGATATTAGTCATGAACCACTGTGGGAAGGAAGTAGAGCCATACCACTGTCTTTTTGCTAATGAGCTATGTGAAATAAGTTACGAAATAATGAAAATCGGGGCCAAGTTATTGTGAAAGACCCATAGTCAAAACTACCCCCCCAGTCCGACTACACTTGGCCATCAACGAACTGAGAAGGGGCTATGGATTATTTAGATGAGGCTTATTATACCGTTTTTTTTTTTTTTTAAGAATGTGTGAAAATTAATACCTAAATCTTCCAGGAAAGCCACGTGAAAGTAGCTAGCATAAAATAATAATAATAATAATAATAATAATGGCTAATAACTAAAGACTTGCATACTCGCCAAAATAGTACGGTATCCAATTAAGTGCCCCCTCCAAAGCATCGGTTATGGTTTTGTGGTTGTGCTAGCAGTGATTGTGGTCGTTCCGGTAGTTGTAATGATGGTAGCACTCTGCAGCTAATTTGAAACCGGAAATGGCAGCCACTAAATCGCCATGTCATTGCTCGCCATCACGCTGCCCCCTCCCCCAACTCACATCATGAAAAAGAAATTCCTTATAAGCCATCACACTAAAAATCACATTAACATCAACCATAAAATACCCATATAATACACATACTGATAACCAAAATTCCACACCCAAAACCGGAACTCCACACCAACTCAAAACACATACATACATACACACACGCATACATACATACCCCAGTCTCCACACACACACACACACACCACCGCTAAGTCCCTACACAGCCCTGTCATCCTTCTATTTTCAGTTATTACGATTTCAATTATCTCAGTAAACAAAAGATATGCCTAGGAGAGTTCACAGTACAAACTACAATCGATATTATTATCAAAAATACAATTAGATCAAGAAAAAGAGGGGAGAAAGCTTACCAAAATCGTTGACAGCCTTCACCATTTCACATCTCAAGCCAGACTGAGCAAAAGCCGGCTAATTCTCCCTCCTCCCCCCAGATTCCTTCCACTTGCCTCCCCCCCCCTTCCCTCCCTCCCTCCGCTAGTTCCCTCCCCCTTTACCAACTACCTTGTTTCCACCACCTCCCTCCAATCTTTCTCGCTCTTCCATCATTCCCTCCTTTCCTATCCACCTCTTACTATCCATTTTCCCTTCACCTCTTCCCCCTCCCTGAAAAGCACTTTCTCATTCCCCCCTCCCTCTCACTCCATTTCCCTTTACATCCTCACTCCCCCTCCCTCCCCGCTTACCCCCATCGCTCCCCCCCTTACCCTTCCCCCCCTCTCTCCTCCTGCCTTCCCTCCACCCCCTCCTTTTTTCCCCCTCCCTTCTCCCTGGCTCTCTAGAATATTCAGTATTTAAGGATTTATATTATTTACAACACACACACACACACACACACACACACACACACACACACACACATTATCTACTGTATAGGCTGATGATGATTACACCAATATTAATGGCTCCTTGATCTCAAACAGGATTATCACCACCACAATTATTACCACCAACCAGTCAGTACCATTATTAACCACAAATACTATCAGGGGGGGGCGGGTGGCTGTTGGAAACTGCTCCCAGGGCCCCCCAATTGAGGGGGGCCCCGCAAAGAACCTAGCCCCCCGAGCCCCCAAATCTCTAGGTAAGCCCCTGCCACCACCACCAACAACTACCACCATTACCATCACCACAACGTAATTATTACCACCATTACCACAACCATTACCATCACCACAACGAAACCACCACCTTTACCACAACCACTTAACACCATTACCACCACCACCACCACCAAACTACCACCATTACCACAACCACTTACCCTGGGGGTAGGGGGGTTTTTCAAGAATACTCCCCCAGTATCCCTGCTTGTCGTAAAAGGCGACTAAAAGGGTTGGCGGAGGGTTAGTGCCCCTCCCCGGAAAACAACTAACTAAAAAAACAAACAAGAAGCCTCGGACAAGGACTGACCAAACTTTGACGACCAAGGACCGGACAAAGGACATTGCAATTGGAACGTGGAATGTAAGGGGAGCAAATGATGAGGTGAAAGAGAGAGAGATTGTCCAGGTGCTTGAGGATGCGAAAGTGGATGTATGTGGAATAACTGAAACAAAATGGAGAGGAGGAAGTGTGAGAGAATGGGAGTATGGATGGGGTATATGTGCAGGAGTCGGTGAGAATGAGAGGGCAAAGGAAGGAGTATGTATAGTTGTGAGTAAAAGATGGAAGAGGAGAATAAGACAGTATGGATCAGTTGGATCAAGAATTGTGTGGGTAAAGTTGAAAGTTGGAATACAAATGTGGGCGATTGTGTGTGTGTATGCGCCAACGCAAGATCGTGCTAGAAGAGTGAGAGAAGAGTTCTGGACAAATGTAGAAGTGTGCATGGAAAAGTTTGGAAGGAATGAGAGAGTGTTTTTGATTGGTGATATGAATGGTAAAGTTGGGAATGTCAAGGTGGATGGAATAGTTGGTGAGTGGGGTGTGCCTGCTGAGGTAGATGAGAATGGGAGTGCGTTAGTGGACATTTGTGCTGGGAGGGGGTTGGTGATAGCTAATACCCTCTTCAGGCATAAAATGATCCACAGGTATACATGGCGAGTGATGAGAAGGGTGGGTGGTGAACTGAGTGAAAGGAAGGCAATGACTGATTATGTGTGTGTGGATGAAAGGATGCGAAGATGTGTAATGGATGCAAGAGTTTATAGAGGTTGGGGGAGTGGACTTTCTGACCACTACTTGGTGGTGGCCAGAATTAAAGTTCAAGTAAGATGGAGGAATAGAAGAAGGGAAAGACGAGAGGAAGGTGTAGTTGCAAGGAGAGTGGAAAGGTTACAAGAGGATGAGAAAAAGGCAGAGTATAAGAGAGAAGTGGAGGAACGATTGGGCAAATATGAATTGGAGCAGATGGGGGACGTGGAAAGTGTGTGTAGAATATTTACAGAAGAAATATGTGCAGCATGTGATGTGGTGTGTGGAAGGAAGAGAAGACGGAGGGGGGTGCAAGGAACAGCGTGGTGGACTGAAGAGGTGAAACGGGCTGTGGCACAAAAGAAGAAAGCATACAATGAATGGATGAGAAATAGGGGCGTGGAAGAAGTTGAGAGGCGGAAGAGAGAGTTATATGTAGAAAGAAAGAGAGAGGTGAAAAGATTAGTAAGAGAGAGTAAGAAGAGAGTGGATGAGGAATTTGGAAGGAATTTGAGTGTAAAGTGGAGGGACTGTAAGAAAATGTTCTGGAAAGAGGTGAAAAGAGTAAGAGGGTGGAAGTGAAGTTAGCAGGGGAGTGAAAGATAAAAATGGTAGATTACTAGTGGAGAAGGGAGAAAAAGTGAGCAGATGGAGAGAACACTTTAAGGAATTGTTGAACGTGGAGGATGGAAGTAATGCGAGTATAAGTGGCTGGGGAATGGCTGGGAGAAGGAGGGAGGTGAGAAGACAGGAAGAAATCAGTAGGATAGAAGTTGTGGAAGCAATGAAGAAAGTTAAATCTGGGAAAGCCCCAGGAATTGATGGAGTGTGTGGTGAAATGCTGAAGCATGGGGGAGAGATAGTAGTAGAATGGATGTGGAAGATGTGCAGATTGGCCTGGGAGGAAGGTAGAGTCCCGGAGGATTGGAAGTCAGGTATAATTATTCCCTTGTACAAAGGAAAAGGGGAAAAAGAAGTGTGTGGTAATCATAGGGGCATTTGTCTTCTTAGTATAATAGGAAAAGTGTATGGTAGGATACTTATTGACAGAGTTAGAGAAAGAACAGCGAAATTAGTTGGAGAAGAACAGGGAGGCTTTAGGAAGGGAAGAGGTTGTGTAGATCAGATATTCATTCTCAGATCTGGGAAGAGGTTGTGTAGATCAGATATTCATTCTCAGATCTTTAGTGGAAAAGTTTCTAGAGAAGGGAAAGAAGTTGTATGCAGCTTTCATGGATTTGGAGAAAGCATATGACAGGGTGGATAGACTAGGATTGTGGAAAGTGTTAAGAATATATGGAGTAGATGGGAAGTTGTTGAATGCTGTGAAGAGTATGTACGATGGTGCGAAGGCTGCAGTGCGTGTGGATGGTGAACTAAGTGAATTTTTCTCTTTGAAAGTTGGGTTGAAACAGGGATGTGTCATGTCTCCATGGTTGTTCAATCTGTACATGGATGGGGTAATAAAAGAGGTACAAGGTAGGGTAGTGGATGTTGGAGTGGCCCTGGTGAGAGAGGATAGTGTTTGGAAACTCTCTGTACTGTTGTTTGCAGATGATATTCTGTTGTTGAGTGAAGACGAAGGGGAGCTGCAAGGCTTGGTGGATGAGTTTGAGAGAGTGTGTAAGAAACGGAACCTAAAGGTGAATGTAGGGAAGAGTAAAGTGATGGTCTTTGAGAGAGGTGAAGTCAGTGAATGTACAGCGAGGTTGGATGGTGAGGAATTGGAAAATGTGAGTACGTTTAAGTACTTGGGTAGTGTGATGAGTAAAGATGGAGGTTTGGAGGGTGAAGTGCTTGAAAGGGTACAGCAGGGAAGAAAGGTTGCTGGTTCTTTGAAAGCAGTGATAAGAAACAGGGAAGTGAGCATGGAAGTGAAAAAGTTACTACATGACAGTATTGTGATACCAACTCTAACGTACGGAAGTGAAGCTTGGACGTTGTTGGAAGGACACAAGTCAAGAGTGAGAGCCGTGGAAATGAGTTATTTAAGAGGAGCCTGTGGAGTCACAGGGAGAGACAGGCTGACGAATGAGAATATAAAGGAGCGTTGTGGTGTTGATGTGGATGTGATAGGAAGCGTTATGAGGAACACACTGAGGTGGTTTGGCCATGTGGAGAGGATGGAGGGTGAAAGACTGACGAAGAGAGTGTATGTGAGTGAGGTGGAGGGGGAAAGAGGGAGGGGGAGGCCGAGGATGAGCTGGAGAGATGGGGTGGAGAAGTATATGAGAGAGGGGGGTGTGAGTTGGGAGCAGGGGAGTGAAATGGCGGGGGACAGGGCGACTTGGAGGCGATTTGTTTGTGGCCACCCCAAACGGGATTGAGGCGTCTGGCAATAGATAGATAGATAGATCCTCACTCCCCCTCCCTCCCCGCTTACCCCCATCGCTCCCCCCCCTTACCCTTCCCCCCCTCTCTCCTCCTGCTTTCCCTCCACCCCCTCCTTTCTTCCCCCTCCCTTCTCCCTGGCTCTCTAGAATATTCAGTATTTAAGGATTTACATTATTTACAACACACACACACACACACACACACACACACACACACACACACATTATCTACTGTATAGGCTGATGATGATTACACCAATATTAATGGCTCCTTGATCTCAAACAGGATTATCACCACCACAATTATTACCACCAACCACAGTCAGTACCATTATTAACCACAAATACTATCAGGGGGGGGCGGGTGGCTGTTGGAAACTGCTCCCAGGGCCCCCCAATTGAGGGGGGCCCCGCAAAGAACCTAGCCCCCAGAGCCCCCAAATCTCTAGGTAAGCCCCTGCCACCACCACCAACAACTACCACCCTTACCATCACCACAACCTAATTATTACCACCATTACCACAACCATTACCATCACCACAACGAAACCACCACCATTACCACAACCACTTAACACCATTACCACCACCACCACCACCAAACTACCACCATTACCACAACCACTTACCACCATTACCACCACCGCCACTACCAGCTACCAACATTACCACTATCGTCACCACCAACTACCACTATTACCCATCACCGCCGCCACCACCACCACCAACAACAACTATCACCATTACCACCACCACCAACAACAACTACAACTACCACCATTACCACCACCATCACCAACTACCACAATTACCACCACCACCACCACCATCTACCACCACCAACATCAACTACCATCATTACCACCACCAACAACTACCACCATTACCACCAGCACAACTACAACCTGGCCTAAACATACCATATTTTCATCCTGTGTGCTGAACTGTAATAAAAATTTAGCACTAGAATATGATCCTAGTCAGGAAGAAGTGCAATGGAAAGGATGTCACAGGCATAATGGTGCCAGAGGTATATAATGGTTAGGTTAGTCAGAGGCATATAATGGTGTCAGAGGTGTAGTGGTGTCAGAGATATAATGGTGTCAGAGGCATAATGGTGTCAGAGATATAATGGCATCAAAGGTATAATGGTGTCAGAGGCATAGTGGTGTCAGAGGCATAGTGGTGTCAGAGGCATAGTGGTGTCACAGGCATAGTGGTGTCAGAGGTAAGCTGCAGGATATGGTGGTAAGTTGTGTTTATTTACCTATACTTTCCTTGGGTTTCTATTTCACTGGCCTTAGGCTGCTGTGACTCAGTTGATAACCTGATGTTTGCTGGAATAAAGGTTTGCTCTCCCACTTACGAACTTTCAAAACTCTTTATCAAGTACACCTAAGAGTTTACTAGGCCAATGGGTTAGTATCACTGCCACAAAGCTACTTGCCATCTTTTATGGGTTACGTAAAATGAGTGCCTATAGTAACCCCTACAAGAAGTACCGGTATCTAACTGTGGTAACCTAGATGAAGAAGTAGCCTTGAATATCATAATCCACCACAACTACACAGCTCCGCATCGTCATTACCACCATACCAACATCACCCCAACCTCTTTACCCACCCAAGAATGAGGAAAGGAATTCTTAAATCAATTTCATACGTAGGGGGGCAACTCTTAATATACACTATCCACTTCAACTTGGCTTTGTCACATTTCCTATCTTCAATGCTAAGTTGTAACAAGATGTTAGCAATGTGGTGCCAGTCATAAAGATGTGCTATGGAAGGGGTGTACAAGGAATAGGTTGTGAAAAGAAAGAAAGAAAAAAAAAAAAAAAAAAAGAGGCAAAGTTAAGCAGGATGACCCACAGATGGCATAACTCACATATCTGAGAAGGGATGGAGGTGGTGGTAGCTGTGGTGGTGTGGTGTGAGATGGTATCGGTATTTGTGGCTTCAGTGCTGGTTCCAATTCTAAATTCATCATAGTCCCTGAAATATAACCGTATGCTTTAGTGCTGAATTCTGAAGAACATTAAACTCTATTCCAGTGAAGGGATTGGATTTACCCCTTGATTAAACCCTGCAGGACAAGAGACATGGTTACTGAGATGGAGGCCTTCATGTGGTAGCACCGATATAACAAGTCAGCTACACTACCTGGTTTTACAAGTGTCCTTCAACTTCCTCTCTATCCCCCAAAAGGAGGACTGTAAACTATAGGGAAACGGCAACTCCAGCCTGCAGTCATTTGGCTTCAGATGCAGATGAGATGGGGCAACAAGAACAAAAACAACTTGCAACTCTATCCTCAATATTCACATCTCTCATCCTCCAACCCCAGTTGCTATCCCCCATCATCTTAATATGCCCATACCATCTCAATCTACCCCTTCGTCGTATCGTTTATAAAAGCTCCAACATGTCTGAATGCGTCACCCTTGGTCACCTACTGGCGGCCTTCCATGCTGCCTTCCTATTCAGTCCCTTATCCCTGAGGTCACACTCCATGACCTCATCCCGGGTCTTTTCCGGTCTGCCTCTCACCCCTACCCCTCGACGTTCACACTTCTCACTTTCTGCACCCACCTGTCATCCTCCATCCTCTCCACATGGCCAAACCATCTCAATCTATCCTTCCTCATCACAACACCAATACACTCCACTTCCTTTGACCTGTTCAGATTTCAAACATTTCTGATATTTATGTCCTACTGAGCTGATTCCTTTTTTTTTCTTTCTCTCTTTTTTTTTTTTTAATAAATATTGAAAAAGCCAAAGATCTCAACCATTTCCTTCTCTGATGAAGGAAATCCCTGCCTCAAAGGTCATCAAGTTTTAGTGTCTGAAAATCATGAGTCACATTTTTTGTAACAGGTGGACTTGCAATTTTGGCGACATCTTCCTTTTACTCAAACTGGAATACAGTAGTATAAATAGTACAATTAAAATGCTCATAAAAATGTTCTTTCAGATGGTGTAGATACTGTGTATAGATACTAATATTCATTCATTCATTCATTCATCATCTAATCCAGTGTTGCCCCATGAGGAGCGTAGGAGCCCAGGGCTAGGCAAGCTGGTCATGACATTTAAGATGACAGTGACCAGCCTCAATCATCCCTGAGTGTCATTATGTGAGCAATAAACCCAACCATCACTTGGATATAAACCTGCAACGGCTCAATCCGGTTGAAGAGCCTTAATTATCCACTAAACAACCAGGTGCCATAATTTGGTCATGTGGTTACCACCCAGCGTAGTAAACGGTTTCCTGGTGCACAGGAAATCATTTGGCTTATCACTCAGTGTGTAAGTCACCCGGAGACTGAAGGAAAACGAAAGAATGAAGGAAAGAAAGATAAAAGAGGAAGGAAGGAAAGAAGAGAGGAAAGGGCAGGCACCCGAGAGCAGCACTACATCGAGTGAGTGGATGGTGAGCGCTCCCACCTACCACCATGATACTACTATTAGTATTAAAACAAAAAAATTGTGTAAATCTGACCGACTTCCTGACAAAAACAGGATTCCTATTAATATACAGTATATGTGTCTAATACTTTATGAGATTAAAATATATTTCAAAACAAAATATTCGTACCAGTTTAACTTATAACATTTCCATGCAGACTATGCATGTATGGTAAATAAATCTATAGTGACTAATATACTAAATTACTGTAACTAAGAATAATACATAGCTCAAAATTTTAATGAAACACCAAGCCATAATTGTCACCAGAGGGCAGCATTTACCACCATTTATTTTGGCAAGCTGCCAAAACTTCTTAACCTACATTTCAATTCTTGCACTCAGGCAGGATTCATTTTTCATTGCCTAATTATTATTCTTATAGTCTGCTTATATTAACCTATGGTCTGCTAATACTGTTGTATGCACTGGTCTTTATTTTGTTTACTTATTTTTTAAAGTGGTTCCTTAGGTTGATAGGGTAAGAGTAGTTGATCATTTTCATTTTTTTTTTTTTTTTTATGTGTCCGACTCTGGGCAAAGGCTTCAGGGCCTATTTCTCGGGGGCAGTTGCCTATCCTAAGGCCCAGTAGTCCTCCTACACCTCCACATGCATTGTTGTCATCCATACTCTGATGATCATATTTTCTTGTGTGTCAGTTTTGTGTACATATCCATAGCAGAATCTCTTAGCATGACAATGGAGGCCCCTGAACTGGCAGTGTCTTAGCAGCCTACATCAGAAAACATAAAAGTCTCACTCACATCCTGCCACCAGGTCAACTAGAGACCTTTTTAATTTGTTTCCCAAACGATTCTCTGGTGCCAACCAACAGACAGGCATCTCAATATTTCTTACACTTTAAGATCACTCCTGAGTTTTCAAGTGAGTGTACTTTTAAGTTCTTTGCATATTTATCTGTTGATGCAATTTCCATTTTGGCAAATGGCTACAACAAAAACTGTCCCAAGACAAAATGCAATGTTGCATTCCGTGAAGCTTTATGATAAACATACAAATTGTAGAAATAAAGCAAGAGAAAGTGATCCCAGCAGCAAAAGAGCTGCTTTTGAGAAAGGAACAGATGAGCTTTTTGATACTGGGGTCCCTTATGTTATTGTGGAAATTAAGAAAAATAAGTCGTAATCCAAATGAATGAAGATGAGTCCATTTGGTTTTATCAGCATCAAAAATGAAACCAAATACCATATGTGTCTGCTCATGACAAAGTATCTGAGGAAAATGCAAGCCATTGATTGACTGAGAGCGAGAGAGAGAGAGAGGATTAATCCCCGAGCTAGGCCTCATCAGATCATATTGCCCTGCTAGGGTTACAGGAGAGCGCTACCCCTCCCAGCACAGCAGCCACAGTGCGGGGCGCGAACTCGCAACCTCACGATTACGAGCCCGACACCCTACCACCGAGCTACCGCGCTCAGAGAGAGAGAGAGAGAGAGAATGCTAGGAAAAAGTGTGAAGCCACTGCGTCAAGTCATGATGAAGTACACCTACTGCTACCAGATAATGGTGACACCAGCGGTGTGTCCTCTAATTCTGATATTAACTATGAGCCCTCTCTTGGTATTCCAAGCAATCAAGTGATGTTGCTATACCATTGTACTTCTCAAAAAAGATCATGGAATCAGAAAGTCTGCAACACTGCTGACAGACTTTGATAATCAAACCACAACCATTGTTTCTTGTGTTCTTGAAGCTTGTGGTGCTAATCTGAATTATTTATACTACTTGTAGGAACAGAATGCTGGTGAAATGCAACCTACAGTAAATGAGAAGCAAATGGCCGAGTTTAAGAAGAATCCTCCCCAATATGGTGCTTTGCATTGGGCTGGAAAGCTATAAGAGAAACAAGCAATTCCACTCCAGATTCCTTGCAGTTCTGTTTCTGGCTGTCCTCAATATGAAGGAAAATTACTTGCCATTCCAACAATTTACAGCTCAGGTGGATTGTCACAAGCCAATGCTTCAATGGAGCTGTTAACAGCTTGGGATGTAACAAAGCTGTAGCTCTTGTGTTTGATACAAATAACAGTTGTATTCATAAAGGTGCAGCAAAACTGTTGAAGGAAAGGCTTCGAAAGAAACTTTAGATCTTGCACGTTGCCTACATATGTTGGAAATTATAACTGATGCTGTGTAGGACAAAGTATTTGAAAAGGTGAAACGCCCTAATAATCCATTCTTTAAATATATGCATGAAGCTTGGGCAGATATCAGCAAAGAAAACAACATGAAGTCCTGAAGATACAAAAAAAACTAGCTGAAATCTTGACTAAAGAAAACGAAAAAGGATGTTTTGGAACTGCTAACAGAAAGTTATCATCACACCCTCCCACAGCACACTACCACGAAGGACGGACAGAGTTGGGGGGAGGAGGCTCATGAGAGGAAGTTGGAACGGGTGTAGGAGGAAGGGATTTTGGAGGTGGATGAATGTCCACAAGCACAAAGGAAGACATGTGAAAGTATGGCGAAGGTAGGAAACTATATCATGAATGGTCTCTGTATCTGAGGGAGAAGAGACCGGACGGGGAGACGCCAAAATAACCTGAGGGCGCTGACAGGTGGACAGGAGAGAGGATGGGGTAAGAGATGGAAAAGCCGAACATGAGGGGCGATTGGGAGACTGGATAGAAGGGGAGTCCAGGAATGTGAGATTAAGAAACGTGAACGTTTGCCTACAGGGTGATAAGAGGACCGTGAATATAAAGATGTAGAGCAATGGTGTCAAACTCAATCCTTCCCAAGGGCTACACTTCAGTTCTGCTGATCGTCTGAGGGCCAAGTCTACCTAAAGGCCGGTTCACACGAGCAAAATCGCGGCAGTTTTTTGCCGGAATTTGCTTCCCGGTAGAAATTCCGGCAACTTTTTTCGCCGGTATGGAGAGACCGACATGTCGGTCTTTTTTTGCCGGAATCGGGAGAAAGTTGCCGGGCCGATTAAAATGGAAGCACCGAAAAAGGCAAAGCTCTGGGATCGAAGACGAATTCGACATCTTTGTGTGTTTATAGTACCACCATTTCGACTTCATCACGCGTGGCCAACATAAGTTTATCCATCATGCCTGCCGTTCTCCAGCAATCACAGTTTCCCTCATCTGCGTATTTTGTTTTTCAATGAAGGGTGTCACAAGCCCCAGCAAGTGGTGGTACTGGGTCTTGTTAAGACGGATCCACTCATTTAAAGTTTGGGGATCCTCCAAGCTGAGCTCCCTCACCAGCTTGTAATACACACTCTCTTCTTTTCTCCTAGACAGCCACGGACGAGTCCAGATGCGTGACGGCTCATCTTGAAGTAGAGAAAGTGCAAGTGCAAGGGCTGCACACTGGTACGAGTACGGCGGTCCATCTTTGTTTGTAAACACTGTTGCCGCGTTCCTGCGACTCAGTCCCCGTACGTGTGAACACCTTTCCGGTAGACTTGCCGAAAATCGGCATTTTTCTCCCGCAAATCGGCGAAAAAAAAGACCGAGATTTTGCTCGTGTGAACCGGCCTTAACGGCTTTATTACATGTCATTTTGAGATTTTCAACACCCCTTATTATCAGTTTCAACTGGTGACTACTCTTTCTAACAATCACTATAATCTACAGTAACCACTGACCTCAAACAAGTGTAAATACAATAGTATAATACCAGTTAAACAAGCACCAACACACACAAAAATGGGATACTGGTACCCGCGGAAGTCTGGACCTGGTAGACCAGCGTGTTTACGTTTTGCACTTCGTCCGAATTTATCAAAATAATACTGTTATCATAAATCTATCAGATTATTGAACTACATTTGCACACTGTACTATTCATTATTAATTTATTGTGCATGCAAATTTTAAATTTGCAATACAAAATTGTTGTTAGAATAATTCCGGTATATAATACGGCAAAGCCGCAGTTCGGTAGGCCTTCTAACCCTTGGTGGCATTGGCTTCCTCATCAAGTTAATGGAGCCAGTGGAGGAATTAAGTTGGATGTCTGGGGACACAGAAATGGGTTGGTCTGAACTGTGTTGACCTGGGATGCCACCTTCTCAGCTTGGGCAGCATCGCAGACTGCAAGGAGGGGGGAGCCATTCGGACGGGCAGAGAAGGCGACATCCCTGTCTAACTGGGGAGGTAAAGAGAGATGGAACGAACAATCGTCATCAGTGTTCATAATACTGAAAACTTTCATCCACGTCTGCGGACCAAATAATGAGGTGACGGAAGGGGCAGGAATATAGGAGGAAGGACGAGGTCGGAGGAGGGAAAGAGGACACAGAAAGAGCGGAAACAGGAAGTGGAGGAAAACAGGGGTGACATGTGACAATAAAAGAGGAACTGATTGAAACAGACAGGAGCTAGAGGAGTGGAAGACACAGGAGGAGAGGAGGATGGGTTAGTTATGGTAACCAGACACTGGGAGGAAGTCGAGGCCACGGTCGAAAGGGAGTTCTGGGTCGTCAACCGGATCAGGCCAGAAGACAAATTTATCCATATAACTGAAATAAGGACTTCACCTCCCCACCCACCATGAAGCCCAACGAGACGAGGCTGATTTTGGGTCAAAACTCACCCAACAGCCCCAGGGGTAATGGAAGAGTTGTACGTAGACAGTTTGGTGTAGGACGGCAGCTGCAGACCAATGCGATACCCACCAAACAGTGCCCGCTCGACCCTAGCCAAGGTTGACTCTGGCCAACGCAAGGTCAGCCGATTTGCCCAGTGAGACCACACTGGACCGCCCATCTAACCCCAACCCCTCCGCCAAGGGAGCGTGTTGCCCACCACAAGAAACAACACTTTGCCCCATGCTGGACTCGGACTCCCAGAAGGGTGCAAGGAATAAATAGGACGCCAAGCATGGCAAACATGGCAAACACGTAGGGAGGCAACAGCCCCACCCAAGATTACAAAAGAGACGGGGACTAGCAACACCACCAGATGGCCCCCACTACCTGGTGGGGAAAAAAAAAAAAAAAAAAAAAAAAGTCCCCACAAAACTAGTGGAGGCAGCGACGGGGACCCAAGGAGGGGAGAGCAGAGTAAGGTACCCCACTATAGCTCCAAGGCTCCCTCACACGTTGTCCCCCTCCCCCCACCCCAACAACAGGCGAGGAAATTGGGGGCGAGAGAGAGAGGGGGGGGGGGATCCAAAAGCTGCAGCTTAGCAGCAGTTCCGCCCCTGCTGAGGTCTACCTCCTTAGGGGTACACACACTGGAGTGGTGCCGAACCTTCATGATCCCTATAACTGGCCAGACCAGTAGCCCATGGGCACAGCTTTATCCTTCCTGTTGCAATTTACTCTAGGCCATTGATGAGAATTTTCATGGAAAATTTCACTCTATTTAAAGCAAAATATAGAGAGGACAGGAGAAAATGACGAAGCAATAGTAGACGAAAAGAGCCTTGCAAAATCAGCTGAGGCAGTGACAGGGAGAAGGGAGAAGGCTGAGCAGAGTGGAGATGCAAGTGCGGCATCCACCTAGCAACCAGTGCCCGTATTAATAAAAACTCCTAGGAGTAAAAGTTCCTCTCAAAGTGAAATTTGGCTCCTAACTTCTAGAAGTACTCCTAAAAGTTACTTTCAACTCCTAAGTTTACTCGTAAGATCGCTAAAAAATAAAAGTCCTCCACAAGGACTTTTAAGGAGTTAGGAGGGCTTTTAGCGACAGTAATCACAGTAGCTGCGTCCCTCAAACACCAAGAGACAAGACAACATAGACCATGGCTGATCGACACCATCCACCACGCAGAAATTTTCAAGCTCGGGAGGATGCATTCATGGAATATGATGATCAAGAACTTGTACGAAGGTACAGTTTCAATCGTGAAGGCATTACTGATTTAGTAAGAGATGAGCTGGAAAGGCCCACACACCCAAACCTTCCTCTCACATCCGAGATGAAATTGTTGATACTATATAGGTACCTTGCGACTGGAAAAATGCAGCAGTGTAACTGTGATGACTTTGGACCATCGCAGCCATCAGTGAGCAATGTGATAACGGAAACACTCTATGCTCTAACTGCTCCACACATTGTTAAGAGGTTTGTGAAGGTCTCTCGTACACTCCCTCCGTCCAGTTTCTCTTTCTCCTGAATTTTTCTGCAGCCGTGGAATCTTGAAATTGTGCCGCTGTTGACGGTCATTGTACCATGTACACACGATGCCCCGATGGTAGCAGGCACGATCAGCTGACCACACGATGTGTTTACATTTTTTCCATTTTATCGACATTCGTAAAGAATCATAATATATGATCAAATAGATGTTGTTTCTATATATAAAAGCTAGTTTTTCATTTTTAAACTACATACTGATACACTAAGGCTTTGTAATGGTAATTTTTAAAATATATTAAGCAGAGATTGTGTTGGCAACACTTCATGGTAGGAGCGAAATTACCACTACGAGTCCTCCTATGAGGAACTTTTAGAAGCAACTCTCAGCTACAACCACTTTTAGTAGTAATTTTAGGAGTACTTCTAGAAGTTTTTATTAATACAGGCACAGACTTCCACACACTTCGGAGTTCATTAAGGTCCCTTGCTATAGCTCCCCTTCATATCATCCCAACTGACATCTTCAAAGACCCACCACGACAACAATGAACAAGGAAATGAAAGGGCAGGAACACAGGAGCCTGAGGTATGGCTACTCCATCCCAGCACTTAATGCGAGGGTGACCAGCCTCACATGTCTCCGAGTGACAATACGCATTCAATAAACTCCAACCAACCATACAAATACCTCGTTATATGACTACCACAGAACGTAGTAAAGTTTCCTGGTTAACAGGAAACCATTTGGCTGTCAGCCAGTGCAGTCACCCAAAAATAGCACCATAACAAGTGAGTGGATGATGGGTGCTTCCCCCTACCTATACTGATTCTTCCATACATTCACATTACAGTACTTTCTTAGCAAGTGGTCACTATCCAGAAGATCAAATTTATCAAACTCCCCTCAACAGGTGCATGAGGAATTAGCAGTTCTTAAAACTTTATTATTGACAGTAGGTAGCAGACATGACTACCATCTACCCTGGGAGGTAGTGGCACTGAGAAATTTGGCTACAAGCTTAGTAACTGGCCCCACATATCATCTTTTGTGGAGGAAATATCCAGCCACAAGTAGCCACTCGCTTCCACCCGAGTGACTGTACAAAGTTGATGCTGATCCTCACACATTAAACTAAAATGCTTTCCCTACAGCTTCCAGCAACTGTTGGGAAGTAATTAAACTGGTTTTGACATTTGGTTTAGCTTCCAAACTACTGAAAACGTAAGGAGTACCACAGCAAACCCCAGTACAAAGATTACTTATGAGGAAACATGCCATCATTCTCAATTAAGAAGATAAGGTTGACAGATGGCCCCATTACTTCACACTATGTCCTTGTCCTCTCCTCTAATGTCAGTCCATTTCCTCTTGATCCTCACAACTGACACTTTCCCAGGCACCATCAGCACTGCCCAATAAATGACACAATTTATTCTCATGCAATCCTCATACTGTGGTTGGCCATTGAAAAGGAAGAAACAGTATGAAGACCACTTTCTACAATTTCTCACGGGAAGATATCCACATATTTAACTTCTCATAACTTATCTTAATTCGTGTTAGGAAGTGAGACAATACTGGTAGTACCCACACACAAAATACACTCCCAGAGTGGCACATAATGCATGTTAGTCTTTTCCAATTTACAGTACAGCATAAAATTTATCTATAGCCAGACACCATGATCCCCTGAGGGGTGGCCGTTTGAGTTAGTTGTTTTACGGGAAGGGGCACTAACCCTCCACCAACCCACCTGACAGGTAGGAAACAGTTTGGTTATGGTTACCACCCAACACTGTAAATGACTTCCTAGCTTACAGAAAACCATTAGGCTTGTCACTCAATGTAAAGCCACCCGAGAAAGAAAGAAGAGTAAGAAAAAGTGACAGGAAAGATGGAAGAAACAGGAAGAGCAGGGCAGACACAGGAAGAAAATGATAAAGGTGAAGGAAGAAGCAGGTAGCATTACATCAAATGAGTGGATGGTGGTTACTATCACCTACCACCAGTTTAATATGCTTTAACAAATTTCACATATAACCGACAACAGTCTCTTAAGATAACTCGTAATTATAAAACCTAACTGGTTAAGAAAAACCTGTCGGTAAATATTAAATTTATTTTCAGGCGATATGGTTTACAATATTAATTTATAGCACTTCATCTTAACATAACCCCAGTTTTCCTTCTGCTTATAATAACGCATTAACGATACGAGAAGTTGAGCTCCTTCCTATGTCCACAAAAAAATTTAGCACAATGTCAGAAGTCTCAAGTCACGTCAAAACGAAATCAAAGCCCCACTCTATGACAAGTATTGGGGGCATTTTCTTCTCTCTCTCTCTCTCTTTTTTTTTTTTTAATACATTTTGTTATACATCAGCAAAGCTCAGCAGCAGCAAAAAATAAAAGGGGGGGACAGCATACAGCAAGAGCGTCATTGACGGAAAAGTATACAAGTCCTGTCACTCCTCAACACTAGTCTTAAGTCAGGGACACAGGCCAGAGCTCAGCTGCCTCGTTATAACAACTATGGAGTAGCAAGCCCTTCTTGGGACACACAGCGACTCGCCGTGGGTTGCAAATATATTTTGCATATTAAACTCAACAGTTTGTCAACATCCCCAGGTAGCAGAGGAGTCCATGGGAGTTGACAGCAGCCAGCAAGCACATCCTCCAGCATTAGGCACATGCTCAGGTCTGTACACGACTTTTAAATATTTATATAAATATACAAAAAAATCACAGAATTTGAGCCATAATTTACAAAAACTTATGAGGAGCCAAGCTGTAAATAATAACTGAGCTTTTCAAGTATCTAAATGCATAATATCCTCTATACAATCAATATCATGGAAGTGAAGGGAATGCAGTTTTCACTTTTTACTAGGCTACAACACTATAACAATAGGCAAACAATCTCACCTTAGAAATCCATATTCACTTCCATTTACATTTTCCAACCTCTTGTTTATATAACATTAAAATAAAAATGTCAGCATAACAAAAGTAGTGTACACTGTTGCCATTAACAGCAGTGTGTAAACTGTGGCATTAGCCTCCTGTAAAAGGAAGACAACAGGCTGACATCCATCACCAGATTCTGTCCACTCCAACAACATGGTTGATGTATTCAGCATTTGTGTCAGGCTCAAGACACTTCACTTATAAAATCATAAGCTTTAAATGTTTTGGCTCCCATTTTTTCCACTAAGTATTTCATATAATATTCAAGTCCATCAGTAACAAAAACTTGATATCTGTCTATCAAACACTAAAGGAAGAATTAAGGAGTTAAGAGGGGCAAATCCTCAAGCATGAGTTTCCCCTTCTTCCACTTCTGCTTCTTTGAGCCAGCGCATGAAGTTCTTCACAGAATTCACACACACTCCTTTACCCTCCTGCTCTTCAGGATCCTGAGACTTGGCCCATTCTTCAAATGCCTCTTCTGACACCACTTCAGAATCATAAAAAGCATTGAAGCATTTTTCTAGGAGACCTGAAATGACAAAAATAATCTTCAGTACACAATGACCTAACATTCAAACTGGGTGACCATTATCATCGAAGTATAAAGACCACAACTTAATTTCCTGACTGTAAATATCATTCAGACTTCCTTTCCCACCCCAGGGCAGCGCAAGAAGCAGCATGTCCAGACAGCCTTAGTTTGCCCAATCCAATGGGCCATGCTTCCATTCACTCATCAATCATGTCCCAGGAAACCTGGCTCTATCTGATACACCAAAAACATTCACCACATTCTGTAGCTTCACACAAACATATCCAAAAGAATCAATGCAGATGCTGTCATGTTAAAAAGGGGTGCCAAATCCCTATCATGCACTTCTCTCACCATTCATCCAGCCAGTTCAATCTCTTGTCAGTCCCCTGGCCTCAACGACTTCCATACCTCTCTTCCTCACACACTTACCCACCATATCCATCCATCTTCTCCTTGGCCTACTTTGCCTCCTCCTCTGCCAAGTTCACTCAGATATACCTCTTTCACCATTCTATTGTTATCCATTCTCTCTACATGACCATACCATCTCAGTACACGCTCTTTGATTCTGGTGTCCACAGACTTCCTCACTCCGCATCTTTCACGAATCACATTATTTCTTATCCTATCCATTAACTGTACTCGACATAAATTCCTTAGCAGTCTCAACTCCACTGCTTTTATTCTCGATTTTTCATTTTCATGCCACACCATAGTCTCACACCCATATGTTAAAGCTGGCACTAACACAAGCCTCGTGCAGCTGCAACACTCAAGCCTCTGTTTCTTATCAAGGCCTTCAAACACCACCTAATTTCCTTCCTTGTGTCACCCTACTTTCCACTTCTTTTGCACATTTTCCTCTTTTCTATCACTGCACCCAGGTATTTGAACTCTCTCACCAATTCGTCTATCTCCATTCACTGTAACATCACACTGGTAATCTTCTCGCTCAATTATCATAACTTTACTCTTTTCTACATTTACTCTCAAGGCATGATGCTCAAAGACATCAGCAAAACTCTGTACTAGTCTACCAAGTTCTTGTCCAGTATTCACAAGTAGCACTGCATCACCAGCATACACTAAATTCGAGATATTCCATCCATCACCATTCATTACTAACGCCATCCCTCTCTCCATAACTCATGTTTTTACTTAGCTCATCACCCCATCCATATATAGAAATTGAACAACCATGGGGACATCACACAACCATGTTGCATGCCCACACTGATTGTGAACCATTCACTTAGATGCCCATTTACCCTTAAACATGCCTCACTACCATCATAAGAACTCTTGATGACACACAGCAGCTCACCACCTACACTGTACATGCATAATACCTTCCACAATCCTTCTCTGTCTACTTTGTCGTATTCTTTTCCTAGATCCACAAATGCCATAAACACCTTATAGTCCTTCTCACAAGCCTTCTCCACTATGTCTCACTGCAAACATTTGATCCACACATACTCTGCCACTCCTAATGCCACCCTCTTCATCACTCATTAGGAGTTCTGATATCTCCAACTTTCCCTATAATAATTCTTTCACATACCTTCCCTACAACATTCAATAATTTTATTCCACGATAATTCTTACACTCACTTCGCTCACCTTCATTTTTGTACAGGAGTACAATCACAGCCTTTTTCCACTCTTCTGGCACAGTTTCACTCATCCATGCCTTCTTACATATCTCCAACAAGCATTTCATTCCACTCTCTCCACTACATTTAATCATCTGTGCTTACATTTCATCAACCCCAGCTGCTTTCCCACTTTACAGCTGCTTCACAGCGCTCTTCACCTTTGCGAGTGTCACTTTTCCTAACACCGCATTCCTTTTCTGCACACCCTGAAAACCAATCATGTTTACAGCTGCTCTGTTCTCTCCATTCCCATTCATCACTTTCAAACTATTCTTTCTATCTGGTACTTACTTCATCCCCAAAGGTTAATAATCTACCACTTACATCCTTCACACTTTCACATTTCTTTTTGCTGTCACTTCTACATTTCCGCACCTCCTTCCACAATAACTTCCTGTTTTCTGAGTAACTTGCATTCATTTCCCCCTTCCCCCCTAGATCATTTACTTCCTCCTTTTTCCTCTTCACTAGTCTCTTTATGTGTTTCTTGCTCTCAATATATTCAATTCTGATTTCAATAAAACCCGTCCTGCAACCACTCTAGCCACTTCTTCCTTCACTACTCTCTTATGGCCGTAGTCTTAATCTGTGGGCAGGCATTCACTTTGC
Source organism: Coenobita brevimanus (assembly GCF_032717465.1). Lineage (NCBI taxonomy): Eukaryota > Metazoa > Arthropoda > Malacostraca > Decapoda > Coenobitidae > Coenobita > Coenobita brevimanus. The sequence continues at coordinate 4,575,061 of NC_137068.1, read as the reverse complement.
CCCATCTATCTTTTGGTAAACTTAACGCACAAAAGGGAGAGCGTTCCACGGTGAATGGCAGAGTATTACCCCAGCGTAGTACTGGAATCTGGGGGGGGTCCCATAGCACCCCTTTGCATGCCCCTTCATCATATTATAGTAGCCTTGTGCAAAGAAAACTGTGTAGAATTTGAAGGACCCTATGTGTGTCATGGGATTTTTAGTTTAAGGATAAAAGCATCACGTAAAGAAAAAAATAATCGTTTAATATTTTTATCGTTTTAAAAGGCTTCACCACTTCTCCAAAGATGGTTAATTTACGATGAGACGAAAACAAAGAAGAGATACTGTATCCACTTCCATTATATTTTTTCTGTATTTCTACCAAGCTGTTTATTAGATATGGTGCATGATACTTTTATAAATAGTTTGATTAGTTCATGAAATGATTCTTACAATAAAGAAGGACCAACTACAGTACTACCTAAACAGACGAATCGTGCAGCCAGTTAGTTTGAAATATGAAGTCTCAAGTTTGTGTTCAGTAAACTCTCATACTATTTTGTTTTGGCTTGGCAGTATATTTTTCTGGTGTATTTTGGTGTGATTTGAACGAATCTGACCTTTATTTTCAGTGCTCGTGATCGGTTTCCAAATTAACCCTCCCCTTCCAAGTGTCTTGGGGGATTGGTGGGTTTTCAGGGTTCTAGTGAGAAAAATGGCAAAAACAAGCATTTGGAGCAGAAATATAATCAAAATTGGTGTGACCAGCCAAGGCGTATTTGCCTTGAACCACTTTGAAGCTATGTCTGTCACTGAATTATCCCCATGGTACAGGTATGGTCTTCGTACTCATACAGAGTATTCCAGAACAAATGCCAGTCTTTAATAATAAAATGGGTAAGAATTGCAAACATTAAGAAATTATATTGTATATGAACCTTAGAAACTGTCATTATCTTTTCAATATTTTAAATTTAAAACTAATCAGTGTTATCAATTGTTTGCTGCGCTGATCCACACGAAGGGGTGCGCTTTCACAGTTTCAAGATTACCGCTTACGTTGAAGGTGTGAGCTTCCACTTCGAGCAGGGTGCAGGAAGGGTAACCCCTGCCCTCAGTTTCAAGACTAAAGGCATTAACCTGTTCATCTCACCATGCCATACCCATCACCTTTGTTGGTACTCGTCACACTACACACCATTTTGGCATTCCTAACTAAGCAACTCCTATATGCATTCCACAGGCTGTCCAGATCAATTTCATTCCAATGCAATATTTCTAACTCCTCCACTACTTTAGTCCTGTATTTATCTGCCAATTCTTTGGTCCTCAGCTTCTCGACTTTCAGCTATTCTCCCTGACTGCTCCTCTCTCTCGTGGCCCACCTCACTCCTCTCAGCCTGATCTTGCATACCAAAGTTTTATGATCTGACAGACCTCCACATTGTCCTCTCACAGCCATCACATCAGCAACCATTCCCATCATCGACCTCTCTACGAGCACGTCATCAATCAGGCTCCTTTCAACACAATCTCCGTTCCCTCTATACCATGTATATTTATGTGCATCTCCATTTGAAATACAGAGTTACAAATGCACAACCTCCTCTCCTGGCACATATGCTTCAGTCGCTTCCCACTGTCATTTTCTCCTGGTACTCCATTATAACCCATTACGTCATCCTCAGGACCAGTGCCTACTCTTCCATTCATATCGCCCATTACGATCACTTCACAGCTCCTGGGCATTTCTCCCACTGCTTCATCCAGCTCATCCCAAAACTTGTACTTGTATTTTTTATAAAGGCATTCGTTCCTCTGGTCACATTCAAGCCATGAGACAGCATTACAGAAAACCCTCCCTATACTGTAACAACTGGGCAGAGGCTCAATCTGATGAGCTGATAATCTCGTACATCAAATGGCCCCCCTGAAGTGGGATTTCAAGCACATAATGGAAATAAAAAACCATATTCTAGTACTGAAAATGAAAAGTATACCCATTTTACACTAACTTGGTCCACAATTTCCACCCTTGTCATAATTCTTCTTCATGATTAGTCCAACTGGGTGGGGGAAACGCTGTCAGCATTGGTAACTGCATTCCGAGTCACCCCACACGCAGAAGCGATCTGGTTTGATCCAGAAGGCCAGTGTCACATGCCCCATGTAACATAGCCTGCAAACCCCTGCTTTACTCTTACCAACAGTTCCTTTCAGACATTGCTAAACATCCTGAACCAGCTTGAAAGTGCATAATTACAATGTCCACCCATGTCAGGCATTGCAAGCTTCAAACATGCTACAAAACATTCATATCCCATCAACCTATATATAATCTTCACCTACTCCCACATTATCATTCACACAATCCATCATGTACAATAATAATTCATTATTCAATCAAGCCTATAGGGGCCCAGGGCTAGACTACTGGTTCAATCATAGGGCAAGAGTAATGCTCTTATCCACATGGCATATGTAAGAAATAATGTGCTGTAAATACCAACCACCACTCAAATGCAATTCCCCAGGGTCACATCCAGCTGAAGCACCTTACCCACTACACCAACAAGCATCCAACTGGTTATGTGGTCACCGCCTAACATAAATGATTTTTTGGACAACAAGAAACTATTTGGCTTGTCACTCAGTGTTAAACCACCTAAATGAAGTGAGGGGATAGTGTTAAGCCACCTGAAGGTATCACTATATCAAGTGAGGGGATGGTGTTAAGCCACCTGTGTGATATATCAGGTGAGGGGATGGTCGGTATCCACACTTATCAAATTTGCATACAAGGGACTCTTATTGGACTATTTGCACTCACCTGGGGGATGCTGATGCTTAACACTAAGGGCCTGGAGGGCATATATACACTGAATCTCCAATGTTTCATTGCTGTCCACATACTTCAGCACCACAGCCAAGCGGTTTTTCATCTTAGCCTCAAAATCATCAGCTACACGTATTGAAGAACCATCATTGGAAGCTGGAAAAAAAAAAAAAATAATAATAATAATTGGAAAAATTAACTCACTGATATTGCTCCACCATTCTTACTACTGCTCTTTTGCTCCTTAAGCCCTATTGTCTGACAGATCTCTGCAGTTGTGGACAACACTTACTCATACTCGGTTCCCCTTCTGTTTGGAGTTACAAATCCAGTTCTGTTCACAGTTTGAATGAGTAATTTATCATCTCCACTTGATGTACATGATGTGTCGTGTCACCAAGAATAAACTGGTGTCCCTGATGACATTGAAATCTGGATAGCAAAGAGGAGACAAACTGAATGATGGTGAAACAGAAATCTGAGGAAACAAGAGGGGTGGTGACACTGCTAATGACCTGACACTAAATACTGGATAGTCACAACTTCATCCAGCTAGTTATGTCCGAAACTTGGTTGTGTATTTTAATCATCATCATCATCATCCAGACCTCCTGTCCCGCCTTAGGGCAGGGTGAGGAGTAGCTATGTCCAGACAGCCCAAATCTGCCCAATCCAAGGGGCCACGCTTCCATTCACTCATCATTCAAGCCCCCGGAATCCTGGCTTTAGCTGATACACTAAACACATTCACCACATTCTGTAGCTTCACATATATGTATCTGACTAACACTAAAGAACATACTAAATTGTCAGAGGCTGTAATATGCACATCAGGAACCACTCTCAGACTGCTGCAAATATGGTTCAGGCTGTGCTGAACAGAGTGGCAAGGTTTATCTTTGGCGTCCCCCTCTATAACCCCAACCAACCCATTTCAAACCAGTAAAGGCTAGCACTTAATTTAACTGTCTTATTACTGTACTTTCAAGACTTTTGTGGCGAACCAAAGTAGCTTGCTGACCTATTAAAGCTTCAGTCAGCACCCAGGTTGTGGTACCTGGACTATTACTTTCGCCCCAGTGAGCCTGCAGGGTTTAAACCGGGGTTTGCCCCCATGTCCACCTGACAACTATATGAAACCCATGTGTTACACACTTATCCAAATTATTTTATCAGTACTGTACTGCCAGAAGTATGTTATGAGTACAGCGTAAGTGGATATATACTTTGGGAGTGACGAGAGTTATATGAGAGTACACTCCTGTTGCCATGACATAACCTCAATGAACGCATGTTATAACCACCTCGTTATCTAAACTATCTTTGCTTAACCTCATTCCTCTGGATAACAGGGGCTGCCTGTAACTGGGTGACTGCTCCCTGGACTCCCTCCCTATCTCCCAAAAGGAGGGTGGGTGGTAAACTGCAGGAAAAAGGCAACTTTGGCCTGGAACCACACTTGCTTCCATATGGTGCCACATTCACAAACCTCTGCACCACTCTGCAGAGATCCCATTCTTAGGAATTCTTGGGGGTGAGGGGGGAGGGAAAACATTTACAAATCAATAGACCTCTTCATACGATTTGTTTTCACAGGAATAACTAGATAAGGGAAAATATTGCACTCCTTTTTCTAGTTTCCTTTTACTACAGTTGTAGCCGGCAGTAATATTAGTCTTGCAATTAAGATTTACTTAAGTTAAAACATGGGAGAGAAAGATTTGACAGCCCTCCTGTCACTCCTAGGGTTAAAAATCTAAGTTACAACAGGGATCTGAGCAAAACTGTGCGTGTATACCAGTCTGGATTTATATAACATAATTTAATCTAGGAAATAATGACCATACTTACTTGTAGCTTGACTTTCCACTAAGGCGGTCACCAAGGCACGTATGAATTTGCTGCTCTTGGCATCATTTCCAATATGTGCCTGCAGAATGAATAAAATGCATTAATAATCAATAAATAAAACAATCCACCCTGTGTGGTGAGCCATAAGAAAAAATGTACAATAAAATTGGAAATCCAATGCCATCTTAGATTAGCCTACTCAACCTGACTTTTACTGGATGGCCCTTATAGTGCCAAAAAGGAAGCATGTTGTACTTAACCCCTAAAAGACAGGCATCAGAATAGCGTAACATACGCTCAGGACGGACATAATCAGTGGGTGCGATATGGTGGGGGGCATGACCACTTATGCGAACACCTGTTTTTTTGGCCCTAGTACCTTCAGACAGCATATGTGGATGGATACCATCTTTTAGGGGTGAAAGTGGCCAAACATGAAGAACAACAACAGGGATACCATAGGTGGCCAGTGTGTATGGATACCATCTTTTAGGGGTGAAAGTGGCCAAACATGAAGAACAACAGGGATACCATAGGTGGGCAGTGTGTGAGACGAAGGAAAGGTAGTGCCTTGGAGATAACATTTACCAGCTGGTGTATTGAGGAGTTTGACTGGAACAGTGAAGGTTTGGAGTAACCAGATGCAGCGTTTGGCTCTTGGCCTTTGATTGATGCTGCCATTGTGAGTAGGGCAACTGATACAAAGCAGTTAGTGAAGGCAGCAGGTGTGTCTGCTGAAATGTTGAAAGCCTCAGGAGACAAGTGGTGGTTTAATTGGTCATTTGATTAATTCAATCATTATGAATGTGTAGTTCAAGATGACTGGCGTGGAGTGTGACTGAAAATGTGTACCAGAGGAAGGGAGATGCCCTGGTAATAAGAAATTCATATACAGTGCCCCTCAGATAGCATTTTTTTCATTGGCAAATCCATGGATAGCGATACGAAAGAAACTATCTCATAGCGATTAATGCTGCATGGTTAGCGTTAATCCGCTAAGCATTTAACATGTAGAGAGCGCGTGGGCAAAGTTGCCAAGGTCAGACCCTGGTAACACTGAGTGAGTGCGAGTCTATCCTCACTCAGTTCACTGACCCACTGTTTATCCACACGCCGCACATTTGTTCAATTCATCGTAGTCTCGCCATTGTTAAAGTTTTTTGTGACCTTCCATTTATTGTCTGGCTACTGAGTGTTCTATTATCATGGCTTCAACTCCAGGGGCTGGCCCATGTGGTGGCGGTGGCCCAGGGGAAAAAATAGGAAGTGCAGGTGGTGTAAAAGTGACAAAAAAGGCCATAGAATACACGCGTGGCAAACCAAAGAAACAACACAGTGTGGAGGAAAAGAAAAAGATAATCCAGGTGATTGAAGACGGTGCAAAGACATGTGAAACTGTTAAACTGTTGAATGTGCCTGAATCGAGTGTAAGAAACATAAAAAAGAAAAAGGATGAGATAAAGGCAGCAATTAAAACAACAAAGTATTTTATGGGTGGTGCAGGTGGAGCTAGACAGGCCATGCATGACACTACCAAAAAAAAAAACAGACTCCAAGTGGTGACTGAACATTATGTAATGGAAGTAGTTAGCAAGGCAATGAAGAAAAAGAGCAAGTGATGATGGACCAGAAATTCGTGCAAGGGGAATAGCAGTCTACCAGGGACTATGTGTGTGTGTGTGTGTGTGGGGGGGGGGAACCCTCCTGCTTTCAATGCCTCATATGGGTGGCTACACAGGTTCAAAAAAACGCTGTGGGGTAAAGCTGGCTTTCAACCAGGGCGAGGTTGCATCTGCACAAGAATATCCCCAAATTGCTAAAGCTATTATGGAGGAAGGAGGGTACACCCCAGATCAAGTTTTTAACCATGACAAGACTGGGGTGTGCTGGAAGAAATCACCCAAGTCCACGTATGCCCACAAAAACCTTCATCAGGCTGCTGGAACCAAAATGGCCAAGGATCGCTTCAGTGTCCTGCTTTGCTGCAATGCTTCAGGGGACTTCAAAATGAAACCCGTTATTGTCTATAAATATGCCAAACCACATTCCTACTGCCACTGTGATATGAACAAACTCCCCAACTGTGTGTGGTACTCTAACAGCACTGGATATATGACCTCAAGCCTCTCTATTAAGTGGTTAGACGGGATTTTTGTGCCCCAGACTCGTGAGTATTGTAAGAAGAAAAATATTAACTTGAAAATATTGTTGTTCCTGGATAATGCACCCGGTCACGCTCGCTTCATGGTAGACCGTCACCCTAGCATACAGGTTGTTTTTATGCCTCCCAACACTACTGCCAAAATTCAACCTTTAGATCAAGAGTTAATTCTATCTATCTATAGCCTGACGCCCTAATCCCGCAAAGGGTGGCCGCAGACAAAACACCTCCAAGTCACTCTGTCACCCACCATTTGACTACCCTCCCCCCAACTCACCCCCCCCTCCCTCATATACCTCTCAACTCCATCCCTCCACCTCATCCTCGGTCTACCCCTCCCTCTCCCTCCCTCCACCTCACCTACATACACCCTCTTAGTCAGTCTTTCATTCTCCATTCTCTCCACATGTCCAAACCACCTCAGTGTATTTCTCCTAATCTTCCCAACCACATCCACATCTACCTCACAACGTTCCTTCACTTCTTCATTCGTCAACCTGTCCCTCCATGTCACTCCACGTGCTCCTCTCAAGTAACTCATTTCCACTGCTCTCACTCTTGACTTGTTAATTGCTAACACTAAACTCTTCTCCAATGGCAAACTCCACAGCAAACTGAGGGAAAAAGACATAACTTTTGAGAACTGAAGGAGATCAAAGAGCCTAATTCTAGCAACAGTGAACCCGATCAAGAAGCATGTCGAGGAAGAGGATCAAGAGGAAATGACCGTCAAGGCCTTTTGGAAGTCTTTCATGCAGTGGATTTATTGTGAAGCTTGGGGTCAGATCAATCAAGCCACCATTGCACACGCTTGGGCCCCCCCCTGCTTCCACATTTGAAAGAGGCAGGCAGGGCGGGCAGGCAGGAGCTGCAGGTGGTGGCACAGGAGACTGCTGACATCATCAGACACAAGCCGGGACTCTCGTGTATGTCTGACAAAGAAATCGTGGACTTGGTAGGAGGTGAAGATTGAGAAGCAACTGCTGAACCAAGATGAGGAAGAGGAAGAGGGGGGGGGGGAGCCAACAGTGAAGGATTTGTCTGAAATACCGGCCGTACTGTCCGAACTCTGTCGAGACCAAGCCCGAGTGTATTTCCAAGATCTGACCAAAATCTTCACGGAGAACCTGAATGACAAAATAAATGCAAGGAGCCAGACACTGATCACATGATTTTTAAGTCAGCAGCAAGAAAGGCTTGAGGCACAAAGACAAGCCATTTTGAATGCCTCGTCAGAAGAAGAGGACGATGTTGACAGGCCACCTGTTCAGCTCGAGGAGGACCTAGATGATGGTTGGGAAGATGAGGAAACAGACGCCCATTGCATCGAGAATGAAGTTCGTTTGCATATGTTACGATGTGAGGGACAAGAGGAAGACTAGGGACAAGAGATGGAGAGTGAGCAGAGTCAGGGCCATGGTCGTTAGGCTGCTGCGGTACAGTAACCACCAAGCATGATAGTAATTTTAACAATAAGTGATCTAAAAGTTTGTTTATCCTTTTGCATGTTAAGTGTAAGTTTACTTTATTAGTGTTCACAGTAGGAATTCAGGGTTTAGTTGGAGTGCATGCAGTATTTATTTTTTAGCAGCTCTAGCAGGTTGCCACGGTGCGATAACTACAATTGAAAACTATATCAGTAAGAGGCACTCAAAACAATAAGTTTGTTAATCTTCTTTGAATATGTAGTATACATTTGTCTTATTACTGAAGAAATATGACGTGATATTAATGGTTAATGGAGGAAATTAGGGGTACAGCTGAAGGAGTCCAGGACTGTATTATTTTTTTTAGGTTAGAAATTTGCCCCTCAGACAGCGATTTCATGGATAGCGGCCATTTTGGCGAACTAATAAGGTCGCTATCCAAAGGGCCCCACTGTAGTTCATACTGTTTATGAACACACCAAGATGCTTGCATGGGTCAGTCTTAGTCACCTGATGGTGGTTCTCCACACTGCTCAATCTCTGGCAGCCTCTCTATTCAGTACCTCATCTCTGAGGTTACACTGTTTTCGTTTTCGTTTTTAAAGGCTCCAACATGCTTGCATGTGTCGGCCTTGGTCACCTAATGGCGGCTCTCCACGCTGCACGATCCATTGCAGCCTCCCTGTTCAGTCCCTTAACCCTAAGGTCACACTTAATGACCTCGTCCCATGTCTTTCTCGGTCTACCCCTCATAACCCCACCCCCAATATTAACACTTCTCACCTTCCTCACCCAATTATCATCCCCCATCCTCTCCACATGTCCAAACCACCTCAATCTACCTCTCCTCATCACAACACCAATACACTCCAGTCCCATCCTACCTCTCAACTCTTCCATTGTAAACCCAGCCCCTCCAGGCCTTGGACGCAGAGACGCACTGCACATCCACCTAATCATTGTCATTTCTGTACGTCTGAGCCGGCGAATGTCTTCCTCCTTCACTGCCCAGGTCTCACTGCCATACAGCATCACACTCCTAACACACGCTGCATACAAAGACCCCTTAGCACGTAGGGAGAGCCCCTCAATGTCAGGAGAGGCAAGAGCTCCCTGAACTTCTTCCAACCACTTCTCACCCTAGCCACAGAGCTAGCTCCAGCCCCACCTCCAGCACACAACATGTCTCCTAAATAACAAAACTCCTCCACACACTCAAGAGATTCACCAGCAAGTTCAATCCTTTCACGGACGATCTCCACCTGCTCGCCCCGGCACGCCGTACACATAAAATCAGCATTATCTCGCAGTCTACCTCTGATACCACTACATCTCTTATGCACCCATTTATCACACACACCGCACAAGATGGAATTACTTCCCACGCCCTTGTGGCAAACTGCACACGGCCACTCTCCCTCGTCTTTGACAGTACCGCCACCAACCCTAGATATCATCACTTTTGTTTTATCTGCATTTACCCTTAAACCCTTTTGCCCCATACCATCTCTCCACTTCCTAAACCTTTCCTCCGCCTCCCTTTCATTCTCTGCAATCAACACCAAATCATCAGCATACAACAACTCCCACGGAGTCCGTTTCTAAAGTCACGTGAAAGGGCTTCAAGTACCATGATAAACAACATGGGACTCAAGACTGACCCCTGATGCACACCAACATTCACGGAAAACTCATCACTCAAATCTCCATTCACTCTCACCTGGGTGTGAGCACCCACATACATGGCCATAACCACCCTAACCAGCCACTCCTCCAAGCCAAGCTTTCTCATTGCCCACTTCACCACCTCTCTAGGGACTCTGTCAAAGGCCTTTTCCAAATCAACAAAAACAAAATAAAGATCCCTTCTCCTACCAATATATTTTTCCTGAAGCTGTCGAACAATGAATATGGCATCAGTGGTCCCCCTACCTGGCATAAACCCAAACTGCATCTCATCAATATTCACTCTTTCTCTAATCATACCTTCTAAAACTCTCTCCATTACCTTCATTATCTGATCTAAAAGCTTTATACCTCTATAATTTCCTCTTTCCAGGGCATCACCCTTCCCTTTATACACATTTACAATTACACTCTTCAGCCAATCATCAGGGACAACACACTCATAAATAATCCTATTTATCAGGTCAGTGACTAAACTCACCCCCATATCGCCTGAGGCCTTCAACATTTCGGCAGTCAACCCAGACACACCTGCTGCCTTCCCCACCCTCATCCTGCCTATTGCCTCACTCACATTAGCAGTATCAATCAAAGGCCAAGGGCCTGACACTGGATCTGCTGGCTCTAAACCTTCCCTGTCCCAGTCAAACTCCTCATTCAACAACCGGTTATAATGCTCTCTCCATGCATCTTTAATATCCTCACTGTTCACCACTACCCTTCCTTCATCATTCTTCACACACTGCTCACCTATGATATCCCGATTATCCCTCTTCACCTGACCTGCCACCCTAAATATATTTTTCCTTTCCCCATGATTTAGGTTATCAAGTAATTGTCTCTGTGACTCAGACTTTGCCCTGTATACCTCTCTCCTAGCCCTACGCTTGGCAGCCAAATATTCCTCTTTGCTACCACCCTTCTTCCATTCCCGGAAAAGCCTTCTTTTCTCCTTAATTGCAGCTTCTACACCCTCATCCCACCACCAAGTTACTTTATGTCTTGGTGGTCCTCTTGTCCAGCCGCATGTTACATCAGTAACTCTCAAGAAATTGTTCTTGAGGGCTCTGTACTGTTCATTAACGCCTCTGTCTACAGCTCCCTGTTCAGCCACCACTCTCCTCAACTCGCTATAGAAGGCATCCCTTACTACTAGGTTTTTCAGCTTCCATATTTTCCTCCTAGGTACATAAGTCCTCTTTTTCATCACTTGTTCTTTAAGCACCATATCACAAATCAATAGTTTGTGCTGCTGCACACACTCCTCACTTCCTATAACTTTAACATCCCTCACTAACCTCCTATCGGCCCTCCTAACCAGAAAATAATCTATCTGACTGCTATTTCCCCCAGACTCATACGTAATTAACCTACTGTCTCTTTTCCTAAAATATGTGTTGCTGCACATCCCCCATGCACTCCTTCATAACCTTGTGCTGCTTCACCTACATGACCATTTAAGTCATGATCTCGTTTTTTTGGTCAGCCTCTCACAACCCTATCCAACACTCACACTTCTCACCTTCTGCATAAAATTGTTATTGTCCATTCTCTCAGCATGCCCAAACCACCTCAATCTACCCCTCCTCATCACAACCAGTAAATTCAAATCCTATACTTCCTCTCAGCTCAATTGGAATCCTAGTCCCCCCCCCCTTCAGGTCTTCCATTCAAGGAGGCACTAAACATCTTTGTAATCACTGTCATTTCCGTACATTTGAGCCTATGAACATCCTTTACTCCCCATGTCTCACTACCATACAGCACTGTGCTACCATGCTGCATACAAAGATCCCTTGGCAGAGAGTGAAAGGGAAGCAGAGAAGAGATTAACCCGTGGCGTCCCGTTGACGTGAATTAACGTCCACGCATTTTGTCACTGCCAATCCCGTTGACGTTCATAAACGCGAATCAATTGCAAGGTCCCTAATTTGCACAATTTTCAATTTTCGCGAGTGATTTTTGGTATGTATACACGGGACACCTTCCTCTACAAGATGCCAGGCAGGGACAATGCCTTAACCAGCATGACTCCCCCCCCCCCCTTGCATGCCATTGTCTCAGCAATTCACCTGTTACCAGTGACCTGGCCAGTAAAGACATGTCGTGCCACAGTACAAAATTCAGGGCCAGAGTGATTCCCCAATCGATGACAATTTATTTACAGTACACAGCATTAAAGGAAGAAACAGTCAGAAATGATGATCAGGTAATGTCGCCAAAAAAGGTAAGGCATGTTGATGTTTCATGAGTGAAACAATGCTTATATTGCCTATATTACTGTGTGAAAACCAATATTCTCTCGTACTACATATAAATTCATACCAAATAAATAAATAAATAAATACCGTTTGTGAGTAGTGTGGAATGGTTACACTCCCATAGAACTCATTTTCTTTGGTGCCAGCCTGATAGAAAACACAGTAAGGTGAGGAGGTACTGCTACCTGTATCGAGTATTTTAAACCTCAGGTAAGCGATTTCTCTATGATTTTTCGATGTTTCTCACCAAAAGCGGAGGTTTGGGCCAAATATATATCCAAAAATGGTCGGCATTGGGGGGAGTCAGTGGTGGAAAAGTGGTCGGGATGGGGCAGGTTAAAGATGTGGACAGGTGAAATGGGGTACATGGGTTTGAGAGTAAACTCAAATAAAATAACTGATGATATCTAGGACTGATGGTGGTACTGTCAAAGCAGCAGGAGTGTGGCCTTGTGCAGTTTCCCACAAGGGTGTGAGAAATAATCTTGTGCAGTGTTTGTGATAACAGATGCAGTGGTATTAGAGGTAGGCGACAAAATACTGTTCATTTTGTGTGAAGTGGGTCAGGAACAGCATGTAGAGAATGAGGTGAGGGAGGATCTATCCTACTGGAGAGTCACTTTACTGTGTGGAGTTTTGCTATTTGGAGGACAAGTAATGTCCTTGTATGCAGCATGTTAGGAGTGTAATGCTGTACAGCAAAGACCATGGCAGACATGACGATGTGTATGGTGTCCTTGAATGATGGGTAGGGGGTGAGGGGACAGGACAGGACTGGGACTGAAGAGATGAAGGGAAGGATGGAGCTTGAATGTATCGGTGCTGGGATGAGGAAGACAGACTCATGCAAGCATGATGAAGCCTTTATAAATGAAACTAAACATTAATCTACATGTATCTTATGAGACTGTTACAGTGTTTACACAAGTCAACCATATTTCATGGCTGCCTGTACAACATAACCTCCCAGTCAAGCCCCCTGGCCATTGCATTCCTCCTTTAAACTATAAGGTACATATTACACTTTTGTTTGTCAGTCCACATCTATTATTTCCATCATCATCATCACCATTATCATCCAGACCTCCTTTCCCACCACAGGGCAGGGTGAGGAGTAGCAGCACGTCAAGACAGTCCAACTTTCCCAATCCAACGGGTCATGCTTCCATTCACTCATTCAAGCCCCAGGAATCATGGCTCTATCTGATATGTCAAAAGCATTCAGCACATTCTGTAGCTTCACATAAATGTATCCGATAGAGGAATCTGGATGCTGTCACGTTAAAAATGGGTGCCACATCCCTGATTGTGCAGTTCTCACAACATTCATCCAGCCAGCTTGAACTTTGTCAGTTCCTTAGCGTCACCAACTTCCATACCTCTCTTCCTCACACAATCATCCACCATATTCCTTGGCCTACCTCACCTCCTCCCTCCTTCAAATTCACTCAGACATATCTTTTTCACCACACTATTGTTATCCAATCCAGCCACATGACCATACCATCTCAGTACACTCTCTTTGGTTCTGGTGTCCACAGACTTCCTCACTCCACATCTTTCCCAAATCGCATTATTTCCTATCCTATCCACTCTGTTTTTTGTTTAGTTTTTGAAGGTTCCAACATGCTGCATGCATCAGCCTTGGTCACCTAATGGTTGCTCCCCATGCTGCTTGATCTCTGGCAGCCTCCCTGAGCAGTCCCTTAACCCTGAGGTCACAATGACCTCATCCCAGGACTTTTTGGTCTACCCCTCACAACCCCATCCCTAATATTAATGCTTCCCACTGTCTGCAACCAATTATCATTCCTCATCCTCTCCACATGCACAAACCACCCCAATCTACCACTCCTCATCACAACACCAATACCTCCCATCCAACCTCTCAACTCTTCCACCATAAACCTGCCCCCCCCCCCCCCAAACTGCACATCCACCATATGATAGTCATTTCCAAACATTTGAGCCTGCAAATATTCACTTCCTTTGCTGGCCATGTCTCACTACCATACAGCATTACTCTCCTAACATATGCTGCATTCAAAGATCCCATAGCACATAGGGAGAGCTCTCTCAATGTCAGGAGAGGCAACAGCTCCCTGAACTTCTTCCAATTACTCCTCACCCTAGCCATAGAGCTGCCTCTGGCCCCACCTCCAGCACGTAACATGTCTCCCAAATAACAAAACTCTTCCACACACTCAAGAGACTCACCAGTAAGTTCAATCCTTTCATGCCTGACAATCTCCACCTGCTCTCCCTGCCATACTGCACACACAGTATCAGCATTATCTTGCAGTCTACCTCTAATACCACTACATTTCTTATGCACCCACTTAACACAATCACTGCACAAGATGAAATTACTACTCATGCCCTTGTGGCAAATTGCACATGGCCACTTTCCCTCTTCTTTGACAGAACTGCCACCAACCTTAGATCCCATCACTTTTGTTTTACCTGCATTTATTCTTAAGCCCTTGTGCCTCATACCATCTCTCCACTTCCTAAATCTTTCCTTTGTCTCCTTCATTTCTCTGTACTCCACATAAACTTCTCAGCAGTCCGATATCCACTGCTCTTACTCTTGACTTTTCATTTTCATGACACACCGTAGTCTCACAACCATATGTTAAAGATGGCATTAACACTCCATGTAAGCCTCGTGCAGCTGCAACACTCAAGCCTCAGTTTCTTATCACAGCCTTCACAGCTCCAGCTACTTACCTTCTTTGTGTCATTTAACTTTCCACTTCTTTTGCATATTTTCCTCTCTTTTCTATCTGTACCCAGGTATTTGAACACTCTCACCAATTCCAGTCTCTCTTCATGCACTGTAACATCGCACTGGGTGTTGCCTCCTCTCTCAATAACCATCATTTTACTCTTTTCTACATTTACTCTCAAGGCACAATGCTCACAGACATCAGCAAAACTCTGCACTAGCCTACCAAGATCTTGTCTGGTATTTGCATATAGTACTGCATCATCAGCATACAACAAATTTGAGATATTCCATCCACACAATTCATTACCAATGCCATCCCTCTCTCCACTACTCGTGTTTTTACTTCTCTCATCACCCCATCTAAATATATATATATACAGATATATTTTGAACAACCATGGGGACATCACACAACCTTGTCGCATGCCCGCACTGATCAAGATGCCCATTTACCCTTACATATGCTTCACTACCATCATCAAAACTCTTGACGGCATGTAGCAGCTTACCATCTACACCATACAATCCTTCTCTCTATTTTTTCATATGCTTTTTTCAGATCCATGAATTATATAAAAACCTTATTATTCTCAACTTCTCTAAAACCTCACACCCATACATTAATGTAAGCAGTATCATCCCAAAATCTCATTTCCAAACATGAAACACATTCAGTCCTGCTGCCTACCAAGGACTTCATAGAACTGGCCACCTAATCAAACCACACAAGTCTGTAACACACACTTTTAAGAGACTTATTACTCTAACCTTTCTGTCCACTACCATGTAAATACTCACATCAATCCATCCAAATATTTCATCATTTGATGCTCTCTTGAACAGCTTAAGGAACTCTGCCTCAACCTTCTGAGGTGTCCAGCCACCCTGACTGCAAGACTTGCTGCGGTCCACTGTAAATTCTACACGCTGAAAAAGACAAAGAAGAAAACTGTCAAAAACCTGACTGATAAACATTACAGTATACACAGCTTGGCACCGCTGCCATCACTGATCACTAATTACTGTAGCTTCTTCACATTCCACCGCTGATATTACACTAAGCTTTTTACATTTGTGGGGTTCCAAATCGCTGGCTTTGGTCACTGGCACAGGCCAGATGGCCATTATTCAAGAAAATCTCTAAAGCTTCCATAACATTCAAGAAGCATCTAGAAGGGTGTGTGAGCATCAATGGGGTTCCCTTCAATGTTTTGTTCCTGCCTGCACAGCCTATCCCACACTTTCCCACATGACCTACACTCCCGCTGCCCTTGATGCAGTCCCACTTCCTGCCTCAGTCACACAGTAGCCATTGCCACAAACAGATTTACTCAGGCCAAAACCTCTGGTCATCGAAAGAACATGGAATTATATGAACATTATATAGTTCTTATGTATTTAAATGGGAAAAAAGTGGGTGGGGAATGATATCATTCAATCCTGTGTTATTCCATGAGGAGCAAAGAAGCCTGGGGCTAGGCAACAAGGTCCTGACATTTAAGATGAGAGTGACCAACCTCACTCATCCCTGAGTAGCATTACACGAGCAATAAACCTAAACCACCCCTTAGACATAAACTAGCCCAGGCTCAATCCAACTGGAGCCCCTTAATTATCCACTAAACTATCAGGCACCACAATTTGGTCGTGTGGTTACCACCCAGCATAGTAAATGGTTTCCTGGTGTATAAGAGACTGTTTGGCTTCTCACTCAGTGTAGAGTTAGGCACAGACAAATGGGAGAAATGAATGAAGAAAAGAAATACAGAACAGCCAAGACGGAAAGGAGAAAGAAAAGGGCAGTCACCCAAGAGCAGCACTACATCGAGTGAGTGGATGGTGAGCACCCTCACCTAGCACCCTAGGGAATGATACAAGTTCCCAAAAATAAACAAAACATGGAATATCTACTTTTAAGTTTAAAAGTGTGGCCCTTCCATATACACTCTGTAGTCCTGCACCCATCAGGCACTACTTAATACTAACGCAAACATGCATGTGGGTGATGCCACTCTCCTCTGCTGTGTACACAGTTTGTCACCTGCTTTCAGCTCCACTCTTTTCCATGTGCGTATCCATTTTACTCAATAAAATAATCTTAGTGCCTGAAGATCCTTCTGTGAAAAACAATACATCTTAATTGTGCTCCATTTACCCCCCACTCCCAGCGAGTATGGCAATTCTTTTATTATTTGAGATTAACGATGCACTTGCTGAACACTGACGTCACAAAATTACACGCAGGGCTTCACTCTACAACGGTATGAGCAAGCAGTCATGAGCATATGCACCTAGTTGTGTAGCCAGATATGCTAACTTGAGTAGTCTGGAGGTAAATGGACAAGATTTTATCCTGCCAATAAATTTTACTTTTTTCTCAAACTTCTACCATGAAATATTTACAGCTAGCCATGCAGTATAATAAAAGGGGTATATACAATGGGCATGGTAACAAGCACTGCTAAATGGCAAGTGTACTGTACTACAAAGCCAGGGTCTCTTTGGGGGGTTTGACCAGTACAATATTTCCTGATACTCAGAATTCATGGGAATCTCTAACACATACCCAGCAAATTTTCAGATCTATTGTACTCAAGATGTCCAATATACAGCACGACTTTGACAACGAAATCAGGAATGAACAAAATTTCTCAAGGGACAAGGGGATCACAAGTCATGGAATGCTACTGGAGTAGTAATGCTTACATCCGAGGGGTTGGTGGTAAATGGTGACAACCATCATCCACTCACTGTCATACTGCCTATTCCTTCCTTCACCTTGTTATCATTCTTTTCCTGTGTCTTCCCTCCTCTCTTCCTATTTCTCCCATTCTTCCAGTCGCATTTTATTTTTACTTTTTTTTAATGCAAGAAAGAAGGAACCAAAGGCCAGGAGCCCCACAAAACATTCCTTCCAAGAAAAAACAAAATTACAAAAGAGCCAAATTCAACATACGTTATTTCAAGATGCCTGGACACACTGCATTTGAAAGACTGGAGATCATAATAAGTAGGAAATACAGACAGAGGGAGACAGTTCCATAGTTGACCTGTTCCATAAATGAAGGACTGGGAGTAACTGTTAACTCTTGCATTAAAGAGTTGGACAGAAAAGGCATGAGAGTTTGTTGCTAGACAGGTGTGCAGTTGTACAGGCAGAGGGATGCAAGGAGACAATTCAGAGGAGCAGTGACCATGGAAGTAATGACAGAAGAGAAATAAAGATGCAACAGTGCGGCAAATAGACAGAGGCTGAAGAGAGCCAGTAAGAGGAGTAGAGCTGATAAAACACAAAGCCTTTGACTCCACCCTATTAACTCTTCTTTAAACTCTAGGTGGCTCTACGCTTGGTGACGAGCCTACTTCTTTCCTATAACACATCAAACCACTGACAACACTAGATGGTAACCTTCTACCAAACCACTGACAACACTGGATGGTAACCTTCTAATCAAATAATAGGGGTGATGTGGAGCCTACTATGGTGCTCCTGGGTGCCCCTGTTAACTGGATGGAGATGCAAAAGTGGCATCCATCCAGGAACCAGACCTCCACTCTTCCCACACCTTGCTGTGGTTAGGCATTATCCACCACATGGGAACATCAGTTCACTGCATGGAATGAATCTGCAGGGGTGCTTGCTTGACTGTGGTTGATGGGTCTACTCAGCTAGACTGACCAAGGTTGATCAACATGATCATCATCCAGCAGGTGCTTGGGGCTTACTGCTCTCAATGCCACTCAAGTAACAGCACCTGGTCATTCATTATTAAAATGTCTGAACTGATAATACCCACACCCCTACACTGCTGATGGAGCAATAAAGGACTGGATGATGGCTGGACTGGATGTCTTTCATTTATTAAAGCTCACTAATGCCTCAATATAAATATTACTCTTAAGTGTAGCCCAACGTTCACTGCAAACTGAAATAAACAGCTGCCAACAACAAAACCCTCATCCACTATGGAACTTCACTTTTAACTTACGTATTTCTGTAGGAAATCTTCAACCTTTACACTGGATGGTACAATTGTTCCCCAGTTTAATCCAGAGGTATTCCACAAGTCTGCCACCTTGTTAGGACCCTGTGAGTGAGAAAGTTATTTTTTTCATTTATTATTTTTTTTTCAATGCACCAGACCAACAATATCAGACTCTTATTAGACTGCCCTATGGTGGTAATTGTGTTCTTCAAGCATTTGAATAAGAAAACTGCAGTAATGCCAATAAAAGTGCTACGATCATATTTGACAAGACCGACATGTTGTCGTGCAAAAAAGGATTGAGAGGAAGCAGGAAGAACTGTTGAATATGAAGTGGGAGGTGAGGAGATAAAAGAGGCTGATATTTTCAATTAACTGGGAGATGGTTTGTGTAAACATGGATAAACAGTGAGGTTAACCCTTTTAGTGTGGTGATGAATTTATCTACATTATTCTTGGTACTTATCAACTGTCAATTTTAGAACCTGGAGGGAGATTTTTGCACCAACGGGATTAATGAATGCCAATGATCTACCCTCTCCATCTGAAAATCCAGTTAATCCTGAATATAGTGATACACACCATAAATATACTGTGATCACTAGTATATCACAGTAATGAAAGGATTAACCCCTGCCAAGCTGGTTCTATGTAAGGTAAGTTTACTACCCACAAGTCATGTTTTATAACCAATGTACATTTTACCCAACATGAGGCTAGCAGCTTGGCCTGTGTAGACCTTCACTGTGCTTCATGTGAGGTCCACCACTTGGCAAGGGAATAACACATCAAGGAAGAGACAGGAAACTTCACACTTGGCAAGGGTTAATGAAGATCACATCAAGGAAGAGACACAGGAAAGTTCACACTTGGCAAGGGTTAATGAAGATCACATCAAGGAAGAGACATAGGAAAGTTCACACTTGGCAAGGGTTAATGAAGATCACATCAAGGAAGAGACATAGGAAAGTTCACACTTGGCAAGGGTTAATGAAGATCACATCAAGGAAGAGACATAGGAAAGTTCACACTTGGCAAGGGTTAATGAAGATCACATCAAGGAAGAGACAGGAAAGTTCACACTTGGCAAGGGTTAATGATGATCACATCAAGGAAGAGACATAGGAAAGTTCACACTTGGCAAGGGTTAATGATGATCACATCAAGGAAGAGAAGTATGAAAGTTCACAAGGTGAAGAGGCCTCTGTGAAAGTATTATTGTAGACACCTGAAAATAGCAAAAGACAAATTTCTAAGTGAAAGGCCGTAGAACCCTAATGCACATGATACTGGTATATTCAAAGGCAGGATACCGGAGAAAGTCTGGGATTGAGGGTACAGGTAATAGTGAAAAGAGCAGGTCATATGTGGTACAGAAGGACAGGGAAGATGTCCACTGGTGTGGCAAAGAGGAAGAAAAGTAACAAGAGGGATAAGCAAACTAAGTAGCCTGTCCTGGTCACCCAAGTCAGGTTCTCAATCCCAGTGATGTCACTTCTTCACTCTGGTAAATTGGGAGGGGAGGAACAGGGAGGAAAACTATGAAGGTGGTATCATAAGCAGTCAAATACAAGTACAGGTTATGTGCACAAATACATGTCCACCACAAAATATCATGGCAATACAAGTACAGGTTATGCGCACAAATATATGTCAACCACAAAATATCATGGCAATACAAGTACAGGCTATGTGCACAAATACATGTCCACCACAAAATATCACTTTGTACTTACCATTATCATGGCAGCCTGGGCTACAATGCAGGCAAAGACATTTGCTCGTTTATTTCCAGCATATGAAGCAAGGTCTAACATTTTCTTGAGAGAAACTGCATTGTCTACCAAACATGGAGCTGAAAAATAAAAAATAATGCCATAAATACAGTGGTCAGTAACACAACACACATTAATAAATCAGCAGATCTACACAAAACCTTAATTTTATGTTACTGTAACCAAGACACGTACAAGTTCAGTATATAAAGACATACAGAGTACCTCTTTAAACACAAATCTACTTACCAAAAATTTCACCTAAGTAATCACATACTTGAGGAATATCAATCACATAATCCTCTGTCAGTCCTAAAGTATCTTGTGAACTGAAAATAAGACAACCATATATTAAAACAGACAACTGTAAAATTATATTAAAAATATGTAAATCATCATCCTGACCCCCAGCCTGATCATGGGAGAAGGTAGGTACCAGAAAACAAGGAAAAAATATGCACAACAAGATAACTATCAACATTTGTCCACTGAAATGAGCCAACCATTCCCCTCATCATGACCTAACCACCTGCCTGAAAGTCAATCCATGGGTGGGGGATTGGGGAGTGGTGGGTTGCAAACTCTTGTCATCAGCTCCTCTGTACAAGTCATCTGAGCAACCTGATCTCCTATCCTTTCCGTGGTCTCACTACTACCACACCTTGCATTCTTAAACATTCATTTATGATATCCACTCTCAACCTTGGCCTACCATGCTACCTAAATACTGTACTAACGGTGAACCAATATGGCATAAACCTAAACACACTGCATGACAATCATTGTTGTGGTTGCAATCCCAGGCTCTAGTGAATGTGAACCCAGAGAACTAAGACACCAGCCACTTCTGCTGAAGGTATAAGGAGTGTATGTTGTGCAGTGTGGTGCAAAAGCCAAGCGTGGGACCCAAGACCCTGGCCATTTCAACAGGTTGCTTCCACAGATCATCTGCTGAAGTTATACTAAAGGACTGTTTATTTTTGGTAGTTTGGTGCAAAGGTGTATGCAACTGGAAGGCACCAGTCACCACAACTAGTTGCTTCCAGAGACATTTCATTGAAGTTATACTGAACGATTATGTAATAATGTGGTACACAAGGTGAAGGATTATGTTGCACGCAAGGAGAAGCACTGTCTACGATAAACTGGTACACAAAGTGAGTGTGTTGTGATGTGAGGGGCTGGTGGACTAAACTGTAATGTAATCATGTTGCAAGGAAGGATCATGGTTTAATTAGTCTGGCTGTGTGCACTTGTCTCTGGTGAAGGTACCCTGAGGGGTGCAAGTTAAAATACTGAAAATTATTTAAATAAAATGTAACAAAATTTAAAAATGATCAAGTTTTCTATCAAGCACTTTACATTCAGGCTTCCATAGTCCTCTCTTTTCACCTGATGTATACCTTTTCCTGCCCCACCATCTATGTTACAAGCAGACATCCTCATTCTCCATGACATGCTATACTGCAAATTAATGATCCACTAAACGATCACCTAAAACCATCCTGCTAAGTCACTGATATGATTCTTACCCTTATTACAATTCTTTTCGAGAAGCCTTTTGACAACACCAAGCAGACTTGCACTGTGACAGCTTCTGCAATCACTTGCTGTTCTACAAAGCAACAGTTACATCCATCCTCCACTCCACTCCACTCACCCAACTCCCCAGCACATCAAACCTTCCCATCCCCTCTCCACCCTCACATTATCACTTATGCACATCTCATCAATACCCACTAGCTTCTCATTCTTCCATCTCCCCACAGCCATTTCTGTCCATACTCCATCACACTATTCCCAGTGCACATACCAGGTCATGTACACCTCCCCAACACTCATTACTTTCCCACTGTTCTTATTTCTCCACAGAATCTCCCACCTCTGGCCTGTCACACATTGCACCACACTATCAATGCAAACTATTCTAGCTTTTAACCCCTGAAG
Source organism: Coenobita brevimanus (assembly GCF_032717465.1). Taxonomy (NCBI): domain Eukaryota; kingdom Metazoa; phylum Arthropoda; class Malacostraca; order Decapoda; family Coenobitidae; genus Coenobita; species Coenobita brevimanus. The sequence goes on along the minus strand of NC_137068.1, from coordinate 4,552,418 downwards.
ACCCATGCCTGCTAAACGAATTTAGAAAACGTAGTATAAAGTTCTACATCCGTCGACAGTACAGAGCCTAAAAAAAAACTGGTGGTATGTAGCATCGCCCTTTATTACGTATATGGGACAAAGCCAATGGGAACTACAGTATCTGTTGAGGTGACCCCCCCACTTATCTCTCCTACCTCTACCCCACTGTGCCCTCTCCTCATTATGGCCTCCCAACCTCCCATACCCCCATATACCCCCTGGATACCATAGATGGTGTGCATAGCAAGCATACTTCCTTCCTCCACTCCTCCTCACCCTCAACACCTCCCTTCCTTCTTCCCTCCATCCACCACCACACTCCCTCCACATTCATTCTTTCCCTTTGTTACCAGGCACGTGGGTTTTTCCCTTGTGATCCACCACAATTAACTTTACTTTCATGGTCATTATTTTGCCTTGTTTTATACCTAGGAATATATATATTATTGTTTAGGTATGTTTGTCAGGTTATATTAGCCATTCTCTGGAAGATTCAAGGGTAGACTTTTTTCTTTTTTGATGGTCGCTACTACGGTAACCGCTGGACATATGAGCGTGAGATATACATTTTCAGGTGTGTAAATTCAAGCTCTTGAAATCTGGAAGAAAAAAAATTACAATCCAAGAAAGTAAAAAAAATCGGACCCTAATTGTTGCTCTGAGGATAGGTGCTCTAAAAAAATTTGTGGTCTTTACGATTAATCAACAGAAATTTCTTACTCCATGATTTATGTCATCAAACTGATAATTATCAGTTTCCAATCCAATAACCTGATTGTCATTTCTCTCATATCTGCCACACACTGCTTTTACACTAGCTTTGATTACAACCCTTCTTAAAAACTCCATCCTCCTCCAAATTCCACCTTCTTTGCCATAGAACAATGATTCTCCCAATTTCATCTTATATACTACACAACCCTCCACACCAACCTCATTCACCTGCCACCTACACATCCAAGGCTTCTCTAAAAATCAGTTTATGCATTTGTCAACTCACTAGTTTCTCTCCTCTAAAAATCAGTTTATGCATTTGTCAACTCACTAGTTTCTCTCCTCTAAAAATCAGTTTATGCATTTGTCAACTCACTAGTTTCTCTCCTCTAAAAATCAGTTTATGCATTTGTCAACTCACTAGTTTCTCTCCTCTAAAAATCAGTTTATGCATTTGTCAACTCACTAGTTTCTCTTCTCTAAAAATCAGTTTATGCATTTGTCAACTCACTAGTTTCTCTTCTCTAAAAATCAGTTTATGCATTTGTCAACTCACTAGTTTCTCTTCTCTAAAAATCAGTTTATGCATTTGTCAACTCACTGGTTTCTTTATACCACTGTCACTCCTGACCCTCCTCTCCTACCAATGGGCTATGACAGTTCAGAAAAATTCAAAATACCATGTAATATTAATCAAATTCTATATGAATTCTTGATATCCAAAGTGTAATATCCAAAACTGTTCTCTCTCAATCAAACATTTTTCAGCCACAAAAGACTACTCTACTCACCCTTCTAATAGCTGCTCTACTGTCAGAAGATTTTCAACAAGAAGATCATGAAATAATTCGCCCACCAATTTCCTTTTCTTGCTGTCACGATCAATAACCCTTTCTAAGGAGGACTGCACAAAATACTTGATAGTGCTTGGGGCAAACTTCTCCTTGATACACAGCTTGGCTTCCTGAAATAAGTGTTCAATCGTAAGTCTAAATCACATAAAGTGTTAAAGTAAGAAATCTTAGTCATTAATGTACTGCATTAACTTGAAGTGAAAGATAATAGTAGTGCAAATCATTATACATTCAAATTATACAATTATTATCTGGATCAAAGCTGTAGTATCCGAAAAATAGTATATCTGAATGATAATGGTGTACCTCATACCAATTAATTTGGCCAGGCATGTATGGCAACACTTCCTGCTGAGATTCTGATTGGCTGGAGGCGTTTGTTCGAATTCGTTGTTGCTTAACCCGATACTGTCTTTATTATCGGATGTGATACTGAGTTTGTCGACAATAGAATTGTCAAAAGCAATAAGAAATCCGTTATATACTTTACAACACTGGAATTTTCGTTGGAAGATAGAGATACAAGTCAAAGTATTATAACAGTCCAAGTCCAGGTCAGCATTCGAACAATTCCTGTATATCTCTGACACTCCATAATATAACAAAATTAAGGAAACCTGTTTGATGTAAGCATTGGTATAACACATTTAAATTTTAAGATCAGTCCGTACTATGATAATTGAGGATATAAAATGATATAGTTTTCCTTTAACCTACTTTGATTTTCGTGATTTTTTCAAACCTCCCTCCCCGGAGAACTCGTCTTTTCATTAGAATTTTTAATTATTCAGAGTTGTGGCACGATTTTAGGATGCAGACTGAGATTATCAATTAAATGTGTGTTATACCAACGCTTAGATTAAGCAGGTTTCTTTAATTTTCTGTTATATTACGAAGTGTCGGAGATCTGAAGGAATTGTTTGAATGCTGACCTTGACTTGGACTGTTATAATACTTTGTTGACTCATATCTCTATCTTCCAACGAAAATTTCATTGTTGTTAAGTATATAATGGTTTCTTACTGCTTTTGACGATCGTACTGTCGACAAACTCAGTATCACATCTGATAATAAAGACAGTATCGGTTTAAGCAACAACGAAATCGAACAAACACCTCCAGCCAATCAGAATCTCGGCAGGAACAGTGTTGCCATACATGCCTGGCCAAATTAATTGGTACGAGGTATAGTGCTAAATCATTTTAAATTCAAATTATACAACCAAAATATTTTTCCGTAATTTCAAATTATATAACCATTGCTAAATTATTATATACTAAAATTATACAATCATTGCCAAATTATTGTATACTCAAATTATACAATCATTGCTAAATTACTGTATACTCAAATTATACAATCATTGCTAAATTACTGTGTTCTCAAATTATACAATCATTATTTGCATCAAACCTTAGTATCCAAGTACTGTAATACAGTACTAACCTCTGTATCACAACTGTGTATCTGTATCAATACGGTAATCAAAACAACCTGAAAAGTAGTATACTAACCTCTGGATCACAGTTGTGTGTATATTCATCAACAATGGCCACAGTCATCTTATCAGCTGTATCAGCATCAATTGAGGGATACCCTCTAAGTGCTTCAACATTTTCTCTGGGTACAGAATTGTCTCTGGACTCAGGACGACTGGTAGATTTACCTTCAAGGAAGAGAAAAAATTACCAATTCACTGTTTTTACAATTAAAAGCAATTTTACGTTACCTTCCATCCAATATATTACCAATATGCCGGGAATCGAACCCGGGAGTCTCAGGTCGTAGTGTAGTGGTATGCTGCCTGGCTCTCACCTGAGAGTCCTGGGTTCGATTGCCAGCATACTGGTAATATATTGGATGATTTTTCCTGTGTATAAAACAGGTTTCTCTCTTCTTTACATTACCTTGTTACTTTCCATTTACAAAGGTACATGAAAGAAAACAATCCGTGACAAGTGACACCAGCAGGTTGTAGAAGCTTGAGAGGGGAAACAATGAATGGCAGATTCACATGGGAGGTGAAAAATATAGGCTGATATTCTGACACACCTGTGAACTAAATTATGAAACTGTGACAAAATGGCAGTGTAAGGCAAATGAAACATCACTTCAGAGTAGAGCTGATCTGCATTTTCAAGGGTAGGAGGGTTACCTGAGAGCTACATCATGACACTATGGCAAAATGGCAGTGTGAGGTAAAGGGTACGTCACTTCAGGGGTTAATGTGGCTGAATGTACAAGGGTAGGAGGGTTAATATTGATGTTTAAGAAGGCAAGAGTAACAGTTTTCTAGGCTGTAAATAGCAGAAAGGATCTCTCTCAAAATGGGTACAAAAGGACAAATTACGTAACTAACAGCAGTTTATGGTATCAGTGCTATGTGGTGATAGGTGGTGGTGGTGGTGGTGGAGTGTTGTAAAGATCTGTTAATATAAGGGACTACTGGGTTTCAGATAATGTACAAACACTGAGCTAAAATTCACACAGTAGCTAATAAGTTCCTACATCCCAGAGGAGAGAACTGGCCATCACACCCTGTCAAGTGAATGAAAATATTAAAAGAATAGAATAACTATGTACAGTAAACCCTCAAAAATCTGGACCATTTCTTGGCATATTTTCAACTTAAAACATAAGCTACAAGATACACAATTTATTAATTAAAATTTACAAAAAAAATATTTGTACACATTATTATACTAGTATAAACCTATTAATTTTATACTGTACTGGCAAGATAAATAAACTGTTTGTTTTTATTTTGCATTAAGTTATACCTAAACCACCATAAGTTTTCTTTCATATGAGCAAATTTATATAATTTCTGGAAGATCCGGATTTTTTGAGATCCGGACAGGGTTACAGCCCCAATTAGCCCGGATCTTTGAGGGTTTACTGTACTGACATTCCAAAGCTTGTGTGGGGCTGTGAGTATGAATGTTTTGCAGGAAGCTCTGCCTCACTCACATAACTATACTCATGAGTATCAGCCTGTCTGATATGAAGTATACTTGTGACTGGCCTAATGTACCGTATAAAAACACCATTTTCCTACAGTTATAATAATAATAATAATAATCTGGCCTTTTGTTGCTCAAAAGGGTCAGTTCCTCCTTTGGGAATTCACTATTGCTCGACACCCATACATTATTTTTTACAATTACAAGAATTGTGACATTTCTTGTATATAATACAAGCTAAATCATATATACATGAAAGTGGCAATAATTAAACCCTATAACCATCCGTCACAGTACCTCTCTCCAGGTCATAGCATTTTGAAAAAAGAAAGGCTTTCAGCTGTCTCTTAAAGGATTCAACAGTAAAGAGTTGTCTAATGGACAATGGCAATCTGTTATATAATCTAGGGGCTCTATACGCAAAAGGACGATCAGAGAAAGATGACTGGTGGATGGCTCCTGGCTCATCGAGACGCGAGGAATCATCTTCACTGCGTAACATCACACCCAGGCGTGCCGACGTGAGTTTTAACAATTCAGCAAGATACTTTGGTTCACCAAACTTAAGAACCTTGAATGTAATAAGACACAGTTTAAATTCAATTCTAGCCTTTACTGGTAACCAATGCAACTCAATCAGAAACGGGGTAGTTGAGGTTCTCGGGGGAAGACCAAAGATAAGCCATGCTGGCCTGTTCAACACAGACTGAACTTTTGTTAGTATATCATTTGGAAGACCAACCCACAGTGAATTACAATAATCAACACGAGACAAGACAACTGCATGGACCAATGTTAAGAGGCACTGTCTATTAAGGAATTTTCTCACAGAATACAGATTTCTGATATGCAAGTTACACCCTCTTACAACCTGATTAATATGTTCTTTGTAATTTAACTTAAAATTAAAATAAAATGTAACACCATTTTCCCAAACTAACACAAAACAATGGTTGGGCTTGAGGGGCGGGGGAGGGGGGTGGGACATTTGCCCACCACTACACAATAATCAAAGTATGGTTCTTGCTTTCAATATCTGGCATTTGACTGCAATACCATGATATTAACACGGCAAATTATACATTATCAAACATCTTGGGGCAAACTTCAAAAGTAAAGATATTACTTACCAGTACCAACAAGTTTCTTGACTGCAGAAATGGCACTCTCCTTGTCATTTGATGGAGGTGGCATGCTCTTGCTGCCATAGCCACTCTGCCGTGCTGAGCCACCACCAGGAGCCAGCCGGGGCCCACTGCAATTCAATTACACATCATTATTATCAGGCCTGAAAGTTGCGAGTATTTTACTTGCCATGGCGAGTAGATAAATTACATGGCAGTTAAAAATTATTTCTCACTCGCCAGTGGCGAGTTGAAGTTTTATATCTTAAATTTAAATAAAATTTGTTTCTTTAACCATTACTTCTATTAAGAAACATCATGAAAAAAATATATAAAAATCAACATTATTAATAATCTGGCAACTCTTATTAAAAACTGCTTGGCATCATAACAGTCGCTAGACGCTGCCTCTCACTCTCTAATGGCATGATCAGTGTTGCCGTAGTCAGCTGACAAGGAGTAGCGTCGCTTCCAACATGAAACATATGAAACCCTCACCGTCAACGTCAATCTCATCGCCTCCCTCGAAAAAAGCATCACAGAGAACACTTCTTCCAAATGGAAGAAAGAATTTATGTGGCTTATATATGATGAAAACAAAAACAAATGAAATGTTCCATTTGCACGAAAAATCCAACTGCCGCTGGCAAAATGGATTTCGTAACTGGATCTCAGAATTTTAAAAAAGAAAACATAATTTACCATGGCAAGAACAGGAAGCATATTGAACTCCGTGATGCTGAATTAAATTGCCAAGGTCAAGGAAACATAGTACAAGCATTCCAACGTCAGCAAAAGAAGGAAGATAGGGATTCTGAAGATTTGAAGATGAAAATTACCATTGCATACTTGCTGGCAAAGGAAAAACTTCCATTCACTAAATTTTTACCCATTATTGAACTACAAAAGAAGAATGGTGTGCTCATCACAACCACTGATGCCAACCATGTGAAAGCTGCGAAGCTGGTCCACACCATTGTGCAGACAATGAAAGATGAGGTTCGTTGTATTAATCAATATATAACAAGTTTTTCTTTTCTATACACTTTTTACTGCCATCCTCCTGATTGTATTTTATATTACAAAACCAGCATCAAAATTTTCTAATAATAAAGAAAAAATGTTCACTTAGAGTTATTTAATAAACTGTTCCGGCTACTTTCCTAGTAGGCCTATGTATCACTGGTCACTTGACAACACCCTCTCCATCCTTTATGGTCATGCTTTTCTTTATGTATCATCTTTCGTACTGCTATATATTATAGTGGAATGTCTTTTGTTCTGTGCTGGATATATTTTTTTCAGATGAAGTCTTTGCTTGTATCAGGTGAGTTCCCAGGTAAAGAACAGTACGTATATCGGCATTATGATTGATGGTGCCACTGATTCTTCAGTGAAAGGAGACTATTATCTATCTATCTATTGATTGCCAGACGCCATAATCCCGTAAGGGGTGGCCATTTGACTGAGTTATTTGTTTTACAGGGAGGGGCACTAACCCTCCACCAACCCACTTGTTGACACGTAGGTAGCACATATGGTTTGGTTATATGGTTACCACCCAGCGTTGTAAATGGTTTCTTGGCTTACAGGAAACCATTTGGCTTGTCACTCAATGTAAAGCCATCTGTAAAGGAAAGAAAAGCAATAAGAAGTGACAGGAAAGATGGAAGACATAGGAAGAGAGGAGGGCAGGCACAGAAAAAGAATGATAAAGGCTAAGGAAGAAGTAGGCAGCACTACATCAAGTGAGTGGATGATGGTTGCCACCACCTACCACAATTATTAATATTTTCAAGTATGATAACCCTTTTATTTAGCTACATTATGTCCTATTATCATAATTCAATAAAACCAGAATTCATTCATGTATAAGCACCAATTACAAATTCCATATTTATGTTTATATACAAGCAAATCTATTACTTATTTTCAACCTGGGTTACAATAAATAACTTGCAAGCTGACTAATTATGTTAATTTTCCTCTGGCTAGTAAAAATTTTTCTTGGCTGGTAAAATTTTTCAAGTACTCGCCAGTGGCTGGTAAGATAAACTGTAGACTTTCAGGGCTGATGATTATTATTATTATTATCAGCTCACGCTCATCTCAAACATCGGGACCAACTGCCTAGCCCCGAGCTCCTACACCTCTCATGGGGCAATGTAGGATTGGATGATGGATGGATGGATTATTATTAGCAGTAGTAGTAGTATTTAAATAACAGCTTAGTCAGACTGGCAGCAGTTTTCAGAGGATATTCTTACATATCACAAAATGCCATGTGACTACTTGCAGCCAGTAAAGTACAGTTTAACAACGCATTCAATGGCACAGTGCAACAAATAATCAAAACTACATTTAACCCCCTGATTTCAGTGGTGTTTCTTACCTTCAAAAGGCTATTTAACTTTGGAAGAACATCTCAGCTGTGATGGGACTAGCAAAGCCCTATACTCCACCTGGGGGGAATCCATCCATCATCAAATCCTATGCCGCCCCACGAGAAGCACAGGAGCACGGGGCTAGGCAAGTTGGTCCTAACACTTAAGATAGAGTGACCAGCCTCACTTATCCCTGAGTGGCATTACATGAGCAATAAACCACAACCATCCCTTGGATATAAACTTATACAGGCTCAATCCAACTGGAGCACCTTAATTACCATACCCACTAAACCACCAGGCGCCATTATTTGGTTATATGGTTACCACCCAGCGTAGTGAATGGTTTCCTGGTGTACAGGAAGCCATTTGACTTGTCACTCTGTGTAGTCACCCATAGGCAGAAGGAAAAGGAAAGAAAGACAGAAGGGAGAGTATACAGTCACCCAAAGGCAGAAGGAAGAGAAAAGAATGAAGGAAAGAAGAGGAAGGATGGAAGAGAGGAAAGGCAGACACCCAAAGCAGCACTACATCAAGTGAGTGGATGGTGAGTGCATCCATCTACTACTACTACTACTTAAAAAAAAAAAAAAAAAAGCATTACTTAGGGATAGCAAGATATGAAATAAAGAAAAGCAAACATAAGAACTTTCTGAACAATGACCCTACAATGACAAAAGACCAAGGATGAAGGAATAGGATCGCACCAAGTGCCTCTTGTTCTGCCCTATTTACACAACCAATATTTGGTTAAATCTAAATATGTGCCATTATTCCAGTTTTAAGGCCCAGGTGTATAAAACCCACTGTGATCCCTAATATGTGCCATTATTCCAGTAATAAGGCCCAGGTGTATAATCAACTATACTCCCTAAATACAGTAATCCCTGTACTATCCGGACGCCCACTTTCCGGACACCCCACTTATCGAACATTGTGGACCTGGACCTTCAGATCCCAAAAATGGCCAAAGAAAAAAATCCCCCCAAAAAACAATTTTTTCCCTCCCGTAATTTGAAATTGCCACGCAGCGCCAAACAGCTGTTTACACCATGGCCCCTTCACCCTTCCCTTCCTCCTCCCTCCCCCCTCCCTGTCAGGGTTGCCATTTGGTATTTTTCATTGACAAATGTGGGCCAATTTGGTAATGAAAATTTCGTTTGGTAATGAATCAGAATAATGCATTACCAAATGGATTTTACACATGTATGAGGATACACAAGATGGAGATGGTGGATTGTTTGCTCTCACTGATTACTCTGCTAGCCTACACAGAGTGAAAATAATTAACATACTGTTAATTATAAGGAAAGTGATTACATATATTTCCACTTGTATATATAATATGCGTGACAGAAATAAATGGAGAGAGATTGTGAATGAATAAGTGATGACGCAGCCCTGAGAGGATATTCTCCCGCATTTGGTCTGATAAGCTATTCAGGTCAGGTGCGGGTAAGGGGATGGGTCTGTTATGATGTGGCAGGGGTAAACCAGTTCTGCTGTCGGGCCCTGCTGCGGATGTCACCGACTGCATTGCGCAGTTGACCCTTGTGCAGTGTGGTGCGGTGAGGATCTGTCCGTTCTCCCCTTTGGGGCTAAGATGCGAATGAATGTGTTTGAATGGATGAGTAAATGGGGAGTGTGTCATCCTGTCTCGACTACCTCCCTTTCCTTGGGGGAAGCAGCCTAGGTATATAGATAGATAGATAGATATATAATTAGTGAATAAATGCTTGCTTTACGAATTGGTAATGAAAAGTTAAATATGGTAATGAAAATTGGGGAGTTTGGTAATGTGCCCGTTGCGATCTGGCAACTCTGTTTCCCCGTCACCAACACTCCAACAGTTACTGCTTAACTTCGATCGAGAGTGGATCCTTATCGCAGCGGATTCCACACGTGCTTTTTTTTTTTTTTTTTTTTTTTTTTTTTTTTGAATAAACTGCAATACCTCGCCAGTAGACCACACGGGAATTTACAGTGTTGTGCAGTGTTAAGAAATTAGAATTTAGAGCGCAAAGGATTAACTGTGGAGTGCAAACTGGCGTGGTGCAATTAACAATGTGCAGTGTTAATTATAACTCTCAGTGCAAAGAATTACAGTAAGTGCAGCACAACACTGGATTACTGCACATGCTTCAAGAGCATTTTCACCACTGCCAAAGCCTTAAGAAGGCAGCCACAGACATGCTGTAAGCACCCTGGCTGAGGTACAGTCACTTCTAATTCCTTATTCTTTGGTTCCTTTTATTTCAGGCTTTATGCCCATTATTGGTGTGAATAGGGTCTTAAATAGGTTTAAATAGGTGCTATGCATGTGCAGTAGGGAGTTATTTAGGTGGCTTTCAAAGTTAGGCTGGATTAGGGTCCTAAGTACCAGTCCAGGAGCTAGGGGCCCACACTCCAGACGGGACCACTTTCCGGACATGCCTTTGGCTCTATTACATCAGATAGTAGAGGGATTACCGTATGTGCCATTAATTATCCAGATGGCCATTACCTACACCGTGAGATATGACTGTTCAAAACCGTTATTTATCCGGACAGCCATTAACCGGATCATGATATAACTGTTCAAAATCATTATTTATAAAAATATTTTACTTCGATGAAATAATAGCATCATCAGCCAGCCTTTGAGAGTTTTTCAGATGACTTAATAATGTCACTAGCCGGCTACAGTGTTAATCCCTGGGCCTCGCTGTGGCAAGGAGCTATCAGCCCCTGCAGGGTTGTTGCTTGCCTGCAGCTGATGGGTCTGCTTATCAGAGAGACTGGGGAAGCACAACTACTATAATGAGGGAATACAATAAGATAACTAAGAAGAGCTGTGACCACTGAAACAACAACAGCAGAAGGATAAAGACGGATCATATGGGTGGAAAGAGAGAGATTTCCATCCATCCATCATCCAATCCTACGTTGCCTCATGAGGAGCGTAGCAGCCCGGGGCTAGGCAGTTGGTCCTGACATTTAAGATGAAAGTGACCAGCATCACTCATCCCTGAGTGGCATTACGTGAGCAATAAACCCCAACCACCCCTTGGATGTAAACCTTCATCGGCTCAATCCATTTGGAGCACAATAATTACCCACTAAACCACCAGGCGCCAAAATTTGGTTAAATGGTTACCACCCAGCGTAGTAAATAGTTTCCTGGTGTACAGGAAACCATTTGGCTTGTCACTCAGTGTAGAGTCACCCATAGGCAGAAGGAAGAGGAAGGAATGAAAGACAGAAGAGGGAGTGTAAAGTCACCCGTAGGCAGAAGGACAAGGAAAGAATGAACGAAAGAAAGATAGAAGATGGACGGAAAGACGGATGGAGGAGAGGACAGGGCAGACACCCTATAGCAGCACTACATTGAGTAAGTGGATGGTGAGTGCCCCCACCTACCACAAAAAGAGAGACAGGCTTAGTGAAAAAATAGACCAACACCCCTATCACAAAAGAGGCCTTCACAACAAAGTTCTTCCACACGTGCGCAAATATGATCCAGCATTAAATCAACAGCTGTGCATGGATAAACAAATTACAGTCAACGCATCTAATCTTGAGAAGTGGGTTTTGTATGGGAAGTAATTTAATTTGTCCATGATATGACCCAACAGCAAGATTCCCATGGATGATGATTAAGACGAAAGGCTAAACTTGGGTTGACATCTTGTGGGGAGAGAGTTAATGGCCGAAAGCATGAAGAGTAAAGTGAATAAACTGTTGAGATAAAAAGACCATTTAAAATCAAGTCATCAGATGGGACAGGTCAAAGAAAGATTGTGACAGAACACAAGTTACTCTAAAGTGAATGTAAGTCTACAGATAAAAAGGGCAGTATCAAAACAGTTTTCAAAATAGACAGCTTATAGAGAGTACCAGTACACACCCAAAGTTACTCTAAAGCAAATAAGTCTATAGATACAAAGACTGAAGGGATAAATTTAAGATGGTATCAACACACACTGCAAGTTACTCTAGTAAAGGAAAGTTTTAGATAAAAAGACTGTCAGATACTTTTATGTGAAGCTACAGAACGTGGCGATGGTTTTCGGTTTATAAGATAGAACCAGGATTCAGGGGGCTCGAATGATGAGTAAATGGAAGCAAGGCCCATTGCACTGGGCAAACTTGGGCTGTCTGGACATCCCTACTCCTCACCCTGCTCTAGGGTGGGAAAAGAGGTCCGGATGATGATGAGTAATATCAAAAGTCATCAGACTGGAGGGGTTAATTTAAGATGGTATCAGCACAGACTTTAGCCTGTTTAAGTGAATGAAGCCTAGCCTAAGGATGAAGAAGACAATATTAAAACAGTCATAAGACTGGAGAGGTTAATGACAGATGAAAGCTTACACTGCAGGCCTTGTACATAATACTCACCCCATGGTGGCAGCAGCTCTTCGATTATCTACAGGTAAGGCACTGCTTCCCATACTGTCCATCAAAACATTGAACCTGTTGCTTTCTTGCTGCTTGCCCTCATCATGATCTTTGAGCCCACCACCTGAGCTTCCACGGGCCCAACTCGAGAATCCCGTACCTCTCAGCTGAACCTCCTTATTGTCTCCTGTGCCAGGCTGTCAGGAATACACAATATATAAACAAACACACACACACTGCTACTGAATTAAAAGAGTGTGTGGGGGTAGGTGGGTGTGTGTTTATGCAATACATTACCACTGAAATGAACTACATATGGACAAAGATGGCCTAATCTTGGGCTACTTTAGTCATATTGATATAAAAACAAAATTAATATTAAAGGGAAAAGTTCTGTAATGCATTCATGTTCTACCTGCCTCATATAAGTTTGTAATCATCCACAGTACAATAGGGACATTTATAAAGTGGAAGTGGCTATTTTGTGTAGTTGCTCTAAAAACTGGCCAGCATAATCAACATTTATTGTTCAGCATTACACCACCTGATACTGGAGATCCTCTGAAGCTTTCACTTTTTATAATCTGTGCCCGCCATTATAAACAAATGTAAATTTTATTAACAAAGTATTTTTTTTTTTTTAACCTACTTCTTGTAAATAAAGTCACTATATCAAGGGCAGGCAGTTTTAAGAGAATGCTGCGACTGTTCTTTTGCATAGGAGACGTGATCAAGGTGAGTGAAAAATATATCATGGGATGTCTTCAATGTTGTGTGAAGTATGGAAGAAAAATTACTAAAAAGATTAAGAATGTTCAGAAGTCAGGTGAATGGCAAACTGGGCGATTGTACGAGTGGGAAGGGATATGTGGGTCCGATATAAGCAATAAACCAGACAGTGAAGAAAGTATGGGACAGACCATTTCAGGTTTTTCATGATATCGAATTCAGTGTAACATAAAAAAATGTGTAAAGCACTATTTAAAGTGTTCACACAAAACCTGGGTCTGCTGACAGTAAGCATAACTTCACCATTATAACTACAAGACCAGATCAACAAGTCACAACCATTTGCCAGAAATTATAAAAAAAAAGGTACTAGTAAAAAAGCAATAAATCTTTAGCATACTGAAAGAATAAATTACATTTTTTTTAAGGTTATCACTAAAAATTCATTTCCAACACTACTTACCCTATTAAATGTATTTTTTAACCTTGAAGAATCAAATGTCCTTCCTTTAGTTGAGGCAACTGCCCATCCATCCTCTGACAACTGTGGCATACGATTGTCTCTGTTTCTTCTTCCTCTGTCATCTCTACGATCTCTATCATCCCTACGATTAGTATTTGATAAGGCAATCTGTTGCTCTATTTCTTCTCTCTTCACCTCCTGAAAGAGAAATATACATACATTATAAACATTTACAAAGAAAATTCTGTGCTCCTGCTGTTATAATTTGGTTTCATCCACCCATTTTCCAATCTCTTATTACCCTCATATGAAGCATTGGGGCACAAGGTTAGGCTAATTGGTTCCAACATTCAAGTGGTAACAAATTACCAGTAAACCTTAACCATACCTTGTTCGTCAACCCTTATGGGCCACATTCTGTTGAAGCACCATATGTCGCCATTTCACCACATTAATTTGATTATCTGTGCCCGTATTAATAAAAACTCCTAGGAGTAAATGTTCCTCTCAAAGTGATATTTAGCTCCTAAATTCTAGAAGTACTCCTAAAAGTTACTTTCAGCTCCTAAGTTTACTCGTAAAATCACTAAAAAGTAAAAGTCCTCCACAAGGACTTTTAACCCCTAAAACGCGGCTGTGTACGCGCGATCCCCCCCCCTGTGGCGGGTTTGTAGCGGGGTCTGAGTACCTGTGGAAAAATATTTGCCAAAAATCATAGATTAACCCTAGATCATTAAAATTTTTATGGCATATATTACTTACATTCAGCTATCTCCTGAGCCACATGTTGAGCCTTCGTTGACTACCAAAGGACTTGTGAAGACTTGCAAAGTTGGGTAACAAAGTCTTCACTCTCACACCTCCAGAAACCCGGTTTTCTTTCTACCACAGCCTCAATCTGTCACAGTACACTTTATACAACAACGTACAGGTTGTTTGGAATCCGTATTTGTAAATAAGAACTGAAAATAAGGCTAAAATGGACGGAGCGCACGGCCGACATGCAGCGCGGTGGCGATCTTCCCGTCAATATTGTCACATTTGCCTTTTCTGGGCAAAAAACACGTATACTCCTTTTTTTTCCATCATAGGACTTCGCAAACGTTTGCCTGTCACTATTACGGTCATAAAAATCAATGTCACTGCCAGTATTGTGGATTGGGACTGAGGAAGACCACCGCGGCGCGAGTTTATTCAGCCTTACGGCAGGCACTATATTCTCGCTCCTGTCGGCCACCCGCACTTCATTTCTATCGCTCACTTTCACTGTATCTGTTTGTTTTTTTTGCCTTATTCATCAGTGTCACTGTCCAGTGTTATAAAAATAATATTTTATACACAAAAAACTTTCACTTTCAGAACATAGAATAGGAAAATATGCTTTTATCTTTTTACACTGGAGTGACTGTCACTCGCAATACTTATATGATTACTATGTACAATTATTTACAACAAAAAACACTGTAACTGTCAGTGCTTTTACAAGTACATACACTAATTTACACTCATCAGGCTGTCACTGTCAGCACGTAAAAGAAAACTAAACAATATTATCACTGTCACTCTCAGTATTTTTCCCAATATTTTTACCCTTATTTTCAAAATCTACTTAGGCTGTAGTAGTCGAAAAAACACGGGTAAGCACAGAGGGGAAGTTTGCACTCTTTGCACTGCAAGGAGGTGCGCCTAAAAGTTCTTTCCTGCCTGGTAGTGTGGCTGCACACATGACACCTCCTCAGTGCTTTCCCCCTCTTTGCAGTGGCTCCAGGTGGTGTCGCTGAAGGTAGGCCATACACTGTAGGCGGTCTGGAGGTGTGTGAGGGTGGCGTTTGGGACCTGTAGAAAGCACCTGGCCGTAACGCTGAAGCAGCTGGTAGACACAAGTCTTGGAGAATCTTCTGAGAGAGTAGTTGGCTGGCTTCCTGTTCTTGATTTTATACAGGATGAAGGCGTTCAACATGCACATGTCAATCAAGTGCAAGAACACCTTCCTGTACCAACGACGATTTTCCTCAGACAGTCAATCTCTCCAATCATCATATCCGACTTGTCCACCAGCCGCATATTGACGTTATAGTCAATGACAGCATCAGGCTTCATCACAGGCTCGCCAGTCCTTCTGTCGACCTTCCCTGTTGCCAGCATTTCACCCTTGTGTACTGTGGTGAGCATGTTCACGACTCTCTTATCATGCCACCTGATCGCAAGCATCTTGTCAGATTTCTTCAGGTGCACGTCTCCCCGCTTTGACTTTTCAGCCTCTGGGAAGGCAGGGTAATGTGCCCTGTTACTTCTGACAATGCCACAGGAGCCGACGCCGTGTTCAGAAAGGTACTTGGCGAGTTTTGGAGCTGTATAGTAATTGTCCGTATACAGGACATGATTCTCGTCAAAGTACTTTTCCAAAAGCACTTTCACCACAGAACCAGAGAATCCAAGGGGGTCAGTCTTATCCAAGTCGACATTGCTGGCGGTGTAGATGACGAAGTCAAGGATGAACCCCGTCTTGCAGTCGCACAGCACGAAAAACTTGATTCCAAAGCGGTGGCGTTTGCTTGGAATGTACTGGATGAACCGAAGACGGCCCCTGAACAATACCAAAGACTCGTCAATCACGACTTTCTTGAAAGGGCGCAAGAACCTCGTAAACTTATCTTTGATCATGTTCAGGATTCCCCTCACTTTCCATAATGGGTCAGTTTGGGAAGGCTCATCATTATTCGTGAAGTGAAGATAAGTCATCAGCTGCCTAAAACGATCACGGCTCATGTATTTATTGAATATGGGTGTTGGGCACAGCTCATCGGAACCCCAGTACTCTTCCAACTTATGCTTCCAGTTGTGCGGCATAACCAACATCAAGGCAATAAATACAAAAAGCTCGCGGATCGTCAAAGGCACCCATGATGCCATCCGCGATGTGGATGGCGTCGCACTCACCTTCTTCTTCGCGAACTGGCGCACATTGCCCCTCGTACCTGTTTGTCTCGGTACAGATGTGCTCCATAACCTCGTCGTCAAGGAAGGCCAACAGGCAGTCAACACATTCACCATCGTCGTCCACAGGGAAGTCAGCCTGAAGTCCACACTCACTTTCGTCAAAGGGCAGATCTTCAGGCACAAAATCTGATCCCTCTGACCACACGAAAGCATCTAAAGTTCCCTGCCTAGGCTGGGAGGTGCTTGGGGCGGCGGGGGGTGAGGCAGGTCGTGTGGGAGTGGGTGAGGCAGGCTGGGCAATAGTAGGTAAGGGAGAGGCTATCCCAGGCCGTGTTGGTGTTGTGGTGGTGGTGGTGGGAGGGACATTATCGCTTGGGTCAAGGTCACCCGCGGTGGCGTGACTCCTGAGTTGCCTAGTGGGAGTTAGCCTAGGGGACTTAACTTTACTGACGCGAACACTAGGCGTACGATAACCTCTCATACGTAACATTGCTCGTCTACTTCCCTTTCTCGGTGGTGATGGAGACTCCGATGACTCAGGAGACAGGACAGCAGATGAGGAGGACGAGAGAAGAGGGCTGGGAGAACGTGGCAGGCTTGCGGTGGTGTGGCGTGGCGTAGTGGACAATGGCGGTGCACTGGTGTCTCCGCTCCTCTTCCTTTTTTCTCCCTTTCCATATTCGAGGCCCCTTTTCACCGGGGCCTTCCCTGTTGAGGTGCTGGGCACAGTCACAGTTTCCTCCGGCACAGAAATAATCACTTCAGGGCCTGAATCAGCACTCGATTGTGTCTCTGATTCAGCCAGGCTAGACAAAACACCCACGTCACTGCCATAGTCCATAGAGGCTTTCAACAGTTCTGATGCTATGGCCGAGTCACTTAGCCCCTTGGTAGTCACTGGTAAAGTTTTGAAGGGCGTAGAGGTAACAAAACCCTTTTTCGGAGGGCTAGAAGGCACGGAACTAGAAGAGCTAGAGCCTGACATGGTGTCACCGTGGCAGATTTGCGTGGACTGACGCTATTCTGGGGCAAACCGCGCGAAAAAATGACAGTGTGACAACTGGGGAAACAAGCGTTTCCCAATAGCAAAAAGTGCTTGCGAGATGACGGCGCAGATTGACACGTATCAGCCATCCGCGCGTTGCCATATCGCACGACGAGGGAGGGCCGCGCATCGGTGCGTCCGTGGGTAAAAAAATGAGACTTGGCAACAACCGAGGTCAGTAGTACAAAGGTCAAGTGTGCTAAAAGTAGCTCACGGGTGGCGGGACTGATAGACAATACCAGCTTGAGCCTGCTTGCCCGCGGTTATTCAAAATTAACTCAAATCGCAAACGCAACGACCCGCCGTTTTGCCCTTTGGGCCGACCGTCGCAAATGCGACGATCCGCGTTTTAGGGGTTAAGGAGTTAGGAGGGCTTTTAGTGTCAGTAAACACAGTAGCTGCGTCCCTCAAACACCAAGGGACAAGACAACATAGACCATGGCTGACCAACACCACCCACCACGCAGAAATTTTTGAACTCGGAAGAATGCATTCATAGAATATGATGATCAAGAACTTGTAAGAAGGTACCGTTTCAATCGTGAGGGCATTCTGTTTATTACTGATTTAGTAAGAGATGTACTGGAAAGGCCCACACATCAAAACCATCCTCTCACACCCGAGATGAAAGTGTTGATACCATTAAGGTACCTTGCAACTGGAAAAATGCAGCAGTGTAACTGTGATGACTTTGGACCATCACAGCCATCAGTGAGCAATGTGATAAAGGAAACACTCTATGCTCTAACTGCTCCACACATTGTTAAGAGGTTTGTGAAGTTCCCCCGTACACTCCCTGAACTACAATGAACTGAAAGAAAATTCAGGCGAACTGCTGGCTTTCCTGGGGTAGCTGGTGTGATTGATGGGACTCACATACGAATTGTGGCACCAAACCAGTATGAAGAAGTGTATGATTCAGGAAAAATTACCACAGCATGAACATCCAGTTGACGACTGAGAGTTAATATAAAATACTGGATGTGGTTGCAAGGTGGCCAGGATCAACACATGATGCCCAAACTTGGCAAGAAAGTGGATGAGAGGAAGCAGCATTCATGGCATTTGCAATCTCAGCCCATGCCTGCTTATTCATGTCCGATGTGTTCCCTGGGCCGAATTTCCCTTTTATAATTCTCTTTCTCTCTCCAGTGCCTTCTGCCAGCACGAGACATTCTTCCTCCGTCCAGTTTCTCTTTCTCCGGAATTTATCTGCAGCTGTGGTATGCTGATATTGTGCCATTGTTGACGGTCACTTTACCACTTGTACACACAATGCCCCGATGGTAGCAGGCACGATCAGCTGACCACACGATGTGTTTACATTTTATCCATTTTATCGACATTCGTAAAGAATCATAATATGTGATCAAATAGATGTTGTTTCTATATATGAAAACTAGTTTTTCATTTTTAAACTACTTACTGATACGCTAAGGCTTTCTAATGGTAATTTATTAAATATATGAAGCAGAGATTCTTTGTGTTGGCAACACTTCATGGTAGGAGCGAAATTACTACTACGAGTCCTCCTAGGAGGAACTTTTAGAAGCAACTCTCACCTACAACCACTTTTAGTAGTAATTTTAGGAGTACTCCTAGAAGTTTTTATTAATACTGGCCCTGGCTACCAACCAACGTTATTTATGCCTTGCTGGGCTTCACAACCATTGGGCTTGTCTCTGAAGTGGTCACCTGAAGGTGGCACTACAAGTACATGAATGGAGGTACCACCAACCATTACTACATGGTTCACAACAACTGCATCTAATACTACTATAGCCAATGTCATTTTTGTCAGGGGCATGATATTAAAGAAGGCGTGCTGGTGCATGGGAAATAATATCAACGTTGGATATAATACAGTGTTGCAGTCCTCTGGTATTTAACTTGTTACAATTCATGTGTCATTATCCTGACCATTTATCCCACCTACACAATGAACTATTGTCCCAAAAAACATGGAATAAAGCATTAACAAAGAACTATTAGTAGAACACCCACTGAAAAGCCAGATGCTCATTCACAACCTTGGCATCCTGGCTCAACCTCATAGGCCATACCATCTAAACATACTGGTTTTTCTTTCTCAAGGCATTTTCCATACACCAGCAAAAATGCTGGCCCATGATAAGTAGGACGCCTTTAAGCATTCATGCATTGTACACAGATACACCTGTAAACATGGGAACTGTACAGCCCACCCTTCCACCTATATTCCAGTTCTTTCACATTAGACACCCTCCCACTACTCCACTGCACATCCTTTCATCTTTGTTTCACACAATGCCATCATAGCATATCTAGCACTCTTGAACACATTCACCACTTCCACCCTCTTGCTCTCCTCATTCACACCTTTCACATTGCACATGGCCATGCAAATCTGCCCATTTGGCTGGGGCCCTGGGCAGGTAATTGGGGCCTCCGAGGCTCTTCAAAACGTTTGACATAATTTAGTGCTTTTAGATAGGGGAATCTGGGGTACACTTAAGCCGACCAAATACCCTGGTTATATGGTTACCACCCAGTGTAGTAAATAGTTTCCTGGGTAAAAGAAACCATCTGGCATGTTACTCAGTGTAGAGACGATAACAACATTCAGTGGGGGGCACCCCCACCAACCACTTCATTTTCAATGCTCATATTTTTAAATAATCTAACGTACAGTACATCAAACAACAGGACTACAAGTGAAACACAAACCTCTTGAACTTGAGCCTTTGTCTTTGGCTTGTTGTCTTCTCTTCTAGGGACCCAGTTGTTTTGCCGCAAGTCTATAACATCCATCATTAGAAACCTAACACGACTAATAGTCTGCCGCTCATTTACAATCTTCTCCATCAACTTGAAGTACTTGTCCAAGTCATTCTGAAACAAATATGCATCAACATGAAGAGTAAAACAAAAATTATCAAGTACAGCATTACTGATATGGCTGAACAAATATTACTAGGTTAACCTATACTAGTCGAGTATAATCATCACTGTCAGGGATTTATTCCAAAATACACCCATACCCCGCTATACAATCAACCGCTATACAATACCCCGCCACAGCGAAGTAAAACAGTTAACCTCCTTACCCGTCTATCGATGGCAGTCCCTGGTTATCCGATGGTTTCTTTTTTTAACTAATTTTGATGATATTTTTGACAAATTTTGAGCTTAGGTTGATTTATAAACTGTCTCTGGGTACAGTTTATTAAGTTTGATTTTTTTCCTGACTTATTTTTGATAATTTTCATATATTATTTTTAGGTTTAAGTGAGTTATAGACTGCCTCTAGCCTTAGTTTCACTTGTTTTAAAGCTGTCTGGGGGTTTAGGTGAGCTAGAAACATGTTTTTGGACTCATTTGGGTGAGTTATGGACTTGGTTGGGTGGGGATCCCCAGGCTCTCCAACACACCTCTAAACTTTCTACGTTATAATGTCCCCAGTTAACAATACCTTGGCTCAACATTGGGTTTTCCAAAACACATCTCATCGTTAAAACGAGAACAAGGTGTATCAAAAGCTGCTAAACAAGGAGTACCATAGACGAGTATAAACTGATCAAGTTACTAGCTAGCAATGGAATTTCAATAAGCACCATTTGTGATCCTCTGCAGGTCTGAGAAAAAAAGACTACACAAAACGGGCCTACTGTATTCCATAAGATGTATTTTGAAGGACATCAAAACTATGACTATGCCATTATTAATGTGAACTACCAGTACACTTATAAAAGCCTTAATTATATATACCTATACACATATATGGACAGATATAGATACAGTTAGATATACTTTAACTCACCATTGCTTTTGCCTGTTGAGAACAGTGTGACTCAAGAATCTTCCCTATGGTAGTGAGCAACTTGCAAAGGCATTCCAAAGATTCCTCATCACCTCGTTCTAGTAATGTTCCAATGATCCGCATCATAATTGGAGATGTCAACATGCGTAGTTTATACAGCTCGCCAATGAACCTAATGTTGCCCACGGATCGCTTTCTCATTTTTGTTTCATCATAATCAAGCTTAGCGTTCAGCTCCATTCTCTTCTCAGGCTGTAAGGAAAAGAAGTCACTACTTACAAACCACAATAATGCAGTAACTAATGAAAAACTTTCACACACAGATCATTCACAATATATAACTACAATACTTAAATATTCTACTCTGCCTTCTTCCTGGCCTACGTCACCACCTCCCCCCCTCAAATTCGCTCAGATATACCTTTTTCACCATTGTCATCCATTCTCTCCACATAAACACAACATCTCATTACATTCTCTTCAAACTCAGTGTCCACAGACTTCCTCACTCCACTTCTTTCACTAACAACATTACTTCATATCCTATCCACACTCTGTACTCCACAAACATTGCTCAACAGTCCTATCTCCACTGCTCTCACTCTTGGCTTTTCATTTTCATGCCAGAACACAGTCTCACAACCACATGTTAAAGTTGGCACTAACACTCCAAGTAAGCCTCATGCAGCTGCAACACTCAAGCCTGTTTCCCATCAAGGCCTTCATAGCACCAGCCACCCTCCTTCCCTGTGTCAGTCTACTCCTCACTTCCTTTGCACATTTTCCTCTCTTTTCTATCACTGTACACAGGTACTTGAACTCTCATCAATTCCAATCTCTCTCCATTTACTGTAACATCACACTGGGAGTCACCTTCTCTCTCGATAACCATCACTACTCTTCTCCACCCTTACTCTCAATACATGATGCTCACGGACAAGCAAACTCTGCACTAGTCTACCAAGTTCTTGTCCGGTACTTGCAAGTAGCACTGCATCATCAGCATACAACAAACCTGAAACATTCCATTTATCACCACTCATTACCAACACCATGCCTTTCTCCATCACTCGTGTTTTTACTTCTCTGATCATCCCATCCATACATATATACTGAACAACCATGAGGACATCACATAACCTTGTCGCACATCTACACTGATCGTGAACCATTCACTTAGATGCTTAATTACCCTTACACATGCCTCACTACCATCATAAAAACACTTGACAGCACCTAGCAACTTACCGTCTACATCATACATGAACAAAACCTTTCACAGTCCTTCTCTGTCTACTTTGTCAAATGCTTTTTCCACATCCATGAATGCCATAAACACCTTATGGTCCTTCTCACACACTATCTACATTTACTTTTAAAGAATGACACACACCAACATCCTCCAAACTCAATAAAACTCTTGTTCACTATTAGCAAGCAACTCAACTGTCATCTGCATACATCAAATCCAAGATACTCTGCCTTTTGCCATTCATTTAAAACCTCTTCCCTCTCTCCGAGTTCATCTATCATCATCTCATCCTCACAAGCATGCCTGCAGGGGTAACGTAGAGTATGCAAAGCCAGAAGGAAACAATACTGGTGAAATACTGATCAGCATGCCAAACCAAATAGGCAACACACCTATCCACTCATCTCAAAGGGTCCTGGTTCCATTAAATGAAACCAGGACTTTGGGAGACTGGTGGATTCTGACTGCTATATTTTTCCATACAAACCATCATCATTACCAGACAGTCAACCTGACACACACACACACACACACACACACACACACACACACACACACACACACATGGGGGGGGGGGGGGGGGGGCAAACTTGTCATACACTCCTCCATAAAAAATTAATCCAACCAGCTTGATCCCTTGCCAGTTTTCTAACCATATCACCTGTATATATTGATGAATCAAAAATATCATCCCCTAAATTTCTGCTACCTT
Organism: Coenobita brevimanus; assembly: GCF_032717465.1. Classification (NCBI taxonomy): domain Eukaryota; kingdom Metazoa; phylum Arthropoda; class Malacostraca; order Decapoda; family Coenobitidae; genus Coenobita; species Coenobita brevimanus. The sequence continues at coordinate 4,529,038 of NC_137068.1, read as the reverse complement.
CTGTCACCCTTCCTCTGCCCTGTTTTGCGACATACAGCTTTCCCTGACCTGGAAGCATGCCTGAAAACCTAATCTTACTTTTTCCACTGTTAGTCTGGCCATGTCTCCCATCCTAACAAATTTCCCAGTAGGTTCCAGGTGCAACTCTACATGCAGGAGCATGCACAGACACCCGAGAGCCAATTAACCATGACATATAATACAGTACTTCTCAATGGGAGGTTTTCAATCCCACTTCCAGATCTGTGGGAGCCTGTTACTCCAGATCATATACAAGGGTGAAAATAGTGTGTGTGTGTGTGTGTGTGGGGGGGGGGGGGAGTTATGGAGTGATGCTTACCTCCTTTAAGCCATATATCACATCCATCAGTGTTAAAATCTTGCCATCAAAACACTAATCTACCTTTTGATCAAGATATGTCCACACCTTTCAATAACCTCTATACCATATTTATCATGACCACTCAGCACTTTCCACAATTTTCAAATCCATCAAATGATACTGTATTTCCAAATCTTTCATGAACCTCTTCACTGAACCTTAAAATACATACATTTCAAGTACTATGATGTAGCTACTACAATTGTCACAGCATAAAATTTTCATCAATGTTTGAAGACTACTATTTATTATATACACTTACATCTGGGCAGGCATCAATCTCCTTTTGTCTTTCAGATCTAAATTCATCTGTGTTGTCCTTCTCAAATTCCTTTTGACATTTGTTGATAATCAAATTTCTAAATTTGACTTCAGACTTGCCCGAGCTACTGCCATCATTGCCATTTCCTCGCACAGACATTAAAGACAACACCTGACACATCTGTGCATATGTAGATGAGAAACTTTGTTCATCCACAGCCTGGAAAGATATAAAAACTGTTAGCATCAGAGAAAAAGACAATACACATTAACCAATCACATTCTGATAAGTGCTGGAGGAACTTCAGGAAGAGAATGGTGGGCAGCAAAAAGGTAATATCAGCCTGCTGTCCACCACTGAGTCTACAGCCAAAACATGAGAGGAATTTCAGTGCATGTATTCACAGAGGATTCTTGTTTAACGATAAAAATTAAATCTATGACAGCACATTATAAGCATATATATATATATATATATATATATATAGATAGATAGATAGATAGCAGGCATTAATATTATGAAGGAAGGTCCCAAAGATACGAGCAGTTAGGTTCCATTTGGCATAGACGTATAATGAATTCTCGCATAACAAAACACGTAACTAATGGTAAAATATTGGTTGGGTTCAAGGACCCCATCAAATGTAAGTTTTCAAACTAAAATATACGATACCAAACGCAACAAGTATATCTATATTACTGAACTGTAGAGAAAGCAACCTGAAAGAGCAAACAGTATGCAAATAACATAACTGCACATTAATTAAACATATAAAACATGAATAGCACTCATCTATAGGTGGTAATGTTGTGTTTGAGGTGGGAAGCTGGCGGTTGCCAACTGGGCAGCACTGCCAGATTCCCAAACCCATATCATACCTGGCACGTTAAAATTACCACTTTTTTATCAAAATTATCGCACTCACAAACAAAGGCATTTCTTCACATAAAGTGGTAATTACTGTGGAATCAATATACAGTAATCCCTCCAATATCCGACGTAAGAGAGCCAAAGGCATGTCCGGATGGTGATCCTGTCCGGATATTGGGCCCCAGCCTCCTGGACTTGTACTTATGGACCCTAACTCAGAAAAACACCTATACAACTCCCTCTGGACATGCATTACACCTATTTAAGACCCAAATCACACCAATAACGGACATAAAAGACTGAAATAATTGCAAAAGAACCATAAAATGAGGTTTTAGAGGCGAGTTTATACAATATTAAACATTCTGGGTACTTACAACTCCCTGGCTCCTGGACTGGTCTGAACCGCCAGTTTGCAGTCCACAGTTAATCCTCTGCACTCTAAATTCTAATTTCTTAACACTGCACAACACACTAAATTCCTGTGTGTTCTAGTGGCGAGGTATTGCAGTTTATTCACAAAAAACAAGCACCTGTGGCTTGCACTGCTATAAGCATCTGCTCTCGATCGGAGTTTGGCTGTGATTGTTTATGATGGCGGGGTAACAGAGTTGCCAGATCGCAACGGCCACATTAACAATCTCCTCAACTTTCATTACCAAATTTAACTTTTCATTACCAAATTCGTAAAGCTAGCATTTATTCTTCACTAATTATATATACAAGTGGAAATACATGTAATCACTCTCCTTATAATTAACAGCATGTTGATTATTTTCACGCTATGTAGGGTAGGAGATTAATTAGAGAGAGCAAACAATCCACCATCAACATCCTGTGTATCCTCGTACATGTGAAAAATCCATTTGGTAATGCATAAGAGAGAGGTGAAGTCAGTGAATGTACAGCGAGGTTGGATGGTGAGGAATTGGAAAATGTGAGTACGTTTAAGTACTTGGGTAGTGTGATGAGCAAGGATGGAGGTTTGGAGGGTGAAGTGCTTGAAAGGGTACAGCAGGGAAGAAAGGTTGCTGGTTCTTTGAAAGCAGTGATATGAAACAGGGAAGTGAGCATGGAAGTGAAAAAGTTACTACATGACAGTATTGTGATACCAACTCTAACGTACGGAAGTGAAGCTTGGACGTTGTTGGAAGGACACAAGTCAAGAGTGAGAGCCGTGGAAATGAGTTATTTAAGAGGAGCCTGTGGAGTCACATGGAGAGACAGGCTGACGAATGAGGATATAAAGGAGCGTTGTGGTGTTGATGTGGATGTGATAGGAAGCGTTATGAGGAACACACTGACGTGGTTTGGCCATGTGGAGAGGATGGAGGGTCAAAGACTGACGAAGAGAGTGTATGTGAGTGAGGTGGAGGGGGAAAGAGGGAGGGGGAGGCCGAGGATGAGGTGGAGAGATGGGGTGGAGAGGTATATGAGAGAGGGGGGTGTGAGTTGGGAGCAGGGGAGTGAAATGGCGGGGGACAGGGCAACTTGGAGGCGATTTGTTTGTGGCCACCCCAAACGGGATTGAGGCGTCTGGCAATTGATAGATAGATAGATAATTCTGATTCATTACCAAACGAATTTTTCATTACCAAATTACCCCACACTTGGTAATGAAAAATACCAACTGACAACCCTGACAGGGGAGGAGGGAGGGGGAGGATGGAAGGGGTGAAGGGACCATGGTGTAACAGCTGTTCGGCGCCACGCGGCAATTTCAAATTACAGGAGGGAAAAAGTCATATTTAAAAAAAAAAATTTGCGTTTTTTGGCCGATTTTGGGAATATTGGATCCCAGGACAATTATGTCCGGTTAGTGGGGATGTTCGGATATTGGGCGTTCGGATATTAGAGGGATTACTTTATATGAAGAGTGATTAACATTACTGAAATTGTTTAACAGTTAAGTACCTACTGAATTACAATATTGGTTATCGAAAGTTACTAAATCCTACTGTTGTACTACAGACATGGCGCATGACTCTGAGGTTGTCATTATCGTACCCTGGCAACCTACTATTCAACAGTGCATCCGATTTCGTAACATATTATACAGGAATCATATTATTATGCATGAACATATTACAGTATACACAAACATTATTATGAACGAATCAAGTGTCTCATACACGAAATCAGACGCACTTTTGAATGGTAAGTTGCCAGGGCACAATAACAATCTGAGTCGCATGCCGAGACTATGGTCTTACAGTAGACTTGTTAATTTTGCAATCCCTGATTTATTTTTCAGATTATGACATTATGAATGTTGGAGAGAGTTTTAGAAGGTATGATTAGAGAAAGAGCAAATACTGATGAGATGCAGTTTGGGTTTATGCCAGGTAGGGGGACCACTGATGCTATATTCATTGTTCGACAGCTTCAGGAAAAATATATTGGTAGGAGAAGGGATCTTTATTTTGTTTTTGTTGATTTGGAAAAGGCCTTTGACAAAGTCCCTAGAGAGGTGGTGAAGTGAGCAATGAGAAAGCTTGGCTTGGAGGAGTGGCTGGTTAGGGTGGTTATGGCTATGTATGTGGGTGCTCACACCCAGGTAAGAGTGAATGGAGATTTGAGTGATAGTTTTCCATGAATGCTGGTGTGCATCAGGGGTCAGTCTTGAGTCCCATGTTGTTTATCATGGTACTTGAAGCCCTTTCACCTGACTTTTGAAACGGACTCCCGTGGGAGTTGTTGTATGCTGATGATTTGGTGTTGATTGCAAAGAACGAAAGGGAGGCAGAGGAAAGGTTTAGGAAGTGGAGAGATGGTATGGGGCACAAGGGTTTAAGGGTAAATGCAGATAAAACATAAGTGATGATATCTAGGGTTGGTGGCGGTACTGTCAAAGACGAGGGAGAGTGGCCATGTGCAGTTTGCCATGAGGGCGTAGGAAGTAATTCCATCTTGTGCAGTGTGTGTGATAAATGGGTGCATAAGAGATGTAGTGGTATCAGAAGTAGACTGCGAGATAATGCTGATTTTATGTGTACGGCGTGTCGGGGTGAGCAGGTGGAGATTGTCAGACGTGAAAGGATTGAACTTGCTGGTGAATCTCTTGAGTGTGTGGAAGAGTTTTGTTATTTGAGCGACATGTTGTGTGCTGGAGGTGGGGCTGGAGCTAGCTCTGTGGCTAGGGTGAGAAGTGGTTGGAAGAAGTTCAGGGAGCTCTTGCCTCTCCTGACATTGAGAGGACTCTCTCTACGTGCTAAGAGGTCTTTGTATGCAGCATGTGTCAGGAGTGTAATGCAGTATAGTAGCGAGACTTGGACAGTGAAGGAGGAAGATATTTGCCAGCTCAGACGTACAGAAATGACAATGATTAGGTGGATGTGCAGTGTGTCTCTGCGTCCAAGGCCTGGAGGGGCTGGGTTTACTATGGAAGAGTTGAGAGGTAGGATGGGACTGAAATGTACTGGTGTTGTGATGAGGAGAGGTAGATTGAGATGGTTTGCACATGTGAAGAGGATGGGGGATGATAATTGGGTGAGGAAGGTGAGAAGTGTTAATACTGGGGGTGGGGTTATGAGGGGTAGACCGAGAAAGACATGGGACGAGGTCATTAAGTGTGACCTCAGGGTTAAGGGACTGAACAGGAAAGCTGCAATGCATCGTGCAGCATGGAGAGCCGCCATTAGGTGACCAAGGCCGACACATGCAAGCATGTTGGAGCCTTAAAAAAAATCGCATGCATGCTATCGCAAAGTGTGCCAAAATATCACACTTTGCGATAATTATCGCACGTCTGAAAATACTGCAGCTGAGCAGTTACGTTACTTCTTTCTGAGGTGGAGAGAAAACGGCACTGACTGTGTTTGATGGGACGACAGAATCTCTACACCTCATCCCAGACTGAATATCGTATCATTGAACTTTCGAGATCGTATATTGAAAATAGTTCCTAATTTACCCAGGTTGTATCATCGGTTTCTTGTATATCGAGTGGTCGTAAAACAGGACCTACCTGTACATTACCCCTTTACCAACCCAACCCAGATTTGCATCTTAAGAGATACCCCAGACTTCACTTACCTTCTCAAAAATTAAATCTATGACAGCAGAGAGTCTCTCAGTTGTATTAATTGGCATAGTTTTTACAGTGTCTACTAATTTCTCAAACTTCTCAGGAGTAAGCTTGTTAAGGATGCCTCTCATCACTTTAACGACCTGTAAAGAAAAAATACATATTTCAAGAAAAGACTAAGTAAAAAACCAACACTCAACCCAAGAGATAAACACCAACACTAAACCCAAGAGATAAAAATCATCATTTTGTTATATCAGTGTATCATGTTGTGCGTGTATTTACCTAGTTGTGATATACAGGAAATGAGCTATGTTCGTGGGGTCCTGTCTCAGTCTCAACAAGTCAAACTTTGTTTTAAATTTGTTAAAGTTTTTTACAGGACAATCTCTTTGTCCAAGTATTCCACAGGTCAATGCATCTATGTGAAAATTTTTTTTTCTTCTATATTCTTCAAGCAACTGTGTTTTCAGTTTCTTTCCATGTCCTCTTGATGCTCCCCCATCTGAAAAAACTGATCTCTGTCAATTTTGTCTACTCCCATCATGGCCCTGAACACTGCAATCACGTCACCCCCCTCTCCTCCTCCTCCTAGGAGAGGCAGACCCAGCTTTTCTAGTCTTTCCTTGTACGAGAGATCAGTTGGCTATGGACCATCTCGGTTGCTGTTCTTTGTATTCTCTCGAGCTTGGTTATACAGGCAGCCATCCACATTAGAGGGGGTTAGGGGACACAGACTCCTGTGAATGTGAAATTACTGTGAATGTTTGATGCACCCTCCCATAAATGCCTCTTCAGCCACACAGACACTCGTCAGACAAAGCTATCGGAAGTAAATCGCACAATTGGGTGCTAATTCACTCACCTAAGAGCACAATCATAGGGAACAGTAATGAAATTACGGGAGGTTTGGCGTGGCAGCACAGAAGCAGCGAAATGACCTTGACAGTGGCAGGACACAGACTAAGGGAGAGACAGAGGACCACAGGAGCACGGTGGTTTGGTGCGGGAATGGTTTGGAGCGAAATGACTCGTGTGTCCACACTGCCACACTTTGCAGCCGTGAACGGAATTTTGGCTCCACAGAGAGGCAATCCGCAAATCTGCAAGACCCACAAGAGTGGAGGGCCGCCTGTACCTTTCTTTTTATGTGGAGACCACACTACTGTTGCATATTCCAACCTGGGGCACATAATAGCAACTATCAATTTTTCCATCATCTCCTCATCCATGTAATGAAATGCCACTCTTATGTTTGTCAGGAGCTTAAACGTCTCTCTGACAAGCTTACTGATGTGCTTCTCGGGTGACAAATTATCCTGGACCAACATTCCAGGATTTTGTGATTGGTTCCTTTCCCATCGAACAATTCCATGACTGTCTCTTAGTACTTTTACCTATTTCCAGTATTTTGCATTATTTGCGCTGCATTTCATTTCCCATATCAGGCTCCAATAATAAAACCTGTCCAGATCTTCCAGTAGCATTGGACAATCCTCTTCAACTTCTACTCTCCTCATGATTTCTGCACTGTCTGCAAACAGACTTGCATAACTGTTCACTCCATCCACTGTATCATTTACATTAATCAGGAATATTATGGGCACCAACACTGAGCCCTATGGGACTCCACTTGTTACTTCCCTAAACCCTGTCATCTTGTCCTTTATTATGGTACTCATCTGTCTGTCTCTAATGAAGTCTCTCATCCACTCCAAGAGGTTCCCCTTCAGTCCTCCTATGTGCTCCAACTTCCACAGTCACTCATGAGGTACTTTGTCAAAGGCTTTCTCCAGATCTAAATACACAAATCCACCTAGCTCTCTCTCTCCTGTAGCACATCAATCACCCTTGAGTAAAACCACAGCAAATTATAGACACATGACCTTCCAGTTCTGAATCCAAAATGACTTTCTGCCACAATGTTCATCTCCTCCAGATATTTTATCCATTTGACTTTCAAGATTCCTTCACACAATTTTGCAACCACACTGGTCAGGAACACTGGTCTATAATTCAGGGGTTCTTCCTCATTTCCTCTTTTGTAAACTGATACCACATTGGCCCTCTTCCATTCCCGAGGCACTTCCCCTTCTTCCAAAGAAGATGCAATTAAACTGTGAATCTTGTCCACCAGTTGATCTCTGCATTCCTTCTGTACCCAATTAGAGATTCTGTCCAGTCCTGGAGCCTTCCTTCCATCTTGAATTTCCAGTAATTTACAGTCACTACTCGTTATACATTGAACCGGTATACAATAATTTGCAACCATAAAAAGGTTACACCCCTAAATCCAATTTACAATTAATTTCCCACTATAACGATATTCCTATCGCAAAAATTTCCTATGAAGTGCCAGGTGCATGCAAGGCGACTGTCACTCATTTCAGGCAAGATGGCAGCCCTGGCGTGCAGAGCATTGCTTTGGTTCAGTTGCACAGTCCCACCACCCCTTCAAAGCCATGTCTTTTCCACTCGTTCACGTGTATCCTGTTCCTGTCTGACTCAGGCTGACCATTAGTGCCTGTAAGCACTAGCAGTCCCCCTGCCTTTGGGGGGGACGACTTGGACCGACATAGGAAGTGATTGAAGTGGATTGTCATTTTTTAGTCTTGGGTAGGTTGGGAAGTTGAGCTGACATAACCCCCCCTTTATAATGTACTGTATTTCAATCTCCCAATTTATAATAAACTCATTATACATTACGGTACGACCTGACGTAACCCCATCGTACAACGAGTACTAACTGTATACTTTAGCACTTTCACTATTTCATCTTTTAGCTGTACATTTTCAGTCACTCCTTCCCCTTCCACAAAATCACTTTCTTTAGTGAAAATTGATTGGAAGCATTCGTTCATTATTTCAGCTCGCATTGCCGCATCTTTAACCTGTCGCGTCCCGTTGACGTGTATATACGTCCACACGTTTTGTCACCGTCAGTCCTGTTGACGTATATGAACGCGCATCAATTGCAAGGTCCCTCATTTGCACAATTTTCAATTTTCGCGCGTGATTTTTGGTACGTATACACGGGACACGTTCCTCTACAAGATGCCAGGCAGGGACAATGCCTTACCCAGCATGCCCCCCCCCCCCATTGTCTCGGCAATTCACCTGTTACCAGTGACCTGGGCAGTAAAGACATGTCGTGCCATGGTACGAAATTCAGGGCCAGAGTGATTCCCCAATCGATGACAATGTATTTACATAGCATTAGAAGAAGAAACAGTCAGAAATGATGATCAGGTAATGTCACCAAAAAAGGTCAGGTATGTTGATGTGTTTGGTGGGTGAAACAATGCTTATATTGCCTATATTACTGTGTGAAAACCAATATACTCTCGTAGTACATATAAATTCGTACCAAATAAATAAATAAATACCGTTTGTGAGTGGTGTGGAATGGTTACACTCCCACAGAACTAGTTTTCTTTGGAGCGAGCCTGATAGAGAACCCAGTCAGGTAAGGAGTACTGCTACCTGTATCGAGTATTTTAAACCTCAGGTGAGTGATTTCTCTATGAATTTTCGATGTTCCTCACCAAAAGCAGATATTTGAGCCAAAAACAAATTTTTTTTCCAAAATTGGTCAGGATTGGGGGGGGGAAGTCAGTGGTGGAAAATCGGTCAGGACGGGGCGGGTTAAAGACCTCTCCTACTCTCAGTTTGTTGAGTCCTTCCCTTTGTTTCAAGTTGCCATTAACAAACCAATAAAACAATTTTGGTTCTTCCCTACATTTGTCAATTATGCCTTTTTCAAAGTTCCTTTCTTCCTCTATACATATTCTTGTATATCCATTTCTAGGTCTTTTATTTTCTTCCTTTGAGCTATCATTAACTCTTTCCCCAAGTGTTCTATGCCATATTGCTTTTGGCATATACTGTATTTTCCACACTCGAATTATAGAGGTACAGAAAGATATCCCACTTCTGTATCTCTCATTTCTCTAAACTTCCTCCAATCCGCATTTTCAAAAAATTTCCTCTATCTCAAAAAGTCTGCTTCCCCAATGTTGTAACTTCCCTGCCTTTGCTCATCTCTTGGCACCACGTTCCCTTCTATCATTAAGAACTCAATCCCTACATGATCACTTTTTCCTACAGGACATATTTCAGAGATTCAATTATGTCTGATTCTTTCGTTAAAAGTAAATCAAGTCTTGCTGGTGTGTCATCCCACTGGGTCATTACATTACTCATTGCTATATTTAACAGTGTACTACCCCACGAGTCTTCAATACCTCCGAGTCCCATTCCTCCCAGCTCGCCTCTTCACAATTAAAATCACCCCACGATTATATTGTTGTTTTTCTCAATCACTTTCTGTAGGTATCTGACCATGTCTGACAACATCTCCTAGTATGAATCCTCATCCCATGCCCTTGTCTTAGGGGGAACATATACTACTGCGATGTTTCTCTGGTCTTTCTCTAGTTTCAAATTTCATATTTCTCACTTCAGCCCTATCCTCTCCCAGTTCCACATTATCCACAATTATGTTCTTCTTCATTCCTATCATCACTCCTCCCCCAGTTTTTTCTTTTCTGTCTCTTCTCCAAAATTTGTATTTACCATCTCCCATATGGATATAAACATCCACTCTTAACTTGGTCTTTACAGAGCAAACAATATCTGGCTCATTTACCCTCAAGATAACACTGATTTCCAACCTTGCCGAGAGTATCTACATTAGCATATGTCACTTTCAAACTTTTTCATTGTATTTTATTCCCTCCTTCTCTCTCCCTCGGCACCACTTCCTCAATTTCTGATCCATAACTCCAATAGAACTCCGTCTTCTCTTCCACCATTCTCTGGTAGTTTTTTCCCTTAGCTTCCTTTACTAGCTCCTTTATTTTAGCTCTTTCTTCTTCATTTGTATCTCTTTTTATCCAAACATTCTTGAATCCCTCCTTATTCAGCTAGCTTCCTTGTCCTACTATGGTGGTACCATTCTTAAGTGGCGGTTTGGGTGGGGCACGAACCTCTGTACAGTGTTGCTACGTGTTCCATACCCGCTATGTGAACGGCTCTGATATATGTAATAGGCATCACAATAAGATAAACACAGAAGAATATATTGGTAACATATGTATTATAACATATGAAAGAACAGTAAACTTATTATGCGTAAAATATTTATACGGCAATACAGAAACGTGGCATAACTTTTTTACAGTGTTGCTTAAAAAAAAGTAGTCACTTTTACTGGCTGTTACCGTATTTCTGGGGTTGGTAATAATGTCACAATTATGATTATAAGATAATGTGCAGGAATATAAGTAAAAATGTCAATTTCTTAGTAAAAAAAAAAAATAATAATAATAATACATTGAACCCTCGTGAGCGGCAACACTCACACACACCCAGTCCCACCTGGCCAGAGCTTCCTCTATCCTAGGCCTGTTTGGGGACACCTCTTAATAAAAGACGTGCCAAGACTTTTATCTCCTGGGTGGTGTGGAAATAAAGTCAAATTTACAATATGTACATTATAATGTAAAATAAAATAACCAAAATGTATCCTAAAACACCACAGACGAGAGAGAGGAGAGAGAGAGAGGGGGGGGGGGAGGCAGACCAGGGGCAGTGTTGAGTGCAGCTGAGTGAGAGATGGAGGAAGGGAGGGAACGAAGGAGGGAGAGAGTGATTGAATGAAAACATATCATGGCGCCACAATAGTGAGGTCATCTGGCGCCATATGTAAAACAATAATATTTTTAAATATAATTACTGTAGATATAATAAAAACAAAATAAAGAAATGAAAGCACAAGTTTATGTCACTCATAATAGAAACAAAATTCCCAAGGGTGACGCACATCTCCCCCCAGGAGAGAGAGAGAGAGAGATCGCGGTATGGAAAACGTGGCAACACTGTACAGATGTTCGTGCCCCACCCAAACCGCCACTTAAGAATGGTACCACCATAATTACTTCATTTACTGTGACCTGAGACTGAAACTTATCTTCCAGTGGCCTTGCCCCTCCTTCCTTGTACCTTCCCTGCCTAAACACCCTTCAATCTCTTCTTGAGCTTCGTTGTCACCCTCCATAACTATCGATACTATCTCTTTAGGCCCTCTCGGTTTTTCTCTTTCCCTTTCTGATCTTACTGTCGTGTTTTTCTTTTAATCCAGAAATGATCACATTTCTCCTTGTCTGCCACATCCCTGACTAGAGATTCTCTACCTCTTAGTGCCCTAACCATTTCCTTCTCCACCTTTTTTTGTTGGTCTATAATCTCCATTTTTAAGTTTATATTTCCTTCCTCTAATCTTTTTCCACCCCGTGTTCCTCCTCGATTTCCTTTGTGTGTTCATCTAGCATCCTTGATTTTTATTAATGTTCATCTACTTACTTTTCATCCTGTCCCTTTTCTTCCAACCTCTTACTTTCTCTCGAGCTGTTTATTTCTTTTGAAGCAGATTTGTGACTCACTTTTAATTCTATAACTTCTTGCTCAGCACTGAGTCCAGACGCTCTCTAACATGTTCTTCAATACATTCACATCTTTCTCCTGCTCTAGGGTCAGTTCCTGCAACTCTAATTATTAACCATACCTTTTTTTAATTCCTGGACATTCCTCTCAGTCATTTTCTTCAAACCTGCTACTCGTGTGTGTGTGTGTGTCTTCAAACCTGCTCTTCGTGTGTGTGTGTGTGTGTGTGTGTGTGTGTGTGTGTGTGTGTGTGTGTGTGTGTGTGTGTGTGTGTGTGTGTGTGTGTGTGTGTGTGTGTGTGACAGCCACATTATATACCAGATAGAACATGGTGAAATATTTTTAGCCTATCTGATGGAGCCATTATTTCAAGGGCTTGTATGACGAGTGAATGGAAGCGTGGCCCATTGAACTGGGCAAACATTGGCTGTCTGGATGTTGCAACTCCTCACCCTGCCCTAGGATGGGGAAGGAGGTCCAGATGATGATGATGACACCCACATTGTGGTTTAAGGTAGTCGGTCATATTAAGCCAAAGGTAATTAAAAATTAATACAGATGATGGATGGATACATCTTCATGGAAACTGTACTAATACTACTGTAGTGATGCTCCAATGCAATGGCAATACTTATAACAGAACTACTGTACAGCAGACCCCTATTTAAACAGAACCCAATAGACCGGATATCGGATTTAATGGACACTACAGAAGCCACTTAACTTCCTGTCTATAACAATGTCAAATGTGGAACAACTAGGTGCAATATAAGTGTTTACTACCCCTTTTACTTCAACATGGCCTGGAATTGCCCTTTAGCCATCATGATTGCTGAGCTGTTATAAGAGACTGGTAATACTGTACTAGCCAAGAAAAAGTGCTAAGACAAAAATGTAAAACAAGCTGCAAAAATGTGAAGCTACAGGCCAAGTTAGTTTGGCACCCCATTTTAATGGACTGATTGTCGGAATCGTATGGAATAAGTTTTGACGTATTAGGTGGACCTATGATTCTGCGGGCTTGAACAGTGAGTGAATGGGAGTGGCCATCTGGCATGGCAAAATCTCTCATTCTCTTAAGTTCTTTCTGGCTCTTTGAAGTGTCTCCCCCTTATCCTAGGGTGAGAAAGGTTTGAACGACTTTTTATTACACGTCAGCCCAGCAATGCACTTGTAATAAAGTATCGGCCAGTGATGGGATTCTTAACATGAAGCAGAGTGCATATTAATCCCATTCTTTTATTTCACTGAAGTGGGAGGAGTTGTAATACATCATCCACCTTGTGCAGAAGCATTTAAAGTGCCAAGCTCAAGTTGTCTGTTAGGAGTACTGTACTCTGGTTGTTTTTTACACATTTTTGTTTGCTGTTGCAGATGATAAACAGATTCCGCATTATTCAAAGGTCTGCAGATGACTTTGCAAACTTAATTACTCAATATAACACGCACCCTAACTGAACATTCGGCATTAAGTGTACCACGTATACAAAAAACATGTATTTTTCAATAAACACTAAGACTTGGTGGTGTATCATGAACATGTGCACTGCATGGGAATGATTTGGTCAGCAACTGTGCTTGTTCACACAGCAGTAACCTACAATGACTTCTGAGAAAAACATGTACTTTACGAACCTCATCTGTTTGAGCCTTTTGTGGATCTTCATGCTTCTTCGTGTCCTTCACTGAAGGCTTCCATGCATTCTCCGCAGTCTTTAGTTTGGGTTCACGACCAGTGGATTGTATAATTATGATCTTGCTTTGCCCACGCCCACCACCACCTCTTGACGGCTGACCCCCAGGATCACGGCGCTGCTGACTGTTGCGCCCCACCATTCTTGGCTGCTGTAAAAACATTATGAAACATGTTACATTAGGTAAACCAATCTCAATGGTATACCTAATATATCAAAGTGCCCAACCATCTTCGGTTGACAAAAACATACCTTATATAAATCAATGCCTCAACCATCCCCAGCTGCTGTAAACATGCTATGTTAAGTAATGTAGTCTCAATGCCATACAGAAATCAATACACCCAACCATCCTCAGTTGCTGTAAACAAGTTGCATTAACCCCTAGGCTGCGGCGACCCTAAACATCTCCTGTATCTGTGGTGCGGGAAAACTAGTTTAAATAACCATTTTCATCATGTTTCCACCCACTTATACCTAACCAAACATGGTAACATTATAGTCAGTTTTTACACTTCACACTGAAAATTCATGACCCTCTCATCATACGTATGCATGCAGCTCGCACAAAAAATGGCCAAAAAGTTCATAATATTTCATATGGCTCTTCCTGAATGTATGATGCAGTCTACCTATCAGCATTTCCAGAATGCTATACACAGCAAAGGGGTTAAGTGCATGCAGTCTCAACACAACACAAAATTAATCAATCTTGACAAACATTTCCTAAGAATCTTACAGAACATAAATGCAGAGGTTTGTCATAGTGACTGGCCAACCATCCATGGTTGCCGTGAACATGTTACATTAAGTACATCCAATCTCAATATCATACAAAATAAAGCAATCTTACTATTTAACTTATGGATCTTAGGGAATGGCCATGGCATAGCTAATTTGTTCAACTGACTGGAAGCTAGACCAAGAGCCAAGATATGCAATAAGACTTATCTATTCCTCAGTTAACATCACCAATGCACTGAAGTCCCACCCTTCCTCTCAACTCTTCAATCATAATCCCTCTCAGGCCTCACATTCAAGAACAGACTACACACCCACGTAATCATTGCTGCATCTGAACGTTTGAGCCTACGAATATCCTCTTCCTCTGCTGGTCAAGTCTCATTATTGTACATTACACTCCTGACACATGCTGTATAAAAGGCTTCGTTAACATGGAAAAAGAGCCCTCCCAATGTCAGGAGAGGCGACACTTACCTGAACTTCTTCCAACCACTCCTTAACCTAGCCACCAGCTAGCTCCAGCCCCACCTCCGGCACATGTCCCCCAAATAACACTGCTCCACACACTCAAGAAACACACCAGGAAGATCAATTCTTTCATGCCTGACAATCTCTACAGTATATTCTCTTCCTGACACACCACACACACACAAAATCAGCATTATTTCACAGCCTACCTCTAATACCACATCTATTATGCAGCCACTTATCACAAATATTGCACAACATGGAGTTACTTCCCATACCATTGTGACAAACTGCACATGGCCACACTTCCTCTGCTTTGGCAGTAGTACCACCAGCCCTATATGTCATCATTATTTTATCCGCATTTTCTCTCAAACTCATGGTAGGTGAGGGTGCTCATCATCCACTCACTCGATGTAGTGCTGCTCTCGGGTTCCTGCCATTTCCTCTCTTCCTTCTTCATCTGCCTTTTGTTCCTTCATCTTTCCTCTTCGGGTGACTCTACACTGAGTGACAAGCCAAATGGTTTCCAGTACACCATGAAACCATTTACTACGCTGAATGGTAGCCATATACCCAAATTATGGTGCCTGGTGGTTTAGTGGATAATTAAGGTGCTCCATTCGGATTAAGCCTGTACAGGTTTATATCCGACGAGTGGTTGGGGCTTACTGCTCAAGTAATGCCACTCAGGGATGAGTGAAACTGGTCACTCTCACCTCAAATGTCAGGACCAACTTGCCTAGCCCCGGGCTGCTATGCTCCTCATAAGGCAACACAGGATTAGATGATGGATGGATGTTCTCAACCCCTTGTGTCTCATTCAGTCTCTCCACTTCCAAAATCTTTCCTGAGCCTCCCTATCATACCCTACAATAAGTCATAAGAAGACAGTATCTCCTGATGGAGTCCATTTCTGGAGTCACGTGAGAGCTTCAAGCCCCATGATAAACAGTAAGGGGCTCAAGACTGATCCTTGATGAATGCCAACATTCGCGGTAAAGTCACTCAAATTTCCATTCACTCTAACCTGGGTGTGAACACTGGCATACAAAGCCATAACCACTCACCAGCCAAATTTCGATACCAAGCTTTCTCATTGCCAACTTCACTACCTCCCTAGGGACTACGTCAAAGGCTTTCTCCAAATCAACAAAAACAAAGTACAGCTCCCATTTCTTCCCTATGTATTTTTCTAGAGGTTGTTAGACAATATGGCATCAGTGATCCCTTTCCTGGCTTCAACTCACACTGCAGCTCATCAATAGTCACACTTTCTCTTCTAGAACTCTCTCCCCTACATTATCTGGTTCAAAAGTTTAATGCCTCTATAATTTCCTTTTTCTAAGGCCCCTAATACACTTTTACAATCACACTCTTCAGCCAGCCATCTGGGACAACACACTCAAGTATTATCAAATTAAGCAAATCATTAAATACACATTGAGGTGGTTTGGCCATGTGGCAAGGATGGAGAGTGAGAGACTAATGAGGAAAGTGTATGTGAGTGAGGTGCTGGGGGGGGAGAGGGAGGGGGAGGCCAAGGATGAGATGAAGGGATGGAGTGGAGAGGTAAATGAGAGAGGGGGGTGTGAGCTGAGAGCAGGGCAGTGAAATGGCAGGGGACAGGGCAACATGAAGGCAATTAGTTTGTGCCCACCCCTTACGGGATTAAGGCGTCTGGCAATAGACAGATAGGTAGATAGTATATAAACCTACTCCTACATCCCCCTAGGCCTTTCAACAGTCAACTCAATCACACCTGCCACCTTCCCCACCTGCATCCTATTCCCATGCTCACAGAAGCAGCATTAATGAAAGATTGAGGCCAAATACTGGATCTGCTGACTCCAGACCTTCCCTGTTCCTGTTGAACTTCTCATTCAGCAACCAGTTATGAAGCTCTCTCTAAGAGTCTTTTAATATCCTAATTGTAACAACTATCTTTCCTTCATCATTCTTCAAACAATGCCCACGTACAATATTCCTGTTTTCCCTCCTCATCTGATTTACCACCATAATCTTCATTTCAGCACTAATTAGGTTATCCAGTAAAGATCTCTGACTCAGATTTTGCCCTGGAGAACTTCTTTCTAGCTGTATGCTTGGCAGCCAAATACAACATTTCTGTTACCACCTCTTTTCCATTCCCAGAAAAGTCTCCTTTTCTCCTTAACTATGGCTTCTAACACCTCACCCCCCCCACCATGTAACCTTATGTCTTTGGAGCACCCCTTATCCATCCACACAGTGAATCAGTAACTCTCATAGGATTGTTCCCGAGAGCTCTGTACTGCTCATTAACATTTTTGTCAACAGCTCCCTGCTCACCCACAACTACACTCATCTCACTATAGAAGGCTTGGTTTTTCAACTTACATACTTTCCTCTTGGGTGCATAAGTCCTCATCTTCACCACCTGCTCCTTCAGCACCATGGTCCATACCAGTAATCTGCACTGTTGCACACATTTTTCACTCCCTATAACATTATTCACCAACCTCCTATCAGTCCCCCTGACCAGGAGGTCAATCTGGCTACTATTACCCCCAGACTCACATGTAATCAGCTGACTCTTTCTTTTTCCTAAACTGCGTGTTGCACAAAATCATGTTTATTGCTTTACCAAATCAGAGTATCCTTCCCCTTTCCACAATATTTACATCGTAAGTGCATCCTCCACATACCCTTTCATATTCTTTAGCTGCTTCACCCACAAGAACATTTAAACCTCCACCAAACTCTACAATCTCATCATTCCCCATAACACCAACCACTCATCTTCATCCCACAATCTGCCTTTTTCATCATCATCCATGTCAACCTGTGGCGCATGTGTCGATATAACTGAAATTACGAAGTTGCCAAGCAATATACACTCAAACCTTGAGTACCGCGGGCAATAGGGACTGGACAAGGACCATGGTACTCAAATCCACGTCACTCAAACAATATGTTTATGTGTATAATGGTACAATGTCTTCTGGCAACTTTCCGTAACTCTCACTTTTACCCCTTCTTACAGCCTCACCCCACGTAAATTATCCCCACTTGCACCCACCATCAGGTAAAACAATGAAAGAGATATAACTATTGTAATTAAAAACATCAATGGTATTAAAAATAGCATCAACAAAAACAGAAGTCGGACTGGGTATCCTTTTGTTGATATGTAGCTCCACGGTATTTCCCTCCCGCCCCTCAACCCCAATGTTGTTGTCAAAGTTTCGCCTTCTCGTATATCATGTGGCCTCTAGGAGAGACCTTAGACCATATAGTTAGACGAAAATTTATGGGTCTGACGGTTTTAGGGGACGAAATAAAAAAAATTTGTGCTAGCCAAAAAAAAATTACGTTCATCTTTGTGTTCTTGTGAGTCAGCGTTCCCTTTCACATTCTTCGCTTGGTATCGCGCTTCCCTACACATTTCAGACAGACTAAGTATATGGCTAAACTGCTCAGTCAACCCAAAATGTGTTGGGAAAAGCAATACCGAACGAAGAATGTGAAACGGAATGCCAACTCACGAGAACACATGGATGAAAAAGTACTGTTATTTTTGGTTTGCAAACATTTTTGTTCCATTTCGTCCCCTAAAACAGCCAGACCCATAAATTTTAGTCTAACCATACGGCCTAACATCTCTCCCGAAGGCCACACGATACGAGAAGGCAAAGCTTTGACAACATTATCAGTGGGGGATGGGGCATGAGTGCCGGGAAGCTACGTATCAACACAAGGGCATTTTGTTAATGCTATTTCTAATACCACTAATGCTCTTAATTACAATAATCATATGTCACTGTTTTACCTGATGGTGCATATAAGTGGGGGTAATTTGCGTGAGGTAAGGTGGTAAAGACCAGTAAAGTAAGAATTTATCTGACGCTCCACATAACGCCCTATAGACCTAAGCTTCTCAGTCAGTTTCAGGACAAATATAAACTTTCACAGCTACAAGGTTCGCATTACTTCCTACACACGATCTTTATCTTCTCCTGGTCCATCCAAATCATTATGATGGAGCTTTCATTTACGCCATACTTTTTTGCCATTTCGGTAAATGTACGCTTTACTTAAAGCAGTAGAAGGACCTTACCAATTCAGTTCATATTCCTCCAGTTTGTTTTTGATGTTTTTCTGACAATTTTCAGGGTGATTAATTGCCATTTCCTGCTGAAAAACTTCCCAATTTTTATCATCACACTCCTTAAGCCGTACCTATGACTGTCTTGCCGTACTCAAAGGTGGTTTTCATCTCCCAATTTCCCAACTGGATGCTAGGTTAGATTAGGTAAAATTATTAGGTATAGTTAAGCTAGGTTAGGTCAAGTGTAGTTAAACACTTAGGACAGGCCGTTTCGCCTTAACCCTGACGAGTCAAATAAGTTGACACAGTGGAACAGCTAAAATAAACGAGGAAACAGATTTAGTACGAAATGTTTATTTACCACCCAGAAGTAATCTGAAAAATATAAGACTATCAGGAAGAAGAGCGAAGACTGTGGAACTGAACGCTAACTTATGAAAGAACATGTATGGATGTAATTTTTTTTCTGATTAGCAAACATTTTCGTTCAGTTTCGTCCCCTAAAACTGCGAAACCCATATGACTGTGAGGTAAAGTCAGTGAGACGTGAGAAAGGACTTTATAGCTGTAAGCTCAGTTGGTCTGAAACGTGTTGGGAAGCACGAACTCCAACGAAAATGTGGAACTGAAACACTAACTTACCAGAACACATGGATGAAAGTTTTTTTTTTTCTTTTCCCCCCCAATTAGGAAACATTTTCATTTCATTTCATCCCCAAAAACTGCGAAACCCATTATAAGTGTCGGGTAGAATTAGGAGCGGCGCAAGAAAGGACTGATAACCGTATGCCCAGTTAGTTGGAAATGTGATGGGAAGCACGAAATCGAACAAAGAATGTGGAACTGAACGCTAACTTACGAGAACACATGGATAAAAGAGTAACTTCTTTGTCCAATTAGCAAACATTTTCATTCCATTTCATCCCTTAAAAATGCAAAACCCAGTATGAGTATGGGTAAGAACTAGGTAAGGCAAGAGAAATTACTGATAACCACATGCCTAGTTGGTCCGAAATGTGTTGGAAAGCATGAAATCAAACGAAGAATGCGGAACTGAACCCTAACTTACGAGAACACATGGATTATCCCCCCCCCCATTAGCATACATTTTCATTCAATTAAGTCTCCTGAAATTGCGAAACCCATAAATTTCGTCTAACCATTTGGCCTTGAGTGTACTCAGGAAACATTTTTCCATTCTGTATGCGTATTCATCTCACCACTGGGAACCCTCTGCCAGGAACGATGCTCGCCCAGTCGTTTCAAAACTAACCATAGGTTTTTCTCGAAAATATGCTCAATGTGTTTCCCAGGCAATACTTTCTCAATCTAACACCTAACCTATCCCACTAGGGCTGCTTGGCTGAGGTGGCTGGGTGTGGTATTGAGATAAATACTCATACAGAATGGAACTATGCGCCCAGGAAAGGTACCCAATTTAGAGGGTGACATCATCGCGTGCGACTTTCAAATTTAGTTGCCAGGCCAGCTGACTTCCCGCATGAGCTCGAGTTTTTCTGCGTGTTGACAAGACTTGTCTCATTACGCTGACCAAGTTAGAACAAAAGCATGTTACTAAAGGATTGAGTGTACTCACTGTAATAATCCTTTATTAGTCTTATTACATTCATGACACATTTCACCCATTTCTCCACAACGAGCACACCTACACTATCATATCTGGCTACTTTTCCCTGGTCTGGGCCCCTCTTACTTCAGCAGCAGCGGCATCCTGGGAACCACAATGCCCTCTACCCTCTGGCACAGATCTGGGCCCCAACCTATCTGTCCCACACCTGCACTAACATAGCCCAAGCCTAGACTCAACGAAATGAATACTATATCAAAAACAAACTTACTAGAATAGTCATGAACATCCGCTCAGGTACAAGTCTTAATCTCCCCCATGTAGAAATATTTTAGCCACTTCATTTTTTTTTTTTTTTTTTTTCCCTAATACACTAGAGGGGATGGCAATGAATTAAAACTTATAACTCATTACTTTCCTACCAAAATATCTAATACATAGTAATCACCCTAACTGACCCTCCCCTCAACCTGACTTCTTGTGGGCAACACACATCCACCCGACACAAATGCCAAATATAATATTCTCATCTTAAATGTCAGGAGCAACTTGCCCAGCCCCGGGCTCCTACGTTCCTCATGGCGCAACGTAGGATTGGATGATGAATAATGACTTACACAATCTAGCACAAAGCGATAATTCAAGTTCACAAGGCTATTTTAAGAAAACCAAGACAAAAAGCTATGGTTTCCTTGTGAAACCATACTGAAAGCCTGTCTTCCAACATGGTAATATGTTACTGTAAATGAATTAAACTGGCATTAACCAAAATAATACTCCCTAGGTGAAGAGGGTAAGTTCAATGACATCTACAAAATGAAGGATCTCTCCCTCCCTCTCCATCCATCCATCCGTCATCCAATCCTACATTGCCCATGAGGAGCGTAAGAGCCCGGGGCTAGGCAGTTGGTCCTGACATTTAAGATGTGAGTGACAAGCCTCACTCCCTCTCTATATATAAAAACTCTCAGCAATTTAATGCAATGTTACTTTCACCATTCTTCACATCAAATCCTTTACTCTCTCGCAACAGATTATCAATTAGTAAGGACCAACTACATGAAATTAACCTTCAAACGAATTGATTATTTTTGATGAGGAATTTAACATTATTCCTGATTAAATTCTTCAGACTGAACAGCTTGCCAGAGCCACTGGTGTCCCACTATGCTTCCATGACAGTGTAGTTTCATCCTAGTATTTTTTTTTTTTTTTTTTTTTTTAATCTCTCTCCATTCAACCCAGTACTGCCCAATTAGAAGTGTAGGAGCCTGGGAATAGGCTACTCAGTTTAGATATAAGGCCAGCAAGTAACTGTTCACCCTTTCATGGCATTATGTGAGCAATAAACCCCAATTTTCTCACGGGTCACATCCAGTTGAAGAGCCTTGATATACTACAACTAACCGATACCAACATCGTGAATGCACAACACAGTATATGACTAACTTATTAAATACTTGCTGCATATCAAACAAGACACATACCTTGTTGCCCATTGATGACTTAACATAATCTGGAGTGAAGTCAGGACCACCACTAACATGTCCCATGGGTCCACGGGTATCAAAGGCCTTTGCCTGGGGGGTGGAAAGGAGAATAAATTATACAACAAAAGTAAGCAACTTTAACTAAATCATTACCAACTGATATTCACCAAACATTCATACCAAGTAATTTTTTCTAACTGCATGAATTAAAACTATATCCAAATTCACAAACAACTAGTACTCAATTAGCATACATATTACCAGAAAAAAAAATCTAAACAGTATTAGCAACTGATAAACTAACAAATATTACTCTAACTCTTTTCTTTCTGCAAGGCAGAAGTTGACATTCAAACACTGAACTAGTAATCACTGACAAGCATACCCTTCCTGGTCCATCCCGAACAACTTCAAGATTAGGAAGTGATTCAGGCTTTTTGAGCGAAAGGGGATTATTCTGGAGTTCCAGGAGAAACATTCTATCATACTGGCGCTTCCCTTCTGGATTAAGTGGACTCCACTGGTCTGGAATTTAATTAATATTACAAATTAATGTCATCCTTATTACCAGGAGATAGTCAATATCACCAACAAACCACTACATGGATGATGGTGGAACATCTGGGACTGTATTCACAAAGGCTCTTAACCAGTTCTTACTATTGTAGTTTCCACTGCAGTTTTCATTCATTCACTTCTCACCAAACCCAGTGTTGCCCCATGAAGAGCATAGGAGCCCAGAGTAAGCAAGTTAGGACAGGCTGAATGACAGCACTCTTCCAGCAAGATGAACAATACAGAATATTACTGCATAAGCAATTTATGGCATATACAGTAATTACATAAGCATCAAGGTAATACGGGTATCATCATCATGTCCCAAATGTGCAACATTCTGTACACTACCTTCTGCCAAAACATACTTTCAAAAATTTAGAGGAAAAGCCTTTTTTAATAATGAAATTAGAAAATATACACCATGAATTGCAAACTATTTCACCTACATAATTCTAAATATAAATGAACAAGATAAGTAAACAAAAGAAAAACTAAAATTTTTACCTTCTTTATAGTTATATTTAAGCTGTGGACCTTCATCTTTCTTCTCATCCTCTTTTTCTTCATGTACATTATTAACTCCACACTCCACATTATTGACTTCTCTCTCCTTTAGTGGTTCTGTCCTCTGCTCTTCTGGTAATGAGGGTGATGGTGCAGGCTGAGAAGTAACTTCTTTTACTGCTGGTGGAGGAGGTGGCTGAGGTGAGGGAGGTGATCCTTTCTGTGGAACAGGCTGTGGAGGCACTGGGGGTTCTGGAGTCTTTTCTTTCTTCTCCTTTTCCTTGGTATTCTGACTCTGGCCAGGATTTTTATTGGCTGTCTGTTGAGGAGCACCAGGCAGGGTTGCTGCCTTCTGTGGTTGTGGAGGAATCAATGGTTGCTGGGGAGGTTGAGCCACTGAGTCATCCACAGTATCCCGCGCTGGTGTGGTCTCCTCTCGAGACGCAGTCTTCCCGCGTTTGCCTGTGAAAGAATGGGTTAACTATTAGCCAAAACAAACGGAATGAGCAATGTGTGACAAAGTAGCAGTAAAGTTATGAAGGAACATCATAAATATAAATGTGCATCAGTTTGAACAAAACCATTCTGCAACAACTACTTTCAGGAACAAACAGTACTGTACTGTACAAATCTAACACTTCTATTCACTAACGTAAGTACGGGCCATTTGTCTACAATGAGCTTTCAATCGGTTACACTTATTATCTGCTTTAGGTTGCACACCACCTCACTCTTTTATGATGTAATTACTGAAGTAACCATCTACATATAATAGGAAATAGATATACGGTATAGACTTTATTGCAAAGTGCTGCATTCAATTACCCATACACATATCCTTCAACTATAACATGTGGGAAATATGTACAATGTTGATACAGTAGTATACAGTGAGAACCCCACTTTTTTTTCATCTTCCAAAATTATAAAAAATCAGTACACCCCACAAACACAAGCTGGTCAAGGCACTGAACATCCACGGACAGACATTGTGCACTTCAACCATTATCCTGTTCATTATTTTAACTTCCTAACTACAAAATTCCATCCCTCTGCTCTCACGCCACCCCTCACCTTAAACTCACATTTCTTTTTTTTCTTTTTTTTTTTTCTTTTTCTTTTTTTTTTTTTTAATGTGTCCGACTCTGGGCAAAGGCTTCAGGGCCTATATCTCGGGGGCAGTAGCCTATCCCAAGGCCCAGTAGTCCTCCTACACCTCCACATGTCACCACTTCGGCGCTAACACCCACCATCCATATTGAATACATGCTAGGGATGTCTCATACAGGACTGGTGTATTGGTATTGGCGGGGGTATTTTTACATGTCGGCGGGTCATCTGGTAGATTAGGAAAGTCTGCTTTTTATGAAATTCAAATCCTTAAATTGTCCCCTGCCCCAACCAGGATTCGAACCTGGGTCCATCAGGACGGCAAGCCGCCTCTCTACATATACAGTAAACTCTCAATTATCCATCATTGCAATATCCGGCACTGCTGGGTCGGCTATTACAGCAACATCCATAAAAATTAAGCAATATCCAGCGCTGAAACAGGAGCTCTATCCAATATTCAGAGTGGAGGTTCGTCAACTGGCTCAAAATGCAGCCAACTGCTGCTGTATTACTGTACTGTATCATTACTTTACTGTGTCTTGTGCTTAATTTTCATCTTTCACTCATGGGAGTTTTCAAGATAGAGGGTCAAGACGGATAATAACGCAATATCTGGCTCAACACCGAATACTGAGCTGACAGGGGTACTAAGCAATATCCAGCATTTGCTTTAACCAGCATAGGGCTTGGCTGAATTATGCTGGATAATTATGAGTCTACTGATTTATTTTTTTGGCAAATAAGAAGCTCCCCTCCCCCCCTTAAAAAAAAAAAAAAAAAAAAAATGCAATACATCTTCAAAGATAAATGTCATATGCTTAGACGGGAGTCAGCTCTGGCTCTATTCAAAACAGCCACATATACAGTTAGTTCTCCTACACACTACACCGGTAGAAAATGCAAAAATAAAACATTTAGCCACTAAAACAGCTGATCAGTTGTGAAAGATAATATTCAATTTCAAGAATAAAGGGGAGGAGGAGGAGGAGGAGGAGGAGGAGGAGGAGGAGGAGGGAGGGAGGGAGGGAGGGAGGGAGGGAGGGAGGGAGGGAGGGAGGGAGAGAGGGAGGGAGGGAGAGAGGGAGGGAGGGAGAGAGAGAGAGAGAGAGAAACTTCAAGGGACAGCCACAACTCTGTTTACATACTGATGGTGTTGCCACCTGGTGTCTGCTGGTGATTATAACAAAGTCCTCAAGGCAAGCACAGATTATTAGGATTAACTAAACCTTAAAACTTTTTACTGGCCATAATTTTTTGTGAACTTATATTCTCTATACAAGAATCACAAGCAACGTTGGGTCTGGTTAGTACTTGGATGGGTGACCACCTGGGAACACCAGATGCTGTTGGCATCCCTACTTGTCAAGTGGGGTTGGTGGAGGATTAGTGCCCCTCTCTGTAAAACAATTAACTCTGAGCCCTTGGCCACCCCATTTGGGATACATGGCATCTGGCAATGAATGAATGAATGAAAGAATCACAATCATACATATCATCAAATTAACCCTCACACGTTATGGCTTGGTAAAAAATCCAAACACTTACACTTTTTCGACACAGGTTGTATCTAAGTGAAATCCAACCACTCACACTTTCACGATGCAGGATGCATCCAACTATGTAGATGTGTATTTTTTCGCCATGATTTTCAGTTGTGTCTTAACCTGGGCTATGGAAGCAGTGTCGGTCCAGGTCACGTGAAGCATCGATCAGCCGTCTCCCCACACCCATGCACAAGGGTCCCTGCGCCAATTCGCCCTCACATGTTACAGCCTGTGGACGCTCCTTTATGTTTGCTTACAGCATCGTGAATTCTTTCATTTTTCTCAGGGGATTCTGATAAGACGATCTTTATAAGTGGAGTGTTTTTTTTTAATGAAAATCATTGCAAATAAATGCTCTACAACTTTCCCTCAACATGCGTTGACAAAACGTTTATGTATCTCCAAAAAACGGTGTTGATTAAATGAGTGAATGAAAAAATATGGTAATTTATTGTTTCTTTCCTTTTTTCTTATCATTAGGAAGATCATTAACTCATAACTATAGTTACAAATAAGGGCAGGGGCATGAAATTATTGGAAACATTTTACAATGCTGTGCCAGCTGCTACTACAGCGGCCGGGTGTGGTCAAAGACTAAGGTATTTAAGTTACACATGCCATAAAAATCTTTCTAATAGAGCTAAAAGGGTCGTTTTCTTTTACGAATATCATCACAAATGTTCTACAACTTTCTCTCAATAAGCACTGACAAAATGTTTGTATATCTCTGAGAAATCAGCACTGCATAGGTAAGTGAATGATAAAATATGATACAGTAATCTATTCTTTTCCCTGAGTCATTAGGAAGATCATTTACTCATTTATAACATGTAACAATTTCAAAATACAGTTATAAATAAAGGCAGGGGAGAAAGTTGAAAGGAAACATTTTCCGATGTTGCACACATCACTGAGTGATGTCTTAGCCCGTAAGGGTCATGCAGTACAGTACTTGGAAACAGGTTGCTGTGAAAGAGTTCAAGAGGGTTAACTGAAGACAAATCCATCTTGGTCTAGCACAACAGAAACAATTTCTAGTGTACATGTGTCTGACTTACAAATTCGCACTTATACAGTAAGCTCGTCACGAACACGTTCTTGCCGAACGAGCTAAGCAATTATAGTCATTACTTGTTTTACGATGATTCAGTTTACGATAATTCGCTACAACAATAATAGAAAAGTTCCACCCCAAAATTCGATTTACAATAAATTTCCCACTATAACAATTTTGCCATCGGAAAGCGCCAGGCACATGCAAGGTGACCATCGCTTGTCTCAGGCAAGATGGCAGCCCCAGCGTGGAGGCATTGTTATGGTTTAGGTCCCGCCACACCTACAAAGCCCTGTCTTTTCAACTTGTTCATGTGTGTTCCCGTTATCGTCACCTCAGCCAAACATCGTACAACAGTACTGTGGATTTGTGTGCCTAGTGGTAAGGTCAGTGCCAATGTAGGCCCTAGTACTATGGCTGGTGCAAGTATGGGTCCCAGTGCTAAGGTTGGTGAAGGTATGAGACGGATTCCCCTCCCCCTAATCTATTCCTGTCTGACTCAGAGGCTGACCACTAGTGCCTGTAAGCACAGGCGGTCCCCCAGCCTCAGGGGGGTGGGGGGACAACTTGGACCAGCACAGGAAGGAATGAAGGTGGGTTGTCATTTATGGTTCAGTCTTGGTTAGGTGACTTTGGGGTTAACTCACCCTCTTCAGGCCCACAGTGGGGGCGGAGAGACGTTGGTTACAAGATTGTGATAACGTGAGTTAACTTTTACCTGGTTGTGGTGTAGTGGTATGCTGCCTGGCTCTCACCTGAGAGTCTCGGGTTCGATTCCCGGCATGTTGGTAATTTATCAGACGATTTTTTTCCTGTGTAAAATACTGGTTTCTCTCTTCATTCTGACTTGCCGTAAGTGCTTGGGATAGATTAACAGTATCTACTTGCCCGAGTGCCAGGGGGTTAACTCACCCTCTTCAGGCCCACAGTGGGGGCAGAGGGACATTGGTTACAAGATTGTGACAATGTGAGTTAACTTTTACCTGGTCGTGGTGTAGTGGTATGCTGCCTGGCTCTCACCTGAGAGTCTCGGGTTCGATTCCCGGCATATTGGTAATTTATCAGATGATTTTTGCTGTGTAAAATACAAGTTTCTCTCTTCATTGAGAAGGTGAGTTGACGTAACCCCCCTTTATAATGGGTTTCAATCTCCCGATTTACGATAAAATCAGTATACGATAAGGTATGACCTGACGGAACCCCATCGTAAGAGTAATGACTGTACGCGGTAAGTGCTGGGATACATATGAGACAACGTAAGATTAAAGAACCATTATGAAAACTATAAATTTACGCGAGAGGCCTTTGAAAGGCCAAACCCTTGAACATCAGCGCAGCATGCACAATTTCTTTTGATCACGTGATTCGCTGTACTGCTTTCCCACACTAAGGTACTGTATTTGTAAGTTATATATTTACATTACTGTTCTGGTAAGTTCATGTGCAAGATAAATTACTATTAAATAACGTTAAAGCAAGAAATAAAGTCTTATAACCAGTTACCTAATAGGCGTCGGAATAGGTTCCGAGACAATTCGCCATCAAAACATGGACAATTTGCACCCTGGACCATTCCCCATCATTCTATGAATATACTTACTATTATTTAATCAATACTTATTATTTGAATTATATTCTAGTGTCATCCATAGCTGTCTTCATAAATGACTGAGAATTGTCTTCGTTATTACTGTGATGGTGAATTGTCCCAAAACCGACCGGCGTCAGAATGTTGCCTTGTGTTTACATATTTGTATGTTGAAGTTTTGCTGTGCAGTACTTTATTTGTATTTATAACATTAAATAAACCTTCTAACCACTTAAAGTGCTTCATATTGATTACCAATGGCAGATAACAGCAAAGCACCACATGTAGGGGGTTTAGGAAGCAAAATAAGGAGTAATTAAAACTTACGTGGTTTTGCGCCGAACGCGCCATGGTTGGAACACAACCCACACGTTAGGGGTGAGCTTGCTGTATAGTTATTTGATGAATAATGTGTGTGTGTGATATATATATATATATATATATATATATATATATATATATATATATATCATCAGCCGTTGAGGTCCACTGCAGGACCGGCCTATCCCTACTGAAGCAGGGACGATACAGCCAATTTATCTCTACCCAGTGGCTTAGGCTGTCTGGTAGGGACTGTATGTAGGGTGAGAAGTCCTTGTGAGTGATAGTAATGTTGTAGTGGCTTTGGATGTGTGTGTAGTCTGTGAACCAAGTGTAATCGGCCTGCCTTAAGCCGATTGGGTGCAAGCATACTAGTATGCGACACTGGTTCAACCACAGCACCCCTTGTGTCCGCCAGAGTCGCAAGTGGCTTGGTGAACGCTTCCCAAAGTTTTTACAACTCTGGCGGGAGGCGAACCCACGCTCACCAGCGTGCGAAATGCACACACTACCACTGTACCACAGAGGCTCCATATATATATAAGTTATATATATGGAGCCTCTGTGGTACAGTGGTAGTGTGTGTGTTTCATACACAGGCGAACCAGGGTTCGCGCCCCACCAGGGTAATAAACTTTGGGAGTGTTCATCCGGCCACATACTGCATTGGCGGACATAAAGGGTGCTGTGGTTGAACCAGTCGTCGCTTACTGTAACGTATGCTTGCACCCAGTCAGCTTGCGCAGGCCAATTACACTTGGTTCACAGACTACACACACATCCAAAGCCACTCCAACACTACAATTACACTTACAACCACTTCTTACCCTACATACAATCTCTACCAGACAGCTTAAGCCACTTGGTAGAGATACATTGCCTGAATCATCCCAACTTTGGTTGGGATAGACCGGTCTTGCAGTGGATGCTCAAATGGCTGATATATATATATATATATATATATATATATATATATATATATATCAGTAGTGTATATAAATATATGTATATACAGTATATATGTATACATATATATATATATTTTTATTTATTTATTTATATAGGCATACCCTAGTTTAACGATCTACGCCTAACTGGTTAGGTAAAACCCCAACGTTAGGCGAGGTATCGTATATCAGGGTACGGTACTTTTAACATGTACAGCATTTCAATGTGGTCCGTTTACCAGCCTTGTGTTTCCCCCCAAACCAAGTCCAAAACCCATCCAAACAAGCCCAAAAACAAATTTAAAGCCAATCTAAATGACCTAACAGCTGTCAAGGATGCTAACCTAACACCTTTAAATAACTCACTATAACCAAAAAATATAAACTAAAAATCGTCAAATGTAAGTCTGGAAAAAACTGTGCCCAAAATGACCATGCTCACCCCAGCTATGGCTAAAACACATTAATCTAAGCCTAAAAACTCTTTATACTTTAACCTATAACACAATTTTATATCTATCTATCTAGATATATCAAAATCGGTAAAAAATAAATAAAATAAAAACCAATCGTTAAACTTGGTTTTGGGCATCATTAGGCAGGGTATAGTGCAATTTCTACCCCCCTTGTTAACCCTACAGTAGATAGGTAATGTTTCTGACTTAACATATTTAGGTAATGTGGGGTCTGACTTAATACAAAACTCCTCAGCTCTAATAGTGTGCTAATACCTTAAAGCTCAAAGTCTTTAGCTACTAACAACAGCCTACAGTACCAAGAAATTTCATCTAGGGGACTGTACTAAAACTGCCACAGCCTCATCATCTTCATCTTGATGTTAACTTGTTTGACCAAAGACCAGTAGAGTATACTGAAGTACACTCGACCCTCGATTTGCCGGACTAAAAGAGGGGTAGACCAGTCTGGGAATGGCAAAAGTCCGGCCTCACATACCATTCCCCGGACTATCACCATACTTTGTCTGAATTCTCCAATATTGTCCAGCAATTATTCCGGTAATCTAGAGCATTCTGGAATGTAGGCTACCTATATCAACATAACTAACATGCACAGTACATAAAATAACACTGACACAAGAACAATAATAATAACTGACACAATAGCTGTATTTTGATAGCCATAACCCAAAGAATGGTTTTTTAGACAGCTGTTGAGGAGAATGTGGAGGGTATGATAGATGATGATCAGAAAGCTGAGGAAAAAGAGGAAAATGAGCAAGGAATGGAGCACCACAAGGTCAGCCAACCACTAATCAGCTGACCAAGATACAAACATGCAATCTTGGACCGAATGGGCAATTTTAATTGGAAAATATTTTAATCTATATCACCATATAGGTTTGTACACCTAATTATTTGAAATTCGGTAAAAAAATCTGTGCTTAATTTAATTATTAATAGAAAATCAGGATTCAGAGCAAAAAATTTTGTATAGTTAACGTAAGTGTTTTGCCTCTAGCCTAACAACTCTCCTTGACAGACTTTTGTAATAAATTTCGATTTACAATGCTATTTACAATGCAGATACATTTTTTTGTACTCAAAGCATTTATGCAAAACAGAAGTCTGTCAAGGCATCCTGATGATATGAAGGGGTAATATCTGCTAACAACGGCCAACCACTAATCAGATGACTGAGATACGATCAATCATCGAATGTGATGTCAATCTTGAACCAAATCAGCAATTTTAATAAGAAAATACAGTATTTTAATCTTTATCACCATATAGGTTTGCACACCTAATTATTTGAAATTCAGTCAAAAGTTTATGCTTAATTTAATTATCAATAGAAAGTCAGGATTCACAGTGAAAATTTCTTAAATGTAGCAGAAGTGTTTTGCTTCTAACCTAACGACTCACCCTGACGGACTTTTGTTTTGGATAAATACCGATTTACAATGCAGAGAGTATTTTTTTTTTTTTTGTACTCTAAATATTTAAGCAAAATAGAAGTCTGTTAAGGTATGCTGACGATCTGAATGGGAAATAATTATCTGCCAACACTGGCCAACCACACATCAGCTGACCGAGACATAAACACTGACGATCTGAGGGGGAAATACCTTCTAACAATAGTGCATTTTAGCTCTGAAACCTAATTTTTTTACTAAGTTATAATAAAATTTCAAAAGTAGATTCCAGATAATTAGGTGTGTATAAGCCACTGTGGTAAAAAAAAAAAATAATAATAATAATAAAAATATATATATATATATTTTCCAGTGAAAAGTGCCGATTCAGTACAATCATTACTCGTTTTACGATGTTTCGCTACAACAATAATAGAGAAGTTCCACCCCAAAATCCGATTTACAATAAATTTCCCACTACAGTATAACGATTTTGCCATCAGGAAGCACCAGGCACACGCAAGGTGACCATCGCTTGTCTCAGGCAAGATGGCGGCCCCGGCGTGCAGCGCATTGTTATGGTCCCGCCACCCTTTCAAAGCCTTGTCTTTTCAATTTGTTCATGTGTCCCCCCTTGTTATCGTCAACTCACAGCCAAACATTGTACTACAGTACAGTAATCCCTAACACTTACTGATAACTGACAAGCACAGGCATAGGTGGAGACACTTTAGCACAATCTGGTGCACCAGGCATCACTGTCTCCCATATGCTATGTTCTGCCTTCTTTATTGTATGAACAGTTGACCCATTCACTCCAAACGTATGGTTCCGAGACAATTCTCCGTAAAGTCAATTCACAATCAAAACATGGATGATTCCCCGTCAGGACAATTCGCACCCTGGAAGATTTCCCGTCATTCTATAAATATACTTATTATTGATTAATTAATACTTTAATAACTAATTTTCAGGGGTATTTTATAACTCATAAGTAAAAAACTAGTGTATTGTACTTGCTAAATAAATTGGTATGTAAATAAATGATGGGGAATCGTCCTGACGGCGAATTGTCACCGACATTCCTTCCCTAAGTTTGTCCGACACTATAACTTTCTCTGTCAGCGACATCACTTTACGAGCCCGCTTTGGTGTGTTACCACATGCATCACCACCACCATGCTTAGACCCCATGTTCACAAACAAGGCAAGCAATCACTGGAAGGAAGAAAAATAAGCCACAAATAACGATTCGCCAGTCATGCATGGTTCGACCGTCGAATTCAAACCGACTGTGTAGTGCATGGCAGACCGACCTCCCCAACACACACACGTATGCGCACTGGCAGCGGGTAGGCATTTTTATGTTTTATTTATTTTTCTCACATATAAAATTACTTATTTGAATACAGTACTATAATTTTGTTTTAATTACTGTACGAAAATTTTGTGGATAACCAAAATCGTGTGAAAAAATTCACATGAATTAAGGGATTCCTGTGGATTTGTGTGCCCTGTGATAAGGTCAGTGCCAGTGTAAGCCCCAGTGCTATGGTTGGTGCCGGTATGGGTTCCAGTGCTAAGGCTGGATTCCCCTCCCCCTAACCTGTCCCTGTCCCTGACTCAGAGGCTGACCATTAGTGCCTGTAAGCACAGGCTGTCCCCCAGCCTTGGGGGGACGACTTGGTGATGACTTGGACCAACACAGGAAGGAATGAAGGTGGGTTGTCATTTATGGTTAAGTCTTGGTTTGGTGACTTTGGGAAGTTGAGTTGACGTAACCCCCCTTTTATAATGGGTTTCAATATACCAATTTACGATAAAATCGGTATACAATAAGGTATGACCTGACGTAACCCCATCATAAAACGAGTAATGACTGTATTTAGTCAAACAGAGTCAGGTGAGCTAAGTGAGTAGGAATGGATTCCATTAGCTATGTCCTTAAGAAAATATTTTTCTATGAATATTATTGTGTCCAAGCCTTCCTTAAACTTTACTGTGTTATGCAATAAACTATTTAAAGTGGCATTTGAGAAAAGTAAGAGGCAAATGGGATGTTGCCAAGAGTTAGGAGCTGGTGGGGTGAAGCAAATTGGTGGCCAAGATGTGTTTCATGTATGAAAATAATTTCTTATGTGTATTACAAATGGCCTTAATAGAGTCAAAACCTTGCTAAAATTATACTGTGTTGTGCAGCAGACTGCTTGTAGTTTTATATGAGAGAATAATGGCTGGACTTTTGTTGAGAAGCCCGGACTTATACGGGCATTTGTCTGGCATTTGATAATACTGTCCGGCCTCAGCCCATGTCCGGGAAATCCGAAATCCGGGAAATAGGGGTCCGCCAAATCGAGGCTCGAGTGTACCTGTGTATGTTCATATCCAAGTTCATCATACCTATATTGTTAAGTACAAGATGATTTGCCAATTTTTCCCAATTTACAGGGCTAATTATATTCAATCCTCACTGAATTCAGTCCTAAATTTTGTCTATTACTTAAATAGTCCATATTATATTCTCAACAAATTAAAACCTCTATTGCTACATTTATATAAAGCTCACTTACTGATTTCCCTCAAATTTCAGTACAAGTTGTGAGGAAAGCTGGTATTTGGTACAACATACCGGTACTCAATTTAAAAAGTCAGCTGATGACATTACTGCTGTAACAGTAAGGCAGAAACACTTTCTAGCTCAAAATTCATTGGACCCAAGTGTGACCATGTAGCCTAACCAATTTTAATGTGACTTTGGAGCATGTGATTGGTACAGATGGAGCAGACACTTAACACAGTGTCAGCTGAATGGATGCTTGATCCATTTTATTATAATTTTTATTTTTTTTACCATACAGTTGCTATAAACTAAAAAATCTTCCATAACCTTTATACTGGACAAAGAATCAACTTCCCTGACCAACCAAAACATTTACTATAATAGCTAATCCAGTTTAAGTATACCAGGGGAATCCACAACAATAGAAGCATCCACGCTGAGTGGAAAATCTGCCAGACATCACCAGAAACTATGTCATTTTTGTTTTGATGGGCTAAGGGGGTCTTAGTTAAACTTCAGTGTACTTTTTCTGATCGATATTGACGATATTGGTTAAGGAAATACCTTTAAAAAAATGTAAATTACTCTTACTTGTGCTATTTCACCCAAAATATCGCCTAAAAATTTGTATATCTATATATTCTTCCCTAAGAAGGTTAGGACTATCTGTCAATAAGACTGTTTTTGGACCGTATGAAGCAAAAAAGGCGTATGAATAATGACATTAGTACTGTATATAATCTGACGTACAAAAAATGGCAAATATGGTCTATCCATAGTTTAATAATTATTAGACTAAAATGCTACAGCGTACCGTAGCCTAGTGCTGCCTGACGTAAGAAGCAAGCCAGCTGATGGAGTAGGTCACAGTGCGAGTAAAGAGAGAACTGTTTTGGTTTGCTTGGAAAACTTGTTGTACTTGAGGCAGCAGCTAAATATCAACATGCTTTCTTGAAATGAATTAAGCTTTATTTTTACTCACAGGGAGTTTCAACGTTTAACGTTGAAAAATGTAAAGTACTTATCGTAGGCAAGACCACTGGAGACAATAAATACAGCTTAGATAACAAAGAAATTAGCAAATCGGAATGCGAAAGAGATCTAGGAGTTATGATTAGTAACGACCTTAAACCAAGGCAACAGTGTATTAATGTGAGAAATAAAGCAAATAGGGTCCTAGGATTTATTTCGAGAAGCGTGAGCAATAGATCATCTAAAGTACCGGTAATACTGAAACTTTATCTAGCATTAGTAAGGCCACATTTAGACTCCGCAGTACGATTTTGGTGTCCTTACTATAGAATGGATATTAATTCGTTAGAAAATGTACTGAGAAGAATGACAAAAATGATACATGACATCCAGAACCTGTCATATGAAGACAGACTGAAAAGACTAAGTCTGCATTCGCTAGAGAGGCGTAGAGTAAGGGGAGACTTAATTGAGGTGTTTAAGTGGATGAAGGGTATAAATAAGGGAGATATTAGCAAGGTACTTAAAGTGAGCATACAGGATAGAACTAGAAGTAATGGTTTCAATCTAGAAAATTTCCGTTTCAATAAGGAAATAGGTAGAAATTGGTTTGGTAATAGAGTAGTAGATGAATGGAATAAGCTACCTAGTAAAGTAGTTGCTGCCTCTTCCATTGAGAGTTTCAATCATAGGCTAGATAAGCATATGACAAATAAGGGGTGGATATAGAAAAAAGAAAATCTTACAATCAATACTAATTCACAATTTTTTCTTTTCAGGTTACACTATGATAGTTTCTATTCTCCTTCCACACTTTCCTGTAAAATGTCCACGCCAGTTTTTCTATACGGCGTGGTGTTCTTTCTAACTTTTTCCTGCCAGCTTTGGCTGGAGGGTTTGGAGGGCGGGGGAGAGCCTTCTTCTTTGCTATCCTTATCTTATTCTAGTAGTTCAGTTACTCTTCTAGGAGCTGCCTAGCATAGGCCAACCTGCCTACTGCAGTTATCCTCTCCTTATGTTAGTATGAATTATAATCAACTATTATTGCTGGTTAAAGATATACATATATATTTCTATGCATGCATAAACCAGGCTGCAACCGCTGTGAAATATTTTTTATATTACGTACTATATTTTTTCATGCTGCATTGACAAAGCACTGTTTTATAGAGAAGAAATAGAATATTTACATAATTTTACAATATAGAAGATGCATGAATGTAGGGAAGAGTAAAGTGATGGTCTTTGAGAGAGGTGAAGTCAGTGAATGTACAGCGAGGTTGGATGATGAGGAATTGGAAAATGTGAGTACGTTTAAGTACTTGGGTAATGTGATGAGTAAGGATGGAGGTTTGGAGGGTGAAGTGCTTGAAAGGGTACAGCAGGGAAGAAAGGTTGCTGGTTCTTTGAAAGCAGTGATAAGAAACAGGGCAGTGAGCATGGAAGTGAAAAAGTTACTACATGACAGTATTGTGATACCAACTCTAACGTACGGAAGTGAAGCTTGGACGTTGTTGGAAGGACACAAGTCAAGAGTGAGAGCAGTGGAAATGAGTTATTTAAGAGGAGCCTGTGGAGTCACATGGAGAGACAGGCTGACGAATGAGGATATAAAGGAGCGTTGTGGTGTTGATGTGGATGTGATAGGAAGCGTTATGAGGAACATACTGAGGTGGTTTGGCCATGTGGAGAGGATGGAGGGTGAAAGACTGACGAAGAGAGTGTATGTGAGTGAGGTGGAGGGAGAAAGAGGGAGGGGGAGGCCGAGGATGAGATGGAGGGATGGGGTGGAGAGGTATATGAGAGAGGGGGGTGAGTTGGGAGCAGGGGAGTGAAATGGCGGGGGACAGGGCGACTTGGAGGCGATTTGTTTGTGGCCACCCCAAACGGGACTGAGGCATCTGGCAATAGATAGATAGATAGATGAAAAAGGCCATTCAATCATCCCCCCCCCCCCGTCAGAAAAATTAAAATACCGGTGATATCTGGCATTTCTCCAGTCACGCGAACGCTCCTATTCTATCCTCACAATGTTCTACTGATAAAAAGCAGGTTATTTTGCTCAGTATGGCAAACTGCAAACTTCAAAAAGCCATACTTTGCAACAAATTTTTATACTAAATGGAAACACACCACGCATCTTGTTTCATCCATTAAGAATTGGCATCATACTTAATACTGTCTGGACAACATCATGAATTTATTCAACGAAATTACAATTACTACTTCTCAAACGTTTACAACCATAGCAACTATCATATACTATATATATTCTGTATCATTCTGATTGTTTCATTTTGCATATGGAAACTTACACTCCAAATGGATAAATGCCATTTACCCAAGTTATACACACAATCTATGATGGGAAAACTACTGTACCAGGTAATTCTTAAAGGTAATGAGAATGAAATGAAGGATGCTGAGGAATTTTCTAATGACTGGTACAGTACTGAACTTGGGAGCTTACAGTACTATAATCTTGACAAAGAAAATTATTCATTTACTATCATTTGTCATGTAATGTACCATAACACTCCCTAGTTTTATCTGAAGTGCAGCAGTACAGCTTTATCTGAACCTGTTACATTAACTATATCAATGTTCCAAAGCATCTTTCATAACCTAGTCAAATATTTAACACTGTTGCATGTGTTCCAATGTATCACTATTCACATCCAATAATGAAGCTACTACAGAGTAACAAACATACTTAATCACCCAAAATGAATGCTTTTCCCACAACTATAAGAAGTGCACTATCTTGTTCAAACTTTCTACCCTAAGGCACAGTACCTTCTTTGCAGGAAATTAAATCCACACAGCCCCCTACCATTCTCATCAACTGTTTTAAGCACTAACCTCATCCATTTTAACTTGGCCTAAACTGCTAACTTGAACACCATGCTGTAACAAGAGAATTAGGTACTATAATAGCAGTGCTAAACAGTAAGAGCTATGGAGAGAATGTAGATACAACATTTTGGTTCTGCTAATAAGTAATGGGAAATAAGATGCAAAAGAACAAAAATCACT
Source organism: Coenobita brevimanus (assembly GCF_032717465.1). NCBI lineage: Eukaryota > Metazoa > Arthropoda > Malacostraca > Decapoda > Coenobitidae > Coenobita > Coenobita brevimanus. Next base: position 4,490,909 of record NC_137068.1, on the reverse strand, counting down.
GCCACATCCAGGATGAACTGTTCCCATAAATCTATACTGCACTCCAACATTTACAGTACTTTAATAGGGTACAAGGGAACAGTCACCGATTCTTTTCCTTTCACTAGAACATTTCCAACTATTCAGGCTAGTGGCATAATCCTAACCCTCTCATAAGAACATAGGAGAGGATAACTGCAGTAGACCTGTTGACCCAGGCTAGGCAGTTCCTAATAAACTAAATTTCTAGAATGAGATAAGGATAGTAAAGGAGGAGGCTCTCACCCACCCTTCAAACGCTTCTCACGGTCACACCTATACTCAAGCCAATGCCAGTCAATCTTATTTTGACTAGTCAATTGAGTCATATGACCTCAACTCTTAAGCCACCGTTATCTTATGGTCAAAATATACTGGTAGTGATCCTATGAAACTAATGTCAAACAATGGTATACCACTGTTTTCCAAGAGCACAAGCACCTGATTGTGTTAATACTGTACCTCCAAGCCAACATTCCAGTTGTTCAGAGCTTCTTTATACTCCTAAATTAAATACAAACACCGTATTCTTAAGAGTAAATGCAACCATCTTTATTTCAATTTAAGTTATCACTGGAATAAGAACATAAGAGAGGATAATTGCAGTAGGCCAGTTGGCCCATGTTAGGCAGCTCCCAGAAGATTAACTGAACTACCAGAATGAAATAAGGATAGCAAAGAAGAAGGCTCTCACTTGACTAGTCAAAATAAGATTGTCCAGCACTGGTTTGAGTACAGTATAAGTGTGACAGTGAGAAGGATTTGAAGGCTGGGGGAAAGCCTCCTCCTCTACTATCCTTATCTCATTCTAGCAGTTTAGTTTGTTAGGAGCTGCCTAACATGGCTGAAGTGGCCTACTGCAGTTATCCTCTCCTATTTTCTTATGAGAGGGTTAGGTTTATGCCAGTAGCCTGAATGGTGTACACTTTTTGTCAAACCCCTCATTTATGAAAACCACTGTTTTATCAAATCCTTCATTTTTGAAAATAAAACCCACTTTCATCATAACCAATCTGTTGTTGATTTTCACTTTCTCTCCATTTTCCAGGATGAATTTCCAATGACCTACAGTACTTCTCATAAAATTACATTTTAATTTCTCGTGCTTATCTTCATCATTCATCTAAGCTTTGTATTTTCTGAGTACTGTACTGAATGCATTTTTTTACTTCCATAATCTTCACCTCTGGCAAATATTTCCCAGGAGCTACCACTACTGCATCTGGCAGCATATTCAGCTGTGAACAACGACCTTACTTATGTCCACATATAGATAAATATAACTGAAAACTTTCCAATCTCCAGGTCTTACAGCACTGCTAGGACTCCTAAAGCCAGATGCCATAATCCCATAAAGGATGGCTGTTTGAGTTAGTTGCTTTATGGGGAGGAGCACTAACCCTCCACCAACCCACTTTCAACAGGTAGTGAACACATACCGGTATGTGATGGTTATAAGCATACCACCGTGTTGTAATGGTTTCTTAACTTACAGAAAACCATTAGGCTTGTCACTCAAGGCAAGGCCCGTAAATAGGAAAGAAGAGTAATAAAAAGTGACAGGAAAAGAAGAGGAGGGCAAACACTGAAAATCAAAGATGACAGTGAAGGAAGAAGCAAACAGCATTAAAAGTGAGTGGATGATGGCTGCCACCACCTCAATTTGTTGAATAGCCTGTGTTAGCTGGTACAGAACAGTAGTGTTGTCCTACCCAGAGCAATGGCAACATTACCAACACTCTGACTAACACCTTTCAGTTGCACAATTCTGACGTTAACTCACACTAAACTGCCGGTAAAGTTGTCCCAGCCACAAGAGAACTAGTGACTGTATTAACAACAATCAGGTACTTATAACTAACTCATCTAGCTAAATATAATAGTCTGATGTTAGCTGCTACAAGTACTAGCACTCTCCTAACCAAAACAGGATTAATGACACTAGAATGAAAACTGTTAACAGTATTGCATTAAAGTTGTTGTGACCATGACATGTTTGGCTACACTTGCAAAGAATGAATGATGGTTAGTATTGAGTTGTAAGCATGTGGTAGGTACAGGAGAGAGCAGACACTTGGCAAGGTGTCAGCTGGATGGCTGCTGTGGCCACCATGATATTTCTGGACACAGTTTCCTCCAACATCATACCAGCAGATCCTAGGCCTGTATTATTAAAACTGAGAGGACAGACCTGCAAACACAACTTTTTTCCCCTATTTAATTTTAGAACCATGAGCTATAGAAGTTCCCCCAATTGCACTTTCACTAGATTCTAAGGCCATGTGAACAGACACTACTTTTAATGATAAGCTCTTTTTTATTATAATTTCTGAAGTACCGTATGTGATTACCGTGCAGTCTTCACTGGACTATCACATCCTTAGAGCCATGTGGATAGGGTATATTTTGCCGAGAGGAAAATTTCACTAGACTTCAATATAACCAAATCTAAAGAATGTATTAAGGTACAGCCAACCTTAACACTGTATATGACAATTTTTGAAGCACAACACAGACAAGATACTGTCTAACTTCTTAATAAAGCTGCAGACTAATGTGGGATGTATATTGATCACACTGAGCACATTCAATGATCGAACTTACTCTCAAACGAAGCCAAGTGCACGGTTTCAATGAGCTTTCTAGTTTATTATTGTTAGCATACTCTTTGATAAGCTCTTGTTTTATGACCTGCGTATAACAACACTGTAAAAAATTTGCCAATTTACTCACACTACTGAGGGTGGTTAAAGCTAACAAACCAGTCTTACTATCACTAAATTATCATACACAATGCACACTACCCTGAACTGCTGATTCATTCTGAAATTTCTGATCAAAGCTCATTAGCTACTTAAACTCTGCTACAACAAACTGATTTTCCTTGTGCGATTGTCTAAATTATTTCCATTTAGGCAACAATGTTAGAATTGTGACCATTAATTAAAAAAAAAAAAAATGTTAAAGGTAAATAAAATGACCAAAGTCAATCCTCGACACTCACCAGGTCGGTCCCTGCTTCTTCTGCCTTGATATCTGTGCTTACTAGATTCCCTGCCTGGTTCACTACTGTTATGCCGGCCTGATCTATGTATTGTTCTAGACGTATATTTCCTGGGCGGATTAGGCCCATCCGGAGGACCTGTTTGTGTCCACTCCCTCTCCATACTAAGGGTCAAGGAAAGTCACGTGTGGGTCGAACATGGAGCCGCCGCGTTCTCCACATGGCGCTCCCAACACGTGTAGGAGGGACGAGGGTCAACTTGTGTCTCCTGCACTCACTACCGCCATTGCTACAACACCAACTTTACCATTACCACACCCAAATAGCTTTGGAAACTTTACCACAACCTCCACCACCATTACCCGCCATAACATCCACTTCTCGAGCAAAATATTGAACAAAACCAATCAAAGCTTCGTCAGGGCACTACTGTTCCATTAGAAAACACTTTCAATTTATAAATGCCCACAATATACCCCACACAATACCACTAAAAGCAACTCCGAAACTGAGAGGGCAGTCAGTTTCAAGCTAAAGGGAGGTTTAGGGTGGCAACAGTGTGGGGTCTGCGGCCACGTTGTCGTACCGCAGCAGCTAACACATGGCTACCCTCACTTGTTCACGGCCCTCTTATAGAACAATTTTCACACACACAGACATTCAGCAGTATGGTATACGAAAAGTTCACTGATTTATCACCAATGTCACTGGTAATGGTGGAAGGTGTGTGTATCGTGCCGCCATGACGACGTGCTCGGGAAGTGAGTGGGTGCTCCCCGCCGGTGCCCGCATACCTTACAACCCCCACTACAACCTCCATCCTCCTACACAAACACTACCTCTTACCTCTCCTTACTGCTTATAGGTTCATTTCTCATCCTTTTCATCTGATCAAAGCAGGTACCAATATAACAGATATAAACTTCTTTGATTGTAGCTGAACTCTAGCGACAAAACTGTTAACTGATAATCCAAGCTTGGTAGATGTACGATGTTTTCCGCGTTAAGGCTTCCAAGACAGGGCTTGATTTATTTTTGCCTCGTTTAACCCAAATAATTGTACTGCATTTAGGCTATGTTCTTAAATTTTATTGCATACTATAACACTTCAGGAAACTTCTGTCAGATTCCGGTCAATAATTTCACTTAAAACTATCGAAAAGTGCAAAACAAAAATTAAATATGTAAATACTACATCCATTTTGTTCCATTATTCACGTAAATCCTGACGTATTTCCACATCTTCAACTGTTTACAAAATCTAAGCCAGGAAAGTTCATAGTCCTTTGATAACCTTATCTTCCTTAAGAGATTACAGAAGCTAACTACCAATTTCAACACATTTTCAACGTACGACGGTCTACCACCCAGCTCTTAAAATCGCTCTTAAAACAAACTATTACAAAGGAGGTCACTTGACATCCAGTATTAAAATCCACACAGGTTCAATTTGTGAGTGAATCCGAGGCTTCTACACTAGAATTAACTATATATCCTGTGAGAATCGTAATTTCAAGGGCTACATATCACTGGTGAGACAAACGGTACACCACTCAATCCACTCCTCACGACTCTTGTATAAGCCAGACACGTGGGTCCGAAACAAATATGGCGCACGAAACTTGGTACTTGCTCAGCTGTTTATTCACGGATGCAGCTAAACTGAAAACTGTTGATAGATTCTGCCCAATGATGAAACTGGAAAATTCCCAGCCGTACTAAACGTGACCCACTAAACTGGCTCGTGAAAACCTTAATGTGGCTACTGACATGCGTCATACACTTATTAATAGCAACTACCAACAATGGTATTCGTCATGGTTGGATACAAGCCAATCTTGTGAAAACCGGCATACCCACTTCTCACATGTTCAATGAATTATCCAATGGAGGCAGTACTAAAATCTTCAAAACTGCAACCTATTAATTCAACCAACAATGCAGCTCACTAATTACTTTCGCAACACATCCAATGCTTCGTAAACACCGTGACGAATATTTCTTACCACCATGCTACCTAAACTTGGGGTGAAGATGGTGATGGTGGTTACCCTACATTCACCTAAAACCTTGTAAATCTTTCCAAGCTCTGTGGTGTTTTACGAAGTCGTATTTCACGAAACTAGAAAACAATTACAGTTTCCAAAGTTCATGTAGACGTGTCTGTGCACTGATGCCTAGGCTGGCAACTATTGCTACATCCGGGAACTAACGGTACAGGTCCAGGCTTCAACTTTCTCCTACAACCTCAACTGACTCCAACTTATAAGGGCATTTTAGCTATTATAGCTCACTATTTAGTTTTCTATCGCAATAGGCTAAAAAATACACTACACTAGCTGCCGTCTGTAATGGTTCACAGGAATTTAATTGTCACTTAGATGGCAGAAAGCTCTCAATACTCACGAGTCATGGTGAAGTTGTGTTGGTCACATCTTCTGTAGCGTTAATTCCCTCTCATGTAAAACAAGCACTAAACTTCCCATACTCCCAACTCGAACCAGCTGATAACCTTAAAGTTCTTACCGGGGCACAATTTCGAATGCCCAATTTCATGATAAAAACAATCACTTAATCCACTTGAAACTACATTAACATCTGCGAGAAAGCACAAGACTGCCACCAGCTGTGAATCGAGAGCCGGCCGCACCACCACTACCACGGGGTTGGAATGTGGAGTGGCTCACGGCTTATGACCGTCTGCCCGACTCCCCCGGTCTGCCTGTCTCACACCCCTCCCCACCTCCCTAACTTACCTCTTACCTGCCTATTTGCTGGCCTATCAGATGATAACTGCACTAGGCTAACTGGCCTACTGCAGTTACCCTCTCTCTTTACGTTCATTGTGATTAGCACTATATTCGTGTCAATCTCTTGGTACAGCTCAGTATTCACAATGGGCAGTTGGAAGTTTTACACCTTGTGAAAGTGAAGCTTACTTAACTATACTCAGAATAACTTCTTCCCTACCCGTATGTGAATTCAGCAAATAGTCCACAGTAATTAATAAATTAAAAAGTGCGCACTGTAGTTAACTGCGACCACATGATTTGCCTTTCCCCCCAATTTACAGTACCACTGGTAGTGCTAAAGCCGTGACGTTAGGTAACATCACCGACAAACAAGGACTGGGCAGTTTTCCTTTGTGTAAAGCTGTTGACTTGGAGCTTATCATCACTACTGTAGAAATTTTACGCCCCTGAGTGTGGGATGGGAGGGAGAATGTAAATTCGTTTATGTCCAAAATTAATTTGTCAAGCCCTCCAGTTACCAGGAACTTTTAATGAAGCATACGATGGGGAATGGAAGCGAAGAGCAGGGCCGTTTCTTGCTATAGGCGAAGTATGCGGTTGCCTAGGGCCCCCGATGCCACTAGGGGGCCCCCAGGCTGCCAATATTAGCTTTTTAAGAAATTAAAATATGTGTAAAGTGACTCGAGGTTGTGATGCTTGGCTATTTCTTGGCTGTCTTGGCTTTTGTTCGCGCCTTTTCGTCTGGCATCCCTGGTCTAAGATAGGGGCCCCCAAACAGCATTCTGCCTAGGGCCCCCAAAAGGCTAGAAACAGCCCTGGCGAAGAGGATAAAAGCTTTGATCAGACAATGCAAGTAGCCTCAGTTCGAACTGATGTATTCACCCCGACCTACGCTCGATTCCTGCGGCAATTAACGCAATCCTCGTTAAACATTTAATTGTATACTGGGTAAGGTGCTGGAAGTAGTGAGGGAGGAGGTGGTGGCTGTGTGCTAGCTAGTGGTGGAAAGGCAGTTGCTGATCCAATTACCGCACAACCAAAGGCTTCACCCCAGACTCCGGATGAGCTGGAACCATGCAGGTCAGGTCTACCAGTCGCTTCACTACTATCACAATGGAAATAAAAACACAAATGTATGGAGGTAATAATCACTAATATGAATAGTTCAAACTGCCGACATTCAAAACCTGCTACGAGACATTTAACTGGTAGGCCTGTTAGGAACTAAGTAAACAAGTAAATGGGGAGAGTGAAATAAAGGTAACAATAACCTCCATTCCATACATACACTCGTATACAGATGATTTATCGGTGACTGTGTGTGTGTGTGTGTGTGTGTGTGTGTGTGTGTGTGTGTGTGTGTGTGTGTGTGTGTGTGTGTGTGTGTATACAAGGTTAAACAAGGGTATTTTAAAACAATACAGAAGGGAAGGAATAGCCAAGTACAGTACTCCAGAGAAAAATGGAAGTAACACGCTTATAGTATGAACTGAGTTACCAAAATGGGAAATTAAAGACCACGTTACTTTAAGAAAATCATAATCTTGTAAAGATTTGGGAGGATAGAACTGAGCTTTAACTGCAAAATCGTTGTATCCCCGTAACAGCCCAATACTAGTACACGGGTATACTTCTATCTGAGCAAATTACAACAATGGTTCGCAACACAAAGCTTCGCAAGAAATGAGTGAGAAGCTGTATTGTCTAATATCAAATTTAAAGACAATGTTCATGGAGAGAAGTATGGCAACATTTTTTTTTTTTTTTTTTTTTACTAAAATTATACTGAACGTCATTTTAGCCAGAAAAATATTGGGCAATTTAACGGGATACAAATGTTCCTTTAAAAATATTTCTTACAGGTAATACCATCCCAACTGCCGGGGAACGTGAGAGAATTTAAGGACAAGGCAATGTCAAGAAAAAGGACTGACAAAGAACTGCCAACGAACAGGAGATTGTAGGCAAAAATCTGGAGAAAGAAAAGGCTCTGGTTCTGAATGAAACAAATCAAACTGTGGTTAGTACAGGCAAATGTAGAAGCTGTCACGGACAGTGTATCAAGAAGTGGAGAAAGAATATGGACAAATCAGGTCAAATGAAACAAGAAGTGACAAATAAGGAACAAAATACTGCTAAACATGTGAAAGATTATCCCAAAATATTTCGGAAATATGTACAGGAAAAGTTAACAAGACGGGTAGGTATCCCTGAATTATATACCAAGAACACAGGTAAAGTGAAGTAAAAGTCAAAGAAAAGGCAGATGTCTTAGCAAAGTATTTCAGTGGTGTACACTTAAGAACCTGAAGAAGTGCCACACCTTCCAACAATGGAGGTACCAGAACAGTCTTCAATAGGATTTCCGTTGGCACTGATAAAATATGCCATAAAAAAACTTGAAAAGGAATAAATCACTCGAACCAGATGGACTGTACCGAAGAATTATTAAGGATGTGACCAGCTTGCAGAGCATCTGAAATTATTATTTGGGCATTCGTACAACAAGAGCCAATTCCACAAGACTGGAAAACTGCATATGTAACAACTATCTTCAAACAAGGAAATCAATGCGACCCTGGGAACTACCGACCAGTGAGTCTGACAAGTGTGGTCTCCAAGTTAACAGAGTCAATAGTCACAGAAAAAAATAATGAACCATATGAAAAATTTAGTAAACGATAGTGTGGCTTTTTGCCAGAAAGGTCAAAAACTCTTCAATATATCAAAGCGATGGATCAGTGGATTCAGATACTGGAAGAAGGGGATGCGGCATAATGTGGTTTTATGCAGGCCTTTGATAAAGTGCCACATTCATCACTGCAAAAGATAAGAAGTTATTATGTTGGGAAAACAAATGTCTGAATTGGACTGTGGCCTTTTTGAAAAGACAACAATGGGTCACTGTGGACAGGCATAAATCTGAGTGGCAAGAGGTTTAGAGCGGAAATCCTCAGGGGTCAGTTCTCGAACCACTGCTGATTGTCCTCTACTGTATATTAATGACCTTCTGGAGGTAACTGAGAATGGTAGTAATACTTGTATGCAGATGATACTAAGGTTTACTGGCGGATTAAGAACCAGACAGACACTATAATAAGCTTAAATTTGCAGATCATTTGGCAGGTAAATTAGGCAAATCGGAATGTGGGATTAATTAGGCGAACCTTTGTATCCTTGGATGAGAAAATTTTTAAATCATTGTATGTAAGACCACATATAGGATATGCCAACCAGGTATGGTCGCCATATTTAATCAACGATATTTAGGCAGCTGAAAATGCACAGAGAAGAGCAACTAAATTAGTTCTTTCCCTGACGACTCTCAGCTATGGAGAGAGATTGAAGAAACTAGGTTTACCCACATTGGCACTCAGGAGAGAAAGAGGCGATATGATTGAAACATGTACTACTTTGTATGGAGTTTATGACCCAGAAGTGTGCCATGATATTTTTAAAGAGAGCAGACCAGACCACATGGGGACATTACAAGAAAATTTACAAGAATCAAATTGGATAAGAATAAAAACTCATTTTGTAAGAGAGTTATTAATAATTGGAATGTAATACCCCATTACAAAAATAGGGCGTATCATTAACTCGACTGACGATTGCCATTACTTACAAAAAGACCTCGATACATTGTCCAAATGGTCTAAAACTTGGCAAATGGAATTTAACGTTGAAAAATGTAAAGTACTTAACGTAGGCAAGACCATTGGAGATACTAAATACAGCTTAGATAACAAAGAAATTAGCAAATCGGAATGCGAGAGAGATCTAGGAGTTATGATTAGTAACGACCTTAAACCTAGGCAACAGTGCATTAATGCGAGAAATAAAGCAAATAGGGTCCTAGGATTTATTTCGAGAAGCGTGAGCAATAGATCATCTAAAGTAATACTGAAACTTTATCTAGCATTAGTAAGGCCACATTTAGACTACGCAGTACAATTTTGGTGTCCTTACTATAGAATGGATATTAATTCGTTAGAAAATGTACAGAGAAGAATGACTAAAATGATACATGACGTCCGGAACCTGTCATATGAAGACAGACTGAAAAGACTAAGTCTGCATTCGCTAGAGAGGCGTAGAGTAAGGGGAGACTTAATTGAGGTTTTTAAGTGGATGAATGGTATAAATAAGGGAGATATTAGCAAGGTACTTAAAGTGAGCATACAGGATAGAACTAGAAATAATGGTTTCAAACTAGAAAATTCCGTTTCAGAAAGGAAATCGGTAGAAATTGGTTTGGTAATAGAGTAGTAGACGAATGGAATAAGCTACCTAGTAAAGTAGTTGCTGCCTCTTCCATTGAGAGTTTCAAGCATAGGCTAGATAAGCATATGACAAATAAGGGGTGGATATAGAATAAAGAAAATATTATAACCAATACTAATTCAAAAATAAATTTTCTTTTCAGGTTACACTATGATAGTCTCTATTCTCCTTTCACACTTTCCTGTAAAATGTCCACGCCAGTTTTTCTATACGGCGTGGTGTTCTTTCTGACTTTTTCCTGCCGGCTTCGGCTGGAGGGTTTGGAGGGCGGGGGAGAGCCTTCTTCTTTGCTATCCTTATCTCATTCTAGTAGTTCAGTTACTCTTCTAGGAGCTGCCTAGCTTGGGCCAACCGGCCTACTGCAGTTATCCTCTCTTCTTATGTTCTTAAATAACAAGAACTGATGTATGACTATAAAGCTAATATACAATTAGACAAAGTCATATTGACTGCCGCCATATATTTAGTTGATACTTCAGAGCTGGATACACAGGCCTAAGCAAGCCTCTTCCAGGTTAACTGTGAGAAACTGTGAGAATATGAAGTCGCGACCAAGATGGACAGAGCCCGCCAGGAGATGGTGTATGAAGCAAGTGCATTCCCACCATTGTTTGAACTGGCTCATGTTTGATCTTGCCACCAAAGGGTAGGGAGAATTTCCACCAGTGCATGCAAGAGTGCTTCGGTCTGTCCCGTAACTGCAGAACGGTGTCTTCAGGTTCCTCCTCGTCCTACTCTGTTCCCATATCATGCAGACCCCTTGCCTCTTCCACCCCTGCCAAGCCTCTGCCCAAAGATACTAAAAAAAGGCTCAGTGATAGTGCCATAAGGTGTGCCTTGGACGCCACTGTGTATAGTTTATCTAGTAGAGGAGATGTTATCTCACTGAGAGCGAAGCCAAAGCCGCGGCCGAGCACACACATGCACGAAGACATCCCGTTTCAAGCTATTCATGTCCTTACTCATCAACACAACTACCTACAGACCTGGGAATGGTTTAATTTGCAAGAAGAGTTGGTGAATAATATGGTCTTTGTTTCCTATACTGCTATACTTCACGAGACATTAAAGTTTGAAAACAGGCAATTAGGGGAAAATTGCCCGAACTGACAGGACGACAGCGGGATAAATAGCCCTGTGTCTATGGTTTAAGCAGTTCATGCAAACACTGGGTAACTTGGCTGCAAAGACCATTAAATGTGTTGTGGGTTTGTATGAGAAAAGGTCATACCTAATTTTGGAAGAGCAGTTTCTGAGAGGTATCAGATCGTCACCAATTTTTGCAGAGGAAATACTGATGGGATGTGATGTTATTTAAACAAGTAAAGCTGCCATGGAAAGGTCAGCAGTCAGTGGAAATGAGGTCAAGGTAGCATGCTTAGACAGATAAAAGTACAGGAGCGACTATACTAAACAGAAGAAAGGGGGATTACTTTAGTAAACCAGATGACCATGCTGGGCAGATTCTAGAAATGTGTGGCAATGCTACTAGTATATACATTTTACTACACCTAACCCAGGAATGCCATTTCATTTTTGCCTGCTCCTGATTATTTTATTCAGATAAGACAGACTGTCAAAAACGATTGTTCTGGGTATAGCAGGAAACTTTCAGCACCAAAAATACTATGGCAAACTAAGACTAAATTTATATTATTCCAGCTTACACAGGACTATTTACTGCAACTACCAATGGGTCAAAGGTCATTTGAGGTGGAAAAAAATGAAGAAATGAATGTGTACATCAGACACAAGTGGGATGAACAATAATTTATCAGTACCCATTCTCCACAGGACATTAAAGCAGCAAATTACCAAGCAGGGAAAGCAGCAGCTATGTAGCTATGAAATCAAAGGTAGTAAAAGGAGGTCAAAGAACATCCCCCTCCCCCCTTTTTTCCTGGCCATGATTAAATTGTGCCACTTACAGTATTTTACTTTCAGGCCAATTTGGTTTCAGTACCTCTAATCTTATCATTCCAGCTCCAAGGCTCACAATTGTTTAAAAATCTACAGCTTTTATCATTCTTCTCTAAAGGCAGATGATAGTGATACACCTATCACTTTATTTTTATTTCAGCAATGCAATTGAACGCCGTCCAAACAAGGACAAAAATTTAAAATTTATGCACATGGCAGTGGATGGAGCATCTTGGATACAATTGGTGCTAACATGCAGGAAATCAGATTGGGAACTACAATCTATCAAAGTACTTCACTGCAATTTTTTTGGAGATTTGTGGAGAATGTCAGGTGTGAAAGGATTGATCCTGCTGGTGAGTCTCTTGAGTGTGTGAATGAGTTTTGTTATTAGAGAGACATGTTATGTGCTGAAGGCAGGGCTGGAGCTAGCTCTGTGGCAAGAGTGAGGAGTGGCTGGAAGATGGTCAGGGAGCTGTTGCCTCTCCTGACGTTGAGACGGCTTAAAAGATCTTTGTATACGGCATGCGTTAGGAATGTAATGCTGTATGGTAGCGAGACCTGGGCAGTAATGGAAGAGGATATCTGCAGGCTCAAACGTACAGAAATAACTGATTATGTGGATGTGCTGTGCATCCTTGTATGCGAGGCCTGGGGGGGCTAGGTTTACAACAGAAGAGTTCAGAAGTAGGATGGGACTGAGGTGTATTGGTGTTATGATGATGAGAGCTAGATTGAGATGGTTTGGGCATGTGGAGAGGATGGGGGATGATAATTAGGTGCAGAAAGTGAAAAGCCTTAAGTTAGGGGTACGGTTGAAAGAGGCTGACTGAAAATGGCCTAGTATGACCTCAAGGATAAGGGACTGAATAGGGAAGCTGCCAGATATCGGGCAGCATGGAAAGCCACCAATAAGTTACCAAGACTGACGCATGCAAGCATGTTGAAGCCTTTAAAAATGAAACCAAACTATGACTGAAGTCTGGTGGCTTCGTACTGTCCATCAAATCTGATAGCAAGACTATCATGGTATGTTAAATTGAAGGGCCACGGTCAATTCTATCTTACTGAGATTATTCATCATTTGTGCCACTGGTTTTCTGGTGCTTAATAGGGAAGGCAGGGTGAGCTGAGGGACATAAGCAAGGAGAAAATATCCACCCTAACTGAAGGCCAGGAAGACATACCCATGGTCATGTAAACTATTCCTTGTGCACAAGAATTTTTCCTGGCGAGGGTTCCTCATCTGAACCCAATACAAAAAGTTTACTGGTGCTGTAAACTTCAGTAATGAATATTCTCAAATGCTTGATCAAAACTTTAGTACAGTAAATGAGATTAAAAGCTGTTTGTACTACTAACATTAAGAAAATATTACTAAGGCAAGGCAACCCCTCACGAATCCACGTGGCAATTCATGATAACCCTGAACCTCATTCCCCTTAATTTTGTTAACTATAGCCAATTATCACTTGGAACAAACTCTGCACAGTACTGTACAACCAAGATACTCCTTCAATGTGTGAGGTATTAAAAGGGAAGGGATGGTGCAGCCGAAAACTCCATGACTCTTCAATGCTCTTCCCAAATAATGATACACACTCCTAAAACATGGGTTCCATCCAGTAAGTGTTTAAACATAATATATCCCTGATGCTTATTCAAAATGTAAGGTCAAATGCACCCAAACCTGGAAAGATGCATAAAAACGAATGCACTGAGTCAGTGACTTGTTTAGTAACCCCAGTCAGACTGACCAAACAGACCCATCGACAACAGGTAAGTGTGAATTGGGTATACAGTATACAGGCAACCCTTACTAAAAGACAGGGATGTGTTCCACATCACAGCTTTTCTCATACAGGTATTGCTGAGGAAACTGGCAAATCAGGTTCATAGGTAGGAACAGATATTTAGTATACAATGTGCCTGGCACTTACTGTTTCCTTAAAGAGAATGAAAAAATAAATAACACTGTAAAAACAGGTGGTCTATAAACGAACAGCTGAAAATCACAACATGGAAAACTGCCTTCAGGTGAAAGAATTTACACACCTAGCAAGGTCATTGATCTCTGAGTTCCACCATTCAGCTTAATGTAATTCTTGTAGTCTTATCTTTAATATTGAATCCAACTATCTCCACATTACTTTATTCAGCTCAGTGTCACCTGTGTTAAATTTCAGGAAGGCTTGTACCCTATATGTGTATGAAACAGATCATCATACGTAATATCAGCACCTCAGACAACCCCGTCTAGGGTATGGGTTTTCTAATACCTGAACTATGGTTTTTACAAATGATTATCTGTACACTGTAGATGCATATACCCTTGCATGTACAAATGTGCTTCATAAAAACTGACGAAGTACAGTACTTATTACCTACCTTCTGGTGCTTCATAGGTCTGCTAGTGCATGTTGATTTTTCATGTGCATGATCTAGTACTTCTCACAAAAACTACTACTGTGCACTCTACAATGCCATACTTTCAGTTCTACTACAATTCCTAATATTTCCTTCGGTGGTAATCAAGTACTTTCCTGGAAAAAATTAATGATCATTACATATTACCATTTCTGCAACAAGATTTCCCTTGCACTGGCCATCCCAATAAAATACTCAGATAAGCACCCTAAGCTTATTATGCAAATAGTTAAGCCAAAAAAGCCAACGTCAAGGTATAACTACCATATATTACATACCTCACCATAACTTCCTCTGCATACAAAGCTCCTAAGGTTGTCCCAGATTTTAGATGGAATATAATTCCCATTGTCATTTTAAGGCCAGCACCTTAATTCAATCTCTTATCTACAGCAAATCATTATCCTGTTTCTCTTGTACAATCAATCCTTCAACAAAAACTATCTATTTACAGCCAGGCACATTTGTCCAGAAATGGACAACCAAAAATGTCTCCATTCCTGTTACCCATCATCAGGATGCCTGGAAAGGGTGGCCAAAAACTAACCATTTTACATGACACCCTGTCCTGTGCCATCATGATGTGCTCTCCAACTCTCACCACCCTCACTCATATACTGTACCTATCCATCCATCTAATCCATGGTCTCACAAAAACACAAAACCATCATTATCCTACCCCATGAAACCAGTCTTTCAGCATCACCATTGTGTATTTCCACTATCCCAACTCAACCAACTACAGTACTTCATGGGTGGCTAAGATTTATACAAACCACGAAAGAAAACTGTAGTGACCACCTCAATCTACCCTTGTTTCTATCCCTGCAGCTGATTTGTTCGCAGTATGAGGATGATTACAGAAACAGAAACCATGTTACAATTTTCAACCTTATACTCTTGCGTCAAGTAATATTAACAGATGTATTCACCTCCAATGTTGAATCAAGATGGGACAGAATGAAGCAGCATGTTAACACAGTAATAAAAGATATCAAGAAGGGCCAAAGACATCTAACTAACCTTGCTGAACCCGTTCACACAGTTACCAGTCTGTCACATCATAATAAATGAAGATGACATGGTTTCGAGACTACTAATCACCTTTCTGTGGTATGTTTGTGTATAATGTACTGTGGTTGTAATACCTGGATATGAAAGTAGTCTAACATCCAGTTGTTTTAGCCACAATTGTATAGTGGCAGCAGTATTGCATAATTTATAAACTGAGAAAGAGAGACATGCCAAAAGGTTTCCTGTAAACCAGGAAACCATTTACTACACTGGGTGGAAACCTATCTATCTATCTATCTATCGCCAGACGCTATAATCCCATAGGGGATGGCCATTTGACTGAGTTGTTTGTTTTACAGGGAGAGGCACTAACCCTCCACCACCCCACTTGCTGAAATGTAGGGAGCACGCATGGTTTGGTTATATGGTTACCACCCAGCGTTGTAAATGGTTTCTTGGCTTACAGGAAACGATTTGGCTTGTCACTCAATGTAAAGCCGCCTGTAAAGGAAAGAAGAGCAATAAGAAGTGACAGGAAAGATGGGAGAAATAGGAAGACAGGAGGGCAGGCACAGAAAAAGAATGATAAAGGCTAAGGAAGAAGTAGGCAGCACTACATCAAGTGAGTGGATGATGGTCGCCACCACCTACCACTAAAACCATATACAGTACCCAAATTATGGCGCCTGGTGGTTTAGTGGGTAATCATGGCATTTCAATCGGACTGAGACTGCAGGTTTTTATCCAAGGGATGTTTGGGGTTTATTGCTCATGCAATGCCACTCAGGGATGAGTGAGGCTGGTCACACTCATCTTAAATGCCAAGACCAACTTGCCTAACCCCAGGATCCTACACTCCTCATGGGGCAACACAGGATTAGATGATGATGATGATGATAATGATGAAGATAAGACGAGCTAGTGGCCAGGAGTACTGTCGACAATTTCTCCCTCTCATCCTCTCCTCTGTATATAAACTGCAGATTTATGAATGTAAATGGTCTTCCTAAAAAAACAGAAGCAGGTGGGCTGTGAGGGATCGTTTAAGTCTGCTTGTCCTGCTAATATTTATTAAGTTATCATGATGTATGCTTGCAGCCAATCTTTCTTACTACAAGCAATGGACTTTGTTTATTCAGCTGGCCTCCTTGCTGCTTACAAATGCCATTTGCATACTGATCATATTTATCTGAATTGACCATTTCAGTAAGGAAAAAGCTGAATGGCAATGGTAAACCTTATAACCAACCAACACGTTCCCTCCATGTCAACAAGTGGGTTGGCGGAGGGTTAGTGGCCCTCCCCAAAAAACAACTAAAAATACAAACAAAAAGGCTCAGACCAGGACTGACCAACAGGTGATGACTAAAGACTGAACAAAGGACATGGTATGGCTTGGGGCATGAAATGTAAGAGGTGCAAATGATGAGGTGAATGAGAGATTGCCCAGGTGGACATGTGGTTTAACTGAGGTTAAATGGAGGAGTGAGAGTGAGAGACAGTGGAAGTATGGATGGGGTGTATGCATGGGAATACGAGAGAATGAGAGGACAAAGGAGGAGTATGTATTGCTGTGTGCAAGAGACACAAGAATATAAAGGAGTATGGATCAGTTGGTTCAAGGACTGTGGGTAAGACTGAAAGTAGGATAACAAATGTCAGCGATAGTGTGTGTATGTGCCAACGCAAGATCGTTCGAGCAGAGTGAAAGAAGAGCTCTAGGCAAATGTGGAAGTGTGCATGGAAAAGTTTGAAAGGAATGAATGATTTTGACTGGAGATATGGATGGAAAGGTAGGAAATGTGAAGGTGGATGGAGAACTTGGTGAGTGGGATGTACCTGCAGAAGAGGGTGAGAATGGCAGTCCTCTAGTGGACATTTGTGCAGGGAGTTGGTGACAGCCAATAACCTCTTTAGGCACAAAATGATACACAGGTACACGGGGTAAATGATGAGATGGGTGGGTGGTGAAATGAATGAATAATTGTGTGTGTGGATGAGAGAATGCAAAGGTATGTAATGGATGCAAGAGCATACAGAGGTTGAAGGAGTGAACTTTCTGACCACCACTTGGTGGTGATGAACGTCAAGGTTTGAATGCAATGGAGGAATAGAAGAAGGGAAGGACAGGAGGAAGTAGTCCATAAAATGAGGGCAGTAAAGTTGCAAGAGGATGGAAAGTGGAGGAGCAACTGGAGAAATACGATTTGGAGGAGATGGGGGAGGTGGAAGATGCATGCAAAACATTCAGAGAAGAAATCTGTGCAGCATGTGAGGTGGTGTGTGGGGTGAAGTGAAGACAAAAGGGAGTGCAGGGAACAGCATGGAGGAATGGAGGGGTGAGACAGGCTGTGGCGCAAAAGAAGGCATATAGTGAGTGGATGGGAAGCAGGGGCATGGAGGAAGTTGATAGACAAGAGAGAATTATATGCAGAGATGAAAAGAGAGGTGAAGAGATTGGTAAGAGTGTAAGAAGTGAGTGGATGAGCAATTTGGAAGGAATATGAGTGTAAAAAGGAGGGAATGAAAGAAAATGTTCTGGAAAGAGGTAGAGAGAGTTAGACAGGCGATAAGGAAGTCAGTTGGGGAGTTAAAGATAAAAATGGTAGATTGCCGGAGAAGAGATAAAAAAATGAGCCGATGGAGAGAACACTTTAAAGAACTGTTGAACATAGAGAAAGAAATGCGAGTAGAAGTGGATGAGGAATGGCTGGGAGAAGGAGAGAGGTGAGAAGGGAGGAAGAAATCAGTAGGATGGAAACATAGGAAGCACTGAAGAAAGTCAAAATGGGGAAAGCACCAGGAACTGACGGAGTGTGTAGTGAAATGATGACGCATGAGGGAGAGATAGTAGTAGAATGGATATGGAAGATGTGAAGATTGGCCAAGGAGGAAGGTAAGTCCAGGAGGATTGAAGTCAAGTTTAATTAATCCCCTGTACAAAGAAAAGGGGAAAAAAGAAGTGTGTGGAACTCATAGGGGCTTTTGTCTTCTGAGTACAAGAATAACTTGTGTTTGGATACTTACTGACAGAGTTAGGGAAAGAACAATGGAATTAGTTGGAGAAGAACAGTGAGTTTTCAGAAAGGAAGAGGTTGTGTTGATCAGATATTCATTATTAGGTCTACTGATGTATGCTGATGATGCAGTACTACTTGCAAACACCAGACAAGATCTCGGAAGACTAGTGCAGAGTTTTGTAGATGTCTCTGAGCATCGTGCCTTGAGAGTAAAGGCAGAAAATAATAAAGTGACGGTTACTGAGAGAGAAGGTGACTCCCAGTGTGATGTTACACTGAATGGAGAGAGACTGGAATTAGTGAGAGTTGAAATGCCTCAGTACAGTGATAGAAAAGAGAGGAAAATGTGCAAAGGAAGTGGAGAGTAGAGTGACACAAGGAAGGAAAGTAGCTGGTGCTATGAAGGCCTTGATAAGAAACAGAGCTTTGATTGCTGCAGCAGTGTGAAGTATACGGATGTGAGACTATGGTGTGGCATGAAAATGAAAGGTCAGCAGTAAAAGTGGTGGAGATGGGACTGTTGAGGAATGCATGTTGTGTACAGAGAGTGGACAGGATACAGAATAATGTGATTCATTAAAGATGTGGAGTGAAGAAGTCTGGGGACACCAGCGTTTAAGAGAGTGTGCTAAGATCGTGTGGTCATGAAGAGAGAATGGATGACAATAGAGTGGTGAAAAAGGTATACCAGAGCGAATTTGAAGGAGGGAGGAGGCGAGGTAGGCCATGAAGGTAGAAAGATATGGTGGATGAGTATGTGAGGAAAAGAGGTATGTAAGCTGATGAGGGGAAGTTAACAAGAGATCGAGCTAGCTGGATGAATTTTGTGCAGAGACAGGCATGACCAGGGATTCATCACTCCTTTTTAACATGACAGTGTTCAGATTGACTGTGTCTGATAGGTATATATGACGCTACAAAATGTGGTGAAACCTTTTGGTGTATCAAAAGAAGCCAGGATTCCATGGGCCTGCTGACGAATGAATGGAATGTGGCCAATTTAACTAGGCAAACTTTGGCTGTCTGGACGCTGCTACTCCTCACCCTGCCCTTGGGTGGGTGAGGAGGTCCGGATGATGTCTATGATGATGATGAATGAGTGGAAAAGTTTCTAGAAAAGGGAAAGAAGTCATATGTAGCTTTCAGGGATTTGTAGAAAGCACAAAAGCACATGACAGGATGGATAGACAAGGAATGTGCAAAATATTAAGAGTATACAGAGTAAACGGGAAGTTGTTGAATGCTATGAAGAGTATGTATAAGGGTGCTAAGGCTGTAGTGAGTGTGGATAGCGAACCAAGTGATTTTCCTATCTGAATGTTGGATTGAAATATGGATGTGTCATGTCTCCATGGTTATTCCATCTCTCTATGGATGGGGTTATGAGAGAGTTACAAGGTGCTGCAGTGGATGTTGGAGCAGCCCTAACGAGAAAGCAGTGTTTGGAAATTTCCTGTACTGTTGTTAGGAGAATATACTGTATTGTTAGATGATGGCTGGATGAATGGTCAAGTGAAGACAAAAGTGAAATGCAAAGCCTGATGAATGAGTTTGGGAAAGTGTGTAAGAAACGGAATCCAAAGGTGAGTGTAGGGAAGAGTAAAGTTATGGCCTTCAAAAGAAATGAAGTCACTGAATGTACAGTGTGGCTGAGCGATGAGGAAGTGGAAAATGTTAGTACATTTAAATACTTGGGTACTGTGATGAGTAAGGATGGAAGTTTGAAAGGGGAAGTGCTTGAAACAGTACAAGGAAGAAAGGTTTCTGGTTCTTTGAAAGCAGTGGTAAACAATATGGAAGAGAGCATGGAGGTTAAAAAAGTCACTGCATGATAGTATTGTGAAACCAACTCTAATGTATGGAAGAGAAGCTTGGACCATGCTGGAAGGACACAAGTCAAGAGTGAGAGCAGTAGAAATGAGTTACATGAGAGAAGCATGTGGAGTAACATGGAGAGACAGACTGACAAATGAGGATGTGATGAAGCGTTGTGGTGTGGGTGTGATAGAAAGAGTCAGGAGAAATACACTGAGGTGGTCTGGCCACATGGAGAGGATGGAGAGTGAGAGACTAACGAGAGAGTAAGTGAGGTGGAAGGGGGGAGAGAGACGGGGAAGCTGAGGACGAGATGGAAGGATGGTGTGGAGAAGTACGGTATATGAGAGAGGGGGTGTGTGAGATGGAAGCATGCCAAGTGAAACAGCAGGGGAGAGGGCACCATGGAGGTGATTTGTTTGTGGCCAACCCTAACGGGATTAAGGCATCTGGCAATAGACAGATCAGTAGATAAGAAACAGTTTATATTACTGTACAGTTGGGTAATCATTCAAGTCCAGGGTAACTATGCCAACTACCTGAACATAACCATTATACAAAAAGTTGCCAAAATTTGTAATCCTCATTGAAATTTAACCAACTAGAATTTCTTTACTATTCCATATTCTACAAAATCCCTAAAATTCACCAATTTACATTACTATGTACTCTTTTTGAAGAAATATGTTTATTAATATAACAAAAAACATTTGCTGGAAATGCTATGGTTAAAGCTAAATGAAAAAAGATGCCAGCATACTTCAAAATGCTGTTAGTAACTGTGGTCAGTATTATGTTATGGAAGTCATGTGGATTTGCAGCTTTGAGCATACAGCATGTACTGTAGTACCTTGCATGCACCAATGTGGCAACTGCACCAAGGTTGCATGGGGTAACTGAAACCATGATATTAATGCATGTAATGGCAATAATAACTGCTGAATATATTTCCCTAGTGATAACAACTAGCAAATGCACTTTGTTTATTTAGAAGTACTGTGAATTCAAGCAGTAACCAGTAAGATGGTGAAGACTTACAACCCACTACTGAAACAGTAGAGGGTGATTATGTTCACATACTAGCCATGGTAAAGACTTCTATTATATAAGTGTTACACAACTTGACTAAGCCAGAAAACACTACATAGGATGTTTGCTTTTTTTTAAATAACAATAACAATCTGTGTGGTATGGTCACAGCATAACACCAAGTGAAGGCTCAATCTTCCCTAAACATTATGGCACAAAGGGCATACTTACACCATACATAATCCTACAGTCTCACAGAAACACAACCTGGTTTCATATTCAGTATGGCAACCAAATACATTGTATCATATTTCTCCAAGTTTCCAAGGAACACTGGTGAGAAGGCTAAGTGCAAGAGTGGTACAGACACCACAACCGGCAGAACCATCCTCAAATACAAATCACAGTAAGCAATCTGTAAAATCCTGCTTTTAAACTGACACACACACAATCTCTCATAATGACACTTGAATGATAAATACAATTAAGCTCATGCCTCATATAAAAGGCCTCAAGCTGGTGAAAAGTCTCTGCCTCAGCCTTGACCTCATGGTTACCTAAAAGTCTCTGCCTTCACCTCGAGGTTCAGTGAAAAGGGCCTACCTCAGTCTCTGCCTCAACATCACAGTTATGTAAAAGCCTCTGCCTTGACGTGAAAGGATTGAACTTGCTGGTGAATCTCTTGAGTGTGTGGAAGAGTTTTGTTATTTAGGAGACATGTTGTGTGCTGGAGGTGGGGCTGGAGCTAGCTCTGTGGCTAGGGTGAGAAGTGGTTGGAAGAAGTTCAGGGAGCTCTTGCCTCTCCTGACATTGAGGGGGCTCTCCCTACGTGCTAAGGGGTCTTTGTATGCAGCGTGTGTTAGGAGTGTAATGCTGTATGGCAGTGAGACCTGGGCAGTGAAGGAGGAAGACATTCGCCGGCTCAGACGTACAGAAATGACAATGATTAGGTGGATGTGCAGTGCGTCCCTGAGTCCAAGGCCTGGAGGGGCTGGGTTTACAATGGAAGAGTTGAGAGGTAGGATGGGACTGGAGTGTATTGGTGTTGTGATGAGGAAAGGTAGACTGAGGTGGTTTGGACATGTGGAGAGGATGGGGGATGATAATTGGGTGAGGAAGGTGAGAAGTGTTAATATTGGGGGTGGGGTTATGAGGGGTAGACCGAGAAAGACATGGGACGAGGTCATTAAGTGTGACCTTAGGGTTAAGGGACTGAACAGGGAGGCTGCAATGGATCGTGCAGTGTGGAGAGCCGCCATTAGGTGACCAAGGCCGACACATGCAAGCATGTTGGAGCCTTTAAAAACGAAAACGAAAACGAACTTGACCTTAAGGCCAGATGAAAAGAATCTGCCTCTGCCTCAATTTCATGGTTATCTAAAAGCCTCTGCCTCAACCTTGAAGTCTGGTGACAAGTTTCTGCCTCAGCCTCACATTATCTACAAGCCTTTGCCTCTACCTCTACCTCGTGGCCTGAGGCTTGGCCTAGGTCCCGTGCCTGATGGCAGGAGTTTCATTCTGCACTAAATTTTGTACTTGTTGATGTTGTCAGTACATTTTCATTAGATTTAACATTAATTCTGAGTATGCTACATGATTTTCAAATACCGTATTTCATGATCTGTTCCCAGCACAGTACGATTTTCTATTTCTCTCAATGTTCTGTTCTTAGCAGTGTTAATGTTTGCTAGAAGGCTTAAATGCCACTGGCAAAGAGCGTGATGTACAGAAAATACTTTTATATAAACAGCATGATTGTCCAAAGGCACGGGGCAACTATGCCATCATGTTTTCCCATATACAGTACTGTAAGAGTGAAATAATTATTTTGTGCAGCGAGTCTGCTTTCACAGTAAATTTTCTCATAAATATCCCTACAACTTCAAGCAATAAACTGAAGCGAATCACATTTGTTCCTTTGTCATTATTAAAATAAATAAATAAAATGAAAGGGCTCTCCCTACGTGCAAAGGGGTCTTTGTATGCTGCATGTGTTAGGAGTGTATAATGCTGTATGGCAGAGAGACCTGGGCAGTGAAGGAGGAAGATATTCGCCGGCTCAGACGTACAGAAATGACAATGATTAGGTGATGTGCAGTGCGTCCTTGCGTCCAAGGCCTGGAGAGGCTGGGTTTACAATGGAAGAGTTGAGAGGTAGGATGGGACTGGAGTGTATTGGTGTTGTGATGAGGAGAGGTAGATTGAGGTGGTTTGGACATGTGGAGAGGATGGGGGATGATAATTGGGTGAGGAAGGTGAGAAGTGTTAATACTGGGGGTGGGGTTATGAGGGGTAGACCGAGAAAGACATGGGATGAGGTCATTAAGTGTGACCTTAGGGTTAAGGGACTGAACAGGGAGGCTGCAATGGATCGTGCAGCGTGGAGAGCCGCCATTAGGTGACCAAGGCCGACACATGCAAGCATGTTGGAGCCTTTAAAAATGAAAAAGAAAAAGAAAAAGGGGAGGAGGAGCATCATTACCCCACTGTATCGTATACCACAGCCTTCAGTGCAAAAAATGGTTCATCTGTTCTCCCGATCAGCAATGCCATTTGACCAAGATAACAATTTAAATAACCACAATGCAATATTAACAACTTCCACAATGCTACTGGGACTTTTTCTTTTTTCTTTTTTTCAAAACAATACTTTTTTTTTTTTAATTTCCATAATGTATTACATAATAAAAATACCATGCAAAATCACAACAGATACACAGTATGGAAACTAGTCCCATCATTCAATTAATGGTGTCACAGACCTATGCATTGTGCAGGGGCAGGATTGTTGATGCTGGAATAGTAATCGGTCCAACTCTGCCTGAGATATCTATTACTATGTTCCACATGCAGGTAATTATTTTTCCAGCTTGGGCCATCAATGGAGAATAATAATCAATTGGTAACATTACCTGAAGCAACGAAGTATAAGGTTGGAAATGAATATGGGACAAGCATTCAATTTCCTGAATTCTCCTCATAATGACAGCCTATCAGCTGGATAAAAAAAAAAAAAAAAAAAAACTCAGGTCAGCTCAAATTATAAGGTTTGGATGAATGCACAATAGTTACTATAAGGCAGAGGATCTCTCAACAGTATCAGGTGAAAAAAGCCAAGTAGGCATTCAAGCCTTCATAAATCTCCATTTCATCCCACAGGCTGCATGCACCATTAATACAAAGCTTATAACACCAAACTGTTATACAAGACAATAAAAACCCATTGTCTTCCTTCAAACACTTCACTCTAATGGTGTATTCTATCATTTTCTTCCTGCCTTCAGCCAGTATTAAATTTATGGAGCCTTTTTGGATTGCAGGGTTTAGATACATGCTTCATTAATTCCATAATCAATATGGATCTTTCTAAAGTTTGATATGCCTGGAGGTAACAATACTGTAATAGCTACAAGACACATAATGGACTGATAGGGTTCATCATCATCCGGACCTCCTTTCCCATCCTACGGCAAGGTGAGCAGTAGCAATGTCCAGACAGCCAAAGTTAGCCCAATTCAATGTGTCATGCATCCATTCACTCATCATTCAAGTTCTCGAAATCCTCGCTCCATCAGATTGGCCCATCCAAATTTCACCATGTTCTGTAGCTTTAAATAAACCTATCTGACAGAGCCAATCTGAACACTGTCACATAATAATGGGGTGCCAAATTCCTGGTTATGCACTTCTCCACAAAAAATTCATCTAGCCAGCTCTATCTTTTGTCAGTCCCTTAGTCTCACCAACTTCCATACCTCTCTTAATCACACACTCATCCACAATATCCCTCCACCTTCTTCTTGGCCTACCTCATCCCCTCCCTCCTTCAATTTCACTCAGATATACCTTTTTCACCACTCTATTGTCATCCATTCTCTCCACATGACCATACCATCTCAGTACATTCTCTTCAATGCTGGTGTCCACAGACTTCCTCACTCCCCATCTTTCACAAATCACATTATTCTGTATCCTATCCACACTCTGCACTCCACAAACATTCCTCAGAAGTTCCATTTCCACTGCCCTTACTCTTGACTTTTCATTTTCATCGCACATTATAGTCTCACATCCGAATGTTAAATTTGGCACCAACACTCCTTCACGTGGGCCTCCTGTAGCTGCAACAATGAAGCCTGTTTCTTATCAAGGCCTTCACTGCACCAGCTACTTGTCTTCCCTGTGTAACTCTACTTTCCACTTTGTTTGCACACTTTTTCCTCTTTTCTACCACTGTACCCAGGTATATGAACTCTCTCACCTATTCCAGTCTCTCTCCATTCACTGTAACATCACACTGGGAGTCACCTTCTCTCTCAATAACCATCACTTTACTCTTTTCTGCATTTACTATCAAGGTACGATTCTCAGAGACATCAGCAAAACTCTGCACTAGTCTACCAAGTTCTTGTCCGGTATTTGAAAGCAGCACTGCATCATCAGCATACAACAAACCTGAGATATTCCATCCATCACCATTCATTACCAATGCCATCCCTCTCTCCATTACTTGTGTTTTTACTTCTCTCATCATCCCATCCGTATGTATTTATAAATATATATAAAACAATCACGAGTACATCACACAATCTTGTCGCACGCCCACACTGATCGTGAACTATTCACTTGGATGCCCATTTACCAAGCATAGGGCTAGAAAAGAGGTTTAAAGGGCACAGTCTGAGTCTCAGAGACTTTACTTGATAACCTAAATAGAGCAGAATTGAAGAGTATGATATTTAAGGTAGCAAATCAGATGAAGAGGGAGAATAGCAATATCATACATGAGCAGTATGTGAAGAATGATGAAAGAAGGGTTGTGGTGAACAGTGGGGATACTAAGGATGGATGGAGGGCAGTACAGTTGGTTGTTAAATGAGGTGCTTTACTGGGACAGGAAAGGTTTGGAGCCAGCAGATCCAGTGTTAGGGCCCTAGCCTTTGATTGACGATGCTACTGTGAGCAGGGTAATAGGCAGGATGCAGGTGAGAAAGGCAGCAGTGTGTCTGGGTTGACTGCCGAAATGTTGAGAGCCTCAGGAGATATAGAGAGTTCAAACGGTATGATTAGAGATAAAGTGAATATTGAAGAGATGCAGTTTGGGTTCATGCCAGGCAAAAAGGGCCACTGATGCCATATTCATTGTTTGACAGTTTCACGAAAAATATAAAGAAGAGGGAACTGTGCTTTGTTTTTGTTGATTTGGAGAAGGCCTTTGACAGAGTCCCTATAGTGAAGGTGAAATGGGCAATGAGAAAGCATGTTATCGAGGAGTGGCTGGTTAGGGTCATTATGGTCCATGGATGTGGGTGCTTCCACCCAGGTAAGGGTGAATGGAGATTTGAGTGATGAGTTTTCCATGAATGTTGGTGTGCACCAGGGGTCAATTCAGAGTCTTTTGTTGTTTATCACGGTACTTGAAGCCCTCTCACACGACCTCAGAAATGGACTCCCATGGGATATGTTGTATGCTGATGATTTGGTGTTGACTACAAAGAGTGAAAGGGAGGTGGAGGAGAGATTTAGCAAGTGGAGGGATGGCATGGGCACAAGGGCTTAAGAGTAAATGCAGATAAAACATTAGTGATGGTATCTAGGGATGGTGACAGAACTGTCAAAGAGGGAGTGGCCATGTGCAATTTGCCACATGGGCATGGGAAGTAATTCCATCCTGTGTAGTGTCTGTGATAAGTGGGTGCATAAGAGATGTTTAGAGGCAGAGGCGAAATAATGCTCATTTCATGTGAGCGACGTGTCGGGGAAAGCAAGTGGAGACTTCCAGGTGTGAAGAGATTGAACTTGCTGGTGAGTCTCTTGAGTGTGTGGAAGAGTTGTTATTTGGAAGGCATGTTATGTGCTCGAGGAGCTAGCTCTGTGGCTAGAGTGAGGAATGGTGGGAAGAAGCTCAAGGAGCTGCTGATGACACTGAGAGGGCTCTCCCTCCATCCTAGAGGATCTTTGTATACAGCATATTTTAAAAGTGTAATGCAGTATAGTAGTGAGACCCGGGCAGTAAAGGAAGAGGATATTCGCAGGCTCAAACGTACAGAAATAACAATGATTATGTAAAATAACAATTATTATGTAACATATCTCCAACATGCACATCACTAAGCTCTCTCCACTACACTTAACCATCTCTGCATACACCTCATCAACCCCAGCTTCTTTCCCATTTTTCAGCAGCTTCACAGCATTCTTCACCTCTGCAAGTGTCATATTTCCTTGCACTGCATTCTCTGTACATCCCTAAAACCAATCATGTTAAGTCACTTTGCTCTTTCCATTCCCATTCATCAGACTTTCAAAATATTCTTTCCATCTAGTCCATACTTCATCCCCATGGGTCAATAATCTACCACTTACATCATTCACATTTTAACATTACTTTCCACTGTCACCTCTACATTTCTGCACCTCTTTCCAGAATAACTTCCTATTTTCAGTGTAAGTTGCATTCAGTTTTCTTCCAAGATTATCATTTACCTCCTTTTTCCTTTTTGCTAGTCTCTTTACGTGCTTTTTGCTCTCAATATATTCAGCTCTTATTTCAACTGAACCCCTGTCCTGTATTCACTCTAGCCACTACATCCTCTTTTCCTCCACAGCACTCTTAATCTCTTCATCCATCCATACCATACCTTTCTTTCTTGATAGGGTTAAATCAATTAAATACCAGCAACAACAAGATTAGGACCTCACTGGTTCATCACCTTAAAACCAGTCACCAGCTGCATTTTTTAATGGCTTCTCAATTCAAATGAAACTATACTTCACACACCATTTAATCCCTTCTCACAACACTGATATCCATTTAAGATAAGCAATAAATTCCTATACCCTGAGTTACATCCACAGCCACAAGTAAAATCCATCCATCCATCAACCAATCCTACTTTGCCCCATAAGAAGCGTAGGAGCCCGGGGCATGGAGAGTTGGTCCCAACAATTAAGATGCGTGTGACCAGCCTCACTCATCCCTGAGTGGCATTACGTAAGCAATAAACCCCAACCACCCCTTGGATATAAACCTACACAGGCTCAATCAGACTGGAGTGCCGTAATTACACACTAAACCACCAGGTGCTAAAATTTGGTTATATGGTTACCACCCAGCATAGTAAATGGTTTCCTGGTGTATAGGAAACCATTTGGCTTGTCACTCAGTGTAGCAGAGTTGCCCACAAGCAAAAGGAAGAGGAAAGAATGAAAGAAAAAGACAGAAGAGGGAGTGTAAAGTCACCCATAGGCAGAAGAACGAGGAAATAATTAAGGAAAGAAGACAGAAGAGGATGGAAAGAAAGAAGGATGGAGGAGAGGAAAGGGCAGACACCCAAAACAGCACTACATCAAGTGAGTGGATGGTGAGTGCCCCCATCTACCACCTTTATTTTGGGGAAAAAAAAAAAAAGCTGAAACACTGCTCCAGTCTGAAAATGAATTTATTACTTTTCAGAAAAAACACAGCCTTTATACTTTAAATATATTAAAATAAGGAAAGATGTGAACTTACCTTGCACTGACTGTTGTTCTGAAACTGGTTCCTTCTCCTTGGGTGAGGGGGTAGGCACAGCTGGTTTAGTAGTAGAAGTACTCTGCTTGGCTGGCAACTGAGGTTCTGGTTTGTTTGGAGCTTGATGCAACTCCTTCTCAGGTTGGGCTTGCACCTGAGCCTTGACATTACTCTCAGTCTTTACATTATCTGGAAGCTTCTGTGCTGGTTGTAACTGAGGTGGCTGCTGCTGCTGCTGCTGTGGCTGGGGTGGAAGGGGCACTTCTGCTGTCTGCTGAGGAGACTGAATTGGTGGTTGAGGCTGATGCACTGGCGGAGCCTGCTGCACCACTACTGGAGACTGGGTCTGCTGCTGACCAGGCTGCTGAGGAACTGGAGACTTCTGTTTTTGAGGCTGAGGCTGAGGCTGAGGCTGAGGTTGAGGTTGAGGCTGAGGTTGCAGTTGTGGCTGCTGCTGCTGATGATTATGATGCTGCTGCTGTTGCTGTTGCTGGGGAGGTGGTGGCTGCTGATGCACCTGCTGGGATGCCTGCTGTAGTTGTTGCACTGACTGAGGAGGCATCTGGGGTATTTGAATTGGGTGCTGTTGCAACTGTTGTAAAGATGGCTGCACTGGTGGCTGTGACATCTGTTGCAATTGCTGAACAGATGGCTGAACAGACTGTTGAGGCAAATGTTGCTGTTGCAACTGTGTTATCTGAGTAAACTGCTGCATTGGCATTTGCTGTGAGTCCTGTGGCTGTTGCTGTTTGGATTTTAACACTTCTGTTTCAGAAACTGTCTTTGCCATTCCACTGTCCACTAAACTGCTATTCACTGACTCTGCTGTATTTCCTATACTATTATTTAATTTTTCTCTACTTCCTTTACTATCACTAATAATAACAGTACTAGAGCTAGAGTCACTTTGTTTATTAGTCCTTGCTATATGGTCTGTTGTATCTGTATCAATGTCCTTTTCTGCTGCCTTTTTTGCCACTTCTTCAGCAAACTTTGCAGCTATTGCAGCAGATTCCGTCTTAGTTGGTGGTGTTGCACTCTGCAAATAAAGCAATGATTCTGTACTTATCCATAACTGTGAAAGAAATTGAAAAAAAAGGTCCTCTCCTTTGTACCAACATTTTGTAACTGCTGCAACAAACCAGAAATTATTTCAACAGGCATCTAATGAGCTTATATACATAGGCAGAAAAACTTATATCCCCCCCTATCAAATTTAAGAACAAATTACAGCAACATAAACCTAACCTATACTTCACTTTCTAAGAATGTGACAGTTGAAACATTTCCCAACATTTATTAAGCAGACATTAATTTACAATACAGAAAATACTTGCCTTGTCCTCTCTTCCAACATTTAGGTAGCAATAACAAACAACTCTATCTATCTATCTATCGCCAGACGCCTCAATCCCGTTTGGGGTGGCCACAAAAAAATCGCCTCCAAGTCGCCCTGTCCCCCGCCATTTCACTACCCTGCTCCCAACTCACACCCCCCTCTCTCATATACCTCTCCACCCCATCCCTCCATCTCATCCTCGGTCTCCCCCTCCCTCTTCCACCCTCCACCTCGCTCACATACACTCTCTTCGTCAGTCTTTCACCCTCCATCCTCTCCACATGGCCAAACCACCTCAGTGTGTTCCTCACAACGCTTCCTATCACATCCACATCAACACCACAACGCTCCTTTATATCCTCATTCGTCAGCCTGTCTCTCCACGTGACTCCACAAGCTCCTCTTAAATAACTCATTTCCACTGCTCTCACTCTTGACTTGTGTCCTTCCAACAACGTCCAAGCACAGAAATACGTCTCACCAGAAATCATAAAATCCCTTTACAGATGGTGCATGGTCAAAAGGACCAGTGTCCATTCTTCCCTTCAGACTACGTATGTTTCCAAGGGATGTATTTCAGGTGGTAAAATATAATTCTTTGCTCCACATTTAGTGTCATGTACAGTCTGCACATTGATGGATGGTTGTTATCATACATTTATATCAGTATTCTTTTGGCAACATGCAAGACCCACACTAATGAGGTATCAGACCTTTGGTAATGTTAATCCATGGTTTTATGTCATATCTAAAACTGTGTTTAACAATCTGGGGTACTGTACAGGATTTTAACCACTGATGTTGTCCCATTTCCCTACCAACATTTCTCCAGTTTATTCTTTAGCATAGGGATGTTTTTGGCTTGCATCAACATCTCTTCCATAATTCCCCCCCCCCCCAATTAGATATCAATTCTTCCTAAAATTAAGCTTCTTGTCATTCCATACCTTTCACAAATCATCCCTACCCTCATCTTCCAGTCCTCTAACACAAAAATGTTTCAGAGGGAATGAAAGTTAGAGACTGTGCTAAATAAAGCTGCACTTCAGAATTGCACACTGGGGAGGCTGCCAGGGAGAGTAACTGCACACTCCATGGGTTAAACCTCTACTGTCAACTAATGTGAGCTTTTACCATTCTATCATCCTCCAAAGCATCTAATCCTAGTAAAACCTTTGGTAATTTTAACACATCTACATCCCTAAACATGCACCTCTGGCTATCTGATCTCCAGCCCTTTTTATGAATCCTCTAGCAGCTTAATGAACAAAAATAAAGCTTACCAAAAGCAATCTTTACTGACTCCCATCATGATATCTGATGGCTTAGGACAGGTTTTTAGCTGTATTAACAGTTACAAGCAGACTTTTTATAAATAGATCAGCAGAGGTTTTATAGATCAGCAGAGGTTTTACTGAAGTAACAATTACAAGTTGTAAAAGTGAAACTGTATGCCTAAATGGATCCATGTTTATATACTAAAGGTAAAGGTGGGAGCATATGCCACAAGGCACTTAGCTGTTGTGCTCATCTCCATAACATAGACCTTTCAGCCTGTGGAGGGTTATTCACCCAATCAACTGGGACACAAGGCCACTGCATCATTCAGGTAACCACAGTTACCTCCCCTAGGTGTTACCCTAGGTACTCATTTACTTACCAACCCACAAAGGGTGGATAGGCACCTGAGTCAAGTGACCCCAGCTGCCCGCACCAGGATTCAAACCCTGGTGCTACTGGGCCAGCAACTTTGCAGTCAGTGATGCTAACCACTCAGCCACCACGGGGCATGTTTATATACTGCATATGTAAAAAACAGCACCTGTGCACATAAGGCAACAGCAACTAGCAGAAATATGACACTAAAGTACAGGAGTCCCAAACAATTTTTTTCTTTAAAAACCTGAGCACATAAGGCAACAGCAACTAGCAGAAATATGACACTAAAGTACAGGAGTCCCAAACAATTTTTTTCTTTAAAAACCTGAGCACATAAGGCAACAGCAACTAGCAGAAATATGACACTAAAGTACAGGAGTCCCAAACAATTTTTTTCTTTAAAAATCTTAATACATACTGCATCTCAGTAGTAACAATAGTAATACAGTAAAGCCCAAATTTTATGGAAATGTGATTTTCATAAAATACCGATTCTTTGAAATGAATGTAAATCATTTATTCATTCATCATATAATCCAGTGTTGCCCCATGAGGAGTGTAGAAGCCCAGGGCTAGGCAAGCTGGTCCTAAGACTGATGATGAGTGACCAGCCTCACTCATCCCTGAGTGGCATTACGTGAGAAATAAACTTCAACCATCCCTTGATAAAATATAACAATTAAAACCACTGATAAACCTCTCAAATCTGGCAGCACGTACTTGCAAAATATTGCTCCTTGCTCACACATGATAAGTATTACCTAATGGATGCTTCACACAGATTACTTTGGATCACCGAACTATGCCCAATGAGTTCAGAAATACCTCCGAGGTTAGCCTGCTTCCAAAACCAGGCTTTTCCTTCAACATTTTGAATGTTAATTAGGATCTTTATATTTAATAATAGTGGTGGGTGGGGGCGCTCACCATCCACTTAGTCGATGTAGTGCTGCTCTTCGATGGCTGCCCTTTCCTGTCTTCCTTCCTTCTTTACTTCCTTTCTCTTAAGCCCTTCTTTCTTTCCTCCTCTTTCTGTATATGGGTGACTACATTGAGTGAGACTCTACACTGAGTGACAAGCCAAATGGTTTCCTGCACACCATGAAACCATTTACTACGCTGGGTGGTACCCATATAACCAAACTATGGCATCTGGTGGCGTTGTGGGTAATTACAACGCTCTAACCGAATTAAGCCTGAGCCGATTTACATCCAAGTGGTGGTTGGGTTTATTGCTCACACAATGGCATTCAGTGATGAGTGCGACTGGTCACTCTCATCTTAAATGTCAGGACCAACTTGCCTAGCCCTGGGCTCCAACGCTCTTCACGTGGTAACGTAGGATTGGATGATGGATGGATGGATGGATATATAATGAAAATTTATTAATGCTAAGCCCCCAGAATGACCACAGGATTCACCAACATCATTTTTTCAAGAAGGACTGTTACTTCAATACAGTACAGTAAAACCTCACTATAACAGACTAATTGGGGCCCAAGCCATTCCGAAAAAAGCGAAATTCCTATAAAAGGGACACCCGGACTTCCTCCTGCTAACTCCGACTTTTTCCGATATATCAGACATTAGTCTGGATCGCACCAACGGTTTTTAAACTGTTTTCACTACCACTGCAGTACTATACTGTATTACACATTCACTACAATAATCAAATGGTATAATGTACAGAATAATACTGAACTGTACACTGATAAATATGTCTTTTATTTACCTTATTGTGGTGAACATACCTGAAGTAGTCAGAGTGTCCAGACCACTTCTGGCTTTATCGGACCTTTTCCGAAATATAAGAATTTACTCCAGTACCTCCTCGATTCCGAAAAAAACTAATTCCTTTCTATTAAAGTCCGTTATATAGAGGTTTTACTGTAATTAATATTAAAGTCCGTTATATAGAAGTTTTACTGTAATTAATATTAAAGTAGAAATTTCACATCTTCTAAAATACATATGAGGTGGTCAGTGAATCCAGAATGATGTGTGTCAGTAACAAAGTGGCGGTGTCTGAATGTACAAGTTCAGTCACTGTTTATGCAAACAATGTGATGTATTCTGCAATATTTGATGAGTGCTGCTCAGTACAGCAATATTTGGCATCAGTTTATTTCCTATGAAAATCAGTGACGTACTTTCGCATAGTATACTTAAAATAAATAAATTAATAAATAAATAAAGATCACTAGTTTTGATCAGTCATTACATCAGGCACTCACTAAATTCCTTAAAGTATAAAACTGTTTATTTAATGTTTTTTATCTTCTCAGTAATACTACCAAACACTTCTAATCTAACCCACAGTGAGTAATAACTGGATAATGTGACAAAAATATTTCTAAGTCACTGATGTGGAGAGGTGTTTATTGTAAAAAAAAAAACTGCCAAGGTCTTGGGAGACTATGGTCCCAAAGTAAGTGATGAAATATTACCACTAAAGTCCTGTATTATACATTTTGGTCATTTACAACAGTTTTAAAAGTTTATATTATCTACCATGGATTCTGTTTTTTTCTGAAGCAATGCATATAGCTGCTGAATAAAAACAGCTTCCTTATCTTTCTTCAAACCAGTTTCCTGCAAAATGTTTTTATATGAGTTTATGTATTTATCAATTACAAGAGCATAATTGCACAAGGCTGGTTATCCAGAGCTAGGCAGCTCCAGGAAGCGTCCAGCTTAAACTGTAAGACCTATTGCCAGATGCCTTAATCCCGTAAGAGGTAGCAACAAACAAATCGCCTCCAGGTTACCCTGTCCTCTGCCACGTCACTGTTCACACCCCCCTCTCATATACCTCTCCCCACCATTTCACTGCCCTCCACCCAGCTCACATCTACCTCTCCAGGCCATTTCACTGCTACCCCCCCACTCATATACCACTCCACTCCATCCCTCTATATTATCCTTGTCCCCCTCCCCAACACTCACATACACATTCCTCATTAGTGTCTTGCTCTCCATCTCTCCACATGGCAAAACTACATCTAAGTATTTCTCCTAATGTTTTCTATCACATCCACAACTACACCACAATGCTCCTTTACTTCCTCATTTGCCAGTCTGCCTCTCCATGTGACTCCACGTGCCCCAATCAAATAACTCATTTCCACTGCTCTCGCTCTTGACTTGTGTCCTTCCGACATGGTCCAGCTTCACTTCGATACGTTAGGGTTAGTACCACAATACTGTCATGCAGTGACTTTGTCACTTCCCTGTTCCTAATCACTTCTTTCAAAGAACCAGCAACCTTTCTTCCCTGTTGTACCCTTTCATGCACTTCACCCTCTGAACTTTCTTCCTTACTCATCACACTACCCAAGTTTTTTTTTTTTTTACATATCCGACTCTCGGCAAAGGCTTCAGGGCCTATTTCTCAGCGTCATTGACCTATCCCAAGGCCCAGTAGTCCTCCTACACCTCCACATGTCACCACTTCGGCACTAACACCCACCATCCATACTGAATACATGCTAGAGCTGTCTCATACAGGACTGGTGTATTGGTATTAGCGGGGGTATTTTTACAACATGTCGGCAGTCATCTTGCAGATCAGGAAAGTCTGCTTTTAGGAAATTCAAATCCTTAAACTGTTCCCTGCTCCAGCTGGGATTCGATCTTGGGTCCATTAGGACTGCAGGCCACCTCTCTACCGATTCAGCCACTGCCTCCCCACTTAAACTCACACATTTTCCATTTCCTCTTCATCCAGCCTCACTGTACATTCAGTGGCTACATTTCTCTCAAAGGCCATAACTTTTCTCCTCCCTACATTCACCTTTAGATTCAGTTTCTTACTCTCCAAAACTCATTCACCAAGCCTTGCAATTCCCTTTCGTCTTCACTTAACAATACAGTATCAGCAACAATAAACAGTACTGGAAGTTTCTAAATGCCAACCCCTCTCATTAGGACTGCTTCAACATCCACTGTTCTACCTTGTATCTCTTTTATAACCCCATCCATATACAGACTGAACAATCTCGGAGACATGACACATTAGTTTCAATCCAACATTCAGAAGGGGGGGGGGGGGGGGGATCTCAGTTCGCTATCCACACACACTGCAGCCTTGGTACCCTCATACATACTGTTCACGGCATTCAACTACTTCCCATTTACTCCATATAGTCTTAATATCTTCCACGTTCCTTGTCTATCCACCCTGTCATATGCTTTCTCCATCTATCAATGAAAGTCAAATAAAACTTATTTCCCTTCTCTTGAAAGTTTTCCACTGACGGCCTAAGGATGAATATCTGATCTACACAACCTTGTCCCTTCCTAAAACCTCTCTGTTCATCTCCAACTAATTCCTCAGTTATTTCCCTAACTCTGTCAATATTTTATTTATTTATTTACTTTTTTTTTTAATGCGAGGAAGAAGGAACTAAAGGCCGCGAACCCATAATCATTGTTCCTTCCAAGAGAAAAACAAAATACAAAAGAGAGCCAAATTCAAGATCCCATCATATACTTTGCTTATTACACTAAGAAGACAAATGCCCCTACGATTATTATCACACACTTCTTTTTCCCTTTTTCCTTCGTACAATGGAATAATTATACCTAACTTCCAATCCTGCGGGACTCTACCATCCCCCCAGGCCAATCTGCAGAGCTTCCATATCCATTCTACTACTCTCTCCTCCATGCTTCATCATTTCACCCCTCACTCCATCAACTCTTGGGGGTTTTCCCCAGTTTGACAGTCTTCATTGCATCCACTACTTCCTTCTACTGATCTCTTCCTCCCTTCTCACCTCCACCCTCCTCCTAATACACTCAGCCCTCCTTCCTCAATCAAGTGTGTAAGCCTATGTATTTGTTTACTATTTGTAGCATGCCCAACTATTTTGTAAGACTGGATTTACAATTTTCAGAAATTCATTTTTGGCCAAAATATACTGGTACCCGCATGAGGGTTTCAGACCTCCTAACGGGTACTAGGGAGGTAAAGAGTTCTCTCCATCCACTCACTCTTTCATCCTTCTCCACTATCAATCTACAAGGATAAAGATAGTATTTATTCATCATCATCCAGATCTCCTTTCCCACCCTAGGGCAAAGTGAGGAGTTGCAATGTCCAGACAGCCCAAATCTGCCCAGTCCAATGGGCCACACTTCCATTCACTCATCATTCAAGCCCCCGGAATCCTGGTTCTATCAGATACGCCAAAAACATTCACCATGTTCTGTAGCTTCACATAAACGTATCCGATTGTACAGAATTTATTTATAACAATGATACTAATACAGGTAATAACAATAACAAGGTTGTGGCCCAAAACCACTTCGCGGATTCAGTATTTTACTGTAACAATAACAATACTAATAGGGGGCACGAAATTCTTCCAGCCAGCTTGACCGTTTGTCAGTTCCCCTCAACAGCTTCCATACCTCTTTCTCATACCCTCATTTACCATACCTATCCACCTTCTTAGATTACCAAGCCTCCTTTCACCCTCCATAATAACCTCTGATAATTCAAACTGGCATAAGATTGGTAACAAGATTAACTGGTAGCAGCAGTACCAGTATTATGGTATCCCCAGTCTGGCTGCGCAGGTCCATCAACCATACAAGAAATCCCTATACAGCACTATCCTGTGCAGCAAACTTATGTTCCCTTGCAGTGAACAGCACCTTGCCACAGCTTGGCACAGGAAATTGTGTGGAAGTTTGGTTCCTGAATGGACATCATAACTGCATCTCTCTATCCAGTTAACTGCAGCACCACAGTTGGTGCCATATCAGCTGTTTTCATGTTATGTGGCTATCACCCAGTGCTGTGGTTTCCTGCCAACAGGAAATCACTTGGCCTGTTACTCAGTATAAAGTCACCTAAGAAGTAGTAGGAAGCACCAAATCAATTGAGTGGAAGATGGTCATCACCATCTAATTCAAGCTGTTTGGCCTGCAAATAATAACCAGTAAAGCGTACTTTCCGTGCGTGACAAGCAAGTGAACGTTCATACGTACACCTACCATCATAATTTCATCTTGGTGCAAACTTTGAACATTTCTGGTGAGGCACTTCAACAATAAAAAAAAAAAATACTTGAGCCGAAATATTTTTTAAACTGATTTCATGGTGGAGCATGTCAATTGAAGTCCTCTTCACATTCCATTGGACAGCTGGGATTCCGAGGGGTGTCTTTGGTCTCATGAGTAAATATATAGCAAAAGACAAAATTTATTGAATGTATCTCCTACTTGCTGAAAGAATCTCTATCCCACATAGCAGAAAAGTTATTAACCTCTGAAAACCATCACAGGTGGGCTGTTCATTTCTCAGCAGAACGTAAACATCACTTTGCTACATTTGCTTGCTTCTCACACTCGCTCGTAATCTGCCCATGTTCCCAGTTCAGACATGGTCCTTGTCGGTTTACCTATTGAAGTTTCATACCTATTTTTGGTCGACTCCAAAATTCAACTTCCATAAGCGACATGTAAGACAGCATGGTATGGACACACACATGGCAGAACAAGTGAAAGAATACAAATAGATGAAGTAGGTATGGACACAAATCATTCCTTTCTTATTCTGAACAAAGAGAGCTTCATCCCAGCAGAGCTCATGCGAGACACTGCAACAATGATTGCTGTGATGCTTCAGAAATTCACTGACAATCACCAGACTATTCAACTAAAGGAACCCCTGATGGGTTGATTCTTTGTTAGGTAGTTTACCCCTGCTGAGTCTGTTTTGTAACCAGTGTAAACTATACCGTAAATGAGGCTTGCAGCTTGGCCCATGCAGGTAATCAATGTGCTTCAACTAAGGTCTGAAGCCCACCACTGGTTAATGCCATAAAATTTTTATGATGGACAGACTAGTCACATCTAGGAGACTGCCGATACCATGACCAAGCAGAGGTAATATGTTGCACACTGCTTTGGGGTTAAATCAGAATGACATTACCAGAGTGTAGAAGAATTACAAGCATCACACTGAAATTCAACCAATATTTTAAAACCTAAAGACAACGTTTACTTAATGAAATCTGACCATCAACCAGTCAATCAGATACTGTTCAGGTATTCTAGACAACAATACTAACCAGAATGACTTTAAAATTCCATTATAATGCACTCTACTTCATTCACCATTTGCTTGTCTTCAATCAACAATACTAAGAAACTGATTATTAACATATTATTCAAGGCAACTACTGGAAACTTTATTATTGCATTTCAAACTTGACTAATCTGACAGTTCCACTTAGATAATTTAATATCAGTGCACAGCCCTGAGCAATACTTGGAGCAGACACCAAAATTTACATAACATACTATATTTATTGCACTAAGAACCCCCTTACCATAAGAGAAATATATGGAAATTAATTCCACAATGTATGTATGGACTGACCTGATATCCAGTGTGTGTGTGTGTGCATGGTCAGCTGACAATGTAAACAAACCATTTCCGGTCCCATAATTTTGGCAGTGTTGAATTATGGCCATTCGTTTAAGCAAAACACTAAAACACAAGGTTTTGTTTATTGCTGGTGGGTGAACATGCATCTACATGGCATCCCAGTGGAACTTTGGGGTGGAGGTTGCAGATGGGGGCAGACCTCTGGTTCATTCCATATTTACTGGGTCTTGTCAGGGTTTATTTTCCCACACAATACATATTTGTTGCAAACTGGGCCCACATAAATTAAGGGTGTACTGCATGTGAAAATGTCTGAAAAAGAATATGGCTTATTTAAAAAAAAAAAAAAAAAAAAAAAAAAAAAAAAACTGCTGTGCAAATATTATGAATGTACCCATCAAACTCACAGGAGCAGGTGTGTTCCTTGCACTAGACTCTGATGACTGAGGTGGAGTTGGAGTTTTATCTGGCTTTTCATTATTCATGTCATCAAGGATGTTCTTCCCAGTGTTTGGATCTACAATTGCCAGTAGCTTTCGTTCCCTCTGCGGCGCTTGATTCATTGATGACTTAATTGTGGGCTGTGGTGGTGGTGGGTAAAACACTGAAAAAGAAAGACAAGTTTTATTTGCATTTAAGAATTACATTACATGAAACAGATATAAATTAAACCAATAAGGTCAGTGAATGAATGTTAGTAACTGTACTCTGCTATACTATACAAGGCGAAGGGTGATGCCCTGGAAAGAGAAAATTATAGAGGTATAAAGCTTTTAGATCAGAAATGGAAGGTACTGGAGAGAGCTCTAGAAGGTATGATTAGAGAAAGAATGAATATTGATGAGATGCAGTTTGGTTTTATGCCAGGCAGGGGGACTACTGAGCCTTATTCATTGTTCAACAGCTTCAGGAAAAATATATAGGAAAGAAAAGAGAACTGTACTTTGTTTCTTTGTTTCTGATGATTTGGAGAAGGCCTCTGACAGAGTCCCTTGGGAGGTGGTGAAGTGGGCAATGAGAGCTTGGGATCAAGGAGTAGCTGGTTTGGGTCGTTGTGGCCACGTATGTGGGTGCTTGGACCTAAGTAAGAGTGAATGGAGATTTGAGTGATGAGTTTTCCGTGAATGTTGGTGTGGATCAGGGGTCAGTTTTGAGTCCCTTGTTGTTTATCATGGCACTTGAAGCCCTGTGACTTCAGAAATGGACTCCCATGGGAGATGTATGCTGATGGCTTGGTGTTGATTGCAGAGAATGAAAGGGAGGCAGAGGAAAGATTTGGAAAGTAGAGAGATGGTATGGGGCAAAAAGGCTTAAGAGTTAATGCAGATAAAACTGATGTGATGTTATCTAGGGTTGGTGGCGGTCAAAGGCCTTCTCAAAAAAGTACAGTTCCCTTCTCTTTCCTATATATTTTTCCTGAAGCTGTTAAACAATGAATATGGCACCAGTGGTGCCAGTGGTCTCTCTGCCTGGCATAAACCCAAACTGCATCTCATCAATATTTACTCTTTCTCTAACCAAAACCTTCTAGAACTCTCTCCATTACCTTCATTATCTGCTCTAAAAACTTTATACCTCTATAACTTCCTCTTTCCAGAGCATCACCCAACCCCTTGTACACATTTACAATTACACTCTTCAGCCAATTATCTGGACAACACACTCATATATAACCATATTGATCAGGTCAATGACTAACCCCATTCCTGTATCTCCTGATATAGGAGTGGCCATGTGCAATTTGTCACAAGGGCATGGGAAGCTATTCCATCTTGTGCAGTGTTTGTGATGAGTGGGTGCATAAGAGATGTAATGGTATTAGAGGCAGACTGAGAGATAATGCTAATTTTGTGTGTGGTGTGTCGGGAAGAGCAGGCGAAGATTGCCAGGCATGAAAAGATTGAACTTTCTGGTGGGTCTCATGAGTGTGTGGAAGAGTTTTTTTATTTGGGAGACATGTTATGT
Organism: Coenobita brevimanus; assembly: GCF_032717465.1. Lineage (NCBI taxonomy): Eukaryota > Metazoa > Arthropoda > Malacostraca > Decapoda > Coenobitidae > Coenobita > Coenobita brevimanus. The sequence continues at coordinate 4,449,747 of NC_137068.1, read as the reverse complement.
GCTGGAGGTGGGGCTGGAGCTAAATCTCTGGCAACAAGTATTCACATGGCACACTGGGGGTTGTTGTTGTTCAGCCATCTTGGTACGCTAAAAGTTCTTAAGGCATGTTATGACACTCCGTGAGTTGTACCAAATGCTTAGTCTACCAAGTGTAATTTTGGGGACTAAAAATTTGTGAACTGTACTTAGACAAGATACCCAGAATTATGAGTAAAATTATAAAATTATCAACTTTAAGAATTCTTAACCCGTCTATGAATCACTAACACAGGCCCTGAACTTTAATGGGTGTACAGTATACCACAACACTGGCTCAATGACGATTTATTTCAGGACAGCCAAGCCCATAGCCAATGTAAAAAAAAAAATTCCCATCCCGGTAATAATGAAGTGTAAATAAAAGAATGTTAAATAAATTAACAAAGTTAGGTGGGGGCACTCACTATCCACTCACTCGATCTAGTGCTGCTCTTGGGTGACTGCCCTTTCCTTTCTTCCTTCCTTTCTTTCCTTCATTCTTTCCTCTACCTTCTGTCTACAGGTGACTATACTAAGTGACAAGCCAAATGGTCTGTACACAAGGAAACCATTTACTATGCTGGATGGTAACCATATAACCAAATTATGGTGTCTGGTGGTTTAGTAGGTAATTAAGGTGCTACAATCAGACTGAACCTGTGTAGGATTTTATCCAAGGGGTGGTTTAGGTTCACTGCCCACATAAAGCCACTTGGGATGAGTGAGGCTGGTCACTCTCATCTTAAATGTCAGGACCAATTTGCCTAGCCCCGGGTTCCTACGCTTCTCATGGGGCAACACAGGGTTAAATGATGATGATGATGAACAAAAAGGCTAATGGTAAACAAGTGAAAGTGAGCACAAAGAATGACATAAGCATGACAGACTATGGTAGTGAGTGCATTTGCAGACATTTTGAAAGAGATTACTGTAAACTTGAGACTGTAAATGCATATAAATGTAGATCTATCTATCTACCTATTGCCAGATGCCTCAATCCCGTTTGGGGTGGCCACAAACAAATCGCCTCCAAGTCGCCCTGTCCCCCGCCATTTCACTGCCTTCCTCCCAACTCACACACCCCCTCTCTCATATAACTCTCCACTCCATCCCTCCACGGCCTCCCCCTCCCTCTTGCCCCCTCCACCTCACTCACATACACTCTCTTCGTCAGTCTTTCACCCTCCATCCTCTCCACATGGCCAAACCACCTCAGTGTGTTCCTCATAACGCTTCCTATTACATCCACATCCACACCACAACGCTCCTTTATATCCTCATTCATCAGCCTGTCTCTCCATGTGACTCCACAGGCTCCTCTTAACTCATTTCCACTGCTCTCACTCTTGACTTGTGTCCTTCCAACAACGTCCAAGCTTCATTTCCATCCGTTAGAGTTGGTATCACAATACTGTCATGTAGTAACTTTTTCACTTCCATGCTCACTTCCCTGTTTCTTATCACTACTTTCAAAGAACCAGCAACCTTTCTTCCCTGCTGTACCCTTTCAAGCACTTCACCCTCCAAACCTCCATCCTTACTCATCACACTACCCAAGTACATAAACGTACTCACATTTTCCAATTCCTCACCATCCAACCTCGCTGTACATTCACTGACTTGACCTCTCTCAAAGACCATCACTTTACTCTTCCCTACATTCACCTTCAGATTCCATTTCTTACACACTCTCCCAAACTCATCCACCAAGCCTTGCAGCTCCCCTTCGTCTTCACTCAACAACATACTATCATCTGCAAACAACAGTACAGGGAGTTTCGAAACACTATCCTCTCTCACCAGAGCCACTCCAACATCCACTACCCTACCTTGTACCTCTTTTATTACCCCATTCATGTACAGATTGAATAACCATAGAGACATGACACATCCCTGTTTCAACCCAACCTTCAAAGAGAAAAATTCACTTAGTTCACCATCCACATGCACTGCAGCCTTAGCACCATCATACATACTCTTCACAGCATTCAACAACTTCCCATCTACTCCATATATTCTTAATACTTTCCACAATCCTTGTCTATCCACCCTGTCATATGCTTTCTCCAAATCCATGAAAGCCGCATACAACTTCTTTCCCTTCTCTAGAAACTTTTCCACTAAAGATCTAAGAATGAATATCTGATCTACACAACCTCTTCCCTTCCTAAAGCCTCCCAGTTCTTCTCCAACTAATTCCTCTGTTCTTTCTCTAACTCTGTCAATAAGTATCCCACCATACATATTTCCTATTATACTAAGAAGACAAATGCCCCTATGATTACCACACACTTCTTTTTCCCCTTTTCCTTTGTACAAGGGACTCTACCTTCCTCCCAGGCCAATCTGCACATCTTCCACATCCATTCTACTACTATCTCTCCCCCATGCTTCAGCATTTCACCACACATTCCATCAATTCCTGGGGCTTTCCCCAATTTAACTTTCTTCATTGCTTCCACAACTTCTATCCTACTGATTTCTTCCTGTCTTCTCACCTCCCTCCTCCTCCCAGCCATTCCCCAGCCACTTATACTCGCATTACTTCCATCCTGTATGTTCAACAATTCCTTAAAGTGTTCTCTCCACCTGCTCACTTTTTCTCCCTTCTCCACTAGTAATCTACCATTTTTATCTTTCATTCCCCTGCTAGCCTCACTTCCACCCTGTCTTACTCTCTTCACCTCTTTCCGGAACATTTTCTTACAGTCCCTCCACTTTACACTCAAATTCCTTCCAAATTCCTCATCCACTCTCTTCTTACTCTCTCTTACTAATCTTTTCATCTCTCTCTTTCTTTCAACATATAACGCTCTCTTCCGCCTCTCAACTTCTTTTACGCCCCTGTTTCTCATCCATTCATTGTATGTACATTGAATAAACTTACAATGAAGGCTCCCTCCAAAGTACATTAAACAACCATGAACATAGCAACACATTCCAATTTCAGTCCCTCTTTCAAATAAAAGACTTCTGTAAATTTTCTATGTGCACTGTTGTCCTTACACCGTCATGTATACTGTACACAGTTTACAATTATCCTTCTACAAATTGCCAGCACCTGCCAAATTCCTTGTTAACAATATACGGTATATCCTGAACCTTGAAGGCCACAAACAACTTTCCTCTCTCTAAATACTCTTCCAATATGTATCTTAGGTGAATAAAGGACCTAAACATCCTCTTCTCTTCCTAAATCCCCCCATGCTCCTCTCCAACCAGCTTCCCAGTTTTCTTCCTAAATGTAAATGTTGACAAGTATCTTGCCATCTTTTCTACCACGCTGAGAAAGCAAATACCCTTACAACTGCCATAGACTAATCTTTCTTTCTCCTTCCCCTTTGTTCAAAGGAGCTATTTAACCTGACTTCCAGTCCTGTAGCATTCCACCTTCCTCCAAGGCCAATTTGCACTGCTTCTAGATTACCCCCCCCCCTCCATACTTTAACATTTCTCCTCACACTCAATCAAAACCTGGTGTTTTCCCTATATGATTCTCCCCTATGCCTCACAAGTTCCATCAAGCTGATCCTTCCTTCCTTCAAATCTACCTTCTCCCAAGCATTCCCCAACTGCTTATATGCTTATACCACCATTGCTTTTGTTTTCTATTTTCAAACAACTCATTAAAATGCTCTGCCCATCCACTCACCTTCCCTTCTCCACCAGCACTCTACCATCATCATAACTCCTCTACAACCTCATTTGCATTATCTTGACCTACCAAAACTTGGGAGAATCAAGTAAATGATAAACCTTCTAAACCTGTGATGATAACTCACCTCCCTGAGGCTGACGGTACACGGGGGTTGAGGTGCCATCGTGCTTGCCTCCCTGCGTTTGATGGTAGGGTAGCCCCTGGTAAGGAGGCTGGGGGTGTGGTTGCGGCATTGGGGGTGCGTGGTATTGCCCAGAATGCGGCGCTTGTGGTCGCTGATGAGGCACTGGCTGAAACTGAAAAAATAATTGTTACACAAGAATGCACTGCACTGTACTGTACTGTATCTATTAAGTCAGACTTGGATATTGTGCCTGGCAAAAATGCTACCCCTTATGCAGAGTGTGGTGTATTTTTTTTTTCTTTTTTAACATAAATAAAGGTTTCAAGGTCATGGTCACCTTTCCTAACCCCACTGAAGCAATGTTATACCGGCCTCATATGATAAATCATCATGCGATAGGTTGTCATTTCATGTCACTGTCATACAGCTCATCACAACAGTATAATGCATAGGGAAAAATTATGGGAATGTTATTTTTTGTGAAGATTTGATAGTTTTAGCCCAACTTGGATCCTCTTCACATTAAGACAAAAACATACTGTACCATATGTGCATGTACACAACTCTCTCTGGTAATGCAATTTTTGTGGTGTGTGTATACAGCATACTTATATCACTTATTAGCAAGGTAAAAGAAAAAAGGATGACTAACCAACAGGTCAGAGACAACCGAACTTCTATTTTTGTTCTCCTTTATAATACCCTAACAATATAAATTGTAACTTGCAATACTTTGGTGATAGAAACTCCATGTACAAACAGCTAGATAAGGAGTTTATTACAAGCTCACAGTAAAACAGTCTGCCCGTGTCGGCTGTCTGCTAAGAACTGATGCAATAACGCCGTCTTCAGGCGTGGGAAAGGGTGCTGACCTAGCAAGATTAGTGGGGGCATGTATGCATTGGGGGGGGACATATATACATCGGGGGTAGACATATTGTGGAGGGGGTACAAAATTAACAACACTACTGGAGACCACTATTTAATATGGTGAAGTTACGTAACCACTCAATTCACAGAAAACGCCTATAACAAAATTTTAGTTCATATGCTTCAAAATCATAGGTAAGTATTGCATGAACACTGCAAAGCATTAAAAAAAAAAAAAAAAAAAAAAAAAACGTTAGATATAAAATCAATTGTTTATTTATTTCAGTATTATTTTTTTTTAATGTGCTCGACTCCAGGCATAGGCTTCACAGTCTGCTCCCAGGGCCCAGTAGTCCTCCTACGTATCATACACCTCTACATGTCACCACTTCAGCGCTAACACCCACCGTCCATATTGAATACAAGCTAGGGCATTTTTACGACATGTCGGCAGGTCTTCTGCTAGATTGGTAAAGGCTGCTTTACATGACATTCAAATCCTTAAACTGTTCCCTGCCCCAGCAGGGTTTTGAACCTGGGTCCTGTAGGACCGCAGGCCACCTCTCGACTGATTGAGCCATCGCTTTGTTCTTGATAGAAATACAATACCGTATTTGCAGATTCTTAAGTTTCACCACCACTCAATTCAGTCAAAGACAAGCTATTGATGCAATCTCTTGAACTCCTACTCCCTCAATGAATTCCCCCACCAACACAATGCTAACTCGCGTCAATTTGTCCATTACAGTAAAACCTCCATATATCGGACTTCAGAAGACAGGAATCCGCTTTTATCTGAACTGAAGAGCGACCAGACTAAATTCTTATATATAGGAAAGAGTCCGATAAAACCAGAAGCGGTCCGGACTGCCTGACCACTTCAGCTATGTTAACCAAAATAAGGTAAATAAAAGACATGTTTATCAGTGTACAGTATAGTATTATGTCTATTATACCATTTGATTACTGTGGCGAATGTACAGTATAATACAGTACAGTACTGCAGTGGTAGCGAAAAATTTAAAAACCGTTGGTGCAATCCAGACTAATGTCTCATCAATGTAATCCCAGATGTCTTAATCCCGTACAAACAAATCGCCCCCATGTCCCCCTGTCCCTCACCATTTCACTGCCCTGCTCCCAGCTCACACCCCCCTCTCTCATATACCCCTCCACTCCATCCCTCCATCTCATCCTTGGCCTCCCCCTCCCTCTTCCCCCCTCCACCTCACTCACATACACTCTCCTTGTCAGTCTCTCACTCACTCTCCATCCTGTTCCACATGTCTGATATATCCATCTCATCTTTGGCCTCCCCCTCCCTTTCCCCCCCTCCACCTCACTCACACACACTCTCCTCATCAGTCTCTCACTCTCACTCTCCACATGTCTTATACATCGGAAAAAGTCGGGGTTAGCAGGAGGAAGTCCAGATGTCCCTTTTATTGGAATTTCACTTTTTGCAGAAAGGCTTGGGCCCCAATTAGTGCGTTATAGTTAGGTTTTACTGTATTTACATGAGAATTTTGCTCTCAAAATATACTTATATGGATAAAGAAAAGATCAAAAACAGCCCTGACAAAACCCTGGGCAAGGCCTAAATCTATTCCCATTTCCCATCCATACATTTTCTTTTCAGGGAAAGGTATCTAATTATTACTATGAAAACAGTAAAAACCTATCACCACCCAACCTTCCCCCTCCCCCACAGGTAGGATTCAGAAAGCAAGGGGGGAAAAAAAATACCTTAAATAACAGCACGTCCAATGAAAAGGACCATACACTTACTCCCTCTGTTAACCCGTTAACTGCGGAATTAGGTTTCGTGGTCGATTCCCCCATGCAAGTACACCGCTTCCCATCCGATCAGCGAAGTTAAGCAACGTTGGGTCTGGTTAGTACTTGGATGGGTGACCGCCTGGGAACACCAGGTGCTGTTGGCATCCCTACGTGTCAAGTGGGGTTGGTGAAGGATTAGTGCCCCTCCCTGTAAAACAATTAACTCTAAGCCCTTGACCACCCCGTTTGGGATACATGGCGTCTGGCAATGAATGAATGATGACAAAAAAACGGGATTTTTTTTTTTCCCCTCAAAAATAATTTTTGCTCTTATAAATGAAAAAGTGCAAGAAAAAGAATAGGAAAATCATATATGAGTTCATTATTTACCTTAGTTTGGCCGTGGTACGCTATTTATGGACTTTTTTTTTTTTTTTTTTTTTTTTTTTTTTTTTTTTAAGAGCTTGATCATATGATGTACCGTACACAGCAGTCGCATGCTATTCTTCATATGATGTACATAGCAGCTATCGGGTTAATAATATCTATTAAATTAACAGAGGGCTTGGGAATTTCCTAACCCCTCTTCCCTGGCAAAACGTTATTTGAAGGAACAGTCAGATGCCCACATTTCTTGGCTGATTTTCACCAGTGACATATTGTCATTTAGATTTTGAAGAAATCTACAGCCAGTTTTGGTCACAGAATTTTGCAGTTATATACCGTACTGTATACAGTTTTGGCTAGTCTTCTTAACCCAGTGTTAATGGTTAGTCTGTTTAATCTAGTGTTGAAACAGAGTTGTACTAGTATGACCAAGTACAAGTACAGGCAAGAACACTAAAAGGGATAAGCACACAAGTCTAAACTACACTCTTCAACCTAGAGAAACGTGTAGTGGTGACTCACAGAATGAGACCAGACTACTGTACATGCTTTTCTCACCCATCAAACCTAACCCACTGACCTTCATCTTTCTGTAATGCCCTGTCATTTTCTAAATATGCCTACCTCTGAATAACATTGAATAAATCTGTGTATACAGACCTAGTGATTCAATAATCTTTAATTCTAAAGAAGAATTTTTGGTTCTGACATGGTCAGACACACACTCTGAAAGTTGGTGTTGCTAACAAATGGGGACAAAAGAAGTGCAAGGATCATGTCTCCAAAATCTCTGCTATTCTTACTGAGTTTTCAGAACACTGGCTTGGAGGTGATGTAAAAATAAAGCCTTCAGATTCAGTCTCAAACCAGATCCAACCAACAAGTTTTCTAAATAACGATATTTAGCTTCCCTCAACTTGACAAAATAAATCTACAGTAGGGCACCAAGCTTCACGCCTAATAGGGACTGTGAAAAGTGCCGCCAAAGTTGGGGCACTGACCTCATAGGAATAAGCTAATAGGGACCAGGCCTTAAACAAAACTCACCCCCCTTGTGTATGGCCTACTTAAATATGTCCTTAAGTTGCCTGAAAATGTTGCTATTAACCTGCCTTTGAACCTCTGTAACCAACCCCGTGAAGCAGTGAACTATTGGGGTGATGCAATGTTATATTTCTTTGCAATTGCAACATAAAAATAAACAGGCCTGGTCTTGAATTTGGGGCCCTGACACACTAACGCCTTCCCGGGTCCTCCTATTCAACCACTGTAACAATGTTCAGCCACTAGCATAATTAAGCTGTACTTGGTCACTGTTTTCACTCATCTATCCCTGGTGCCTGGTTCAAAATACTTCGCAAGGGCTAGAGTGGCAGTTAATATTCAAATGTCCTGTACCGATCTGCTAATTTAAATGTATTTTTCTTTAAGATATATTGGTCCAGTGATCAAGAAAAAATGTATAATTTCATTGTGCAATTTATATTCGTAATATTTATACCAAATTCTATTTTTTGTCAAAATTTCCAGGGTGGTAGTCATGGAGCTACCACCCAGCAAATTTCGACAAGAAATAGGATTTGGTATAAATATAAATTGCACAATGAAATTACCATACATTTTTTTTGGACCACTGGACCAATATAACTTTAGGAAAAATACATTTAATTTGGCAGATTGAAGTTCAGGACATCCAAATACTGACTGGCTTTAAGTTCACTCAGTTGTTTTCTCATACTATCCACAGTCGACTCTGGCACATTATACATTTTGCATACTTCAGAGTTACAAGCACCTTTCCCCATTTCCGTCATGATCTTATTTCCTAACTCGTCATCATACTGTACTTGTGTTTTTTCACCCCCCTGTGGTGGTAGTCAGTTAGCCTCCCTTTTACTGCCTGCTGTTCCAGGTTCATGCCTTCTTACACCATTACCACCATCACCCAGTCCACCTCTGGCTCCACTTGAAGCACAAGAGGACATATTTCCATCAATTACTAATCAAGGTTGCGAGAGTGTAACACTCAACCTGCGGACACACCAGACATGTATGGGGAACAGGCAGGAACTGAGAGTTGGTACTGGCGTCGCCGAGGCAAGAATTCGAAAGCTTTGGTGCTGGGAGGCACAAAATGTGTTTTTTTGTCGCGAATGCTCAAGCATGGGAATATTTGATGGCTGCCACAAAAGTGCATTTTGCCAACAGGATGCAGCAAAACCTGGTGCCCTACTATGTAGTAATCCCTCAATTATCAAACATAATAGAGCCAAAGGCATGTCTGGATCGTGGATCTGTCTGGATAATGGACTTCTCCCCTGGCCCCTCTTTGTACATACCCTAACTTTGAAAGCCATTGTGAAAGGCCACTACAGTTCATCATACAACACTTATGCCTGGTGTTTTACACTACTCTATCTGGTCAAGCAGATCTATAAAGTAAAACCAAGCTATTACCATGGTCAAGCAGACCCATCAACCACAGACAAGCAATTGCCACTGCTGGGCCAAACCCAGCAGTGATGTGGATGGGTTTTTCCCCCCCCCCCCACTAGGCAATAATTTCCACCCAGACACAAGCATTTTGTCCGGATAAAATGGAAAAATGTATGAATAGTGGTTTCGAACAGCCAGATCACAGCATCTGGATGATGGACATCCGGATAATCAAGGGATTGCTGTACATAAATCTGAATCATCATCATCCAGACCTCCTTTCCCACGCTAGTGCAGGGGTATAGAGTAGTAATGTCCAGACAGCCCAAGTTTGTCCAATCCAATGGGCCACGCTTCCATTCACTCAACATTGAAGCCCCCAGAATCCTGGATCTATCTGATACAAATAAAATTACTCTAAATTAGCTTAAAAATTGTTCCCCTAACTTAACTGGAATGCCTTAAAGATAAGATTTGTTTAGGAACCAAATCTTTTAATTACCCATCAAAACAAACTATGCAGCAAGATATGTATCCAGTACAACATTCCAAAGACTGTAGTATTGTATATATATATATATATATATATATAATATCTGGCTACTTATTTAAGTACCGGCAGGTACTCATTGGACAGCTGTTTTACATTAGTAAAGAGGAGCATGTACGGTACTGTCATAACGTTGAGGTAAGTTAAGTGCTCTAAAAAATGACATTTATGAAAGAAGGCACTAGTAAGATCTACCAGTTTAGGAACGGTGAATGTCAAAAATATCCACAAATTCAAGAAAAAGTTGGTTATATTTTGGCTTAGAGACAGAAAAGCAAATGCTTACTATATCCTATTAAAATACACAAACATGACATGAAAATTTGGGATGATGAACAGAAAAGCAAGGGCAAACAACACAAAATAAAAGAAAATGAGGCGTGAAGTTTGTGCACTTTAAGCCCATGAGTTTTAAAGCCATTTGATTCAGTGTTGATTCTCAATAAGGTATTGTAAAGATACAAAAAAACCCAAGCAATTCTTTGCCATGACAGAAAAAATACCGGTATTGATGTCATGGACTTCCTAGCAATCTGGGGTTTATTTTTTATTAAGTGCTTTTCGGTACCGCTGCCGAGATCAAAGCCCCTACAATGAAGAGTTAAGCACTAGCAGTACAGTACAGTAGACCCTCAATGTAATGGACAAAATGTGGTGAAAAGCCAGGCCCATTAAAGCCGATAGTTTTATATTCAAGAGTCTCCCTCCCCCCCAGGTGGGATTTCAAACATGTCTGAAAATAAATGAATGCAATAGCATACTGTAGTCTAGTATTAAAAATGTAAGCTACACCCACTTTACACTATGCTCCTAATTTTACCATTTAGCAGCTTATTTCACATTCCTGTCACAGAACCTCAATACCAGTACTGTACAGTAAAGCTGTACTAGCCTCTTATTACTATGGGGAAAGGGCAATTTCTGGCCAGGGCTAGGTAAAAAGAGGTAGGAAACACACACACTGCGCCCCATTCGGACACTGTTCATTACAGCAGACAAAGGCTCGGTGAACTTCACGGTGTCCATTAAATCCAATATCCACTACAACCAGGTTTGTTATAGCTGGCGAGGGTCTACTCTAGTGGTACTTTTCTTGTTTCAACCTACAGTAAACTTGCTGTATGATTAGTTTTGTTCCCACCGTGTCAACAAGTGGGTTGGAGGAGGGTTAGAGTCCCTCCCCATAAAATAACTACCGTAACTCAATGAAATGGCGTCCGGCTATAGTTAGAATGAATTTTACCTTCATATCAGTCAGAAATTTCGGTATAACTTTAGAAGTAACCAACGTTACCAATTTTCATTATATTACATCCCTGAACTATTCTAACCAAGACTCACCTTTTAAGCCTAGTTTGAGTTGGGGGAGCAAATTTTGTAGGGGTAGTCATATAGTTGCATAGGTTAGGCTGTCGCTCAGTGACGGATGAATGTTGCGCCATATTGGCTTGTGCACGCGTATGCATTCGGTCTATGTCAGGCCGTAGATTACTGTAGGCCTAGGTTAGGTTAGGTTTGGTTAGTTTAATACAAAATAGTGTGTTTTTAATTAATCTTGATCTTGATTTTGGGGGGATAAACCCACTTTTGGAAATCTTACTCAAAATTCCATAAGGGGGGATTTTCCCCCAAAAATGAGGGTCAAAACTAATTAAAGCACAGTATTTTGCATTGGAAACCATAAAAGTAATAATGAAAGAAAACGTTGGTTACTTCTAAAAATTTACCGAAATTTCATATCAGATCTGCCTCCTCCTCCCAAATGAATGAATTACAAGCCATTTTAGACATTAACCTTCCCTGACCCCACTCAATTCAATCGTAGCCATAACAATTTCCAACCTTAACTACGGTAGTTACTGGCCTCACACTCCTGAGAATACACGAACAGAAATGGGAAAGAAACTGTTACTATCAGTGGCCATGACAAAACTGAGCTGCCTGACAGCAGCTACTCAGCTGATGACTGGTTAGCATAAACCAGCTTTCATCCTAAGACCCACTAGCCATCCAGCATGCAATCATGATTGCTTGGCTCACCATCCACTCACTACCAAACTGATCACAAGGTGACTAGCTAGTATGAATGCCAGGTCATCAAAACAAAAACAAAACTTTTTGGAAACAGAAATTCAATCACCAGATTTTGGGGGGAATTACACCCAACTAATGTTCACCATTTAGTTTATGCAATTTAAAGCAATCTCATCTATACACATACGTAACAATTGCACTTTTCAGTATTCAATGGTAGTAAATATGGGAGGGGGGGGGGTCCAGCTTGTAGTTTCATCAGTTGCTGCATCTATGGTAAAATTGGGTTAGGTTAAGTTTGATTAGGTTAGGTTAGGTTAGGTTGATATAACAATAAATCATCATCATAAGTAACCTCCCCCATACCAAAGAGTGCTGGTCCGTGGTGCATTTATTTACTCCCACTTCCTATTGACATTATTATTTTGTAAGTCTGTTTATTTGAACTGTATAATCAAGCCTAATGGATGCATTGCAGCGAGTGGGAGGAAAAAAAAAAGACACAGTATGGTATTATTTGATCAGACTTCTCAAAACTGATACCAAAATATGGTTTCACTTCATAATGGCAAAGGTTTGGTGCAAGAAAATGTCTTCATAAGTACGAAAAAAATTTAAATCATAAAAATGCTATCTGAATTTTTGAGTGCGGTAAAAAAAAAAAAAAAAAAAAAAAAGTGTTACCCTGATAAAAATTTAATCAAATCTTGCTTGTAAGGTTAAATTGCTGTTGTAGGTAAAAATGAAAGGCTCGGAAGAGGTAGCTATTGGAAGGCAACCAGGATACCAATGACAAATCTCGGCAGTTGCATGTAAGTTGGAATGCATCCGCCATTACACTTGTACCAGCTGATACAGCATAAGGAACATGGTGTAAGAGAAAAATTTAACGTGAAATATTTACCACCCCAAAAATAACCAGAAAAATATAAAACACTATCAGGAAGAACTGATTGGGTAATGTGCTTCAGCTGCTTAAATTAAAATGTATGTCATGTGAAACACTAGACTATAGTAGTACTCGCGTAAATGTGCGCCTGTGGTGTGGCCCGCACTTGTGTACAGTGTTGCCACGTTTTCTATACCGTTATCTCCCTCTCTCTCTCTCTCTCTCTCCTGGTGGGAGATGTGAGCCACCCTGAGTACTTTTGATTCTATTATAAGTTATTTATAATTGTGCTTTCATTTATTAATTTGATTTTGTTATATTTAATGATACTTATCATTTTTTTGTATACGGCAACAGATGACCCGTTATTGCAGTACCATGATTGATTTTCATTCATTCATTCTCTTGCCCCTTCCTCCATCTCTCTCTCAGCCTGACAATGCCTCCACCACCACCACCCCCCGTCATGCCGACAATGCATTCAACCTTGCCCCTCTCCTGCCTGCCTGCCTCTCTCTTTTATTGCAAGAAACATTTTGGATATTTCCTTTTACATAATATTGTATATATTGTAAATTTGACATCATTTCCACACCACCCTTGAGGTCAAGGCCACTGACTGGGTGTGGAAGTGTTGCCGCTCACGAGTGAATAATTCCCCCCCCCCCCAGTATTGGCATATGCCTACTATTTTGTCCTGCATATTAGCTTATGATTATAAATGTGATAATTCCTCGCCCTTAAAATTACAGTAAAAGCCAGTAAATGTGAGCATTTTTCCCTAGCAACACCTGTACAAGCTATGCTTGGGTCTATGGAGGTACGTACTTTACCTTAGGCCAGACTGGGTGTGTCAGTGTTGCCACTCACAAGAATTACATGAATTATTTCTTTTACTTTGGCTATTGGCATATTTTTTCTTTTTTCAGGCTCATTATCTTATATCCATAACTGTGATATTATTACCCACCCTAAAACTACGCTAAAAACCATTAAAAGTGACTACAATTTCTTTTAGCAACACTGTACAATATGTATGCCATGTTTCTGTGTTACTGTATAAATATTTTATGCATAATATTATTACTGTTGATTCATCCATCAAAATACACAAGTGTCAGTTTTATTCATCTGAATTTATCGTACTTGTGATGCCTTATACACAAATAGCTTCTGTTTCACATCGCAAGTTGGGGAAACGTGGCACCATTGTACACAGGTGCGGGCCACACCAAAGCCGCACATTTATGCGAGTACTACTATAGCCTAAATTATCTAATAAGTATTTCTGCACCTTACAAAAATGCTACAACACCAGAAAAACAAAAACATTAGGAAATCAACATGAAACTATCACAAAACGAAAACTCTGAAGTCAACTTATAGAAGTATTTTGCAAATGTAAAAAGCTTCATAAAAACAGTGGGGAAATCCTTGTCTTACTGGAAAATGAAAAAGAAAGAGTTAAGATCAAGAAAGTCAACTGGTAAAATAATAATCTCTTGATCAGGGAAGTCAACTGGTAAATAATTTCACATCAATTCTAGTTTCTGAAGTACAGTATTTGCATTAGAAACTGACTGAACTCTCACCACACACAAAAATCCTTTCAGAAAAGAGACTGCAGTACCGTACTCTAAAAAGGGTAGCTATTTGTCATAACCTATAAACTTAATGGAAATTAGTTTGCATACCTCCGTGATCACTCTTTACCAAATTTATCAACCACAATAAGATGCAACAATATCAGTACTGGGAATAAATCAGTTAATTTTACATTACTAAAAGCCATCCCTTTACCCAGCCTATATGGTATATAATGTTTCTTTTTGCAGATGCATTAAGAACAAACACCCATGTACACCACAATTCATGCAAAAAATATACATATACATTTTTAAACGTTTACATACCCTTAATGGCTGATTTCTATAAATTTAAAAAATCTACAAAATTACCTTAAACAAAAAATTAACTTGAAACTACAGCATGACATTTCAAGTTAAAACAGATGGTGCTATAATACCATATATTATCAACCTCCTAATCAACATATCTTAATACTCATTTTCTTTCACCTACTCAACAGTTTAAAAAGGCAAAAAACAATGAATTTGGAAATTTGCTAAATGGTTTCCAAGAATTTAATTCACCTTCAAACAACCCAATGACCTTGATTTTTTCTTTCTTGTGTAGGTATGTGGATGTATGAAGATAAAGTGACAAACTGAGTTCGGTCTGAGAAACAATAAAAACATTTCAGTCACGTCCTAAGAATGGATGGTGGACCTTCAAACACCCTAACGACCTTGGAATTTTTTCCTTTTAACATAATGAACGCGTGGGGAAATTATGGCTAAAACTGAGGTGGGAGTAAATGTGGGATAATAATATGGCAAATGGCGGTGATAAGGTACGATGTGTGAGGTACTTACCCCCTGTACAACATAGTAGGCGCCGCCACTATTGGGGGGCACCCCGCCCGCCGGCGGGTAGCCGTTCGGGTAGCTGTTTGGAAACATCACTCACTCAATGGTCTACAATTTATGGTGGCAATGGGACAGGGTGAGGTAGGTGAAAAATAGTTGCACTGGTGGGCCATATGTTTTGATCACTAACACATGACTCCAGCCACCAGCACCGCACTTTCACAAACGTCTCACGTTGGTAGGTAGGCTTCCTCAGCCCAGCTGCTGCCCGCCTCCTCGTCTCCCTATACCACTCGGGCCTCGCTTCTATTCCCACTTATTTACCGCTTCAAACACACCCGTCAGTAGTTAGAAAACCACAATCTACTTCCCAAACCAATAAACGGCACGTGGAAATAGTGCAGAGAGTGTTTGTAGAGGCGTAAAGAGTAAGGCGCGGTGCACATGTGGCAGACCAACTCCCCCGCGCCCCGTAAGATGGCTCCACCGCCGACCCGCACTACACCACGTGACCAACATAACCGCCAATTTTGAATCACTACCCTCTGCATAAACTCCCCGCCTGTCTCACACTTACTACTCTCTCTGTTTTGCCCATGCTTATTTGTATTTATCTTTTCCTGTTTTTCTTAAATAACTAAACCACGTGACCATCACAAACGTCAATTCTGAATCATCGCCCTCTACACAAACACCCTGCTTGTCTCGTAGGCCTTCTTACTACTACTGTATCTAATTTCACCTATGTTTGCCGTATTCTTTACCTATTATTAATACCTATACCACGTGACCAATGCAACTGCCAATTTTGAATCGCTACCCTCTATGCAATATTTGTTGTAATACCGATCACAACACCACATGACCACCACAACCGCCAGTTCTGAATCAATGCTGTACACTTAAATTCCATTTTTTCCAATTATATTTACACGGAATGACCTCCCCCACTCTAGCTTGTCTCGTACATATTACTCAATGTTTATTTTCCAGTACTCATCTTTACCTCCTCAATAATCATTCAATTTATCTTATTTACAGAATTACTTCTACCACCTGTTTGGCTCATAATGTTCTCAAATTTGCCTATGTTTATTTCCTTTCTTTATTTATACCTATCAATCAATTTATCTTGCTAATTAACCACCAATTTTGACTCACTCCATTATACATGTTATCCACTTGCCTGATACCGTACATATTTCTATCGGTATCAACTATCACCAGATGCCTTAATCCTGCCATAAATGAACCACCTCCATGTCACACTGTCCTATGCCATCCCCTCCATCTCATCCTTGGTGTCCCCATCCCCCTTTCCTCCCTCTACCGCACTCGCACACCCTCCTAGTCAGTCTCTCATTCTCCATCCTCTCCACACAGCCAAACCATCTCAAAATATTTCTCCTAATGCTTCCTAGCACTTCCACATCTACCTATCCCCTTTCCTCCTTCCACCTAACTCACATACACTCTCCTAGTCAGTCTCTCATTTTCCATCCTCTCCACATAGCCAAACCATCTCAAAATATTTCTCCTAATGCTTTCTAGCACTTCCACGTTAACATCACACTGCTCCTTCACTTTTTCATTTTGTCTGTCTCCATATAAATCAACATGATCCTATCATAACTACAACCGAAGATGGCTATATAATCATTCATTAATCTGATGTATTCAAGTTAATATTTCCCCTAATTTTATGTTCATAAGTCTGAAAGGGTGATGGTATATTGCACTGAACTGAACACTTGCAAGGTTTAGTATCTGAACAATGGGTATTTTCACTCACCTTTGATGCCGGAAGTCATACCTTCATTTCATTATTATTCAGTCATGGCTGATAAAATACAAAACATTACAGCATCACTTCCAATTTACTCACCCAACAACCCTCAATAAACTGCCTACTTCCAATGCTTGGGAGCATTTTACTAGTTTTTCACTTGTACTGGGCCATGGTCAAGTCCCACGCATTTCAATTTCTCCAACAAATATATCCTGTATTGCATCATCTCATAGAGTTTGAAAAATTAAATAAGATCAATGGTAATATTTGCACTTTATCACCTGGTGGCCTAAATATCAGAATACTGTACTTGTACTTTATCCTGTGTTCACAATATTTAGTGTGAAAAGCATTCTTATCTTCTTCTGACAGTTGTACAGTACATGCACAGGAACAAACCATATCTGAAAGCTAGCCATATCTGTCACATGGTTAGTGCCCACACTGCAGTCTCTTACATATTAAATGAGTAAATAGCTCTACATCAACCATTTTTGTCATAATTCATATCATTTATAAAGGCTCTAACATGCTTGCATGCATCAGCTTTGGTAGCCTAAAGGCAGCTCTACACACTGGTCGATCTCTGGCAGCTTCCCTATTCAGTTCTTTATATACATTAGGTCACACTCTATGATCTCATCACAGGTCTTTTTTGGGTCTGCTTCATGAAACCCTACCCCTGACATTCACACTTCTCACCTTCTGCATTCATCATCATCCTCCATCCTCTCAACATGCCCAAACCATCTCAATCTATCCCTGATCATCACAACAACAATATATAAAAATCCCATCCTTCCTCTCAACTCTTCATGCATAATCCTAGACCCCCCCAGGCCTCACATTCTGGGCATGAACTACACATCCAACTAATCACTGTCATTTCAGTATGTTTGAATAACCTTTCTTTACTGCCAGATGTCACTACCATATGGCATTACACTTCTAACACATGCTGCATACAAATCACTTAGCACAGAGGGAAAGTCCTGTCAATCGTAGGAGAGGCAACAGCTCCCTGAACTTCCTCCAACCACTCCTTACATAACATGTCTCAAATAACTAAACTCCTCCACACACTGATGAAACTCTCTAGCAAGATCAATCCTTTCACATTTGAAAATCTCTACATACTCTTTTCAACACACCATACACATGAAATCAGCACTATTTTACTGCCTATCTCTAGTACCACTACAGCTCTTATGCACCCACTTATCACAAACACTACACAAAATGGAGTTACTTCCCACACCCTTGTAACAAACTGCACATGGCCACACTCCCTCTGCTTTAGCAGATATCATCACTTCTGCTTTATCCACATTTCCTCTCAAACCCTTGAGTCTTATTCAGTCTCTCCATTTCCTAAATCTCGCCTCCATCTCCCTTTCACTCTGCACAATCAACAGGTTGTCAGCATACAACCTCTCCCATGGGAGTCCACTTCTTGTGTGAGAGCTTCAAGCGCCATGATAAACAATAAGGGGCTCAAGACTGACCTCTGATACATGCCACCATTCATGGGTAACTCATCATTCATATCTCCATTCAGTCTCGTCTGGGTGCAAGCACCCACATACATTGCCATAACCACTCTAACCAGCCAATCCTTGATCCCAGGCTTTCTCACTGTCAACTTCAGAACCTTCCTAGGGACTGTTAAAGGCCATCTCCAAATCAACAAAAACAAACAACGGCCCACTTTTCTTTCCTACATTTTTTTTCTGAACCTGTTGGGTAATGAATATGACATCGGTGGTCCCATTGCCTGCCATAAACCCAAACTGCATCTCATCAATATTCATTCTTTCCCTTATCACAACTTCTAGGATTCTCTCCACTGCCTTCAATATTTGGTCCAAAAGTTTTATGCCTCTGTAATTTCCCCCTTCCAGGCCATCATCCTTCCCCTTATATACATTTACAATCACACTCTTCAGAGAGTCATCTGGGACAACACACTCATATATAATTGTATTTATCAAATCAGTCACTAAACCCACTCTCTATACCTCCTGAGGCCTTCAGCATTTCAGCAGTCAACCCAGACACACCTGCTGCCTTCCCTATCTGCAACCTGCCTATTGCCTTACTCACAGCAGCAGCAGCAATCAAAGGCCAGGGGAAAAACACCGGATATGCTGACTCCAAATCTTCCCTGTTCCAGTCAAATTCCTCATTCAGCAAGCAGTTATAATGCTCTCTTCAGACATGTTTAATATCCCCACTGTCCACCACTACCTTTCCTTCATCACTCTTCACACACTGCTCACCTATGATATCCCATTTTCCCTCTTCATCTGCTTTACCATCTTAAATACCATACTCTTCCTTTCAGCTAGGGGGGGGGGTGAGAGAGAGAGAGAGAGAGAGAGAGAAAATCTAGGTTAAAACAACTTAAAACTCACAGCCAAGGCACAACAGACAAAATTATGAATGGTATGGATTCTTCCTTCAGTTAAGTGAAGTATGTTCCTTAATGACAAAATGTGTAAATGTGAGTCTTCCAGAGCTTGAATGCATGTACTGGGTACCCAAGGGGTTTATAGTAACAATTATATAACTTAATATATAAGAACATGAACCACAGCTTGTCAAAAACAGGATATGGTAACTTTGGTCAACGCTACAAGCATTACAAAGAAAAAGAAAAAAATCCATACTACACTTCATATATGTTGGGCAGAAGAAGGAGTTTGATAGACTGCCAAGGTAAGTCACTACAATGGTTAATGGGATAGCTGCTTATGTGTGTGATGTGTGTGTGGGGGGGGAAGGGGGCTGATTAACTTTTTAAGTGTGATCAAATTATACAGTTTGTTTTCATCTGGTGGAACTTGGCCACTCACATAACTTGAATACTAATCATGGTGGTTGCATGAATTTCAATGAGCCTTGGCTGTGATGTAGGAGTGAATCTCCTTGGTTACATGTCAAATTAACCATCATTCTGGTGACAACTAAACCAAGCTGAAAGAGGTTTGGGATCTTTGTCACATGAAATAAACTGACTATAGGAATTTTATTCAGCTGACAGAAATCCCTTGACATCAAAGCATTAAAAAAAAATTAAAAATGTCTGAAATAATCCTATGGCAATGAGAAAAACCATGCATTCAAAGATCTGATCCCTTAAAATATTATTTCTAACACCAAAAAAATTTCTTCAACTTTGGGGTGGCTTTTTAAACTGGAGGAGTTAAATATGGCCTTGATTAACCCCTTAACTGTGGGGCGTCACTTTCGTGACGCTTGGGAGCAAGGGATCATACCACGGGGTGTCGCTTTTGTGATTCTGTGTTATTTTGAATTCACCCGGGCTTCCAAGTGGGGGCTTGTATCATCTATCAGTACTGCCAATGTCCAACACTAGTCAGCACTCCTAATCTCATCTGTACTCCCATCCGCTGATGACAATTTAGCCATTTCTCCCCGTTCTTGACTCCCCTCCCTACCCCCCCTCCATTACCCTATCCTCTCGCCTGACTGGCCGTGCTACGCTAAGTAAATCTTCCCTGGAATTTTTCACTGATTTCATCCATTGAAATAAGCCCTATGCCCTATTCTTATACCAAATAATATATACAAGAAAGAAATAAGGTAAGTGAGAGTGCCATACACCTGGAATTGGCTAATTATCACCTGACAACACTTCACTTTCAATCGTTCGCTAATTTTCGCTGTTTATTTCCCCTTGAAATATGCCGTATAATCTATTTTCGTAATAACTATACATATAAGGAGGGAAGGGAGAAGCCTAAGTGATATTTACATTCACCTGGAACTACCTAATTTATAATGTATTGTCTAGATTTCCTGCCAATCATTTCTTTGCTATAAATAGCTGTGTCAAGAGGCTGAACGTTGGCAGTACTGCTTTCCCTAGGTAGGCCTCCACCCCGGCCCACCCTTATCAGTTCACTCTCACCTTCCAGTGTGGGGGTACCTCTGTTCACTCTTGCTAGCTTCAGGGCCTTTTCACCCCCATGCAAAGGGCCCTGTGACCTTTACCCCCTACTAAACCTCGTGTAGAAAGAGGTAAAGGGCTGACAATTGATAAAAGAGTAACTATGATCTTTCTGTTGAGTAAAACAGTGCAAGTGGAATTGTAAATAATGTGTAAATAATGTGTAAACAGCAAGTGAAAGTAATGAATGTAAATATACGTGAACAGTGGAAAATAGTTTTATAAGTTACTTCAAGTGACAGTGCATAACACAGTGTAAATAAAATAGAGATGTATATAACGTAAATAAAATAGAGAACGTAAATAGAAATGTAAATGAGTAGTATTATAAGAATACAAGTATATACCCTAGGAGTAATGAAAGTGAAAGTTTCACTCTAGCATGTCTGAATACTATGAGTTATGAGAGTGAAGATGAAAGTGACATTCACTCTCAATGCTAGTATACAGGACGAGAAAGTGAATGCTACGTATTTTACTGAAAGAAATTGAATCCCTACAGTGACAATAAACTAATACTACTGAAGGAAACTTATGAATAAAGACTGTACATATATATAAGTGTTATATAGTAACAGAAATATAAAGTGTGAGGGGTTTTATGAATAATAAATGACAGAGTACCAAGAGTGAACTAGCGCAAGTGCGGCGGTCAGACGCACTCGTAATTTTCATTGTTTTCACAGTTGTTGTTTTTTTTGGAGTATGGATCCCAAACTACCTGAAAATCATAGAGTAGTGTTTATAGTGTTAACATCTGGCTGTGGTAATCATATTACGGGTTGTCGGGAAGTGTAAAGTGGAGACTTCATTACCCAACTTCAGAGGTCTCCACAAGTCCTACGGTAACCGACGAAGGCTCAATAAACATTCCAGGGGAAAGCTGAAGGTATGTGCCATAAGCATATGTAATTTTAATATTCTTGGACTAATAACTGATTTTTGGCAAATATTTTTTGAGAGTGTGTCGGAGCCCGAATAACCCCGCGGCACACGCAAAACATTGGTAAACATGCCCGCGGTGTAGGGGTTAACCCTTACAGTGCTGGAGAGGAATGCCTTCATGTGGTGGCATTGATATAATTGGGTGATGGAGCTGCCCAGTTATACAGATGTCTCGGCTCCTTCCCTAGCCCTAAAAAGGATTAACTTAAGCCCGCAGTCCACCAGGTTCACTTTTCGGACAAACCTGGGGCTACAATAACAACTACTACTACTACTACTAGTGCTACTACCACCACCAAGTTCACGTTTTGGATGAACCTGGGGCTATAACAACAACAACAACAACAACTACTACTACTACTACTACTACTCCTACAACTACTACTACTACTACTACTCCTACAACTACTACTACTACTACTACTACCACTACCACCACCACCAGGTTCACGTTTCGGACGAACCTGGGGCTACAACAACAACAACAACTACTACTACTACTACTGCTTGGGATCTGCACTAACAATTTGTCTACTGGCAACAAGAATAGAATATGGACATGCCATGTAAGTAACCAGACTGAAGATATGAAGTTGGTCATGGCACTACAAAATATGGAAACAAATGAACTGTAGTGTACAAGATGAAGATACTGATGAGTGATTTGTACAGTTTAGTCAAATACTCACGTTTGTTCACTCCCCCCCCCCCCCCCGAAGTCATAGATGCCTGAGTAGGATGTAGTGGACAAAGGTGCATATTATCACCCTGAAATGGATGATGATATGCACCTCTGTTCATTATGTCACATTTAAACATCTATTAATCCAACAATGAAACAGAGGGAGGAAAGGCAAACAGACTTTAACATCTGACTGTACAGGAGGGATGGTGCTAGAGAGAGATGCTTTCACATGGTGGCACCAATATAACCAGGTGGCTCTTACAAACAACTCTCAACTCCCTCCTTATCTCCTGGAAGGAGGGTGGTGGACTACAGAAAAAGGAGAATTTCAGCCTGCAATCCATCATATTCATGTTCATATAAGCCTTAGGTCATAACATGAATACAAAAGGTTAGTTTTCAGACTTTTTTTTTTTTTTTTTTTTTTTTTAAATACTTTACAGTGGGAATCTGTGATGGCTTGCCTCTGGAGCTCTTGTAATCTGATGATCAAGAACTTACAGCAAACAGATGGAGGAGGAGATGGTACATACAGGCAGTCCACACGTAAAATTTGTCATATTTTAAGCTGCTGATACATTAACACCTGTTTTTCACATAAAGCTGCTCTTGATTCATTATAAAGTTGTTTTAATATTAGGTCAAAATGGTGTTGGATAGGGATGTCTTCACTCGATGACACTGATACAGTATGGTCTGCACAAACGTCCCTCAATTCCTATCCTTCATCCCAAAGGAGGATGGTGAACTGTAGGAGAAGGGCAACTTCTGCCTGCAGTCCACCAGGTTCACATTCCAATGAGCCTAAGGCTAAAATACTGAGAATAAAATCACGACTTACTGTTTGTCCCTCAATCATGGACCAAATTCACGCCTCATTGAAAGCTGTTCACTTAACGTTCCATTTTGCCTGTACAAAGCCCTTTAATTAGGGTGCTGAAGAGGGTAATGTGAGTGAGTCTGAAGGTGGGAGGAGGATTGGTAGGCCAAGAAAAATGTGGATGGAAAGAAAGGTATGGAAGTTGATAAAGTTAGGGCACCAACAAGGGATCAAGCTGGTTGAATAAACTTTGTATGGAGGTTTGTATGTTGAGGGTGTGGCATCTATTTTCATTTTAACATGACAGTTCTGAGATTGATTTTGACATGTAATAAAGATGCTGCTTGTGGAAAGGCCATGATTCCATGGGGAGTGAATGGTGAATGAATGGGTGTGTGGCCCATATCTCTGGGCATGGTGTTGATTAGTTCATACTCTTTCCCTTTCCTGGTTTTCTGTACCCTATCTCATTCCACCTGCAAGTGGGAAACACAGGCAGGATGATGATGATGATGATGATCATAAACCATTTGAGTATCAAATCTAACATGAAGTGTTTACAAACCCATATCTAGTCTTGTGGGGTGAAGCCAGGATACTGGGGCCAGCATGATGTGTGAATGCACCCACTTTTGTACTTTCTGTATTATTGTTCCAGTTCCTACCTAACTCCATCTTTAAGCAGAGAAAAAATGATGATGATGATTATGATGATGATTATGATAATGATGATGATGATGATGATGATGACAATGATGACATCAACAATGATGACTACTCTGTTGGGTGGTGGAGGGAATGATACTTATGATGAGCACTCTGTTGAGTGGTGAACTGAATATGGCTTCATGACACCCTGCATTATGCAGAGTGGTTGTGTTTTGCTCTTTAGTGACAGGGATGATGCAGCAAACAGTTAAAGAGTGAGATATATCATTCACTGATGGGATGAATTCTGTGCCTCACATTAACCCCTCAATGGCCCCCAGCATCGAATCACATCATACAGTACCAGTGCTGTAGGCATCGAATTAGTGCAATTAATAAAAAAATGCAAACAATTATGCCAGTGGTATGTTTACATGAACCTACTCTATCATCCTAAGCATTCCGACAGTCAGTTCATCTTGTGTGTTATCACCCACTGGCGTACATGTTACATTATTGGCAAGTACAGTAAATAGTCACTTGAATTTTTCTGTGATTCATAGTGCATCAGAGATTAGATTTAGGACATAAAACACACATTGCCAGGTGTGCCAGATGATTCTCTTCACATCTTTAAAAAAAAAAAAAAAAAGAAGAAGAAGATCCCAGGGCCGACCTATGGTGCACACAAATGTACAGTACTACCTCACAGCAATTAAGGGGTTAATGTGGCCCTTAACTGGACAAATTTATTTCTTGATGAAGGTGATTTGTATCTGTGATGTCTATCATCGTCATTCTGACTTACCCCCCCACCCCCACCACCACCTAAGGATTTGGTGAGGTAGGATCCTGACACAGAGAAAGACCAGATACAGAAGTGGAAAGACCATCAACACCATGACCAATGATGTAACCCACACAGTGATTTACACACCATTTAGGCTGGTTCCACCTCACATCCTGTTAACATTCACAAGGCTTTACTTTCTTACAATAACAACATTACATGTCTGTGGATAATGTGACTATTAATCCATAGAATACAAGTTCCTAACAAGCCTGCACTTCAAATTTTGCTCATTCCATGGGTTAAAATTGTGTGGATGAACTGCTGGTAAACTGATCTCATTTAAATTCTTTTGGCCACTGATTGTACTTGTGTCTTTTTAGGGCACTAAACCTATAAGCAGCCTCAGGATTTTTGCTGTTGTTACGGCTATAATTATTACTCCTCCGCCTCATCCCTCGTGAACTCCCATCTTTTGACTGAAGTCAAGCACTCGTCCACCTCACGCTACCAGCGCTCCATCTGTTGACTGGATTTGATACTACTAGTTTCCCAACATGTCACCTGACTTTCCCTCCCTTTTTCTGTGTGAAGCGAGGTTGCCTGATTATCTGGTTTCCCGCGCAAGTTCAGTTCACACTCATCCTCTGCCCTGGGAATATCTTAGTGAACCACTCCTGACCTTTACCTGGAAGCCTGTGTTATAGGGAACCCATCTTCAACGCCTTCTTTTGCTGTAAACCATGAGTATCAGTTTTCTCCTTGCATTAGTTCATTAATCTTCTGATGGTGAATGGCTTTAGGTATTTATATTGTTTTTTTCTTAGGTTTAGTTAGGTTTAGGGTTGTAATTATTGTATGTTTAGTTTGTTAAATTAAATGAATAATCAACCAAATCATTATCAATCTACCCTGTAGTTTGTCTAGTTGCATAGTGTTCATGATCCTTCTCTTTTCTTATTGCTTTCCATGGGTCTTCATAGGGTAGATACAGTTAAATACTCCCCATGGATCGTAATAAATGGCGACCGTGACAGGACCTATTTCAGCTAGACAGACATTTACAGTAATGGTGTTTTGAGGGGTTGCTGTTGCTTGTTCCCATAGATTTTAAATTTTCCTTGATGTATTTAGCATTTTGGTATTAGTGTGAAACTTGTTTCCATTCGATTTAAAATCCTTGATGCAATAAACATTTTGGTATTTGTGTGAACTTGTCAGCACATAGGTTTATAGGTTCAGGAGTCTTCATAGAACTTATCTTTCATTTTTAACGAAATACAGGGTCGTTATAAGTTCTATCAAATGTGGGGAATATATCCGGATCGTTTATAATGCCGTATCCCACGCTCCAGTGAGGTCTACATCTGCTAGTTGCGATAGGGCAAGTGGCTAGTTTGATACACTCACTCTTCCAAGTCCCAGATTATTCAAGAATCAAAGTTGTTTTGTCTTATCCTATAATCAGGGGTAATCCGGATCATGCTAAAAGCCGTCATCCTCTGCTCTTAATCATAGACAACGACTTTCGTAAGTTAATATTTTGGTCAAGGCTCTGGAAGTTTCAGGACTTCAAAGAGTTTTCTTCCTGTAATCTGTGTCTAAAATATAACTTACCATAATTTTCTCATACATTTTAATCATGTTTGACCTTCAAAAATTTGTTGAAAATCCTAGCCATGAGCAATTAAAAGACTTAAAGAAAGATGAGTGGAAAAGCATTGCTACCTACTTCCAAATAGAAATTGAATCTCGTATGACAAAAGAGGTCTTAAAAAACACAATTATAGAGTCTTTAGTTCAAGGGAAGTCCTGGGGACAGAGGCTATTGATGTTTTGACTCCTATGAGTTATTCCTTTCCTACTAGGGTTGATAATCCTTATTCAACTCATACTAAACAAGGACACAGTGACCCAGTGGAGATGGAAAGATTAAGATTAGAATATCAGCTTAAGATAGAACAATTAGCTCAAGAAGAGAGAATGAAAACAGAACAATTAGCTCAAGAAAAGATAATGAGAACAGAACAATTAGCTCAAGAAGAAAGAATGAGAACAGAACAATTAGCTCAAGAAGAGAGAATGAGAACAGAACAATTAGCTCAAGAAGAGAGAGTAAAAATGAAAGAATTACAAATAAGAGAGCTTGAAGCAAATGCAAATTCAAACCTTAGGGAAAAGGAAATTGAATTGAGAGAGAAATTAACTGCGTTTAAACCACACAAGGAAGCTGCTTTATTGCCTCAGTTTGATGAGAATGATGTGGATGGATTTTTAAACACATTTGAGCACATTGCCAAGAAAAATGAGTGGCCTGAACAACACTGGATATCAGTCTTGGTCCCAAAGCTGATCGGAAAAGCTCAGAGAGTTTATAATAGTTTTGATGATAAAAATGATTATAATGGTTTAAAGACTAGTATTCTTCGTGCATATTCAATTTCTCCTGATGGATATCGACAGAAGTTCAGAAAACATGTAAAATCAATTTCTCATACTTATGTGGAGTTTGCAAATGATAAATTAAGACAGTTTAAGAAATGGCTTGAAACAACTAACACCTCAACATTTTCAGACCTGGTTAATCTCATGGTTTTGGAAGAGTGGAAGAGTAAGTTGCCATTCACCATCCTGAAGCATGTGGAGGAGCAAGGACAGAAGGATCTCATGAAAGCAGCGGAGTTGGCTGACGCCTATGATTTATTGATGGGATCTCTAAATAACAGGAGTGGTTCCATCTCAGGTGTTAAGTACTCCTCTGGTGTAAGCTCCGGTATGGTGGGTGGTAAGCAGAGCTCTTCACACTTGATGCCTTGGACTCAAAATATCTCCAATATATCCTGTAGTTATTGCAAAAAGCCAGGTCATTCTATCCAGTCCTGCAAACACCCTAATTGTAAAACTTCAAAAAACATGTTTAACCCCAAAGAAAAATCTCCTCCTTGAAATTGAAAAGCCAGTAGTGACTTATGATTCAAATAAGCCTCATCAGAATTCCTTCCTTCCTTTTATGTTTCAGGGTACAGTCTCACTGAATAAAGATGATGAGTCATATCCCATTACTATCTTGAGAGATACTGGAGCATCTCAATCAATTTTGGTCAGAAATGCTATTCCTTGTGTATCTAGTGCCTTCACTGGGAGAAGGTGATTTTGTCTGACCTTTCATCTAATCCTCCTATCCCTTAGCTGAAGTTTATCTCCAGTGTGACCTTTTATCTGGAAATGTTAAAGTAGCTGTCAGAGAAGACCCTTTGCCAGTCAAGGGATCTCATCTGCTATTGGGAAATGATTTGGCAGGAGAACTCATTGTGCCTATGGTTTCAGTGGTTGAAAACCCTTTAACTGAGAGCCCAACTGAGATTCTAGATACTGTTGCTCCCCACTTATTTCCCTCCTGTGTTGTAACTAGGTCACAGAAGGCTAAAAAGAACAAAATCAATCCATTACCACCACCTGCTCCCAAGGAATATCTGCTGGATCAGACTATCTCAAAAGAAAACCTAATTAAAGCTCAGAAGGCTGATCCATCACTTGCTACCCTGAGACATGCTGCAGTCGAAGGTAAAGACCTAAATACATTGCCTTGTTTTTACTTCCATGATGGCGTTTTGATGAGAGCTTATAGACCACCAGAACTAAAACATCTTGATACCTGGTCAGAAATCCACCAAGTTGTGATTCCCAAATCTGTCAGACAATCCATCCTTAAACTGGCTCATGACGGGATAGCTGGTCACCTAGGGGTCTTAAAAACTTACAAAAAATCCTACAACATTACTATTGGTCAGGTCTTAGAAAGGATGTTTCTACTTTTATGAAAACTTGTCATGTTTGTCAAGTGGCTGGTAAACCTAATGAACAGCTTAAGTCTGCTCCACTCCATGCAATTCCTGTAGTGACAGCACCTTTTGAAAAGGTAGTTATTGATTGTGTGGGACCTCTACCTAGGACAAAGAAAGGTAACCAGTACTTATTTACTATCATGGATACTGCAACAAGATACCCTGAAGTCTATCCCCTCAGAAATATCACCTCTAAAACTATAATGAAATCCCTGCTTCATTTGTTCACTGCATTTGGCATCCCTAAAGAAATCCAATCGGATCAAGGGGACGAATTTTACCAGTAGGCTTTTCAAAAAAGTTATGGAGGAACTAGAGGTTAAACATGTCACTTCCTCGGCTTATCACCCACAATCCCAGGGCTGTTTAGAAAGGTTCCACCAGACCTTTAAATCAATGTTGAAAAAGTATTGCTTGGAAAACCACAAGGAATGGGATGAAGGCATAGACTTTCTTCTTTTTGCTATAAGGGAGTGTCCTCAGGAGTCTTTAGGATATTCTCCATTTGAGGTATTATATGGACGACAAATAAGGGGTCCCTTGAAGCTTCTGAAAGATCAGTGGTTTAACAGCACTACTCAAGAAAGTCCATCTGTATCTCACTATATTGATAATTTAAGATCTAGATTATCAGAAGTCAGAACGATTGCTAAAGATACCTTATTAAAGGCTCAGTGTAAAATGGAAAGACTTCAACATCCATCGTCTGTTGCACACAGTTACTCCCCAGGAGACAAGGTCTTGCTCTTTCTTCCCATTCCAGGTAGTCCCCTCAGGAGTAAATTCACTGGCCCATATGTAGTTGCCAAAAAACTATCAAAGTTGAATTATGTAGTACACACCCCAGATAGACGTAAAGACTCTCAACTTGTTCATGTGAATTTAATGAAACCTTATTTTACTAGATGCCCAGAGGAGCACTATGCAGAGAGAAATGAGATGAACCCTGTACTGTTTGTGGGAACGGAGCCAGAGCCAGAGCCAGAGACTTCAGACTTGACAAACCCAGAATTGGACCTACCCCAACCGTCCGGTAACCTACCTAACAGCATGATCATGGAATCTCTATGTGATTACCTATCAAGTTTGACCAACATACAAAAGGATGACCTAGAATTGTTATTGAAGTCTTATCCTGAAGTTACTGCTGATTTACCAGGGTTTTGTGGTCTCTTAAAACATGACATACGGTTGGTTAGCGATGCTACTAGTCCAATTAAACAGCCAGCATATCGTCTTAATCCTTTAAAAATGAAAGTAATGAAAAAGGAAGTTGAATTCTTAACTGCTAATCACCTTGCAGAACCAAGTTTTTCTCTTTGGGCTTCCCCATGCCTTTTAGTTCCAAAACCCGATGGAAGCCACAGGTTCTGTACAGACTATCGTAAAGTCAATAAGGTCACTGTCTCTGACTCTTATCCCCTACCACTCATAGAGGACTTAATAGATTGCATAGGAAACTCCGAATTTATTAGCACAATAGATCTCCAAAAAGGCTATTACCAGATAGGTATGACAGACAGAGCTAAACTAATATCTGCTTTCATAACACAATTTGGGTTATATCAGTACACTGTAATGCCATTTGGGTTATCTAATGCTCCGGCCACATTCCAGAGGATCATCAACTTCATCACACAGGATTTGGTTGGGACTTCAGCTTATCTGGATGACCTTGTGGTGATGGCTGACCAGTGGGACGAACACCTGACACGTCTCCATGCCCTCTTCAACAAACTAAAAGAAGTAGGATTTACCATCAACTTAGCTAAATCTACTTTTGGAGACTCTACAGTAACATATCTTGGACATGTTGTGGGACAGGGGCAAGTTCTACCGAGAAGGAGGCCAATGTGGAAGCAGTTCTAGCGTTCCCAACTCCAACCACCAGAAAGGAAGTCATGAGGTTTTTGGGGATGGCCGGTTTCTATCGTCGTTTTTGTAAGAACTTCTCCAGTGTTGCAGCTCCACTGACTGATCTCACCGCACTTCGAACCCCCTTCAAGTGGACCTCTGCCTGCGAGACTGCCTTTCAACGTCTGAAAACTTTTCTTGCCAGCAGACCTGTCCTCAGAACTCCTGACCACTCGCAACCTTTCCATCTTCATTTCGATGCTAGTGGAGTTGGGGTTGGTGCTGTTTTGCTGCAAACCAACCCAGTGAGTGGTGTTCTCCATCCTATTGCCTACTATTCGTCGAAGCTGAAAGGACATCAACGGGGCTACTCCACAATTGAGAAAGAGGCTCTAGCTCTCGTGCTAGCAATCAAGAAGTTCGAGTGCTATCTTCGCCACCATCCTCATCCTACTACTGTCTTTACGGACCACAATCCTCTTGTATTTCTCCAGACTATGAAGAATTCCAATCAACGGATTCTACGATGGGCCCTGCTTGTTCAGCCATTTAATCTTCAAGAACAGCATATAAGGGGTGTTGACAACATTCTCGCGGATACCCTGTCGAGACATCCCATCGAGGCTACAGAGTAATCTACCTCCTTCGTGCTTCCACTGCGTAGGTCTTTGTGGGGGAGGTGTTACGGCTATAATTATTACTCCTCCGCCTCATCCCTCGTGAACTCCCATCTTTTGACTGAAGTCAAGCACTCGTCCACCTCACGCTACCAGCGCTCCATCTGTTGACTGGATTTGATACTACTAGTTTCCCAACATGTCACCTGACTTTCCCTCCCTTTTTCTGTGTGAAGCGAGGTTGCCTGATTATCTGGTTTCCCGCGCAAGTTCAGTTCACACTCATCCTCTGCCCTGGGAATATCTTAGTGAACCACTCCTGACCTTTACCTGGAAGCCTGTGTTATAGGGAACCCATCTTCAACGCCTTCTTTTGCTGTAAACCATGAGTATCAGTTTTCTCCTTGCATTAGTTCATTAATCTTCTGATGGTGAATGGCTTTAGGTATTTATATTGTTTTTTTCTTAGGTTTAGTTAGGTTTAGGGTTGTAATTATTGTATGTTTAGTTTGTTAAATTAAATGAATAATCAACCAAATCATTATCAATCTACCCTGTAGTTTGTCTAGTTGCATAGTGTTCATGATCCTTCTCTTTTCTTATTGCTTTCCATGGGTCTTCATAGGGTAGATACAGTTAAATACTCCCCATGGATCGTAATACTGTTTATATAACACAGTTCTTTCACCTTAACCTGGCCCAGATTTTCATCCTTTTGTAGCTTATTTCACATAGCTCTGCAACAGAAACAGAGAAACAGACAATGTTTTGGCTTTACATTGTCTTCATAGCATTTCTTCATGATTAGCACCAAATAAGTTATTACAACTGAACGTAAAAGATGGAGAGTTGACAATTTTAGGCCAAGTAAGCATGAAAATGGTATATATTAAAAAAAAAAAAAAAAAAAGGGGGTGGGGGTCATCTGTGTGTATCTACTGTACAGTATAGACAGTATGAGGATGACAAAGGATTTTCTGATCATCTGACTGTAGTATACAAGGGGAAATTACAAGATCTATCTATCTACTGTATCTATA
This sequence comes from Coenobita brevimanus, assembly GCF_032717465.1. Taxonomy (NCBI): domain Eukaryota; kingdom Metazoa; phylum Arthropoda; class Malacostraca; order Decapoda; family Coenobitidae; genus Coenobita; species Coenobita brevimanus. The sequence goes on along the minus strand of NC_137068.1, from coordinate 4,417,567 downwards.
GCCAGACACCATAATCCCATAAAGGGTGGCTTTTGTCTTTGAGCTAGATGTTTTACGAGTAAGGGCACTAACCCTCAGCCAACCCACTTGTTGATATGTATGGGTTGGTTGTATGGTTACCACCCAGCATTGTAAATAGTTTTCAGGCTTACAGGAAACCATTCAGCTTGTCATCATCATCATCACCATCACCTAATCCTGTGTTGCTCCAAGGGGAGCGTAGGAGCTTGGGGCTAGGCAAGCTGGTTCTGACATTTGAGAATGACCAGCCTCATTCATCCCCAAGTGGCATTACGTAAGCAATAAACCCCAACCATCCCTTGGACAAAAACCTGCACAGGCTCAATCTGATTGCAGCACCTTAATTACCCACTTAACCAAAAGGTGCCATAATTTGGTTATATGGTTACCACCCAGCATTGTAAATGGTTTCCTGGTCTACAGGAAACCATTTGGCTTATCATTCAATGTGTCTGTCACTCAATGTAAACCCACCTGAGATGGAAAGAAGAATAATAAAAAGTGACAGGAAAGATGGGAGAAATAGGATGAAAGGAGGGCAGACACAGAAAAAGAATGATGAAGGTGTAGGAAGAAGTAGGAAGCCCTACATCAAGTGAGTGGATGATGGTCACCACCACCTGCATGTAATGGGTGGGAGATGGACTCAGGATGTACCCAACTTGGAACCTCTCTGGGTCTCACCTGCAGAGAAACCAGCTTCAGCCAACACTACTGTATCTTTCTAATAAACAACTTTTCAATATTTAGGTATAATTCATCCATTTGAACTTTCATGGTTGCTCATAATTCATCCTGTCCATATACAGTACAATCTTTGTTCATTAAACCACCGGACAAAACTTGCAATAAATAATCACCATGCCAGTGTTTGTCTGTCTGTCTGCACTTGACATAAACAGAGCTGAAAGGGGTTAAGGATCTTTTTCAGGCTAGTGTGAATGTGTTATCATGGTCAAAAAGCTGAACACAATCTTGATTAACCGTTGCACTGAAATTCCTTTGCAAAAATAAATTGGTCTGGATTTAACCTGAAGAAAAATATCTAAGAGACTTATCACAGTGAAATGAATAATTCAAATCTATTCAGAAATTCTGTGATAAATAATACTGTACTGTACGTGTGTGTGTGTGTGTGTGTGTGTGTGTGTGTGTGTGTGTGTGTGTGTGTGTGTGTGTGTGTGTGTGTGTGTGTGTGTGTGTGTGTGTGTGTGTGTGTGTGTGTGTGTGTGTGTGTGTGTGTGTGTGTGTGTGTGTGTGTGTGTGTGTGTGTGTGTGTGTGTGTGTGTGTGTGTGTGTGTGTGTGTGTGTGTGTGTGTGTGTGTGTGTGTGTGTGTGTGTGTGTGTGTGTGTGTGTGTGTGTGTGTGTGTGTGTGTGTGTGTGTGTGTGTGTGTGTGTGTGTGTGTGTGTGTGTGTGTGTGTGTGTGTGTGTGTGTGTGTGTGTGTGTGTGTGTGTGTGTGTGTGTGTGTGTGTGTATGTGTGTGTGTGTGTGTGTGTGTGTGTGTGTGTGTGTGTGTGTGTGTGTGTGTGTGTGTGTGTGTGTGTGTGTGTGTCTCCGACTCTGTGCATAGGCTTCACAGCCAGCTATCAAGGCCCAGAAGTCCTCCTACATACCATACACCTCTACATGTCACCAATTCAGCGCTAACACCCACCGTCCATATTGAATACATGCTAGGGCTGTCTCATACAGGACTGGTGTATTGGTATTAGCGGGGGTATTTTTACAACATGTCATCCAGTCTTGAGTCCCATGTTGTTTATCATGGTACTTGAAGCCCTTTCACGTGACTTTAGAAACAGACTCCCGTGGGAGTTGTTGTATGCTGATGATTTGGTGTTGATTGCAGAGAATGAAAGGGAGGCAGAGGAAAGGTTTAGGAAGTGGAGAGATGCTATGGGGCAAAAGGGTTTAAGGGTAAATGCAGATAAAACAAAAGTGATGTTGGTGGCGGTACTGTCAAAGACGAGGGAGAGTGGCCATGTGCAGTTTGCCACAAGGGCGTGGGAAGTAATTCCATCTTGTGCGGTGTGTGTGATAAATGGGTGCATAAGAGATGTAGTGGTATCAGAGGTAGACTGCGAGATAATGCTGATTTTAAGTGTACGGCGTCCCGGGGTGAGCAGGTGGAGATCATCAGACGTGAAAGGATTGAACTTGCTGGTGAATCTCTTGAGTGTGTGGAAGAGTTTTGTTATTTGGGAGACATGTTGTGTGCTGGAGGTGGGGCTGGAGCTAGCTCTGTGGCTAGGGTGAGAAGTGGTTGGAAGAAGTTCAGGGAGCTCTTGCCTCTCCTGACATTGAGAGGGCTCTCCCTACGTGCTAAGGGGTCTTTGTATGCAGCATGTGTTAGGAGTGTAATGCTGTATGGCAGTGAGACCTGGGCAGAGAAGGAGGAAGACATTCGCCGGCTCAGACGTACAGAAATGACAATGATTAGGTGGATGTGCAGTGCGTCCTTGCGTCCAAGGCCTGGAGGGGCTGGGTTTACAATGGAAGAGTTGAGAGGTAGGATGGGACTGGAGTGTATTGGTGTTGTGATGAGGAAAGGTAGACTGAGGTGGTTTGGACATGTGGAGAGGATGGGGGATGATAATTGGGTGAGGAAGGTGAGAAGTGTTAATATTGGGGGTGGGGTTATGAGGGGTAGACCGAGAAAGACATGGGACGAGGTCATTAAGTGTGACCTTAGGGTTAAGGGACTGAACAGGGAGGCTGCAATGGATCGTGCAGCGTGGAGAGCCGCCATTAGGTGACCAAGACCGACACATGCAAGCATGTTGGAGCCTTTAAAAAACGAAACGAAACGATGTCGGCGGGTCTTCTGGTAGATCAGTAAAGCCTGATTTAATTAAATTCAGATCCTTAAACTGTTCCCTGCCCCAACCGGGATTCGAACCTGGGTCCGTCAGGACTGCAGGCCACCTCTCTACCGACTGAGCCACCGCCTCCCCATCTACTGTAGTTTCCTTCAATTAATAATACCGGCTGACTCCAAGTTAAAAAAAAATCTATCTATAGCCTGATGCCATAATCCCATAAGGGATGACCGTTTGCCTCTGAGTTAGCTGTTTTACGGGGAGGGACACCAAGCCACCGCCAACCCACTTGCTGACATGTAGGAAACACAAATGGGTTGGTTATATTACGGTAACAAAAAAATAATAATAATAATAATAAAAAAATAAATAAATGAACTCCCATGAGAGATGATGTATGCTAATGACTTGGTGTAGTATGTGGAGAATGAGAGGAAGGCAGAGGAAAGATTAAAGAAGAGAAGTGGAACTGGGTACAAGGGTTTAAGAGTAAATGTAAATAAAACAAAAATGATGATATCTAGGGCTGGTGGCAGTGCCGTCAAAGCAAAGGGAGTATGGCCATGTGTAGTTTGCCACAAGGGTGAGGGAAGTAACTCCATCTTGTGCAATGTCTGTGATAAGAGATGTATTAGAGGCAGGCTGCAAAATAATGTTTATTTCATATGTGCACTGTTTTGGGGAGAGCATGTACAGATTGAGAGGTGAGAAAGCTCTTGCTGGAGACTTTCTTGAGTGTGTGGAGGAGTTTTGTTATTTGGGGGTCATGTTATGTAATGGACGAGGGGATAGAACTAGCTCTGTGGCTAGGGCAAGGAGAAGATGGAGGACGTTCAGGGAGTTGTTGCCTCTCCTGACACTGAGAGGGTTCTCCCTCTGTGCTAAAGGGTCCTTGTACGCAGCATGAGTAACTAGTGTAATGCTGTACAGTAGTAAGACCTGGGCAGAAAAAGAAGAGGATGTTCATATCATCAGGCATACAGAAATGATGATGATCAGATGGATGTGTAGTGCATCCCTGAACGACTGAAGAGTTGAGAAGAAGGAAAGATGGGATTTTAATGTATTATTTAATGAGCTATTGTTGTGATGAGGAGTACAGCATTACACTGAGATGGTTTGGACATAATGAGAAGATGGAAGATGACAAACAGGTGCTGAAGGTGACAGGTGTGAACATCGGGGTTTGGGTTGCATGAGGCAGACCAAAAGAGACCTGGGACGAGGTCATAGTGTGTGACCTCAGGAATAAGGAACTGAACTGGGAGGCTACCAGAGATTGAACAGCATGGAGAGCCACCATTAGATGACCAAGGCCAACTCATGCAAGCATGATGGAGCCTTTATGAACAAAAGGACATGAAATACGACACCAGCAGTAGTAGTTGGTAACCTCAAGTTAATCTACATGAGAACCTGGTGTACTGCAGGCTGAAGCTACTTCACTTCCTAATCATACCAGTGCCACCACATGAGGCATTCCTCTCCAGAACCAATAAATACAATGACCTGCCAAATCCCATATTATTTCCTTTTCACGCATACGGTTAGGCTACCACAGTCTACCACAGGTAAGGGTATAAAACCAGATGACTTCTCCTGATGGTACTGTATTACATGTCGACCTTGACATTTAATCGGGTTACATTCCTGTAAAATTAACTGAATAATGATCAGTCTTATGCTGAATATACAGATCATACCAATCATGTACACAATATTGGCGATCATACACTGAAAATGGTGCTTTGTGGGGGACTGTATCAATTGTATGAGCACGAATGGTGATCCTGTATCTAAAAGCATGTTAAAATGTTATAACTGTATGAGCAAACAATTGCATTATTTTAGACCTAGTTAAAGAGAACAGAATATGCATCCAGACAAGTTTATTCAGCTTCATAAGAGACATCTGGTATGTGAAGGGACTCATGGAGACTGTTTGTAGCCATTCACAACATAAACATTCCTTCAAAGCTGAAAACAAGTATGGAAGTGAGAATAAATTAAAAAAGAATTCAATAAGTTAACCATTTACAACGCTTGGTGGTAACCATATACCCAAACCATACGGGCTCCCTACATGTCAACAAGTGGGCTGGTGGAGGGTTAATGCCCCTCCCCGTAAAACAACTAACTCAAAGTCAAATGGCCACCCCTTACAGGATTTTGGCATCTGGCAATAGATAGATAGATAGATAGAACTCACTGGTGATGGATATAACTCTGGCAGTTTACAGTACTGTATTTTAGCTAACATTTGATAACTTTATTCGGTAAAGAGTGAGTCATGAGAGCCTGAGAGCATTATCCTGACACCCTGAATCTGGGTGACATCCTTTTAATTTATTCTTGCTGATACTATAATTAGTTTGCTTTCCTCTGACAGAAATGGGCCAATGTTAATGTTACAACTTGAATACTGTACTGAACTTGTATGAAATTAGATGAGCCTTAGTTTTGAGGCAAGAATGAGTCACCATAGTTACAACTCAAATCATCCCACATCTCTTTAATCCTGACCATCAATTTAGCAAAAAGGGGTTTAGGGTCTTCATCAGGTTAAACATGAAGGGTTAGGATTAAAACTGAAGAGCTGAGAGGAAGGATGAGACTGGAGTGTATTGGTGTTGTGAACACGAGGGGTGGGTTGAAATGGTTTGGGAATGTTGAAAAGATGGAAGATGACAGTTGGATGCAGAAGGTAAAAAGTGTGAATGTCAGGGGATAGGGTTGTGAGAGGACAACTATAAAAGACCTGGGTCTAGGTCATAGAGTGTGACCTCAGGGATGCGGGATGGAACATGGATGCTGCCAGAGATCAAGGAGTGTGAAGAAATAACATTAGGTGACCACAGCTGACACATGCAAGTACGTTCAAGCTTTTATAAACAGAACAAATGATACGAAAGAGCATCTTATACTGAATGAATTTATTAGGCTATATCTAACCCCCAGATCAAAAAGTTTACTGTATTCAAAGTTGAAAAACAGCCACAAGGTTGTGAGAATCAACTGAGAAGAAATCTCCATGGCCCTGAGGGTTAAGTGGCTACAATAATGCAAAATATGATAGTATACGACTGTTCTGTGGCTGCAAGAGGACTGGGATTCTAGCTGTAACCATGAAAGCAAAAAAATAAAAAAGAGAGAAATAGTTCATGGCAAGGTTAACTCAGATACGAGTCATGAGAATAAATCAGCATGTTATCAAGAGCAAGGGAAAAGATAAGGATGACAGTGAGGAAAATATGGGAACCACACAGTGATAATGTAATCTGCAGGGCAGCAAGGCTATATTATGTGTCAGCCATGTGTTCTAAAATATTATAACCTTCACACACACCTGGTACTGCAAACTGTAAGAAATTGGCGAGTCAGCTTCACGGGTTTACAATGCAACTTTAAGAGACAATTTTTCTGTAAATTACCAGTCACATAATAACAATAAAGAATGTCAAAATAAATAAATAAATAAATAAATAAATATATATATATATAGATAGACAGACAGAGATATATATATATATATATATATATATATATATATATATATACTGTATATACATACAGGGTGACCCCCCCAAAAATCCCACATTTCGACAGGCTGTAGCACTGGCAATAGTGAGGAGGGAGGACCAGGGCTAGGGTCTGTTGGTAGTCCAACCCCAACCGTCCTCAATCGCCAACATGGCGCGGTCGGCAGCACACAGTGCATTTACTGTCGAAGCGTTCTTCACAAACAACCGTTCCATGATTGCCGTGCGGAGGGCCTTTCAAAGACAATTCAGTATTCCACGGAAACAAAACTTTCCAGATCAGAAAACCATCTTGCAGTGGGTTGAGAATTTCAGGGCAACAGGCTCAGCTTTAAAAAGAAAATCACCTGGTCGACCTAGGGGCGCTCGTACACCTGAGAATATTGAAGCATTGAGGCGATCTGTTGTACAGTCTCTGAGACATTCTGCGCGGAAGCATACTTTACCTGTAGGGATATCCCAGGAAACTGCAAGGAGAATCTTACACAAAGACCTTCAATTCCATCCATACAAAATGATGGTTGTGTAAGAACTTAATGCGAGAGACTGGATAAGCCGCAGGGAGTTATGTGAGATCATTCTGCACACTGTTCTGGAAGATGCTGTTCTCTTGTGCAGCAACAAAGCTCATTTTCATTTGAGTGGCTCTGTAAACTCATCGACCCCAAACTCTTGAAGCCCTTACGGTTGCTATTCAGCAGGAGATAGCCGCTGTTCCACCCATGACCCGTCAAGCCATGGCAGCCTTCAGAAATTGCCTCCAAGCGTGTATAGACAATGACAGCCACCATTTCGAAGATGTCATCTTTAAAACATGATGAATAAAAACTGTACTGAATGAAGTTTCATGTGTTTAAATAATATTTGTATTATCTTTAACCATTTTTTTTTAATTTACCTTTGAAATGTGGGAGTTTTTTTCAGGGTCACCCTGTATATATATATATATATATATATATATATCATCATCATCATCATCATCATCAGCCGATTGAGTATCCACTGCAGGACCAGCCTATCCCGACCAAAGTCAGGATAATACAGCCAATGTATCTCCACCAAGTGGCTTAGGCTGTCTGGTAGAGATTGTATGTAGGGTAAGAAGTGCTTGTAAGTGTAATTGTAGTGTTGGAGTGGCTTTGGATGTGTGTGTAGTCTGTGAACCAAGTGTAATCGGCCTGCGTAGGCCGACTGGGTGCAAACATACTTTATAGTATGCGACACTGGTTCAACCACAGCACCCCTTATGTCCGCCAATGAAGTACGTGGCCGGGTGAACACTCCCAAAGTTTATTACCTTGGAGGGCCGCGAACCCTGGTTCACCCGTGTACGAAGCGCACACTCTACCACTGTACCACAGAGGCTCCATATTATGTATATATATATATATATATATATATATATATATATATTAGAGAGAGAGAGATAGTATATATACTTTCAGAACGCCCACTTTCCGGACACCCCACTTACCGGACATTGTGGGCCTGGACCTTCAGAACCCAAAAATGGCCAAGAAAAAAAGAAAAAAATACCCCCCAAATCTGGATTTTTTCCCCACCCGTAATTTGAAATTGCCCCGCGACACCAAACAGCTGGTTTACATCACGGCCCCTCCCCCCTTCCTTCCTCCCCCCTCCCCCCTCCCCTGTCAGGGTTGCCATTTGGTATTTTTCATTACCAAATGTGGGCCAATTTGGCGATGAAAAATTCATTTGGTAATGAATCAGAATAATGCATTACCAAAGGGATTTTTCACATGTATGAGGATACACAGGATGGAGATGGTGGATTGTTTGCACTCTCTGATTAATCTGCTAGCCAACATAGCGTGAATATAATCAACGTGCTGTTAATTATGAGAAGAGTGATTACATGTATTTCAACTTGTATATGAGGCGCTTGGAGGAAAAACCAGGTAAGCGCCACCCCGGCCAGAAACAGAGTTACATATACCACTTTATTCTCCAAATCCTCTTCTACCACTACAACAAGGGTTTAAGTGAAAAAGATGTCCCCAAGATGGCTGAAAATTACGATTTTTAAAGGGCTGTGAATGACCGTACTGCTATTGATAGCCAACCACTCCATGACATTACCATTAGGTCCATTTTGGCTTAGTATTTTCTTCTCCCAAGTACTGCATCCTTGGAAACCAATATCATGTCCGGTTTTCCTACTTGAGTTAAGGCGATTTTACCATAGTATTCATGTCAAAACACACACTCATTGTAAGCTGCATGTATGTGAGGCTGAGTGAGAGGGAAAACCAGGCGAGCGCCACACAGCAGGAGGTGGCTGCAAGACACGCCAATCGCGTGGCTCGACGCATACCACCAAGCATTTTTTTATGACACCACCATAAAGGCACATGTCCTTACTTACCAACATATTTTCAGTCTCAGTATCTTATAGCTGACCTACAATAACACATATTATGGGTAAAAGTACTGCTACTTTGTCGTCGATTGTTGTCTAACAAGAGGAGAAAGAAGATGTTACTGAATTTTTTCATATAGAATACCACTAATTATCAGCGTCTGAGTATCATTACGGAAAAGTAGATGAATTAGGCTACATGGAAAAAAAAACAAGAGCAGAATATCTTCATTGGTTGAAAAATTATGTCACATTTAAAGTACACAAACTTTAACAGCATTTTTTTCTGTTTCCTTTTTTTGGCGCTTACCTGGTTTTCCCTCTAATGGCCTCATATATTATTAGTGAAGAATAAATGCTAGCTTTATGAATTTGGTAATGAAAAGTTAAATTTGGTAATGAAAACTGAGGAGTTTGGTAATGTGGCCGTTGCGATCTGGCAACTCTGTTTCCCCATCACCAACACTCCCAACAGTTACTGCCCAACTTTGATGGCAAGTAGATGCCTATTGCAATGGAAGCCACACGTGCTCATTTTTTGTGAATAAACAGTGAATAAACTGAAATACCTTGCCACTAGACCATATGGAAATTTACAGCGTTGTGCAGAGTTAAGACATTAGAATTTAGAGTGCAAAGGATTAACTGTGGAGTGCAAATTGGCAACTGAAACTGGCGGTTGAAACTGGCATGATGCAGTTAAGAACAATGTGCAGTGTTAACCCCTTCTTTACCAAAAATGTGTTTTGATGTACCCCCGTACATCGCCTGTAAACACCCGTGAGACACCGGAACCGCTACCGTGGTACGCTGGTACACCCTCTAATGAATGGCAGCTTATGGGCCTCAGGATAGCCCGGTAAGGCTGTTTCTGAGGACCTCGTGTTAGCAACAGCTCTGTGTTTTGACAACAAAGACTGTGACGAAGTTCTGACGAATTCTGACATCATAAGATACGTCATGACTGAGTTGCGGTGGCACCAATGGCATGCTCACTCATCTGTGATGTAACCTCTTTTAGACCAAGCATTATTTTATTTATAATTTCTACTACAGATATCATACTATATTTTCTGCTGACATATGGCAAAATTTACACCCCTTGGCCTGCTTGAGTGAGTCAGTTACCACGTACTTGACCTTGAGAGAGGGTGTACAGGATATTTTTCTCTTACGGCGTCTCTGGCGGATTCCGATAGTGACAAGTTTATTCCTCATGAGGATACTTATTTAGATGTATCAGATGATGATGCAGCAGTGTCTGATGTGTCAGTAGATGACTGTGATGCTGAAAATGATAGCGAGGTTGATGTGTGTGGGGAGGAGGAAGAAATTAGTAGCGAGCTTAGTGACACTGCACTCTCGGCAACAGGTGGGTCAAGGTCGCCATCACCATCATGTGTGTCCACACACTTCATGCTCAGCTTACAAGGTAAATAAATAAGCCATCCATCTGTGCAGGACATTTTTTTCAAGCCAGTTTGTACAGTAGTTACCTGGGTAACAGTACTTCAGCATAAGATATGTAAACTTATATACCATAGTGATTTATTTTATAATTTTTTTTTTTTATTACCAACATCATGCTGGGTTTATGTCATAATCAGTATACAAACAAATCACAAACAGTGAATAGTTTCGATGTGGCAAGAAATATACACTACCCCTCAGACTACGGGAGGGAGAGCTATCAGGTCGGTATGAGGGGTAAACGTAGTGTTTACATTGGGGGGAGAGGTCGGTAAAGAAAGGGTTAAACAATTATAACTCACAGCGCAAAGAACTAAGTGCAGCACAACACTGGATTACTGTACGTGCTTCAAGAGCATTTTCACCACTGCCAAAACCTTAGAAAAGCTGGCCACAAATGTGCTGTAAGTGCCCTGGCTGAGGTACAGTCACTTCTAATTCCTTATTCTTTGGTTCATTTTCATTTATTTCATGATTTATGTCCATTATTGGCATTAACAGGGTCTTAAATAGGGTTAAATAGGTGCTATGCATGTCCGGTAGGGAGTTATTTAGGTGGCTTTCAAAGTTAGGCTGGGTTAGGGTCCTTAAGTTCCAGCCCAGGAGCTAGGGGGCCCACACTCCGGATGGGACCACTTTCCGGACATGCCTTTGGCTCTAGTACATCAGATAGTAGAGGGATTACTATACAGTACATATATACAGTATATATATATATATATATATATATATATATATATATATATATATATTGTTGCTGTTTCATATCCTAATCTGTCTGGCTGAACAGACCCATCAATCACAGGTAGGCAACTGCTTCTTTACGGCCATCCTACAGGTACCATACAGTTCATTTACAGTACAGGCACTCGGTAGAAATTTGACACCCTCCTTTTGGCAGACAGCAATTCACCAGAGTTTTTCCCATGGTAAGGTGAAGGGAAATATAACAAGCTTTGGCTCTAGGTGGACACTACAGCTGCTCCATGTTGAGTACACAGCACCACCACATATAGGCACCTCATCAGTGCTACAAAAAGGGATTTTCTTTTTAATGTATCAACCATTCTATCTAAATTCCCACAAAAGGACAGGGAGGACATTAATCTTTCAGTCTGACTATGTAGTTAATATAATTTATTCTTGCTGTCTCAAGATACAGTATTTTATTCATCATCAGATGGGCTCCATGAATTGGTGGGTTGGGTATAGCTTTCAACAATGTCCCCCCCCCCCTCACTTTCTCTGTCTGTCTCTCTCTCTCCTTGTCTTATTCTAGCAGTTTAATCACACTCTTGTGGAAGCTGCCTAGCATGGGCCAACTGGCCTACTGCAGCTATACTCTTTTATGTTCTTATTACAGTCTCAACAAAAAGTATAACGCCTGGGCACAATGGATGTGAAAATGAGCAGAATTTGGTGTGTCATCTTTGAATGGTTGGCATGTCTCATCTGGGAATGACGTACTCAGGAGCCAATGCACTAGTGTATGATGTAATAACTATTACTGACAGAGATACACATGAGGAGAGCTGTTTTCTTATTTTTCTATCATTTATTTAAAACCGGATGATGCTTACGGCATTTGGATACTTTGTGGCGAGATTGTACACTACTATCATTTTGCTTTCACTTGGCCTAAAACTGCAACTTCATCCTGAATACCGAGTTGTAACAACAGATTCACATTAGCATATGATGCTAGTCAAGAAGATGTACAGGTGGTCCTCATTATAACGATGGGATGCTTTTGGGAAAATCCATCTTTGAGCCAGGGTATCAATCATCAGGGATGTTATAACACAGAATGTATAGGGATGCACTGGAGAGCCTTGGGATCCCCACCCAACCAAGTCCAAAACCCACCCAGATGAGTCCAAAAACAAGCTTCTAGTTCACTAAAACCCCCAAATAGCTTTAAAACATGCTAAACTAAGCCTAAAAGCAGTTTATAACTCACCTAAACCCAAAAATACTATATGAAAATCATCAACAATAAGTCTGGAAAAAATCAAACTTAGTAAACTGTACCCAAAAATGACAAGTGTTCACCCCATCTATGATTAAAACACATTAATCTAAGTGTAAAAACAGTTTATAAATCAACCTAACCTCAAAATTTAAGTCTAAAATATCATCAAAATCGGCTAAAAAAGAAACCATCAGAAAAATAACCATCGGATAACCAGGGACTGGCCATCAATAGGCAGGGAAGGGTGTTATTTCTTTTACCATGCTATGGCGGGGTATTGTCTAGCGGTTGATCGTATAGCAGGGTATGCCTGTACCTGTACTATGAAAGGGTTGCACAGCTGTAACACTGTCTTTTTCTGCCACTGAGTCACATTAAATAAGCTGCAACAGGAAGAAAATCTGAACCAAGTTGAGGTAAAAGACCTATAGCATGTTTTCTTCACTCCTTCAATCTGATATATTCCTGCTGGAGAGGAATTCCTTCCCATGGTGACTGATATAACTGGGAGGGGATTCATTACCTGATGAAACAAACATCCCTCATCTCCCTCCCTATCCCCCAACAGATGATGATGAACTGCCAGAGAAATGCACATTACAGATGAACAACGAGCTGCTGCTGCTCCTGTGACTACAATACCATCACCAGACACCACCACTACTACTACTGCTATGACTACACTGCTACTAACAGGTACCACCACCATCCCCACTACTACTACTACTACTACTGCTGCTGCTGCTGCTACTAGTACTAATACTACTACTACTACCACTACACTGCTACTAACAGGTACCACCACCAGCTCCACTACTACTACTACTGCTCCTGCTGCTGCTGCTACTACTAGTACTACTACTACTACTACTACCACCACCTCTCAATGATTTTGTTCAGTTTATGAGAGAATTTCAGAAAGTTGATGGGCCTGACATGAACCCCGGCAACCCCATTACACTGCCTGGTTATGTAAATGTCCCTCACCTACCTCCCCATCCCCCAAGAGGAGGATGGTGGACTGCAGAATGGCAATTTAAACATGTAGTCCACTGGGATCACATTTTAGGTGAACCTAGGGCTGCTGCTACTGCCACCACTTCTACAGTATTACAACCTGTCATTACTTATGTAGTAATAGTAGTACTGTAGTAGTAGTAGTAGTAGTAGTAGTAGCAGCAGCTGTAGCAGCAGCAGCAGCAGTAGTAGTAGTGGCAGTACTAGTAGTAGTAATAGTGCCCTTGAGCAGAGCAAAGCAGAGCAGTGCAAAGTAGAGTAGTAGTAGTAGTAGTAGTAGTAGTAGTAGTAGCAGAATAGGGCAGAGGAGGAGGAGGAGGAGGAGTCACTGTAGTAGTAGTAAAATATAACCAAACAACTACTACTACTAGATACTACTATTACTACTACTACTATTACTACTACTATTATGAGGTTCTTCCCAAGCTGAGTGAAATCATCTGGCAAAAATAAGCCAAACCAATATGCTATCACAAGGAAGTGGTCAAGGTGCAGGGCAGTCTGGCAAGACAGTGCAAAATGATGTCCTCTGGCTGAAAGGTTAATGATGAATGAGTAACCTCGCTTTACTCTCACTTGGCCTAAAACTGACATCTCTCCATCCTGACTGCTGAGATGAAACACTAATACTAGAATATGAAGTTAATCACAAAGGAATGCTGTGGAAAGAATGTGGAGCCATAGTACTGTTTCTTCTGCCAATGAGCTGAGGAACAAGCTGCAAAAGGACAAAATTCTGGACCACATTAAAATAAACAGAATATTGTACTGCAGTTGCAACACCAGGCATAGCTGGACGTGACCCCTGTGGACTGCAGGACACTAATGCTGCAACCTACCATTCTCTTTTTGGGAGGTGGGGAGTTGAGGCACATTGGTGAATCCAGGCAGGTCTTTTTTTCTGGAGCATCAGTGCCACCACAAGAAGGCATCCCTCTCCAGCACTAAATGGTATATAAATAACTGGTAATTATCAGTTTCACTTACCGGTGATATGTAGACGACATTCCCCGCTGAGCCTGGATAAATATGCATCAAGTTTGTTGGATAAACAGACAAATTCTGCAAGAAAAAGAAAACTTCTTAAAGTAACCATAAAAACAAAATTGGAATGATAACAAAAGAAATAACACATTAAATTATATCTGAAGCTGAATGGTTCTTATCTGAAATGTGATAATTATATGAAGTTTAGTGGATTTAATCTGAAACATGAGGAAGCTCAAGAGAGCAGAATACACATACAAGGTATATATTCTGACAGGAGTATTTTCTACACCACCATCATCATCATCCAATCCACTATATGGATAATGAATCCATGGATGAGGCCCGTATGTCCTATCTCACCTTCATATGATAGCTTCTTTACAACAAATTCAGGTTCAAGCAACCAATTTTCTGTGTAGCCAAAAAAGCAATTTTTTCACTTGTTGTATGCAAGCCTTGGAAGCACTTTAGAAAGCAGGCTTGAGCTGCTTACAACACCAAGCAGGCAATCAAAGTAGTGACAGAAGGAATCATCCCACACACGGAAACCGCAGGAATTGATGCATTATTTCCTGTCTTCTATAACAGTGCCTCACAAGGCATGATGACCTTCCTCCAAAACTGCTATTTCATCTGGTTTGTGAAAAGAGCAGCTGATACTGGATTCCCACACGTAACAAGACAGGTGTAAATCCACGACAGGGACTAATACCAGGTGGATGATGACTCAATGATGATAAAAGCTGAACTGTCCAGAGATCTAGTAGAAAGGATCTGCAAGAGTGCTGTGGTATTAAATGACTACAGAAGCTGTCAGGCCTCTGACATGGAAAGCATGTGTAAACTTCATTCTAACACTGCCATGATGTTGGTGATCTGTGAGCTTTTAAGAAAGTTTTGTAGATGTGGTCAAATCATCTGACAAGGGAGGCTGCATGGTGACCAAACTTGCTGCTGCTGAGGACCCTATCTTCGAAGTGTAATACAAAGCATTCTTCAAACTGTGGGTGAAAGTCCACTTTTAATGCTGGGGAGGTTAGTGGTAAAGGGGTGTGACATTTCCAAAGAAGCTGTTGATAGCCTGGTTTGGTATGTCATAAAGGAGCCACTAGGGTCACTAATGATATAAGCCTGTACAGGACTCTGAACCATATTCATAACAACAGGAAAAGTTCTGCAACAGATGTCTCCATCAACACTAGCTGAGTCCAAGCATCACTGAAACTGCCTTGACTGTCATCCCCAACCAGAGATCCAAATAATGGTAACCTCATGTTGCTGGATGATGAGAAGAGATGTATGTCAGCTACCCCCAACTGACCTGGGATGTGCTAAAATGTTTTTGTTGTGAGGATCCAGCTGGTGCAACAGGGCCTACCCATGAAAACAGCACACCCCCACAGGCTGGATGTTCCTGGAAAGTGTGATGCCTCAAGGTGTAATGTAAAACAACTCTACTGTTACTAAGAGGAAAAAATAAATGTGATGTGTACTGATACTTTATGCTGACAATGACTCATGTTGTCCATGGCCTAAATGATACTGAAACCCTGGACACTCCCTCAACAGGAACAGGAATGTTACTTGCAACTGCTTTACACTTATGTGCTATGTGACATTATGTTTATTCCAGATCCCTGCCTGCTCATGTCTATGGGACCAATGGTGTCCATGCATACTATGGCATCTGGAGGTGACCTCAGCTCTGACACTGCTACTCTGAGGTTGTGGGTGGTGAACTACCATTATTGGAGCTTAATAAATTTGGTTGGGATTGGGCAATGTGGATCTCTTGGCATGGGGAAATGAAGAGCTCTCCTCTATCACCTCTTTTGTCAAAACCAACCCAAAGGCAGGATTCTGGCAGCAATACAATATCTAACATGCTCAGTAGGGCTTCCCATTGGTGATGGGAACTTGTGTGTTGTGCTGTAAGCTTATGAACTCTTTGATGGTTGTAAATTTTTAAGCCTGTGTGTGTGTGTGTGTGTGTGTGTGTGTGTGTGTGTGTGTGTGTGTGTTTTTTAATGCGAGGAAGAAGAAACCAAAGGCCATGAGCCCGCAGTAACAGTTCCCTCCAAGAGAAAAACAAAATACAATATAGAGCCAAATTCAAGATCCGATCCTTTTGAGATGCCTGGACACACTCCGTTTGAAAGACTGGAGATCATAGGCAGCAGGAAATACAGACAGAGGGAGACAGTTCCAGAGCTGACCTGTTGCATAAATGAAAGACTGGGAGTAACGGTTAACTCTTGCATTAGAGAGTTGGGCAGAAAAAGGATGAGAGTTTTTTTTTTTTTTTTTTTTTTTTTTTTTTTATGCGAGGAAGAAGGAACCAAAGGCCATGAGCCCGCAGTAACAGTTCCCTCCAAGAGAAAAACAAAACACAATAGAGAGCCAAATTCAAGATCCGATCATTTTGAGATGCCTGGACACACTACGTTTGAAAGACTGGAGATCATAGGCAGGAGGAAATACAGACAGAGGGAGACAGTTCCAGAGCTGACCTGTTGCATAAATGAAAGACTGGGAGTAACGGTTAACTCTTGCATTAGAGAGTTGGACAGAAAAGGGATGAGAGTTTGCTGCCAGACGGGTGCTACGCGCCCGTCGTAGAGGTGGAGGAATGCAAGCAGACAGTTCAGAGGAGCAGTGACCACTAAAGTAGCGATAGAAAAGAGATAAAGATGCAACAGTGCGGCGAAGAGACAGAGGTTGAAGGGAGTCAGTAAGAGGAGGAGAGTTAATGAGACGAAAAGCCTTTGACTCCACCCTATTGAGAAGAGCTGTATGTGGGGAGCCTCCCACACATGAGAGTTGTACTCCACACAGGGGCGGATCAAACCCCTGTATAGAGTCAACAATTGTGCAGGGGTAAAGAAAGAGCGGAGTCGGCTTAGCACACCCAATCTCTTGGAAGCAGATTTTACAAGAGATGTAATATGATCTTTCCAAGATAAGTCCCGAGTAAATGAAACCCCAAGCATGTTCAAGGATGATGCAGGATTAATCTGAATATTATTAAACATTAGTGGGTATACCTGTGGAAGATTTTGTCGGGTTGATAGGTGTAAGAACTGAGTCTTAGATGCATTAAAGACAACCATATTATTTTTACCCCAGTCAGAGATATGAGCCAAGTCAGACATTAGGTGTGCCATAGCCTCATCCCTTGTTTCTTGAAGTAACTGTTGAGATGGGCGTTGCGGGAACCGAATGGAAAGATGAAGGGTGGAGTCATCAGCGTATGAGTGGATAGGGTTAGATGTACAGCTTAGAAGATCATTGATGAATAAAAGGAAGAGAGTTGGTGATAGGACAGAGCCCTGAGGAACACCACTGTTGATAGATCTAGGAGAAGAACGATGGCCGTCTACGACAGCGGCTATAGAACGACCAGAAAGGAAGCTAGCGATGAAGGCACAGATAAGAAGGATAGAAACCGTAGGAGGGCAGTTTGGAAATTAAAGATTTATGCCAGACTCGATCGAAAGCCTTTGAGATGTCAAGTGCAATGGCAAAGCTTTTCGCCAAAGTCCCGAAAGGAGGATGACCAGGAGTCTGAAAGGTAGGTGAGAAGATCGCCAGTGGAGCGTCCCTGACGGAACCCATACTGACGATCGGAAAGAAGGTTGTGATAGGAAAGATGCCTTAAAATTTTTTTATTAAGAATTGACTGAAAACTTTTGAAATACAGGACGTTAAAGCAATTGGACGATAGTTGGAGGGTTGGGAGTGGTCACCCTTCTTTGGGACTGGCTGAATGAGAGCAAACTTCCAGCAAGAAGGAAAGGTACAAGTTGACAGACAAAGGCGAAATAGTTTGCCTAGGCAGGGTGTAAGCACAGAAGCACAGTTTTTGAGAACAACAGGAGGGACTCCATCAGGCCCATATGCCTTGTTAGTACTGAGGCCAGTAATGGCAGAAAATACATCAACTGAAGAAATTTTAATGTCAGCCATGAGGAAGTCAGAGGGGGAAGTGATGGAGGAACAGCACCGGAATCGTCTAAGGTGGAATTGGAGGAGAAAGTCTGTGCGAAGAGATCTGCTTTATCAGTAGAAGAAACAGCTACAGAACCATCAGAGTAGAAAAGAGGAGGGAAGGATGATGAGGAGTAAAGTTGTTAGAAAGATTTTTGGCAAGGTGCCAGAAGGAGCGAGAAGAATTCGAGTTGGAGAGTTGAGAGCATTTAGTATGGATGAAATTATTTTTAGTAGAGCGAAGAACAGACTTAGCACGATTCCGGGCAGAAACGTAAAGATTATGTGATTCAGGGGTGGGTTGGCTCCGGTACCTTTTTGTAGGCCTTCTCCTTGTTGCGGACAGCATTAGAACAAGCGTGATTAAACCAAGGCTTTCTTTGCGTTAGTCAAAGGATATGAGAAAGGAATGTATGCTTCCATGCCCGAGAGAATAACCTCCGTAATGCGCAAGGCACACTCAGATGGCTCACGGCCATGGAAGCAATAATCATTCCAGGGAAAATCAAAGAAGTACTGCCTGAGGGCCTCCCAGTCCGCAGCTCCAAAATGCCAGAACGACGTTTCCCTGGAGGGTCCGCAGGCCGTACTGGAGCGATAGGACAGGTTAAGGTAATAAGGTTGTGATCGGAGGAGCCCAACGGAGAGAAAAGATTAACAGAGTAAGCAGAAGGATTAGTTGTGAGGAAGAGGTCAAGTATGTTGGAGCTCTCTCCAAGGCGGTCAGGGATACGGGTAGGGTGCTGTACAAGCTGCTCTAGGTCATTAAGGATAGAAAAGATGTAGGCTTGTTCACCAGGTGGATCCGTGAAAGGAGAGGAGAGCCAAAGGTGGTGGTGAACATTGAAATCTCCAAGAATGGAGATTTCAGAGAAAGGAGAAATGGACAGAATGTGTTCCATCGTAGAAGTAAGATAGTCGAAGAATTTTTGATAGTCAGTAGAATTAGGGGATAAGTAAACAGCACAGATATATTTAGTCAGAGAATGACAGGAAAGCCGAAGCCAGAGAGTGGAGAATTCAGAAGAATCAAGTTCAGGAACACGAGAGCAAGATAAGTCGTTGCGTATGTATACACAACAGCCACCTTTGGCTTTGAAATGAGTATAGAGAAAGTAGGAGGATACAGAAAAGGGTTTGCTGTCAGTTGCCTCAGACAGCTGAGTCTCCGTTAGAAAAAGAAGGTGAGGTTTAGAGGAGGAGAGGTGGTGCTCAACAGAGCGAAAGTTAGATGAAAGGCCGCGAATGTTGCAGAAATGAAGAAGAAGAGAGTCAGACAGTGGTTCCAGGCACCTCGAGTCGTCACCGGGAGAGGGGCAGATGGCGGGGGCATTTATGGTCCCCCCCTGGGGACTCCGAGGCTGGGTGAATCAACGCCATTTTTGGTTAATTTTGAATAGGAAGTGTAGTGTGTACTGTGCATGTAGTTTGGTGAAGATAGATAGAGAAATTTGTACTGGAGAGCATGCTGGCCTACTCTCTGTGTAACTGAGACACTGAAAAAGTTCAGCAAAGGGGAATGGTCAGGAACTAGTCCCGAGGGCTGATGAAACGGGAGCTCCAGCACTCCCTGTCATCAGCTTTCCATCCACCTCGGGAGTACTGCCCTGCTCGACTGGTGCTACGCGCCCGTCGTAGAGGTGGAGGAATGCAAGCAGACAGTTCAGAGGAGCAGTGACCATTAAAGTAGCGATAGAAAAGAGATAAAGATGCAACAGTGTGGCGAAGAGACAGAGGTTGAAGGGAGTCAGTAAGAGGAGGAGAGTTAATGAGATGAAAAGCCTTTGACTCCACCCTATTGAGAAGAGCTGTATGTGGGGAGCCTTCCCACACATGAGAGTTGTACTCCACACAGGGGCGGATAAAACCTCTGTATAGAGTCAACAATTGCGCAGGGGTAAAGAAAGAGTGGAGTCGGCTTAGCACACCCAATCTCTTGGAAGCAGATTTTACAAGAGATGTAATATGATCTTTCCAAGATAAGTCCCGAGTAAATGAAACCCCAAGCATGTTCAAGGATGATGCAGGATTAAGCTGAATATTATTAAACATTAGTGGGTATACCTGTGGAAGATTTTGTCGGGTTGATAGGTGTAAGAACTGAGTCTTAGATGCATTAAAGACAACCATATTATTTTTACCCCAGTCAGAGATACGAGCCAAGTCAGACATTAGGTGTGCCATAGCCTCATCCCTTGATTGTTGAAGTAACTGTTGAGATGGGCATTGCAGGAACCGAATGGAGAGGTGAAGGGTGGAGTCATCAACGTAAGAGTGGATAGGGTTAGATGTACAGCTTAGAAGATCATTGATGAATAAAAGGAAGAGAGTTGGTGATAGGACAGAGCCCTGAGGAACACCACTGTTGATAGATCTAGGAGAAGAACGATGGCCATCTACAACAGCGGCTATAGAACGACCAGAAAGGAAGCTAGCAATGAAGGCACAGATAGAAGGATAGAAACCGTAGGAGGGCAGTTTGGAAATTAAAGATTTATGCCAGACTCGATCGAAAGCCTTTGAGATGTCAAGTGCAATGGCAAAGCTTTCGCCAAAGTCCCGAAAGGAGGATGACCAGGAGTCTGAAAGGTAGGTGAGAAGATCGCCAGTGGAGCGTCCCTAACGGAACCCATACTGACGCTCGGAAAGAAGGTTGTGATAGGAAAGATGCCTAAAATTTTTCTATTAAGAATTGACTCGAAAACTTTTGAAATACAGGACGTTAAAGCAATTAGACGATAGTTGGAGGGTTGGGAGTGGTCACCCTTCTTTGGGACTGGCTGAATTAGAGCAAACTTCCAGCAAGAAGGAAAGGTACAAGTTGACAGACAAAGACGAAAGAGTTTGCCTAGGCAGGGTGTAAGCACAGAAGCACAGTTCTTGAGAACAACAGGAGGGACCCCATCAGGCCCATATGCCTTGTTAGTACTGAGGCCAGTGATGGCAGAAAATACATCAACTGAAGAAATTTTAATGTCAGCCATGAGGAAGTCAGAGGGGGGAAGTGATGGAGGAACAGCACCGGAATCGTCTAAGGTAGAATTGGAGGAGAAAGTCAGTGCGAAGAGATCTGCTTTATCAGTAGAAGAAATAGCTACAGAACCATCAGAGTAGAAAAGAGGAGGGAAGGATGATGAGGTAAAGTTGTTAGAAAGATTTTTGGCAAGATGCCAGAAGGAGCGGGAAGAATTCGAGTTGGAGAGTTGAGAGTATTTAGTATGGATGAAATTATTTTTAGTAGAGCGAAGAACAGACTTAGCACGATTCCGGGCAGAAACGTAAAGATTATGTGATACAGGGGTGGGTTGGCTCCGGTACCTTTTGTAGGCCCTCTCCTTGTTGCGGACAGCATTAGAACAAGCGTGATTAAACCAAGGCTTTCTTGCGTTAGTCAAAGGATATGAGAAAGGAATGTATGCTTCCATGCCCGAGAGAATAACCTCCGTAATGCGCAAGGCACACTCAGATGGCTCACGGCCATGGAAGCAATAATCATTCCAGGGAAAATCAAAGAAGTACTGCCTGAGGGCCTCCCAGTCTGCGGCTCCAAAATGCCACAGACGACGTTTCCCTGGAGGGTCCACAGGCCGTACCGGAGTGATAGGACAGGTTAAGGTAATAAGGTTGTGATCGGAGGAGCCCAACGGAGAGAAAAGATTAACAGAGTAAGCAGAAGGATTAGTTGTGAGGAAGAGGTCAAGTATATTGGAGCTCTCTCCAAGGCGGTCAGGGATACGGGTAGGGTGCTGTACAAGCTGCTCTAGGTCATTAAGGATAGAAAAGATGTAGGCTTGTTCACCAGGTGGATCCGTGAAAGGAGAGGAGAGCCAAAGGTGGTGGTGAACATTGAAATCTCCAAGAATGGAGATTTCAGAGAAAGGAGAAAGGGATAGAATGTGTTCCATCGTAGAAGTAAGATAGTCGAAGAATTTTTGATAGTCAGTAGAATTAGGGGATAAGTAAACAGCACAGATATATTTAGTCAGAGAATGACAGGAAAGCCGAAGCCAGAGTGTGGAGAATTCAGAAGAATCAAGTTCAGGAACACGAGAGCAAGATAAGTCGTTGCGTATATATACACAACAGCCACCTTTGGCTTTGAAATGAGTATAGAGAAAGTAGGAGGATACAGAAAAGGGTTTGCTGTCGGTTGCCTCAGACAGCTGAGTCTCCGTCAGAAAAAGAAGGTGAGGTTTAGAGGAGGAGAGGTTGTGCTCAACAGAGCGAAAGTTAGAGGAAAGGCCGCGAATGTTGCAGAAATGAAGAAGAAGAGAGTCAGACAGTGGTTCCAGGCACCTTGAGTCGTCACCGGGAGAGGGGCAGATGGTGGGGGCATTTATGGTCCTCCCCCCCCCCTGGGGACTCCGAGGCTTGATAAAACGACGCCATTTTTGGTAAATTTTGAATAGGAAGTGTAGTGTGTACTGTGCATGTAGTTTGGTGAAGATAGTTAGAGAAATTTGTACTGGAGAGCATGCTGGCCTACTCTCTGTGTAACTGAGACACTGAAAAAGTTCAGCAAAGGGGGATGGTCAGGAACTAGTCCCGAGGGCTGATGAAACGGGAGCTCCAGCACTCCCTGTCATCAGCTTTCCATCCACCTCGGGAGTACTGCCCTGCTTGACTGGTGCTACAGTCTACTCCTCATGTACCCACATGTACCACAGACTGCCCAGATCACTCATTGGATTGTGTCACTTGGAGTCCAGGACACAATGTGTCTACATCTGCCTTCTACTGAGGTGATGATCAGCCAATAATCATGGTAGTTTAAAACTTCTACCCCCATATGTGTTAGTTAATTCCATACTACCAGAGCCAAAATGTTCAAGAAATGGAGGTGACTGGAAAGCCCAAATACCCGGTACTTAGTCTTTGATTCCAGTCCCTAAAACTTATACTCCTTTGGTATCTGGGCTATATCAGAATATGCAAAAATGCATCTTTTTAGGTTGATTCATGTCCAGTCATATCTCAGAAAATAGCTGAACCTCCATGACTTGATATCTTGTCATCCAAAACAAGGGGGATTCTACAGTGTATATATATATATATATATATATATATATATATATATAGATATATATATATATATATATATATATATATATATATATTTTAATCTTTCTTATTCTGATGGAATATAACTGATGGGACTGAGGGCTGTGATGGGCAAATGCGTCCTTCAAGCAGTGGTGACAGAGGAGAGCTTTGGACACTGTAGCAGCACAATGTGGCTTCATCTCCAGGTGAGGCTTGTCTTGAGGTGGTATGTCAATTTCTCTCTCTGCCACATGTGCCAATTCTGGAGCTGTATGAAATGCCTCTCACTTTGTCCCCCCCCCCCCTTTCCCCAGAGAGATTGGTTTTTGGAGGGCTTGGTTGATGCCAGTATGAAGCCTATCAACATCAGAGATATCAAGATGAAGACTTGCTTTCCTCAATCCCCATGTCCTTTCAATTTAATGGTCCCCTTGGACATACAGTTGTGGCCTAATGTACTTGTGTGGGTTTTTCCTTGCAGTACGCCCTCTATTAAAGGATTACGTGACAAACAATCTTTCTTGGAATCTGAAGGAGTTGTCAGGCACTACAGTTACAATATCTACATGACTGCTTCCTCTTATTGCCATCAAGTCCTTTACAGCATAAACCACTCCATCAAGAATAAGGAGAACCTGTACCCCAGTTTCCTCTGCAAATCCAGGTGGTTCAGATGTAGGTTCATAATATATTACAATGTCTGCTACAGGTTCCACCTGGGTTAGTCATGCCACGAGGAGTGACTTTAATGAAGGCAGCAAGGGAGGTACTGTAATAATTATTACCTCCTAAAGGTCGGTCCCTGTTTTGGAATGTGTGTCGTGGGGACGTCGGTCCCCATTCCAGAACGTTTAGACACCCTTACGTTCTCAGCCACTGCTCTACAATAAATAATCACAGGACATTGGAACACCACTCATTTGAAATATAAAGAGTTGATCTTTGCTGAGTATAAAGATTTTTATGATAGCTTTAATAGTTTTCATAAAAGCAATTTTTGAAAAATCACCTATTTTTTGCAAAAAATGCTGGCTCCAGATAGTTAATATTTTAAACAATGCCTGACCCCAAGGGGTTAAATGAGATTTCAAATTCTTGGGTATCGTCTTTGCTGAAAACTCTCAGGCACGCCTGACTTTACTCACAATGGTTAAGGCTGGCACTTGCTGTATGGCTGTGGTGGAGGGACACTTGATCTTTCTCAAGTTTCAATGGGGTGAAAAATCAGGCAGCATTCTGAATGCTTAGTCTGCTTTGTGCCCATCAGCCAAAGAGTTTTGAAAGTTTTCATAACCCAATTCATTAACTAGTACTCCTGGCAAAGTCAAATTCAGGGTATCCTTTAACTCACATTTTATTCCCTGCACCAGCAAAGCCTCCATGAAATCTATATCACCTCCCATCATTGAAAATGGGTACAAGGGTGATATTGGTGCAGCAGTACATAAAACAAATAACTCAAAGTCAAATGGCCACCTCTTTTGGGATTATGGCATCTGGCAATAGACAGATAGTAACCATCTGACTGGTCAGCTTTGTATCCACCTCAGTAGGATCGAGCAGCTGCGTTGGCTGTGGTTTGCACACCAAAGGTATGACAGCTCTAGCTCCTGGAGTCTCTCATACTGTACTATATTACCCTTTCACAGAACCTGTCTGAGGAGTACAGAAGGAGAGGGGCACCAAGTTGGGGAGGGGGGGAGGGGGGAGTGGGCTGGATCAGGCTAGCAAACCTCAATACTTGAACAGGTTTCCTTAGTTAATACTGTACTGTACATCCATTAATGTCTATTATTGCTGAAACTCCAGTGCAGTCTATAACCATACTGTGTGGGATACAGGCCATGGGTACTGTAATCTGCTACTCTTACTATGTAGTATTCAGTCATCTTCAGTTTAGAGGTCACAACACCCTTGATGTACTGGATGAGGACAGCAGAGACTAAATCATGTGCACCACCAAGGCCTAGGGATGGTGATACATCCAGGTATTATTCTGGCTTTAGAATCCACTTGACTCTGTGCCTGAGAAGTCCTATGCCTACAACCTTCCATCCAGCTGCAAAAAGGGTGCCAATAGCCCTTGTGGGTTAGAGGATGGTGTCTATGCATATCCTGATACTATGATAAAAAATGCACAGGTAAGGGAAAGCATCAGCTAAGAGATGGTCCTGCTAAGTTTGAGTTAGGCAATTTAGTTAGTCCCCTGCCCCCCCGGGGGAGTAAGAGATGTAGCTCATATTTGTTGAAGAGGAAGTCCAGCCCCCTTGGTTGGCTAGATCAGTGGGTGAGGAATGACTCGATGTTTTGAGAGGATGGAATTTTGTTCAGCTGCTCTTGGCCTGCAAGTATACAAGGTTGTTGGCGTTCATCTCACTTGACAGCTGTGACCTTTGAAGCTGAGGCATCGGCAAAGGGAGGCTATTAAAAGAATGAATATCATGACAGCTGGCAGTCAGCACTCTGTGCAGGTTTGGGTCGAGCAAGGGTCAAGGGAGTCAGGACCTGGGTTGATGCTGTAGACAAACATTCATAAGAAGAATCTTCTGACTACTCCCTGCAAACTGCTGAAGTGCTGGGTTCCCTCAATTTCATGCTAGTAAGCTGTCATTGCTGTTCCTATTACCAGACAACTAACAACAGGTGCTTATGGATTCTTTTTTCCCACCTCTGCATTAAAAGCTGTGCAGAAATAAGCAGAACCCACAATGCAACTGGGATGCACTTCTGAAAAACTTATTTCAAACCAAGAAGTCACATACCGTGATGGTTATAACAAAGATTCAAGGAGGATACATCAGGGGACCAGTTATGTTTACTCTTATGACTTCATCCAAGTTCAAAACCATCCAAAATGAAGTCATGTCCAACTAAAACACCACAATATGTAATGTCAGAATAGTCATATATAATGGCATTATAACATCATGGTATCATAGCACTTACCAGTGCATTAACCCGCCATGTCCCATTGAAGTACATATATGCCCGAACATTCTGTTACTGTAACTCCTGTTGACGTTTATAACTGTGCTGCAATTGCAAGGTCTATCATTTGCACATTTTTCAAATTTTGCGCATGATTTTTGGTACGTCTACGTGGAACACCTTCCCCTACCTGAGGCCAGGCAGGGACAAAGTCTTACCCAGCGTGATCCCCCCCCCCCCTGCACGTCACTGTCTCGGTAACTCACCTGTTACCAGTGACCTGGCCAGTAAAAACATATCGCGTCACAGTACAAAATTCAAGGCAAGAGTGATTCTCCAGTCGATGACAATGTGGAGGACAAAGTTTATGTGGCGTTAGAAGAAGAAATGATCAGAAGTGATGAGCAGGTAACTTCGCCAAAAAAGGTGCGGTATGTTGATGTGTTTGGTGAGTGAAACAATGCTTATATCACCTATATTACTAAGTAAAAACCAACATACTCTTGTACTACATATAAATTCGTTCCAAATAAATAAATATCTACCTATTCTGAATGGTTTAGAATAGTTACCCCTCCCATAGAAAACGTCTTCTCTGGAGCCGGGCTTGATAGAACATGGTACCAGGTGTGCGTGGGGTCACCTGTACTGGCATTTCAAAGCTCAGGTGAGCAATTTTTCTCTGAATTTTCGATGTTTCTCATAAAAAGCAGAAGTTTTAGCGCACACACACACACAAAAATCGAAAACCTGCCGGGACTGGGGGAGGTCATTAGTGAAAAATTTTGCCGGGATGGGGCGGGTTAAAGATCATCTTCTCCAATGGTGGAGGACGCTGCTGTTGCTCATCACCAGTCACTCCCCTGACTCTTGCCATACTGCCCATTTGAAACACTTGGACAGTGATGCTTGCCTCTGGCATAATAATTTTACATTTATTTTTTCTATTTCATAGTCAATGTAATTAAACATACATCAGAGATTCATTGCTTCAGGTGGTATGCATGAATGATCACTGTGGAAGCTAACAAATGTGATGGCACTGGCTGTCACTACAAGCAACTCAAAAGTGAGCATGAGTGGTAAAGTGGTTGGTACACACTGCAGCCATGATTGGCTGATGGCTGACAATCACAGTGAACAATTTTCAGATAAAGAACAACACCCACAGGGTACTGAGCTCAATTTTCCTGGGCCATCAGTGAAATTGCTGTGATGGGACGAGCCAAATATAATGCCTGGACAGGGTGTTAAACATAGCAAACATCATAATAGGTCATCACAAACCGAGGCATTGCATAATAGGTCCTGCTTACACTGCCTTTCCTCATTCTTCTGGATCCATACTCTTAAGCTGCTGAGGCCACTTAGAGCGAAAGCTGCGAAAGACTGGGTCATGAAAGAAACTGGAAGCAATGACCATGGGAGACACAGCAGCTGAGCGGATGTCTGTTCTGTCTCCACTGACCTGGACACTTGGGATACACACAGCGTTGCACGTAAACCCCCTTGTATGACCCTCATCCCTGGAGAGGACTGCCATGCTGGCAACTTCTCTCGATTGGTTTTTCACCTCCTGTTGCCCACATTCCTCCTCAGACATGCCTGCAGCCTCCAGAAAAAAGAGAAGACATTGCAGTTATAAATCACTGACACTTGCAAGGGAATCTGACTCATGCCAAAGGAGTAAATGTGGATAAAACAAAAGTGATTCTAGGGTTGGTGGCAGTACTGTCAAAGCAGAGGATGTGTGGCCATGTGCACTTTGCCACAGCGGTGTGGGAAGTAACTACATCTTGTGCAGTTTTTGAGACTGGTGGATGTATAAGTGATATTAGAGGCAGAATGCAAAACAATGCCCATATCACGTGTGCAGTGTGTCAGGGAGAGCATGCCAAAAACGAGGTGTGAAAGGACAGATCACTGATCTTGCTGGCGAGTCTCTTGAGCATGTGGAGGAGTTTTGTTCTTTGAGGGGCATGTTATATGCCAGAGGTGGGGCAGGAACCAGCTCTGTGGCTAGGGTAATGAGTGGTTAAAAAAAGAAGTTTAGGGCGCCGCTGCCTCTCTTAACACTGAGAGGGCTTTCCCACTGTGCTAATGGGTCCTTCTACGCAGTTTGTGTTGGGTGTGTAATGCTGCACATTGGTGAGACCTGGGCAGTAAAGAGGATATTCATAAGCTCAAACCATGCAGAAATGAAAATGATTAGATGGATGTGTAGTGCAACCTTGAATGAGAGGCCTGGGTGGCTGGGATTGCAACTGAAGAGTTGTGAGGAAGGAGGGGACTTCAATGTATTAGTGCTGTGATGAGGAGGGTAGACTGAGATGGTCTGGGCATGTCAAGAGGATGGTGTATGACAAATGGGTGCAAAAGATAAGGGCTGTGAACACTGAGGGTAGGGCTGCAAAAGGCTGACCCAAAATGACCTGTCACGTGGTCACAGAGTATGGACTCAAGGACAGGCAGGCTGCCAGAGATTGAGAAGCATGGAGAGCCACCATTAAGTGACCAAGAGTGATGCAAGTATGTTGGAGCCTTTATAAACAAAAGGAAAGGAAATAAAAACAAAGAAGGATAAACCACCTAAAAAGCAGCTTACTGGCAGCTCAGAATCATAGCCATGCCCTACCTGGAAGAAATAGGGGAAGGGAATGGGTGAGGGGATTGTGACATGGTGGGTGAGGAAAAAAATTTCCACCTAGATATGGCTGGCAGAGAGGGTGGGATGGTGTTACCAGCAATCACTGTGGGATGGCATTAGGTAACACTATTTGTTCCCTGGAGTGGTCTCCGGTTAAGTGTAGTATGGCCAGTAAACTGAAGGAAGGGCGATGGGGCAACAAACTAACAGCCTACAGTCAACTGCTATTGACATAACTCATATGCATAACCTGAGTACAAGCTGTGTGTGCTCTTACAAAGGAGAATATTCACTGGTAGCACCAATTACTGAGTTCATGGAGGGGTCTCTAGTAACCCAATGGACAATGATTATGCACTAGCCCTCACTGACATGAGGAACTGACCCTATATATGCTCTGAGCAGCACCAATAAAATGTCCTAAATGCAGAGATACATACGGATCAGTACAGCTGTATTACCTTGTGGTTACTGGCCAGTAACCTTAAGGATCAGTGTATTCTACTGAACTAATGCCTTTACGAGGCAAGTAGTCAACAACTGACAGAATAATGGACTCAGATCCTTTTCCCCTGAAATATGCTGGGGGACTTTCTAGTTCCCCTATAAGGGCCAGGAACCCTAAGTGTGATCTCAGCTAGGGTTACGCAGAAAAAACAGTTGGGGTCAACAACCTGCCACTGGCTGTGAAGGAATGGGTGTGACTTGTTTTGGCTAATATCCCTGCACGTTAGGTCAGCAAAAAAAAATATGCTATCATTCTTATCTACTAAGAGGACTGGATAGTTAGGTACCAGAATTTAAAGATCAAGAACTGTTGTCAGGGGCAAGTCTCACCAATCAGCCACTGAACTCTGATCACTTCCTCCCCTAGGCAACTGCTTCATACAGGACTGTGAACACAGCAAGCCATGAGGGTCAGCAACCTACAATGGTCAACAGCCCACAGGCAGGGATTGGCTGGCTATGTACAAAAATGAGGGAGCCAGTCTGACCCAATATCAAACTGAGAGGGAGGTTGTAATTAGGTCCTACTCTGGGGAAAGTGCCTGGCTGGAGACATGCAACAAAACTCTGAGAGTATGATCAACTACCTGACGGGGTTAAGTGACTGGCAGCCACCTGACTTATTATTTACGGAAAATATATGTCTATATATATATATACTGTATGTATATATATATATATATATATATATATATATATACACACATACATATACACACACACACACACACACACAACAACTCTGGATGATCACACACCAATTACATGCACATAAAATGGATGTAGGTACAATAAAATATTGATATACAAATTTTCAGGTTAATATAGGTGGTGGCATTCACTTGATGTACTGCTGTCTACTTCTTTCATTTTTATTATTCTTCTTCTGTCTGCAAGGCTTGGTGAATGAGTTTGGGAGAGTGTTTAAGAAATGGAATCTAAAGGTGAATGTATGGAAGTGTAAAGTTATGATCTTTAAAAGAAATAAGTCACTGGATGTACTGCGAGGCTGGATGAGGAGGAACTGGAAAATGTGAGTGTGTTTAAGTACTTGGGTAGCATGATGAGTAAAGATGAAAGTTTAGAGGGTGAAGTGCTTGAAAGGATATAACTGAGAAGAAAGGTTGCTGGTTCTCTGAAAGCAGTGATAAGGAACATGGAAGTGAGCATGGAAGTAAAAAAAGTCACTGCATGACAGTATTGTGATACAAACTCTAATGTATGGAAGTGAAGCTTGGACCTTGTTAGAGGGACAGAAGCCAAGAGTGAGAGCAATGGAAATGAGTTATTTGAGAGGAGCATGCAGAGTTACATGGAGACACAGACTGACAAATGAGGAAGAGAAGAAGCGCTGTGGTGTGGATGTGGATGTGATAGAAAGCGTTGGGAGAAATACACTGAGGTGGTTTGACCACATGGAGTGGATGGAGAACAACAGACTAACAAGGAGGGTGTATGTAAGTGAGGTGGAGGGGGGGGTGAGGGAGGGAGAGGCCAAAGATGAGATGGAGGGATGGAGTGGAGAGGTATATGAGAGAGAGGGGGGTGTTGGCTGGGAGCACGCCAGTGAAGTGGCATTGGACAGGGTGACATGGAGGTGATTTGTTTGTGGCTGCCCCTTATAGGATTGAGGCAACTGGCATTAGGTAGATAGATTTTTCTGTCTGTCTTCCTCTCTTCATATATTTCTCATCCTTCATGTTACTTTTTTATTACCTGGTACTCATCTTTCTACTTTAGGTGGCTCTACACTGAGTTACAAGCCTAATGATTTCCTGTAACCATTTATTATGCTGGGTGGTAACCATATAACTAAATAACAAGGTGATCTGGAGTCGACTATGATGTTCACGTTAACTGGGTGGAGACACAAATTTGGCATCCACCCAGGAACTGAACCTCAGCTCTCTTCACCACACCTCCCTGTGGCACGGCACTGTCTGCCACAGGGGAGAATTAGTTCACTGCATGGGATGGCCCAGCAGGAATGACTGTCTGCCTGTGGTTGGTGGTTCTGCTCAACCAGTCAAAGCAGAGTTAACAACTCTGATCACCATTTCCAATGCCTACATTGTATCACAGGAAGATCAGAGTCACTTCCTAAAATGACAGCAAAAGAGTAATTATAAAAAGAAAATCACCTTTTTAAACTAGCTTTCACACAAGAAGTTCCTCAGCATAACACGTTTCTATAAAGAAAAAATTTACAAAAGCAGTGGAGGCACCCACAGGAAGCCACTAAAAACTAACACAAACAAAAGATAATGTAAGAATCTGCTTAACAAAGTGAACCACTCAACCTAACTGTTAGTTATTCTAGAAATTTTGAGATAAAGCTTGTCAACTTGGCCAAGAGGAACTCATGGTATGATCCTCCCCATCTTGCTTTTTGCTCACTGCTGGGGAAAATAAGTACAATTTCCCTGCAAGAGCTGAGTCTAAAGGAATGATGCAACCACTGGGAACTGTTGAACAACGTCTCCTTCAGTGCCTTAATTGCACACACAATGGATTTCACAAATGGCAACATATGATGCTTACTGCACAGTATAAGAATACGGGCTGCAAAGGATGGAAATATCTGTAAAATTAAGGTGGATAAAATATAGGAGCCTGAAAACTAAGTAAGTGGAAGAAGTAGCAACAATGCACCAGTCAATGACTCACTTGCATATGCTGTGTATGTGGCGCTGAGAGGGGCACCTGGCGTGGCTGTCCGCTCGTCGGTAAATGAGGAGGGGCACTAGGCCCTCCTGGATGAGGGTAGAATTGGCCCTGAAACAAAATAATCAAAAGGTAAACTAGACAGAACGCAGAGAGCACATACCTCCGCCAATGTCATTGCAGGATCCGGATCCGTCCCAAAATTTAATCAATTCTTTCTTGACCAAAGGCCCACCCTTCTACAAAATTTCATTGTGATTCATTGAGAATTATTGGAAATATTGTCTGGACAGACAGACAGACAAACATAGGTGAATACATAACCTCCTCCAACCTCGCTGGCGGAGGTAAAAATACAGTACAAATATAGGATACAAAATAGCAAAATAATAACCATTCATCCATCCATC
Organism: Coenobita brevimanus; assembly: GCF_032717465.1. NCBI lineage: Eukaryota > Metazoa > Arthropoda > Malacostraca > Decapoda > Coenobitidae > Coenobita > Coenobita brevimanus. The sequence goes on along the minus strand of NC_137068.1, from coordinate 4,385,170 downwards.
ATCTAATCCAATGTCACCCCATAGAAGAGAATAGGAACCCAGGGCTAGGCAAGTTGGTCCTGACATTAAAGAGCTGTTCCTCCTTCCTGCTAGCTGTGCTACCTGAAGTCCTTGGAAAACCACACACTATTGTAACATATATAGGGGCATAATGATTTCATCTGAACAATTCATTTTCATCATTCATTGCCAGACGCCATGTATCCCACACGGGGTGGCCAAGGGCTTAGAGTTAATTGTTTTACAGGGAGGGGCACTAATCCTCCACCAACCCCACATGACATTGTTAAATCAGGAAACATGCTACAGTAGGCCTTGGTTCTGTTGCTTTTTCTGATGTTCTTTTCCAAATAAATTAACAGAAAACTACAAAAAAATGGCCTGAAAAAGTTCCACTGTTGCATATATACCTGATTTGCTACTTTTTCCTCATTTGCAGCACAGTATCAATTGCATGGAAAAAATTCTCTTCCTCTTCCCCCTAACCCCTCCTCTTCCTTTCTCTTCCTCCTCCCCCTCCCCCCTCCTCTTGTAACAGGGATTTGGCTGTACAGGTGGTCCTGTAGCAAGTTAATCATATGTTCAAAAACAGCAGCATTGTTTCCAAACATTGATGCTACAAACTGGGGAACTAGTAAATCAAACTTATATCAATGAAACTTTAAGTGGAAAAATTTCAGTAATCTATAGAGGCTTTATTGTTCTTACACTAACTTGGCACAGATTTTTGTCCTTTTGCAGATCATTTCACATAGCTCAGTGGCAGAAAATGGCCACTTCGTGACCAACATTATATTCTAGTGTTAATCTGTTGTTATAACTTAGCACTGCAGATGGAGAGATAGGAAACTTAGGCTAAGTTACAGTAAACCAAGTATAATCCTTGAGTCCAGGCAAAATTACTTTCAGAATACTCGTTGTTAAAAAGATTATATTAAACTCAGAAACAGCTTCTCTTTGTGACCAGGTTTATTAAGGCTATATTTAATCTTTACAGATAAAGTCTCTCCTTACCTGAAGGCAGGAAGATTGAACCAAAAAAATATGGAAGAGAGCTAAGGGTTAAAAATCTATCTATTACCTATTGCCAGATGCCTGAATTCCATAAGAGGTGGCCACAAACAAATTGCCTCCATATCACCCTGTCCTCTGCCATTTCACTGTCCTCGGGACTTCTATCCTTCTATCTACAACCTGATGACTAATCCAAGGAGAGGTGGCCACAAACAAATTGCCACCATGTCATCTGTCCTCTGCCATTAGGCTGCTCTCCCTCCAGCCTATACCAGCCTCACTTACCTCTCTATCCCATCACTCCACCTCAAAAACTGTCTCCCTGTCCTCCTCCCTCCCTCCACCTCACTCACACACACGTTTCTGTACTCTTTTAACCTCAGTTTGGTACAGATGAACACTCGAATATAATGCTAGTCACTTAGAAGTGCTATGGAATGGATGTACATCTGTAGTATTGTCTTTTTCTGTCACAGGGCTAAGTGAAATAATCTGTACAAATGAAAATTCAGGTCAAGTTAAAGTGAAAAGAGTGAAATCCATCTCTCACCCTCCATGCTCTCCACAAGGACTTGCTGTAGCTACAGAACAATGCAAACATACCTGAGCATTTCCTTGTGGTCCCTGTGGCTGGTTCTGTGTAGAGCCAGAGTACATCATGTTGTGTGCAGAGGCCACTGGTAAACTCCCTCCTGCAAAATGAAAATAAAATATTTAAATCATTAAATCACATACTCGATGTAGTGCTGCCCTCGGGTGTCTGCCCTTTCCTCTCCTCTATCTTTTTTTCCTTCCATCCTCTCCTGTCTTTCTATCCTTTATTCTTTTCTTGTCCTTCTGCAAACGGGTGATTTTACACTCTTCTGTCTTTCCTTCCTTCATTCTTTCCTCTTCCTTCTGCCTGTGGGTGACTCTACACTGAGTGACAAGCCAAATGGTTTCCTGTACACCAGGAAACCATTTACTACACTGGGTGGTAACCATAACCAAATATTGGCGCCTGGTGGTTTAGTGGGTAAATATGGCGCTCCAATCGGATTGAGCCGGTGAGGGTTTATATCCAAGGGGTCGTTGGAGTTTAAATGCCAGGACCAACTTCCCTAGCCCCTGGCTCCTACACTCCTTATGGGGCAAAGTAGGATTGGACGATGATGATGATGATGAATAATTCACAAAATGCTACACTTCCTCTAAAGGAATTCCCATACAGAGGCTGGCCATGGACTAGGAGCTAAATCAAGTTTCCAAATTTGCCCCCCCCCCCCATGCAAGGGAATGGAACCAAAGGCAAGAAGCCTGCAAGATTGTTCCCTCCATGAAAAAACAAAAACAGGATAACAGAGAGCCAAATTCCCAACAGATGCTGGAAACTATTTGGAGATTGAACTCAGATTGAACTCCGACTCCATATATTTGTGGCAGACATTCCTGCCTGAGAAATCACTATCATCATCATCAAAAATTATTAAATGCATGAAACTCAAGAGGCAATCAGTGGAGCGCATCTCTCCAGCAATGGCAATGAAATTTCCAAACCACTCTCCATGATGAGTTAGGTTTTCTCATCACTGATCGGGGTTTCTCAAGTGTTTTCTGGATCTAAAATTTGTAATACAATCCGGATCGGTCCCAAAGGTTAACTGATTGTTCCCTGGGACATGGGCTCTCTACCCACCAAATTTGGTCCAAATCTCTCTTTTAGTTTTTGAGTAATTCTGCTAACAGAAAAACAAACAAACAGGAGTGAGCAGGACTCAAGAGGAACTAAAGCCTGCAATCCATCCAGTTCACCTTTAGATGAACTTATGCCACAACAATAAAAGGATGATAATCTCAGAGGCACCTCTTTCCATGATTCTGGGTGGTGTGAAGCGCAAAGGATACTGGAACACAAGATGATGGACAACTGGGTGGTTTTCCAAACCTACATACTGACATTAGGATGTGAATTAACTTCCTTTATCCAATAAAACCTAAAGAAATCCTTCTCATCTGATTCTTATCATCTCCTGACAACTTTATTTAGCTTAGGATTGGCTGCTCGAGGGGTTAGATATGTACAGAACCCTGCAAATCTATTATGGGCACATGGAATGGATGGAGGATGACAATTGGGTGAGGGAAGTGAGAACTGTGAATGTTGGGGGTAGAGCTGCACTGGCAGACCAAAAAAGACTTGCGGCAAGGTCACAGAGTGTGACCGCAACGATATGGAACTGAAAAGGAAGGTTGCCAGAGACTGTGCAGCATGGACAGCTGCCATTAGGCCGACACATGCAAGCATGTTGGAACCTTTATAAATGGATGATACCATTATGGAGGTGAAAATAAAATCTGGAGTTCCATATCTGTAAAGAAAGTAAGGCAGTGTGAAAGGGGAAATAGTAGGGGAGTGAAAGATAGGAATAATAGATTGTTGGTGGAGAAGAGAGAGAAATTGAGGAGATGGAAGGAGCACTTTGAGGATTTGTTGAATGTAGAGAGTGAGAGCAGTGTGAGTATAAGTGGTTGGGGAATGGCTGGGAGAAGAAGAGATGAGAGGAGGGAGGAAGAGATCAGTAGGTCGGAAGTAGTGGAAGCGATGAAGATTAAGCTGGGAAAGGCCCCAGGAATTGATGGAGTGTGTGGTGAAATGCTTAGGTATGGGGGTGAGATTATTGTGGAGTGGATATGGAAGTTGTGTAGATTGGCTAGGGAAGAGGGAAGCGTTCCAGAGGACTGGAAATCAGGTATAATTGTTCCTCTGTACAAAGGAAAAGGGGAGAGAGAAGTATGTGGTAACCATAGGGGTATTTGCCTTCTTAGTGTGACTGGTAAAATATATGGTAGAATACTCATTGATAGGGCTAGGCATATGACAGAGGAGCTAGTTGGAGAAGAACAAGGGGGATTTAGGAAGGGAAAAGGGTATGTAGATCAGATATTTGTTCTAAGATGTTTAGTGGAGAAGTATCTAGAGAAGGGAAGGAAAGTGTATGCAGCCTTCATGGACTTGGAGAAAGCTTATGACAGAATAGATAGGCAAGGTATGTGGAAGGTATTAAAAATATATAGAGTGGAGGGGAAATTGTTGAGTGCTGTGAAGAGTATGTACGAGGGAGCTAGGGCTACGGTGCGAGTGGATGGTGAGCTGAGTGAGTTCTTTGATCTCAATGTGGGACTGAAACAGGGTTGTGTGATGTCTCCATGGCTGTTTAATATATACATGGATGGGGTTGTAAAGGAGATGCAAGGTAGGGCAGTGGATGTGGGGCTGGCCCTAATGAGTGAGGGTGAGATTTGGAAGATTCCGGTGTTGCTGTTTGCTGATGATACAGTATTGTTAAGTGAAGATGAATGGGAGTTGCAAGGTTTGGTGAATGAGTTTGGGACAGTGTGTAGGAGGAGGAAGCTGAAAGTTAATGTAAACAAAAGTAAAGTTATGGTGTTTGAGAGGAATGAAGTCACAGAGTGTGCAGTGAGGTTGGATGGTGAGGATATGGAGAATGTGAGTGCATTCAAGTACTTGGGTAGTGTGATGAGTAAGGATGGAACTTTGGGGGATGAAGTACGTGAAAGGGTACAGCAGGGAAGAAAGGTTGTTGGTACACTGAAAACAGTGATGAGAAATAGGGAGGTGAGTATGGAAGTTAAGAAGTCACTGCATGATGGTATTGTGATCCCTACCCTGACATATGGAAGCGAGGCGTGGACCTTGCAAGAGGGGAACAAGTCAAGAGTGAGAGCAGTGGAAATGAGTTACTTGAGAGGAGCATGTGGAGTGACGTGGAGGGACAGGGTGACGAATGAAGAAGTGAAGGAATGTTGTGCGGTGGATGTGGTTGAAAAGATTAGGAGAAATACACTGAGGTGGTTTGGACATGTGGAGAGAATGGAGAATGAAAGACTGACTAAGAGGGTGTATGTAGGTGAGGTGAAGGGAGGGAGAGGGAGGGGTAGACCGAGGATGAGGTGGAGGGATGGAGTTGAGAGGTATATGAGGGAAGGGGGGGGGTGAGTTGGGGGGAGGGTAGTCAAATGGTGGGTGACAGAGTGACTTGGAGGCATTTTGTCTGCGGCGACCCTTTGCAGGATTAGAGCGTCGGGCTATAGATAGATAGATGATCTCATTGTATTATTCATCTTCTGTCTTTGTGCCAAGTAAAAATCAATATTTTTCCTTAGCCATCCACAATAAATGAAAATAATACACTACTTTGAAATGTGCATTAAAAGATCTACATCATCTGGGTGACATGAAATATGCCAATTTCAAACACAGAGGTGCCTTGTCCATGACCAGGATCAACCCTCGCTGCAACACAGTACTGTACACCATTTTGCATCACTGGACAGTCCTGTTCATGTGTGGCTTACCTACATGCCTTAAGATATAGCTGCTGCTCACCCCCCTCCCCTCCCCCAAATGAGAGAGAGAGAGAGAGAGAGAGAGAACGAATCAACAGCACACCCAATTTAAAAGGGCCACAATCTCACCACTAAAACCCCTAAAATCCTGACTGCATCTCAACGGCATCACTATTCACATTTCTTTACTATGTTAACCTAACCACCACACAAACTAATGGTAGGTGGTAACAACCATCATCCACTCATTTGATAAAGTGCTGCCTACTTCTTCCCAAGGTGACTCACACTGAGTAACAACCCTAATGGTTTCCTGTAATCCAAGAAATCATTTACATTGCTGGGTGGTGACCATATAACCAAATGACTGGGTGACGTGAAGCATAATGTGGTGTCCATGTTAACTAACTGGAGAAATACAAATGTGGCATCCATCCAGGAACCAAACTTCTGCATTCTTTCCCACTCCTCGTTGTGGTGAGGTGCTGTCCATTGCATAAGACAGGCTTGCCGGGGGCAAATGCTTGCCTGCAGCTGATAGGTCTGCTCAGCCAAGCAAACCAAGGTTACTTTAATACTACTACTACATTATCAGTCATCTTTGAATTTCAATCAGTTCATCAAGCTTGTTTAGTCTTCAGGCTGGTGCTGTCACCTTTACATGATGGCACTGATATAATTGGCCTGGTTATACAAACATCCCTCACCTCCCTCCCTGTCCTCCGGGAGGATGGTGGACTGTAAGAGAAGGGCAACTTCAGCCTGGAGTCGACCGGCATCTCATTCAGATGAGCCTGGGACCACCGCAATAGTCTATGGATTTCAGCTGTGGTTGGTTCGTTCGTTTATAGAGACTCCAACACGCCTCCATACATCTGTCTTGGCCAACTAATGGAAGCTCTCTATGCTACTTGATCTCTTGCAGTCTCTCTATTCAGTCCCTTATCCCTGAGGTCACACGCTCTGACCTTATCCTTGGTCTTTTTCGGTCTGTCTCTCTTAACCTTACACTCAACGTTCACTCCTCTTACCTTCAGCATCTAGCTGTCATCCTCCATCCTCTCCTGATGGCCAAACCTTTTCAATCTACATTTTCTCATCGCAACCCTTTCTCATCACAACATTCAAGTCCCATCCTTCCAAGCAACTTTTCACTCACATTCCTAATCCCCAAAAGTTTGACATTCAAGGATGCACTACACATCCATCTAATCATCATCATCTCTGTATGTCTGAACCTAAGAATATCCTCTTCCTTTACTGTGCAGGTCTCACTACCAAACAATATTACACTCCTAACAGATACAGTATACAAGGACCCCTTAGAACAGAGGGAAAGCCCTCTCAATGTCAGGAAAGCAAAATCTCCCTGAACTTCCTCCAATCATTCTTTACCTTAGCCACATGGCTAACTCCAACCCCATCTCCATCACATAATATAGCCCCTACATAACAAAGGTTCTCCACACATTCAAGCGTCTCTCTAGCAAGCTTAATCCTTTACTGCTTCTCTGTCTCAGTATGTTCTCCCCTAAACACCACACACAAGAAATCAGCACTATCTCATGGTCAAAGTCTAATACCACTAAATCTCTTTTTTATCTACTTATTCCAAACACTGCACATGATGAGTTACTTCCCACAACCTTGTGGCACACTGCAAATGACCACACTCCCTCTACTGTGACAGTACCGCCACCAACCCTAGATATCATTACCTTTGTTTTATCCACATTTACATTCAAACCCCTGTACCCCATTCCATCTCACCACTTTCAATAATCTTTCCATCACCATCCTCTCATTCTCTGTAATCAACAAGTCATAAACATACAACACCTCCTATGGAAGTTCAGTTTTGAAGTCATGTGAGAGAGCTTCAAGCACCATGATAAATACATAGGGTTCAAAACTGACCTCTAATGGACACTGACATTCACAGAAAACTCACCACTCAAACCTCTGTTCACTCTCACCTGGGAGCAAGAACCGTTGTACATAGCCATAACCACTTTAAATAGCCACTCCTCAATCCCAAACTTTCTTATTATCCACATAATTACCTCCCTAGGAACTCTATCGAAGATCTGATCCAAATAAACAAAAATAAAAATGAAGTTCTCTCTTCTTTCCTAAACACTGCATTTTTCCTGCAGCTGTTGAAGAATGTACTGCATCAATCATCCCTTTCCCTGATATAAACCCAAACTGCATTATCAATATTCACTCTTTCCCTTATCATACTTTCCAGGGTTCTCTCCATTACCTTCATTTTCTGGTCTGAAAGTTTTATACTGCACATCCATATTTCCTCTCTCCAGGGCAACACTCCTCCCCTTATACACATTTATGATCAAGTAGCCAAACATCTCATTGAGCAACTGGTTATAATATTCTCTCCAAGCATCCTTAATACCCTTACTGCTCACCACTACCCTTCCTTCATCATTCTTCACACACTGCTCACCTATATCACTGCTTTCTCATAATCAAATCTGCCACCTTAAATACCACATTCTCTTTTTGGCACTCTTTAGGCTATCCAGTTAAAGTCTCCGAGACTCAGACTCTGCCTTATATACCTCCTTCCTGGCCTTACAAATAGCAGCCAAGTATTCTTCTGTTACCACCCCGTTTTGATTCCCACAACTGCAGCTTCTATACACTAAATCCGTCAACATGTTAACTTATGTCTTGATGGGCCTCTTGTCCATCTACACACTGAATCAGGTAACTCTCAGATGACTGCTCTTGAGAGATCTGTACTGTTCATTAACACTTCTGTCAACTCATCTCAATATATAAAGCATCCCTTACTGCTTGATTTTTCAACCTCCATATTTCCTCTTTGGTATGTAGGTCCTTTTCCTCAGTACCAAACTGATGATGTGAGAAAGGAGTTAATATCAATCCCTTCATTCCAAAAAAACTTTAGAAGAAAAGAAAAATATAGAATCTATCTATAGACCGACGCCCTAATCCCACAAAGGGTGGCCGCAGACAAAACGCCTCCAAGTCGCTCTGTCACCCACCATTTGACTACCTTCCCCCCAACTCACCCCCCCACCCTCATATACCTCTCAACTCCATCCCTCCACCTCATCCTCGGTCTACCCCTCCCTCTCCCTCCCTCCACCTCACCTACATACACCCTCTTAGTCAGTCTTTCATTCTCCATTTTTTCCACATGTCCGAACCACCTCAGTGTATTTCTCCTAATCTTCTCAACCACATCCATATCCACCCCACAACGTTCCTTCACTTCTTCATTCGTCAACCTGTCCCTCCATGTCACTCCACATGCTCCTCTCAAGTAACTCATTTCTACTGCTCTCACTCTTGACTTGTTCCCCTCTTGCAGGGTCCACGCCTCGCTTCCATACGTCAGGGTAGGGATCACAATACCATCATGCAGTGACTTCTTAACTTCCATACTCACCTCCCAATTCCTCATCACTGCTTTCAGTGAACCAACAACCTTCCTTCCCTGCTGTACCCTTTCACGCACTTCATTCCCCAAAGTTCCATCCTTACTCATCACACTACCCAAGTACTTGAATGCACTCACATTCTCCATATCCTCACCATCCAACCTTACTGTACATTCTGTGACTTCATTCCTCTCAAACACCATAACTTTAATTTTGTTTATATTAACTTTCAGCTTCCTCCTCCTACACACTGTCCCAGATTCATTCACCAAACCTTGCAACTCCCATTCATTTTCACTCAACAATACTGTATCATCAGCAAACAGCAACACCGGAATCTTCCAAATCTCACCCTCACTCATTAGAGCCACCCCCACATCCACTGCCCTACCTTGCACCTCCTTTACAACCCCATCCATGTATATATTAAACAGCCATGGAGACATCACACAACCCTGTTTCAGTCCCACATTGAGATCAAAGAACTCACTCACCTCACCATCCACTCGCACCGTAGCCCTAGCTCCTTCGTACATACTCTTCACAGCACTCAACAATTTCCCCTCCACTCCATATATTCTTCATACCTTCCACATACCTTGCCTATCTATTCTGTCATAAGCTTTCTCCAAGTTCATGAAGGCAGCATACACTTTCTTTCCCTTCTCTAGATACTTCTCCACTAAACATCTTAGAACAAATATCTGATCTACACACCCTTTTCCCTTCGTAAACCCCCCTTGTTCTTCTCCAACTAGTTCCTCTGTCATATGCCTAACCCTATCAATGAGTATTCTACCATATATTTTACCAGTCACACTAAGAAGGCAAATACCCCTATGGTTACCACACACTTCTCTCTCCCCCTTTCCTATGTACTGTATAAAGGAACAATTATACCTGACTTCCAGTCCTCTGGAACGCTTCCCTCTTCCCAAGCCTACTTCCATATCCACTCCACAACAATTCCACCCCCATACCTAAGCATTTCACCACACACTCCATCAATTCCTGGGGCCTTTCCCAACTTGATCTTCTTCATTGCTTCCACTACTTCTGCCCTACTGATCTCTTCCTCCCTCCTCTCATCTCTTCTTCTCCCACCCATTCCCCAGCCACTTATACTCGCACTGCTCTCACTCTCTACATTCAACAAATCCTCAAAGTGCTCCTTCCATCTCCTCAATTTCTCTCTCTTCTCCACCAACAATCTATTATTCCTATCTTTCACTCCCCTACTATTTCCCCTTTCACACTGACTTACTTTCTTTACCTCCTTCCAAAACAATTTCTTACTCTCCCTCCATTTCACACTCAGGTTACTCCCAAACTCTTCATCCACTTTCTTCTTACTCTCCTTCACCAGTCTCTTCACCTCCCTTCTCCTGCTCACATATACTTCTCTCTTCTCTCTCTCATTTTCTCCCCTACCTCTACTCGCTATCCATTCACTATATGCCTTCTTCTTTCGTTCTACAGCTCGTTTCACCTCATCATTCTACCATGCTGTCCTTTGCACACCCTTGCATCTCCTCCTCACTCCACAAACCACCTCACAGGCTGAGCCAATCTCTTCCGTGAATATCTTACATACGTCTTCCACCCCTTCCATCTGCTCTAGCTCATACCTTCTCAATCTTTCACTATGCTCTTATACTCTGCCATTCTCTCACTATCTTGCAAATTCTCCACTCTCCTCACAGGAGCTGTTTCCTCCTGTCTTCCCCTTCGTCTCCTCAACCATTTTCTTTGCAGCTTTACCTTGGCCATCACTAAGTGATGGTCCGAGACTCCATTCCCCCACCCTCTCCAAACTCTTGCATCCAAAACTTGTCTTCTCATTTGCTCATCCACACACACATAGTCTATCATTGCCTTTCGTTCAACAAGTTCACCATCCATCCTTCTCATTACTCTCCATGTATACCGGTGGATCACCTTATGCCGAAAGTAGGTGTTGGCTATTGCCAACCCCTTACCAGCACAGATGTCCATCAATGCACTACCATTCCCATCTACTTCAGCTGGCACACCCCACTGACCAACCACTCCATCCACTCGTACATTCCCAACCTTGCCATTCGTGTCTCCAATCAAAAGCACTCTCTCGCTCCTCTCAAATTTGTCCACACATGCTTCTACTCTCGCCCAAAACTCATCTTTCACTCTTGCCACTTGGTCCTCTGTCGGAGCATACACACATACAATCGCCCCCGCTTGTATACCTACTTTCATCCTCACTCATACGATCCTTGCACCCACTGTTCCATACTCTCTTATATTCTCCTTCCACTTCTTGCTTATCATCAGACATACTCCCTCTCTTGCCCTCTCATTCTCATTGACTCCTGCACATATACCTAAACCATATTCCCATTCTTTCACCCTTTCACCTTGCCATTTAGTTTCAGTCAATCCACATATATCCACTTTTGCATCCTCAAGCACCTGAACAATCTCTCTCTCTTTCACTTCATCATTCACTCCTCTCACATTCCAAGTTCCCACCCTCAGAATGTCCTTTGTCCGTTCCTTAGTCGTCAACGTATGGTCCGTCCGGGTCCGAGGCGCTTTATTTGCTTGTTTAGTTAGTTCTTTTTACGGAGTTGGGCATTAACCCACCACCAACTCTTTTAGTCGCCTCGTACGACAAGCAGGGATAATGGGGGAGTATTCTTGAAACTCCCCTACCCCCAGGGTAGGTACAGCAAAATGCTGGCAGAAAACTGTTTGCAAACTTCTGCTTGTGGTATTACATTTGCTGGTATAAATATCAATTCATCTCATTATGATCAATAATGAGTGAGCAAGCAATGACTTTCAAAAGCCATTGACGTGATCTTCAAAGGTAAACAAACTTTTCAGAATACTATATTACGTATGAGTTTGATTATAATGTGGCTAAAAAGTGAAGCAATATTCATGTCCACATCTGTATACAGTTTCCAAATGATCAAGGGTGCTCATGTTTTGCCTCGTTTACCCAGTTTTACCTGGTTGTAGTATACAGGATTTGAGCCAAGCCTGTGATGTCCTGTCTCTAAATCTGCTTTTATCCAGTCTACTTTTGAACACATGTATGTCCTTTGCCTACATCATCTTCTCTTCCAAACTGTTCCAAGTATCTATACCTCTATTTGAGAAATATATATATATATACAATATATATATATATTTTTTACATCACTTTGATAACTACTCTTCCTCAGTATACTGTATAATCATTTTCTCTTGTCCTTCCATCATCTTCTACAAAAAGATCCTCTCAGTCCAGTGACACTCTGAAACCCTTCTGTACTCACTCTCTTCAGCCTGGTGGAAGGGTCTGTGATAGGTGTACTGAAATGAAGTACATGAGGACTATCATGATGACAATGCTGCTGATTATTATATTTTTGATGATGATGATATACAAGAGCTTCACCATCCCCAGACAAGTAATAGTAATGACGTACCGGAACCCTGCTGTATTTGCTGTGTTGATCCCGGTGGGAGGGTCTGTGTGTTTATGTCGTGGGGTGGCCCCGGGGGTGCGGGGCTGGGGCCGGGGGGCACTCCCACCTGACCCACACCTGTCCCCACCCCACCAGTCCCGTGCCCACCTACTCCACCACTCTGAAACAAAATACAAACATTAATGAATAAGACTGAAATGTGTTTAATCTGAAAAAGATCCCTAACCTGTTTCAGCTGTTCCTCTCTCAACAAACAAAACTAAAGCAGGTTTGCTCTAATTTAATAAAACTCTCCAACCCTTTTCATCTGTCCTCACCTCACTAGTCCTGTTCCTACCTACTCCACTACTAACACAAAATATAAACATTAATGATGAAAACTAAAGCGTATCAGCTCTAACCTAACAAAATCTTATATCCCTTTCTGCTTTCCTCACCCCACCAGATCCATTAATGCCGGCTGCAGCACCCTGGAACATCATACAGCAAGTCCTTGTTGTAAGTCTTCTTTTTTGACTGCTTTTTTGTACATACATCCACAGTAAAATATTTAACAATACTGTACCTACATCCACACACACACCAAGGAACATCAAAACAACACCCAGCACATATCATTATACACAATACTGTCATTTCTCCCCCTTCGCCTGCCTCAGCCCAGCTTCCAGAAGCATATCCATACTCAAATCACTCACTGTTCCATTAAGTCACTAAAGACAACACACAGCTGCATGCACGGCCTCCTGATATCCACCCTTCTGAATCCTATCTCCCTCATGAGGACAGGGTCCACCTTGCCAGGCTGAGATGTAGGCATCATCCAACCCTCTTGAGTTATCAGAAGAGACTGGATGGCTCCGTCGCTAATGCCTGTCCAGGAAGCAATGCAGCACCCCATACTATTAAGCACATTATGGAAGACTGCATTGCACACAATCACCTGTGCCAATAACACAACATACACTCCTTGAGGGCTCTGTGGGAAAGCCCTATCACAGCCATGGCCTTCCTTAGGGACTCAGGGCTGTTCGGCCAGACTCCCTGGGGAACAACTACTACTACTACAATATCTACCACTATCAAAGTTCCATTGGTACCTATAAAGCTGATCTGCCAGTGTCCTACAATTAACAGTACTTGGTGTCTGGAAAAACTCCTGATCTAGAACACATCCTTTGCTTATAACAAGGACTGTCTGTACAAACTTAATGAAGAAATCTGAAGAACTTTGCTCTAACTTGACAAACAACCCTAACCCCTTTCAGCTCAGTTGGTGGAAAAGTGCAGCAAGATTAGATGGTCAGTTTGATTATACTCTCTTCACTCACACTTGACCTAAAAATGACATCTGTCTATCATGAATTTTGAGCTGAAACAAGGAAGTAACACTGAAATATGGTGCTCACAACAAAAGTGCTATGGAAAAGATGGACAGCCGCAGTAATGTATTTTTTTTGCTACTCAACCATCTGAAATAAACTGCAATTTCTATTAAAGAAAAAAAAGGGGGGGTTAACCATGGAGACTCATTCCTATGTGAAAACTAAGTCTCCTCAAACTTCATGCAACCATGACAAAGTACAGTATGCAAACTGTGGAAACACCCCAATTCATTAATCAAAACAGCCAACAACTGTACACACCACTAAATATCCAGTGTAATCACGCTTATCTTAAATGTCAGGACCAACTGCCTAGCCCCGGGCTCCTACGCTCCTCATGGGGCAACGTAAGATTGGATGATGGATGGATGGATGAACATACTTCCTGTAAAGAGTGTCCTCATCATGTCTTACTCTTTCTTTGTCCTTTTTTCCCATTAAGGTGAGAGTAAATTATGGTAAAAATGGGCCAATAAACTTTTAATGCTACATATAAAGTGATTTCCAAGTTTTCCTCAATTTAGTGTCAACTGTATGACAAAGCTTGTTACACTTTAGCACACATCCCACACTTGTTACGAGGACTCCCTGTACATTGTATGGTAATGCATAGAGATGACTCAAACTGATAACTATCTATCTACAGTATCTACTGCCAGACACCTTAATGCCATAAGGGGTGGCCACAAACAAATAGCCTCCATGTCATCCTGTCCCCCGCTATTTCTCTACCCTAGTCCCAGCTCACACCCCATGCTTTCATATATCTCTCCACTCCATCCCTCCATCTCATCCTTGGCCTCCCCCTCCCTCTCCCCCCCTCACCTCACTCACATACACTCTCCTCATCAGTCTCACACTCTCCATCCTCTCCACATGGCCAAACCACCTCAATGTGTTTCTTTTAACACTTCCTATCACATCCACATCCACACCACAATGCTCCTTCACTTCATTTGTCAGTCTGTCTCTAATTGACTCCACAGGCTCCTCTCAAATAACTCATTTTCACTGCTTTCACTCTTGACTTCTGTCCCTTCAACATGGTCCAAGCTTCACTTCCACATGTTAAAGGAACTAATAACCAATTCAATAATATCCCTACATACAAAACATGTACACAATTCATCTTAGCATTCTGCATTTTTGTGAAACTTCTCACTATCATGTAATCATATTCCTGTACACACACACTTCTATCAACAGTGCAGTAGCTAGCATATCCATATCAAACTCAACACTTAGAGAGGCCAAGTCTGATACTTGGGTCAGATAGACTGGTGGACATGTTTGTTTCCCCCCCTTGTCCCATCAGTACAGGTGCTGGAGGATGACAACTTCATGTGGTAGCACTGTTATAGCTTGGTAGATGCGCTGGTATATTATACAAATATCCCTCAACTCCTTCTCTGTCCCCCAGAAGGTGGATGGTGCACTGCCAGAGTAGAGCAACTTAAACCTGCAGTCTACATGACCAAACTTAAGCTGAATCTAAGGCTACAACTACTATTACTACCCATCAGTACAAATGGGGATGAGTCTAACCCAACTACTGTACTGCATGTAACATTCTATGGCAAGAACAAGCCATCATCATTACCACTGCAACCTCTTATCCCAACTACAGGTAGGGTACTGGGGGGAGGGGGGAAAGC
The DNA here is from genome assembly GCF_032717465.1 of Coenobita brevimanus. NCBI lineage: Eukaryota > Metazoa > Arthropoda > Malacostraca > Decapoda > Coenobitidae > Coenobita > Coenobita brevimanus. Next base: position 4,369,883 of record NC_137068.1, on the reverse strand, counting down.
CACACAAACATTCACCCACCATGAACATCCCCATAATCCTGGCCCCATTTCACGTGCATGACCTACCTACACATATATTTTGCTCCCTCCCCCCCCTTTTAATATATACTGTACAGTATATAGATTTGCTTCACAGTACTTTACCTACCATATTAAATCAGCTAACTTTCGAGTTAAAAAGAGAGTACCAATTCCTTGGCACGTGTGCCTCCTTACATAATTCATCCAACCAATTCAGTCCTCTGTAAACTCCCTAGCCTGACTAATCTCTATACCTCTCATTTCCTGGAAACCACCCAGCCCTCAGTTACCAGCTTTGATTTGGGTTTTGAATTCAACAATGACACATGCCCTGCCTGTACTGGAATAGGACCACAAAACACAAGATAAATAATGAGGCACTCCACAGCACATGTCACATTAACACACAGGCTCGCCATCAACTGTTTAGGAAACCTATGGGACAAACTCATAGGGACAGCTGCAAACCTGCAGTCAATGGGTCTGCTCAATTAAATGAACCAGGGTTGAGTAATAACAACAACAACAACAACAACAACAACAACAACAAAACTATTTATGATATCCATCCATCTTCTTTACCTGCCTACCATGCCTCCTACCAACATCACATTCACACACACACACACCATTTTCACCAACCTATTTACCATACATTTTATTCTCTCCATTTGATCATACACTCTAAACACAAACTTTTCAACCCTATTGTAAACAGACTTTCTTCCTTCACATTCCTCATGAATCACATTCCTTCATATCTGGTCCAATTGATGCATTCCACACATTCCTCAATAACCCTATTTCCACGCCTCTTATTCCTGACATTTCATTCTCAAGTCACACCAGGCTCACAACATATGATAATGTGGGCACTGTTGCACCTTCATGTTCTTGCAGCTGCCACACTCTGAGCTCTCTTTAGCATCAAGGCCTTATCAGTACCAGACACTTTCCTTCCCTGTGCTATTCAACTTTCCATTCCTTTTGCACATTTACCTCTCTTTTCCAGGTGGTAGGTGAAGACAACCATCATCCACTCACAATGTAGTGTCACCTGCTTCTTCCTTCAACTCTATCAATTTGTTTCTGTGTCTATGTCTTTTCCAACTTCTCCACTTCCTTCCTGCCACTTTTTATTACTCTTCTTTCCATTTCAAGTGGCTCTACACTAAGTGACAAGCCTAATGTTTTCCTGCAAACCAATAAACTGTTTACATTGTTGGGCATTAACCACGTAACCAGAACACAGGGCAATATGGAGCCTACTATGGTGCCCCTGCTATCTAGAAGGAGGGACAAAAAAGTGGCATCCACCCAAGTACCAAATCTCTACACTTTTCCCCACTCCTCACAGTTGTGGAGTGCTGTCAGATGCAGGGGAACATCTGTTCAGTGAACAGAACAACCCTGCAGAGGCGAATGTTTGCCTGCAGTTGATGGTCTGCTCAGCCAGGCAGACCGAGGTTGATCAATAACCTCTCTTTTCTATTACTGCACCTACTGGTACAGATATAAACTCTCTCACCAATTCAAGTCTCTCTCCATTCACCACATCACAATGAGAGTTATTATCAGTTATTTTGACTCTTATCAGTTATTTTCAAAGCAGGACACTCACAAACATCAACCAAACTCTTCATCAATCAGCACAGCTCTTGTTCACTATTGGCTTTTCTGCCTTGCTGACCCTTCTGCTGTCAACAGGCCTCCCTTACTTGCTCAGTCTTCAAAACTGCTACTCCTTCTTTTCTTCCTTCAAAAGCAGAGTTACACATTATAAACAGACTGAACATTTTTATACCTAACCAATGGTAATCTTCCTGAATAGCCAATGATCATAAAATCCATTCATTATCAAATTTTTTACTGCCCCATCAGGAGCACAGAGGCCTGGTACTAGGCTACTCTTGTGTCATATCATATCATATTGTTTATAAAGGCTCCAACCTGCTTGCATGTGTTGGCCTTGGTTACCTAATGGCAGCTCTCCACACTGCTCGATCTCTGCCAGCCTCCCTGGGATCACACTCCGACCTCATCCCAGGTCTTTTTTGGTCCAGACATTTAAATGAACGGTAACTTAATTAGTGATAGACAATGTGGTTTTCGCCACGAAAGATTCACCATTGACATACTCAATCTCCTAACTCATACCATCCATCAATCAATAGACCTACATGGAGAAACTCATGCAGTAGCCCTTGATATTTCTAAAGCTTTTGACAGAGTATTGCACCGCTCCCTGCTGTTCAAACTCCCTTGCTATGGACTAACGTCTTTTGTTCCATTGATTTCCTCATATCTTAGTGACAGGAAAATATGAGTAAATGTTGATGATGTATATTCCAAATTCCACTCAATTAATGCCGACATGCCGCAGGGATCAGTTCTGGCGCCAACCCTATTTCTGGTTCATATTAATGATCTCTTATCTGTCACCCACAATCCCATCCATTCATATGCAGATGACTCAAAACTACACGGTTCATTCACACTCAGACACCCATTTACAAAGTCTAATATCTCTACCTCTCAACTCAGTACAGCCATCTCCATAAATCATGACCTATCTATGATCAGTGAATGGGGAAAAAACAACCTTGTCTCATTTAATGCTAGTAAAACTAAATATATACAATTTACCAATAGACAGATATTGCTAGATTCATTTATTACCTTCAGTGCTACTAACATTCCTGTCTCCAAAAGTATTGAAATTCTTGGCGTCTCACTTAACAATGTCCTCAGCTGGACCTCTCATGTCAGATCACTTGCTAAAACCGCCTCAAAGAATCTTGGATTATTATACAGAGTCCGTCACTTCTTCACTGACGAGCAGTTAGTTATAATTTATAAGAGTCATGTGCGCTCTCAGCTTGAATATTGCTCACCCTTGTGGCATGGATGTGGAGAGGTTGCATTAAAACAACTAAAAATTCAGAACAAAGCTGTTAGAATTATTAACAACCCTGCCATTACAAATAAACTACCTCCCCTACAAGTAAGAAGGAATGTTGCCTCCCTTGCATTATTTTACAGATATTTTTATTGCAAATGCTCAGACGAAGTTGCATCCATGGTGCCACCTCTTCATGCCATCCCTCGTGCTACACAGGCATCTGGTAGCGCTCATGACTGGAATGTCACTCAGCCATATTGCAGAACTTCTGCCTATCAGAATTCTTTCATCCCGCGAACTGCATCTCTCTGGAACTCACTTCCCCAGTGTTGTTTCCATCCAAACTTCAACCCACAGCTGTTCAAGTCTAACTGTTACAGATATTTTATGAACAGAGGACACCAGTAATCTGGTGTATGGATTATTTTTTTTATTCATTTGTTTTTCCTTCCTCTGTTTTGTATAAAAAAAAAAAAAAAAAAAAAAAAAAAAAAAAAAAAAATTTGCCCTGAGAGATTTTGTGTGAACAATACACTCAGCTATCCCTAGCATTTCAGTCCTCACGGGCCATATCCAGCAATTAGCTGTAGCTACACAAAAGTAAAATGGTAAGGAAGAGCTGTTTGAGAGCTTCCCAAAGGTAAAGGTGAGATCAGACGACATGAGGCGATTAACCATGGTGCTCTTCTCCATAACTTAGGCCTCTGAGTCTGTGGCAGATAATTAAGTCAGTATTCTAGGATACAACGCCATTACATGATCCAGGTTACCACAGCCTCCTAAGCTGCCCAGAATATAGAAAGTTAATTGGTAAGGAAGGGGAGCTTATGAGTTGTCTAAGTTGCCTAGAATATAGATAATTAACTGGTATGGAAGGTGAGCTGATGAGCCTCTAAGTTGCCCTGAATATATATATATACAGTATATATATATATGTAATTAACTGGTAAGGAAGGGGAGCTGATGAGCCACCTAAGCTGCCTAGAATATAGAAAATTAACTGGTAAGGAAGACAAACCTGGCTACCTCTTAACCCCTTCACTCCTATGGCATACTTTTCATTTTATTACCTCTACCAAGGAGGTTATGTTTTTGCCAGCGTAGGTTTGTTTGTCTGTTTGTCTGGTGGCAGGATTACTCAAAAAGTTATGAACATATTCTGCTGAAATTTCTGGGAGAGGTAGGATGTGGCCTAAGGAACAATCCACTAGATTTTGGTAGTGATCTGGATCATCATCCAGATCCAAGAATTTTTTAAAGGATTCTTTACCATTGTGGGATGGTGGCAATTTCAACATTTTTGCTTCTAACTCAATAAATAATGCCTACAATGCTTGCACAAAAATTACAAGATAACATCTCCATAAGATCTACCACACGCCCAAGTTTGATTTGGATCCCAGAAACATTCCGAATCTGGTGATCCTAAATGTTCAAATATATAGGGCTTCCGGCAAGTTCGTTACTGTGAAATAACAAATAATGCTACAGACTTGCAACTAACATTACCTTGGTGGAGGTTTGCAATCTCGGATTGCTCTTGTTCTTCATTGTCCTGTACTAGATGACTTTTACTTAAATTTAGGAATGACTTCTCATACTGACAGGGCTACAATGGGCTACATGTAACCTCTCCAGTTCAAAAAGTCTCTCCTAACCTGAGTATAATCATCTGACAGTAGTAAGAATAAAACAAGAAGTACATCACTGGACTGAAGGGGTTTGGCTGCCAAGGGTATAAGCCTATATCACAAACTGTGAAGGAGTAATGCTGACCTGTAAGACTTGATGATGCTGTGAGTGCTGTGTGAGGGTGGCATGAGTGTGTGTGTGATGCTGGGAGTGGGGCACCGGTGCGGGCGTGGCGTTGTGGGGTGGGGCCTGCTGTTGCCGAAGCTGTGGCGGGCCCTGGGGTGGCTGCGGGGCTACGGCGGGGGGAGGGTGGGGTGCAGAGTACTGGCCCAGCCTTAGTGACGCCCCGCCTCCCCCACCCGGACCACCACTGAACCCACCCACATCACCACCTGAAATAAACATTAATGTTAATTATCAACATCACCATCATCATCATAATCACCTTTTTCCCCACACAAAGATAGAGTAAGGTGGGTCCAGAAAGCAAGCAGAAAAACCTGATTGAGGTAGAAAAACAAGAGAATTCCCAATACAAATACAGTATGGTAGTACATGGAAACAGTACTAATCTGTCTCACATAATCACTATATGCAACACAAACATCAACATTAACTCCTGGATCCTTGGTGATGTTCTATTTTAGTTTACTCTTGCTGCTACCAGACACTTTTATTCAACTTGGATAAGACCTCTTGTACTGAAGGGGTGAACAAAGAGTACGAGAGAGGTGAAAAGACAAGTAGGAGAGAGTTAGAAAGGAGTGGATGAGGAATTTGGAAGGAATTTGAGTGTAAAGTGGAGGGAATGTAAGAAAATGTTCTGGAAAGAGGTGAAGAAAGTTAGATGGGGTGGCAGTGAAGTTAGTAGGGGAGTGAAAGATAAAAATGGTAGATTGCTAGTAGAGAAGGGAGGAAAAGTGAGCAGATGGAAATAACACTTAAACGAATTGTTGAACACAGAGAATGGAAGTAATGCGAGTATAAGTGGCTGGGGAATGACTGGGAGAAGAAGGGAGGGGAGAAGGAGGGAGGGGAGAAGACAGGAAGGAATCAGTAGGATAGCAGTTGTGGAAGCAATGAAGAAAGTCAAATTGGGAAAAGCCCCAGGAATTGATGGAGTGTGTGGTGAAATGCTGAAGCATGGGGAAGAGATAGTAGTAGAATGGATGTGGAAGATGTGTAGATTGGCCTGGGAGGAAGGTAGAGTCCTGGAGGATTGGAAGTCAGGTATAATTATTCCCTTGTACAAAGGAAAAGGGGAAAAAGAAGTGTTTGGTAATCATAGGGGCATTTGTCTTCTTAGTGTAATAGGAAACATGTATGGTAGGATACTTATTGACAGAGTTAAAGAAATAACAGAGGAATTAGTTGGAGAAGAACAGGGAGGCTTTAGGAAGGGAAGAGGTTGTGTAGATCAGATATTCATTCTTAGATCTTTAGTGGAAAAGTTTCTAGAGAAGGGAAAGAAGTTGTATGCCACTTTCATGGATTTGGAGAAAGCATATGACAGGGTGGACAGACAAGGATTGTGGAAAGTGTTAAGAATATATGGAGTAGATGGGAAGTTGTTGAATGCTGTGAAGAGTATGTATAATGGTGCTAAGGCTGCAGTGTGTGTCGATAGTGACTGGATGACTTTTTCTGTCTGAAAGTTAGACTGAAATGGGAATGCGTCATGCCTCCATGGTTGTTCAATCTGTATACGGATGAGGTTATAAAATAGGTACAAGGTGGGGCAGTGGATGTTGGTGCAGCCCTAATGAGAGAGGGCAGTGTCTGGAAACTTCCAATACTGTTGTTTGCAGATGATACTGTATTGTTAAGTGAAGACGAAGGGGAACTGCAAGAGTTGATGAGCGAATCTGGGAGAATGTGTAAGAAACAGAACCTGAAGGTGAATGTAGGGAAAAGTAAAGTGATGGTCTTCGAGAGAAGTCACTGAATGTTCAGTGAGGTTGGATGCTGATGAAATGGAAAACGTGAGTGTATTAAGTACTGTACTTGGGTAGTATGATGAGTAAGGGTGGAAGTTTGGAGGACAGAGTGCTTGAAAGGGTACAACAAGGAAGAAAGGTTGCTAGTTCTTTAAAAGCAATGATAAGAAACAAGGAAGTGTGCATGGAAGTAAAATAAAAAAGTCACTGCACGACAGTATTGTTATACCAACTCTAACATACAGAAGTGAAGCTTGGGCCTTGTTGGAAGGACACGAGTGATAGCGGGGGAATTTAGTTATTGAGAGGAGGATGTGGAGTTACAAGGAGAAACAGACTGAAAAATGGGGAAGTGAAGGAGCATTGTGATGTCGATGTGGATGTGATAGAAACCATTAGGAGAAATACAATGAGGTGGTTTGGCCATGTGGAGTAGATGCAGATCGAGAGACTACCAAGAAGAGTGTATGTGAGTGAGGTGGAGGGAGGGTGGGAGGGGGAGGCAAAGGATGAGATGGAGGGATGATATGGAGAGGTATACGTGAGAGGGGAGTGTGAGCTGGTGGGAGGACAATGAAATGGCAGGGGGACAGGACGACATGAAGGTGATTTGTTTGTGGCCACACGTTATGATATGAAGGCATCTCTCAACAGACAGATAGTAGTTTCAAAATTGCCTACTAAGATCAACAAAACCATCCAACATTGATAAAAATAAACTAAAAAAGACACGGCTAGGTTGTATAGGTTAATCCATCCATCCATCCATTCATCATCTAAACCAGTAGTGCCCTGACAAGAGAGAAGGAATCCTGGGATAGACTACTCAGCCCTCACAGTAAAGGTGAGTGACAAGCAATACATGAACAATAAACCTCAACATCCCCTAGGAGTGCAACCCCATGGGCCACATCCAATTGGTGCATCTTCACTCGCTAAATCCCAACAAACAGTAAACGCCACAGTACAACCTCCCCAATCTTAACATCCGATCTCCAGAAACATTCATTTTCTAACTTTTTTTTTTTTTTTTCCATTGAATAGAGGGAATGTTGATATTACTTGTCATCACACAATCTATGCATATAGAAAAGGAGAGTTAATTTGTGATCAAGCATAACAACAGATGATACATTAGTAAATACAAGGGAGTTCACTCCATTTGAAGTTCCTGGTACTATACATTAAGCTATTACTTACCTGTTTCCCCCCCCCCATAGTTACCAGATATTACCAATTACCAGACCACAGTTATCCAGATGTTGCTAATTATCTGACATTCTCACCAAGCCCACACATATGGTAGTCAGTTATATAAAAAGTTATGAAAGTAATGAAGCTTACACTAAGATGGCTTGTATCCTAAGGGTGGAGGTTGTATGGTTACAAACAATTGACCTGGTCCAAAACTTCAGCTGTTGGGGGGGGAAATGGTCACAGGAGGCCAAGCGTCTGACTGGGGGGTCAGGGCTCCCCCTCACACTTACATTGCTAACTTAGTTTGCAGTTGGAACAACCCAGTGTTGCCAAATGTGAAAATGCATTAGATAGGCCTATAAAATCTACTAAGCACATTGCCCATGTATCCTACACAATATTCATATGTTGTCACTTGGTTCAGGGAAACTATCTATCTATCTATCTATTGCCAGACGCCTCAATCCCGTTTGGGGTGGCCACAAACAAATCGCCTCCAAGTCGCCCTGTCCCCCGCCATTTCACTACCCTGCTCCCAACTCACACCCCCCTCTCTCATATACCTCTCCACCCCATCCCTCCATCTCATCCTCGGTCTCCCCCTCCCTCTTCCACCCTCCACCTCACTCACATACACTCTCTTCGTCAGTCTTTCACCCTCCATCCTCTCCACATGGCAATTCTCTTCTGTTTATATAAACACAGGCACTACTATGCTTGGACCAACATCAGATCTGATGTTGATAATAATGGGTTTGCACTTAGTTCAATGTAACATGTTTTACCAAACTACTGGCACTGAACGCCTTTAATTAAGCTTCAGAAACATCTGCAGTTAAAAATGCAGTATGTTCAGCAATTACCATCAAAAACTGCCCCTTGGCCTTGCTTGTGGTTTGCTGCTGTCACTAACCTCAGAGAATGGTAGCTTTGCTCTTCATGCAGTAGCTAATGGTTCAGATGATTTAACATGTTTCACTGAAGCTGCATGTCTTCAGATCACATTTTTTCCCATTAATTCCACATTTACAGAACATGGAAAAACGACTATCGTACCTTTTTGTACAGCTAAACTGAGTCCTCGAACTCTGGAATGGCTTCTCAGCTCTTCCTGTATGACTGAACACAAGTTGGCCTCATTTTGGTTACCTGAAGCTCAGCACTTTTACATAAGGGACCATATGGTAGGTTATTGCAACCAAGATCAATAGAAAACCAGGTCAGTACATGGGGAATTGAAAATGATTGTGCTACTTCCCATACATGACATCACATGGCCCTTTGTCTCAGTTTAGAACAGGCTGTCACAGAGATCAGGTCACTGAGATTTGCACCATGCAGAATTATTGTGTCATTTATAGATGTACTGCAGTTCCTCCTATATGCATAAAGGGAATTATTCTTTACATGGATTTTCACAAGTTGACGAGCTCAAAAAGAAGTGGGTTCATCTCTGTAACAAGAAGGGCAGTATCAATGCCAAGAATGGATGGATATACTGTAGTCTGCATTTTGAACCCGTAGCCTTTATTTGAAGGCATAAAATTTGAATACTCCCCCGGTATCCCTCCTTGTCGTACGAGGCGACTAAAAGGGTTGGTGGTGGGTTAGTGCTGCACCCCGTAAAAAAGAACTAACTAAACAAGCGAATAAAGCGCCTCGGACCAGGACAGACCATACGTTGACGACTAAGGAACGGACAAAGGACATTCTGAGGGTGGGAACTTGGAATGTGAGAGGAGTGAATGATGAAGTGAAAGAGAGAGAGATTGTTCAGGTGCTTGAGAATGCAAAAGTGGATATATGTGGATTGACTGAAACTAAATGGGAAGGTGAAAGGGTGAGAGAATGGGAATATGGTTTAGGTATATGTGAGGGAGTCAATGAGAATGAGAGGGCAAGAGAGGGAGTATGTCTGATGATAAGCAAGAAGTGGAAGGAGAATTTAAAGAGAGTATGGAACAGTGGGTGCAAGGATTGTATGGGTGAGGATGAAAGTAGGTATACAAGCGTGGTCGATTGTATGTGTGTATGCTCCAACAGTGGACCGAGTGGCAAGAGTGAAAGATGAGTTTTGGGCGAGAGTAGAAGCATGTATGGACAAATTTGAGAGAAGCGAGAGAATGCTTTTGATTGGAGACACAAATGGCAAAGTTGGGAATGTACGAGTGGATGGAGTGGTTGGTCAGTGGGGTGTGCCAGCTGATGTACATGGGAATGGTAGTCCACTGGTGGACATCTGTGCTGGTAAGGGGTTGGCAACAGCCAACACCTACTTTCGGCATAAGACGATCCACCAGTATATGTGGAAAGTAATGAGAGGGATGGATGGTGAACTTGTTGAACGAAAGGCAATGATAGACTATGTGTGTGTGGATGAGCGAATGAGAAGACAAGTGTTGGATGCAAGAGTTTGGAAAGGGTGGGGGAATGGAGTCTCGGATCATCACTTAGTGATGGCCAAGGTAAAGCTGCAAAGAAAATGGATGAGGAGACAAAGGGGAAGACAGAAGGAAACAGCTCCTGTGAGAAGAGTGGAGAATTTGCAAGATAGTGAGAGAATGGCAGAGTATAAGAGCATAGTGGAAGAAAGACTGGGAAGGTATGAGCTAGAGCAGATGGAAGGGGTGGAAGACGTATGTAAGATATTCACGTAAGAGATACGCGCAGCCTGTGAGGTGGTTTGTGGAGTGAGGAGGAGATGCAAGGATGTGCAAGGGACAGCATGGTCGAATGATGAGGTGAAAAGAGCTGTGGACCAAAAGAAGAAGGCATATAGTGAATGGTTATCAAGGAGAGGTAGGGGAGAAGATGAGAGAGAGAAGAGAGAGGTATATGTGAGCAGGAGAAGGGAGGTGAAGAGACTGGTGAAGGAGAGTAAGAAGAAAGTGGATGAAGAGTTTGGGAGGAATCTGAGTGTGAAATGGAGGGAGAGTAAGAAATTGTTTTGGAAGGAGGTAAAGAAAGTAAGGCAGTGTGAAAGGGGAAATAGTAGGGGAGTGAAAGGTAGGAATAATAGATTGTTGGTGGAGAAGAGAGAGAAATTAAGGAGATGGAAGGAGCACTTTTGAGGATTTGTTGAATGTAGAGAGTGAGAGCAGTGCGAGTATATGTGCCTGGGGAATGGGTGGGAGAAGAAGAGATGAGAGGAGGGAGGAAGAGATCAGTAGGGCAGAAGTAGTGGAAGCAATGAAGAAGATCAAGTTGGGAAAGGCCCCAGGAATTGATGGAGTGTGTGGTGAAATGCTGAGGTATGGGGGTGAGATTGTTGTGGAGTGGATTTGGAAGTTGTGTAGATTGGCTTGGGAAGAGGGAAGGGTTCCAGAGGACTGGAAATCAGGTATAATTGTTCCTTTATACAAAGGAAAGGGGGAGAGAGAAGTATGTGGTAACCATAGGGTTATTTGCCTTCTTAGTGTGACTGTTATAATATATGGTAGAATACTGATTGATAGGGTTAGGCATATGACAGAGGAACTAGTTGGAGAAGAACAAGGGGGATTTAGGAAGGGAAAAGGGTGTGTAGATCAGATATTTGTTCTAAGATGTTTAGTGGAGAAGCATCTAGAGAAGGGAAAGAAAGTGTATGCTGCCTTCATGGACTTGGAAAAAGCTTATGACAGAATACACAGGCAAGGTATATGGAAGGTATGAAGAATATATGGAGTGGAGGGGAAATTGTTGAGTGCTGTGAAGAGTATGTACGAAGGAGCTAGGGCTACGGTGCGAGTGGATGGTGAGCTGAGTGAGTTCTTTGATCTCAACATGGGACTGAAACAGGGTTGTGTGATGTCTCCATGGCTGTTTAATATATACATGGATGGGGTTGTGAAGGAGGTGCAAGGTAAGGCAGTGGATGTGGGGGTGGCTCTGATGAATGAGGGTGAGATTTGGAAGATTCCGGTGTTGCTGTTTGCTGATGATACAGTATTGCTGAGTGAAGACGAATGGGAGTTGCAAGGTTTGGTGAATGAATTTGGGACAGTGTGTAGGAGGAGGATGCTGAAAGTTAATGTAAACAAAAGTAAAGTTACGGTGTTTGAGAGGAATGAAGTCACAGAATGTACAGTAAGGTTGGATGGTGAGGATATGGAGAATGTGAGTGCATTCAAGTACCTGTATTTAGGTAGTGTGATGAGTAAGGATGGAACTTTGGGGGATGAAGTGTGTGAAAGGGTACAGCAGGGAAGGGAGGTTGTTGGTTCACTGAAATCAGTGATGAGGAATAGGGAGGCGAGTAAGGAAGTTAAGAAGTCACTGCATGATAGTATTGTGATCCCTACCCTGACGTATGGAAGCGAGGCGTGGACCCTGCAAGAGGGGAACAAGTCAAGAGTGAGAGCAGTAGAAATGAGTTACTTGAGAGGTGCATGTGGAGTGACATGGAGGGACAGGTTGACGAATGAAGAAGTGAAGGAACGTTGTGGGGTGGATGTGGATGTGGTTGAGAAGATTAGGAGAAATACACTGAGGTGGTTCGGACATGTGGAGAGAATGGAGAATGAAAGACTGACTAAGAGGGTGTATGTAGGTGAGGTGGAGGGAGGGAGAGAGAGGGGTAGACCAAGGATGAGGTGGATGGATGAAGTTGAGAGTTATATGAGAGAGGGGGGGTGAGTCGGGGGGAGGGTAGTCAAATGGTGGGTGACAGAGCGACTTGGAGGTGTTTTGTCTGCGGCCACCCTTTGCGGGATTAGGGCGTCGGGCTTTAAATAGATAGATAGATAGTAAATAACCGAATATTAGTGGAGGATGCAGAACCAACACTGTACCTACCACCTGCAAAAGGTATGTTCTATCATGAGTAATATGGAAATCAACGTACAGTCAGCCAAAAGTGGCATCTGGCATCTTATTGCATGTATCGTTCTGCAACATGGATGAAGCATTGTGACATACAAGGTGCCCTGTAATTATAAGTGCAAATACTGTCTTTGCTGAGTATTAGGACTCGAAATCCCATATACTGTCAAATGTTGGGCGGTATAATTTTAGATGCAACACATTAATAGATTCATGTGTGTCTAACAAAACTCACTTATTTTTACATCCATGGTACCCAAGGTGTGCGATTATTTCTTCTTCTTCTTCTTTCCCCCCCCCCCCCGACTACTTCACATTTTGTTGCTGGGTTATAAAAAACCTGAAATTCTGTATGCAAAATTGTAAACAGTATGATACATGGCTTAATATACAATGAATGTTTCTGTGTTTTACAGTACAGCATCTATATAGCCAAATGCCTCAATCCCATAAGGGGTGGTCACAAACAAATCACCTCCGTGTTGACCTGTCCCCTAACATTTTGCTGCCCTCCCCCAACTCACACCCCCATCTCTTATATACCTCTCCACTCCATCCCTCCATCTCATCCTCAGTCTCCCTCTCCCCCCCCTCCACTTCACTCTCACTATCCTCGTTAGTCTCTCGCTCTCCATCCTCTCCAAATGGCCATACCATCTCAATGTCTCTCTCCAAACGCTTTCTATCATCCACACACAACGTTCGTTCACTCCCTCATTTGTCAGTCTGTCTCTCCATGTAACTCCATGTGCCTCTCACAAATAACTCATTTCCCCTGCTCTCACTCTGTGTCCTTACAACAAGGTCCAAGCTTCGCTTCCATACGTTTGACATATGCAGCGACTGTTTTACCGTGCTCACTTCCCTATTCCTTATCACTGCTTTTACTGCACGATTATATATATTCTGAGGCAGTCAGTAACGCAGTATTATTATTTCATCACTTTACTCAAGTAACTTTAAAATGTGGAGTACTGCTGAAGTATTATGAATACTGAATACTTTTACTGCACATCTCTTCAAATTCATACTTTTACTTAATTTTCTGTAAAAAGTATTCATTACTCGTTTTTTACAGTATGAGAGAGAGAGATGGGGGGGGGAGATAAGCTTAGGTCCCACAAAGCTTGAAAAATCACAAATAAAATGAAGGAACAGATGAGATGGAATAAGAAAACGAGAGAGGAAAGGGGGAAAAAAATGAAGAAGGGACGATACATGTGGGTGAAGGAGTGACGATGTGTGTGTGGAAAATCATTGACACGTATTCTCGTAGGGTAAGAAGGCTCCCTAACATCTCTTCCTTAGTGACTCATTTTCCAAACTACTCATTAACATCCGCTAGTTTGCTTTTCACGTTTTTTCAGTATCGACACAGATTGCATAACACACAAGAATACAGTGACGGAGAAGAATAAAAAATAAATCGGTAAGGAAGTGTCACTAAGCTTTTTAACCGTACTAGAATACCGCCCTTTGTGTAATTCATAAGTAAAATGTCAAAATGTCCATTACCTGCGAAAATCTATGGAAAAAAAAAAATCAGGAAGAACTGTGCGGTAAAGTATTAATGGAGAATGTTTTATATGCTAATAATGTTTGTACATAATAATAATAATAATAATAATAATAATAATAATAATAATGTGATAATAACATGCTAGAACTTCCGCCAAATCTTATCACACACACACACACACACACACACACACACACACACACACACCGCAGAAGACCTGGGAAATCGTGAATCTAAAGGCCAACCCGCTTAAAATGGTAGATTTTCCGCCAAGTTAACAACAATGGCCGTACCTTCAGACCCCCCCCCCTCCTCACTGGTACCGTGTGTGTGTGTGTGTGTGTGTGTGTGTGTGTGTGAGAGAGAGAGAGAGAGGGGGGGGAGGGTAGCATCTTCGACAAACTCAGATCCTGATAATATCCAAAATTCCGCTAAGCAAGCCATACACATCTTCTTTCTAATCTCTTATTTTTAAAGTGTTTTCTCCTTAATTTGGCTTCCCCCCCCCCCCCAGTGATCCATTGTACTGTTTCTCTCGACCTTTCAATGATGACAGCCGTGGATAAATTTTTCACGCAGAGAACGAAAGGCAGCTACGAGTTAAGGCCGGAATAATGATTAAAGTATGTGTAATATATAAAACAAGATCTGAAGACCTTATGGTAAACTTCTTGTGTACCATCAACAAACGATCTCACAAAAGGTGTCCAAGAAAGCATGTGTCTGCTACCGTTTCTTCCAATGACCCTGACTTCACTGCGGAGATTTGGATTGTTTCTATACTGGGGCATGCCACGACACGCAACTTGGGCCCTTCAGGTTCCTTGAGGTCCTACGGTACTCCTGGAATCGTTGCGAGACTGAGGCGATACTAATAATACCAGCGAGAGGACTAATAATAAATAATAATAATAATAATAATAATAATAATAATAATAAACGAATGATAAAAAATACACAGCTCCTCCAAATAACTGTAATAAACATGTCCAGAATCTGCTATAGTTCTTTTGACTGTACCTGGCTCAGATTTTTGTCTTTTTGCTGCTTCTTTCACGTAGCTCAGTGGCAGAAAAATAATGCTATGGCTCTACATCCTTTCCACGGCACTTCTTCGTGACTAGTGCTGTTCCTGTGTTCATCTCCGGTCAGCATTCAAGAGATGGCAATTTTAGGCCAAGTTAAAGGTGTGTAGATAAAAAAATGTAAATCATTTAGTCGTTATTGCTACATATCAACGTTTGCACTCTCTCTCTCTCTCTCTCTCTCTAACCAACGATGTATAAAACAAAGCTTAATCTTACTCCAACTTCGGGAAGAGGATGATGATGATGATGATGATGATAATGAGGCTTAGGGATGAATATTACCGTACACACACACACACACACACACACACACACACACACACACACACACACACACAGAAATGGAAATAAGTGGAAAGGATGATAATTCACGATGATGATGTTTATTGATTATTACCGTACATGAATTACACACACACACACGGAAACAAAAAGATAATGATGACGAAGACGACGATGACGATGATGATATGGAAGACGATATGATGATAAAGACGATGATGACGATAATGTGGAAGGGCGACGATGAGGGCAATGATGATGATAAAGACGACGACGATGATGGTGATGGCGATGATGATAATGACGATGATGACGATGATGATGATGATGATGATGATGATGATGATAGTGATGATGACGACAGGACAACAACTCCGGTGCACAACTCTACCTGCGATAATTCTTGCATTCCTGAACTTGCCCCTCCACACCTGACAGGCCAGAGAAGGTGTGACTTTGTGGGGTAGTAAGGGTGGGCACCTAATCAGATCCAGGGACTCACGCCGCATCAAGTGAGTGGTCTTGCGTTCATAAAAAGGCACTACTAGGGGAGGCCAAAAATAAGCTGACGGAGGCGCTGAAGGAACATAATGCTGCATGCCGCCACTCCTCCTCTTGCCCCTCCTCACCTCCACCACACACGCCTCACCACCTTCACCACCACCATCATCACAACGCTACACTCCTCTCACCTTAACTGTGTCCAGGATTCATCACACTATACTCCTTTCACCTTATCTTGGTCCAGGATTCATCACACTATACTCCTTTCACCTTAACTTGATCCAGGATTCATCACACTACACTCCTCTCACCTTAACTTGATCCAGGTATCATCACACTATACTCCTCTCACCTTAACTTGATCCAGGTATCATCACACTATACTCCTCTCACCTTAACGTGGCCCAGATTTTTTTTTGCCTTTTCCTGCTTATTTCACAAAGCTCAGTGACAGAAAAATATACTGTTGCAGCTCTACATTCTCTTCACGACACTTCTTCGTGACTAGGAATTCAAGATGGAGAGATGGCAATTTTAGGCCAAGTTAAAACGAAATGGGTATAGGTCGGTCGCACATTGATTATTATTTTTTTAGTTTGTTCACTGTAAGCAGGGTGGGACGAAAACAATGCTATGGCTATACATCCTCTCCATAGCACTTCCTCGTGACTAGCATCGAATCCTAGTGTTATCCTCTTACTTCAGTTTAGTCAAGATAAAACATTGGCAACTTTTCGCCTAACAAAGGAAAATAGAGAATAGTTAACGCAATCTTATTCAAATCACAATCTTATCGTGACTCACTTTTTATGGAACACTAATATACTTTTTTTAAGGGAAGGCGTCGTCCTCCCATATCATATTTTGCATAATTCTCGGCATCAACGGCCGACATTTTGCATCAGCGAGGGTTCTGGTAAAAGCACGTAACTTTAGCGTGATTCCACTTCTCCTGGAGCACTTACTTTACGTCGAAGGTGTAGACTTATACCTACATTTCTCAGCATCACCGGTAGCGAGCACCATTTTATATCCGCGAGAGGTTCTGGTCAAATTACGTAACATTAACGTGCTTTCACTTTTTTTGTAGCACTTACTTTACTTCGAAGGTGTTAGCTCTATAATTCTCAGCATTACAAGTAAACAGCACCATTTTATATCCGCGAGAGTTCTGGTCAACTCACGTAACTTTAACGAGAATTCACTTTTTCTGTAGCACTTAGTTTTCTTGGTGGAATGTGCTCTCATCTAAATTCCTGAGCATCGTATGTAGTCAGCACAATTTTGCAAGTGCGAGAGTTTTGGTTAATTGACGTAATGTTAACGTGATGCCACTCTTTCTGGAGCACTTAGTTTTGTTGGTGGAATATCTTGGCTTATTATTTACCTATTACTCTGAGTCACAGGTAGCCAGCACCATTTTGCATGTGCGAGAGTTTTGGTTAATTCACGTAATTTTAATGTAATTCCACTTCTTCTGGAACACCCATTTTTTGTC
>NC_137068.1:4345000-4347500 GCF_032717465.1 Coenobita brevimanus | reverse complement strand
TATACCTATGTCTATCAATCCATCCATCTATCTATCTATCCCTCAGTCTTGAGCGCTGCAGATCAAGACACCGAGAAAGATGGATTCCAGGAACTTCGCAGTGATTCTTCCCCCCAAGGACACAAGTGGAGAGAGACGGACGAAGGTGTGACAGATTAGGATGATACCGGCTTATAGTGAAGTTAGTTTTCTGTGTTAATTTATATATATGTTTTGGCTTTGATGTTTACCTGTCTGATTGTAGAGGAGTTTTTCACATTCTTGACCGTCAAATAGCAGTCACGGAATTACTTAAAACACACACACACACATACATACATACATACATACATACATACACACACACACACACACACACACACACGAGAGAGAGAGAGAGAGAGAGAGAGAGAGAGAGAGAGACACACACACACACACACACACACACACACACACACACACGAGAGAGAGAGAGAGAGAGAGAGAGAAAGAGAATGCTCACAGCTATGCCCCAGTAATCACGCAGTTCCATTTCTATACTCTTTTTCCTTTAACTTGGCTTAAAATTGTCATCTCTCTATCTTGAGTGCTGAGCTGTAACAATTGATTAACACTAGAAAGATGCTAGTCACGAAGAAGTGCTCTGGGAGGGACATAAAACCATAATACTCTCTTTTTCAGCCACTGAGCTACGTGAAATAAGCTGCAAAAGGACGAAAATCGGGGCCAAGTGAAGGTGAACAGAGTATAGTGACTGGATAAACTTGAGGCTATCTGCACTACCCTACTGAGAAATACACTCCAGGGAACACTAGGGTTGGGTGTAAGGGTAGTGTGTAAGGGTAAGAAAGGTTGGGTTGGGTTGGGTTGGGATGGGATGGGATGGGATGGGATGGGATGGGTTGGGATGGGATGGGTTGGGATGGGATGGGTTGGGATGGGATGGGATGGGATGGGTTGGGATGGGATGGGATGGGATGGGATGGGATGGGATGGGTTGGGTTGGATTGTGTTGTGTTGTGTTGTGTTGTGTTGAGTTGGGTTGGGTTGGGTTTGTAAGGCTTGGGTTGGGTTGGGTTAGATTAAGTTAGTAAGGGGAGGAGAACAGAGGTAGGTGAAAGGGCAGGGTTGGGGGCGGGAGGGGAGGGATACAGGAAAAGGTAAAGGAGGGGGGTAGGGGTGGGGGTGGGGGAGGGAATAGGTTATAGGTAAGGGAGGAAAGAGTAAAGGCAGGGCAATGGGTGGGGAAGATGGCAGGGGAAGTAGAGGAGAGGAAGGGGAGAAAGAAAAAGTAGGGAAAAGAAAATGGATGGAGATGAAGGGATGGGGAGAGGAGGATGGATAGACAGGAAGAAAAAATAAGGGATAGAAACGAGACTAACTTAGGCGACAAGGGTATGGCAGAAACTGAGGAGGAGAGGATGGATAGATGTAATAGAGGAGAAGAGAGAAGAAGGGGCAGCGGTGAGGATATATATGGCGACGAGTGTAGAGAAGAAGCTGAGGAAAGACACCGAGATGAAATGAGAGATAGAGAAAGAGACAGAGAGAGAGAGAGAAAGAGAGAGTAGTTTTAGACCAAGTTAGTATGAAAGGAGTATAGCAGACACATCACCAGCTTTCTCTTTCTCTCTCTCTCTCTCTCTCGCTGCCTCTATACTTCAGTCATTTTAACTTGGCCCAAAATTTCGTCCTTCTTGCAGCTCACTTCACGTAGCTCAATGGCAGAAAAAGACAATATTATGGCTCTACCTTTTTTGTATAGTAAGTCTTTGTGATACGCATTATAAAAGAGAAAAAATACAACTGCTATTACTACTACTACTACTACAACCACTAATAATAATAATACCACGTGCGTCTACCTGCAGTTAATATTAGAACATTAGGAAGGCATACAGATAAATATAATTCAACACACACACACACAAAGTTCCATAATGAGTGACGATAAAAAGGAATCTCTCTCTCTCTCTCTCTCTCTCTCTGGCAAAGTGGGTGCGGATCAATAAGACAGTGAGAGTGGCATGAGTTTGGTCTTGTGCCAACACTATTGCATGAGGCTGGAATCCACCACCACCACCGCAATACTCCACTTCCATTCCACCCTATACTCCACTTCTATTCCACCTCCACTCCAGCACTCCATCTCTTTATCACATTCCTAGCATCATCATCATCATCATCATCATAATCCTCTACTCTTCCATCTCTCCACTTAACCACAGTAATTAACATCCACCTTCTACTTCCACCTCATCACTACACTACTCCACCCCTCCACACCATCACCAAGAAACTCCACATCACTCCAATACTCCACAGTACTTCCCCTCTCCACTAGAATACTACTCCACAATACTCCACTTCTCCACTCCATCTGTTCACCACAATATTCCATCCTTATACTCCACTCCAATACTCCACCTCTCCACTCCACATATCATCTCCATCACGCTTCTGGCATCTTCATCTCAACTACAATCCTCTACCTCTCCATTCTATCTCTTCTCCACAATAC
>NC_137068.1:4312500-4340000 GCF_032717465.1 Coenobita brevimanus | reverse complement strand
GTACCTTTCCTTCTTGCTGGAAGTTTGCTCTCATTCAGCCAGTCCCAAAGAAGGGTGACCACTCCCAACCCTCCAACTATCGTCCAATTGCTTTAACGTCCTGTATTTCAAAAGTTTTCGAGTTAATTCTTAATAGAAAAATTTTAAGGCATCTTTCCTATCACAACCTTCTTTCAGATCGTCAGTATGGGTTCCGTCAGGGACGCTCCACTGGCGATCTTCTCACCTACCTTTCAGACTCCTGGTCATCCTCCTTTCGGGACTTTGGCGAAAGCTTTGCCATTGCACTTGACATCTCAAAGGCTTTCGATCGAGTCTGGCATAAATCTTTAATTTCCAAACTGCCCTCCTACGGTTTCTATCCTTCTATCTGTGCCTTCATCTCTAGCTTCCTTTCTGGTCGTTCTATAGCCGCTGTTGTAGATGGCCATCGTTCTTCTCCTAGCTCTATCAACAGTGGTGTTCCTCAGGGCTCTGTCCTATCACCAACTCTCTTCCTTTTATTCATCAATGATCTTCTAAGCTGTACATCTAACCCTATCCACTCATACGCTGACGACTCCACCCTTCACCTTTCCATTCGGTTCCCGCAACGCCCATCTCAACAGTTACTTCAACAAGCAAGGGATGAGGCTGTGGCACACCTAATGTCTGATTTGGCTCGTATCTCTGACTGGGGTAAAAATAATATGGTTGTCTTTAATGCATCTAAGACTCAGTTCTTACACCGATCAACCCGACAAAATCTTCCACAGGTATACCCACTAATGTTTAATAATATTCAGCTTAATCCTGCATCATCCTTGAACATGCTTGGGGTTTCATTTACTCGGGACTTATCTTGGAAATATCATATTACATCTCTTGTAAAATCTGCTTCCAAGAGATTGGGTGTGCTAAGCCGACTCCGCACTTTCTTCACCCCAGCACAATTGTTGACTCTATACAGGGGTTTTATCCGCCCCTGTGTGGAGTACAACTCTCATGTGTGGGGAGGCTCCCCATATACAGCTCTTCTCAATAGGGTGGAGGCAAAGGCTTTTCGTCTCATTAACTCTCCTCCTCTTACTGACTCCCTTCAACCTCTGTCTCTTCGCCGCACTGTTGCATCTTTATCTCTTTTCTATCGCTACTTTAATGGTCACTGCTCCTCTGAACTCTCTGCTTGCATTCCTCCACCTCTACGACGGGCGCGTAGCACCCGTCTGGCAGCAAACTCTCATCCTTTTTCTGTCCAACTCTCTAATGCAAGAGTTAACCGTTACTCCCAGTCTTTCATTTATGCAACAGGTCAGCTCTGGAACTGTCTCCCTCTGTCTGTATTTCCTGCTGCCTATGATCTCCAGTCTTTCAAACGCAGTGTGTCCAGGCATCTCAAAATGATCGGATCTTGAATTTGGCTCTATATTGTATTTTGTTTTTCTCTTGGAGGGAACTGTTACTGCGGGCTCATGGCCTTTGG
The DNA here is from genome assembly GCF_032717465.1 of Coenobita brevimanus. NCBI lineage: Eukaryota > Metazoa > Arthropoda > Malacostraca > Decapoda > Coenobitidae > Coenobita > Coenobita brevimanus. The sequence continues at coordinate 4,338,538 of NC_137068.1, read as the reverse complement.
TTCCTTCTTCCTCGCATAAAAAAAAAAAAAAAAAAAAACACACACACACGGAAGTAAAGGGAAAGGATAAGGATGATTACGGATGAGTATTACCGTACACACACACACACACACACACACACACACACACACACAGTAACAAGTAACCCTTCACAATCCAGTCTTATTCTTCCAAACACTTTTTTCTAAGCGATTTAATTTGCTTATTACACCATACCCTCCTATTGTGTTACACAAATCCTTTCTAATATCGCCATACTCTCCATACATAAGGTACACAATTACATCAACCATCCGTATCCAAAAATAAATCGGTAAGGAAGAGGTGCTAGGGAGCTTCCTTACTTGACGGAAATACATGACGACAATTATAAAAACAAACTAAATAGATAAAAATATAGACAATAAATAAATACAATAACAAAAATAGAGATAAAATGATAAAAAATAACCAAAGATAATAATAATAATACATATAAATCACCACAAACACATTTCAAACTAGCAGTGGTTACATACAGCCTTCATTAACCCCTTCACTACGAGGCGGTACACGTGAAAAAGCGCGTCGTCGGATGGAAGGGGTAATATTATACAGACACTCCACCTGGAATACACGTCACTTTCAATTCTGTTTACGTCTCACTATCTCCTGACACTTTCCCTCCATGGCACTTTCCTCGCAATGATCCCTATCTATCTATCTATCTATTGCCTGATGCCTTAATCCCGTAAGGGGTGGCCACAAACAAATCGCCTCCATGTCGCCCTGTCCCCCGCCATTTCATTGCTCTGCTCCCAGCTCACACCCCCCTCTCTCATATACCTCTCCACTCCATCCTTCCATCTCATCCTTGGCCTCCCTCTTCCTCTCTCCCCTCTCCACCTCACTCACATACACTCTCCTCGTCAGTCTCTCGCTCTCCATCCTCTCCACATGGCCAAACCACCTCAGTGTGTTTCTCCTAACGCTTCCTATCACATCCACACCCACACCACAACGCTCCTGCAAATCCCTGAGTTTACTAATTACCCCCAGGTGGAATTAATGACCTCAGAGGGGTGGGGGAGAGATTTATCTGGGACGGAAGTGTGAAAGAATGTAACTGGTGGGATAGGAAACACATCAAACTATTTAAATTTCTGCTGTGGCTTTCAAATATTTATCATGAATGGTGTAACTAGAAATCTGTGTGTCATGGAATTAGAGAGAGAGAGAGAGAGAGAGAGAGAGAGAGAGAGAGAGAGAGACCTAAAATATCAGTATGTGTTAAAAGAGGAACAGAAAACGGGCGAAACAGTGAAGGCATTTAAAGATGGGGGACTGACCTACTTCACGTTGCTTATTATTATTATTATTTTGACTAATTTCACTTCCTCACTACTAAGCCTCCCTTCTTTTATATATATTTTTACTATTAAATTTCACCTTCTTAACTACGATATTGCCATTTCTTTTACTTCTACGTTTTTCTTCGTAACTGCGAACGATTTTATTTACCATAGAAGCCTCACTACGTCGAATCAACTTAAATATTGTGGTGTGTAATTTTCTAAGGTTTGTGTGTGTGTGTGTGTGTGTGTGTGTGTGTGTGTGTGTGTGTGTGTGTGTGTGTGTGTAGTAGTGTTGCCGTGTGTGTGTGTGTGTGTAGTAGTGTTGCCGTGTGGGTGTGAGTGGGTAGAAGTACTGCAGTGTGGATATGGGTGTGGGTGGAGAAGGTGGTAGTGTGGGCGGGCGTGGGTGGGCGAAGAGCGTGGTAGTGTGGGCGAGGGTGGGCGGAGAGGGTACTAGTGTGAGCGGGTGTGGGTGAAGAGGGTGGTGTTGTGGCCGGGTGTGGGTGGGTGTGGGCGAAGTGGGTGGTAGTGTGGGTGTGGGTGGGTGGGAGTGCGGTGAACCATCTGGAAAATCAATCAATGGACGGGCCTCTCTCTCTCTCTCACCACACTTTTCTCCCGTTGACCTTACCGTTCTCCCGTCCTTCCCGTTGTGCTACTACTACTACTGCTACTACTACTACTACTACTACTGCTACTACTACTGTTGACCTCTCCCTGCTACTGTTAACCTACTGTTCTGCTAATCTGTTGACCTGTTACTGTTAACCTAATCATACCTACCACTGACCTACTCCCGCTACTGTTGACCTACAGTACTGTTAATCTACTACTTCCTGTTGTCCTCATGCTGACCTGTTTCACGCTCCTACTACTGCTGTCCCCTTGCTGACCTACCCACTGCTGATCTACTGTTGCCCCATTTAACTGCTGACCTACACTTATCCTGTTAATCTACTGTTAACCTTGACCTACTGTTGTCTGACCTACTGTTACTGCTGACCCACTGTTGTCATATTACTGAGTTACTGCTGACCTACTGTTAACCTACTACTGACCTACTGTTGACCTACTGCTGTCCTACTGTTGATCTACTGCTGTCCTACTGTTGATCTACTGTTGACCTACCGTTGACCTAGTGCCGCCCTACTGTTGACCTCCTGTTAACTTACTGACCTACTGTTTCTTACTGTTATTCTACTAATGTTCTACTGTTAATTTACTGACCTACCGTTGTCCTGTTAACAGATGGTGGCAGCATAAACAGGGCAGTGTATGTGGGAGATTATAGAAGTAAAATAACATTAACATATCTACAGTTTCGGCGACCGGGTGGCTGCGTCGCTATGGTACTGGCCTCATGATTGGAGGGGTTTATGTAGTGGGTTAGATTCCTCACTGCTGTGGGTTCGATTCTCCTATCATTTTGTGGGACGGATGCTCACTACCCCACTCCACATCCAATCAGCCAAACCCACACCACGCCATCGAATCTATACTCCTTTCACCTAAACCTGACTCAGATTCTAGTCCTTTGGCGCTTATATAACGTGGCTCTAGTGGAATCTGACTATGCTACGGCTCACCATCCTTTCTACTGCACTTCTTCGTGACTAGCATCAGTGTTACTCTCTTCTATAGCTCGGTATTTAAGATGGAAGATGGTAATTTTAGGCCAAGTCTTAGTAAGAAGGGTATAGCAATGTTTTCTATTTCTCTGTACTCCCGTCGTAAAGAAGTTCCCTAACATCATATCCTAAGCGAATTATTCTGTTCATTACACCTTACTGTCCTCTTCTGTGTTACATAAATCCTTCCATTATCGTCATACTCTGCATAACTAACGTACAAAGGGATCTACCTCATCCACATTCAAAACTAAATCGATAAGGAAGAGGTGTTAGGGAGCATTTGGGGCACGTATGCCCATCGGCTCAGGCAGCTCCCTAACATCTTTTCCTAAACGAATTATTCTGTTTATTACACCTTACTGTCCTCTTGTTACAAAAATCCTTCCAATAGCGCCATACTCTGCACAAATAACGTACAAAATGATCTTACCCATCCATATCCAAAACTAAATCGCTACGGAAGAGGTGTTAGGGAGCTTCCTTGACCAACGATAATACGAACACATGTCTTGTAACTCTTGTACCTCCTCTTCCTAAAGCCGTCAAGACATTACCTTTAAATCTAAGACTGTATGTAAGGCGTCCAGCTCCCTAACACCTCTTCTGAAGCGATTTAGTCTGGTTGCTACACCTTCCTGTTTTTTTAATATTATATCCATCCTTCTAATATCATCATTAAAAAAAAAAATCTGGTTTAAGCCTTTGGGGCCAGTATTCTCGTCGGTTAAAGCTCCCTAACACCTCTTCCGTAGCGATTTAGTTTGGTTGCAACACTTTACTGTTCTATTTAATATTACATCCATCCTTCTAATATCACCATAATCTGCATAAATAACACACTAAAGGATATTAACCAGCCATATCCAAAAATAAAATCGCTTAGGAAGAGGTGTTAGGGGCTTTTTACCCTTACAAGAATTCGGGCAAAAGAAGATGATTATGCTGTAGTGGTATTCTTGTAGCTCCAGGTTCATCTCAAATGTGAACCCGGTGAACTGCAGGCTTAAGTTACCGTTCTACAGTCCTTCCTCCTCCTTTCGGGGGATAGGGAAGAAGTTAAGGGACGTTTGTATAACTAGGCAGTTGATCTCCCTCCCCCTTATATCAGTGCCATCACCATCAGTGTGTGAAATATAGTTAGAAAATCCTATCGTCGTGGCGCGCGACTCTGAGGTTGTTATTATCGTGCCCTGGCAACCTACCCCTCAACAGTGCGTCTGATTTCGTGTATAACGAGACGCATTGATTCGTGTATATGATGTTCGTGTATAGTAATATTCGTGTATAATATATTCGTGTATAGTAATATTCGTGTATAGTAATATTCGTGTATAGTAATATTCGTGTATAGTAATATTCGTGTATAATAATATTCGTGTATAATAATATTCGTGTATAGTAATATTCGTGTATAATATATTCGTGTATAGTAATATTCGTGTATAATAATATTCGTGTATAATAATATTCGTGTATAATATATTCTTGTATAATATATTCGTGTATAATATGTTCGTGTATAATAATATTCGTGTATAATATGTTCGTGTATAATATATTCGTGCATAATAATATGATTCGTGTAAAATATGATACGAAATCGGACGCACTTTTGAATGGTAGGTTGCCAAGGTACGATAATGACAACCTCAGAGTCGTGCGCCGTGACTATAGTGGTTCTTCGATGTCTGGGCAGGTGCAGAACGAAGAAGGACAGGTTACTTACGGTTGATTAATTTACCCTCCCTTCGCCCAGGTAAACACTCACCTGAAAGAAATAGAGTAGGAGTTAGCAGCTGCTTGACAATCGCTAAAATTAACGAGAGAGAGAGAGAGAGAGAGTGCAGTGGGTCACAATCGATTACCCTACTAGATGAACCACAACACTGAGAGTAAGAGTGAGAGCTGGTGTGTGTGAAAGTGTGAGAGAGTGATGAGAAGTCTGGAGGAAAGGGTGACTGAATTATAGACAAGGTAAAAGTATGAAGGGTGACAAGTATAAGAAGTGGTGTGTGTGTGTGTGTGTGTGTGTGTGTGTGTGTGTGTGTGTGTGTGTGTGTGTGTGTGTGTGTGTGTGTGTGTGTGTGTGTGTGTGTGTAAAATATAGATACATACAAATGGACATACACAACAGACAGACGTACAGCAAAAACATATACCCAAATAGACTGATAAAGTAGAGAAGCATAATAATTTTCCAAAATAGATTTGTAAAGAGTTGATGGTAATGACAAAAATTATGGTAGATACACAGATTGATAGACAGATAGATAGATAGACAGATAGATAGATAGATTAGAAGGATGGTATAAAGAGTCAAACTTGGGAAGACTATGAAAAAAGATTAATATGAAGAGGACAAAGACTCAGAGAAATGAAAATGGGTTTGAAAGGAAGGATGGACTGAATAAAAATGGAGAGAGAGAGAGAGAGAGAGAGAGAGAGAGAGAGAGAGAGAGAGAGAGAGAGAGAGAGAGAGAGAGAGAGAGAGAATAATTTTGACTCCAGAGGTGGTGAAAAAGGGAGATAGCAGGGGGGGGGAGGGAAGGGAAGAGAGGGGAGAGAAGGGAAGAGGGGGGAGAGAAGGGAAGAGGGGGGAAAGAAGGGAGGAGAGGGGAAAGAAGGGAAGAGAGGGGAAAGAAGGGAAGAGAGGGGAAAGAAGGGAAGAGAGGGGAAAGAAGGGAAGAGAGGGGAAAGAAGGGAAGAGAGGGGAAAGAAGGGAAGAGAGGGGAAAGAAGGGCAGTGGAAGGAGGGGGTGAGAGGAGGAGAGAAGCAAAACCAGGCGACAGAGAGAAGAATGGGTAGAAGAGAAGAGGGGGTGAAGAGGAACGGAAAATGCAGAAGAGAAGATAGAGGAGAATAGGAAGGACTAGGAGGAGAAATGGTTGCAAAGTGGGGAAGGCAGGATATGAAAGAAAGAGAAGAGAGGAGAGGAGAGGACAGAGGAGAGGAGAGGAGAGGAAAGGAAAGGAATGGAGATGCTACGCAAGAGTGAATAAGAAAGGGAAGTGAGTGAAATGAGGGGAAGAATAAGAATGGCAAAAATGAACAGAGGTAATGATAGGAGAGGAGAGGAGAGGAGAGGAGAAGGAAAGGACAGAACAGAGGGAATTAAGGGTGGGGTAGGGTAGGGTGGGGTATACAAAGGAATACAAATGGAAAGCAAACAGCAACAGATCTTATGGTCCTTTCGAGGCTACTTGTTACAGAGTAGACTATGACTACGAGATTTAATTCTTCATGCTGAAGGATAAGGATAGTAAAGGGAGAAGGCTCCCACCGCCTCCAAACCCTCCAGTTAAAATTGACAAGATAAAGTGAGGAAAACCACCATGCAGCGTGGAAAAACTGACATGTAAATTTCACAGGAAAGACTGAAAGGGAAAAATCACATTCTACAGTACTTTATTTTTAAGCTTCCAGTTTGAATGACCTGAAAGAGAATATAATGAAGTAAAATGCGTAATCAAACAAATAAATAACTAAAGCATAACAGTATGTACGAATACGTTGAGTTAACTGGGCGTCTGTAGACACAGCATGGAAACTGTACAGTGTGGATGTTCAGGGGTGGTGCGGAAGCCTTGCCTAGCGCTATTAAGGTAGGCAGCAGTCAATCAGGCCCCAGCTCCGTTCACTCCAATGTGACAAACAACCTTCCCATGCGGGACAGGCACACAAGTTATATACCTCCTGAAGCAGTGACCTCAGGTACATTAAAAAAAAAATCCTGATGGTGGTCACTTACCTAACAGGGACCCTCCGTGATCCACAGCCCATCACAGGTCGACAGTAAGAGTAGTGACCGTTAACTCAGGGCTATCTGTGCAGATCCTAGTCAGTGCTTATATCCTTTATTTGCATTTAATAAACTGATAAACATATAATGACGTGTCGCGACGCTATGTACGGGTACGTTAAGTTTACGGGGTGTCTTGTAAACAGGAGGGGAATGAACTTTCGTGTAGCTGGTAAGTGTAAGTCTGTTCCAGATATTTACGTTCCTGTCGAAGAGGAAATATTTTGCTTCATGGGACTGGAAACGCTTTCCCATGATTCTGTAGCCATTACTCTATAGAAATGTGTTATTCCGGAGTGAACATAGCTGAGGGTCAGATAACAGATCCCTATCCAAGCAATTTTTAAAGCCTAGTATTGTATTACAGTTTACTACATTTGTGGGCAACTTGTTCCATACATTTATGACTCTATTGAAGAAAAAAATGCTTAACTTCATGCGACTGAAATCGTTTACCAATAATTTCATGACCATTACCTCAAGTACAGTTTGAGCGACCAACTGTAACACATTTATCGCTGGCCATATTATTATGTCCTTTGAATATTTTGAATACTTGAATTAAATCTCCACATAACCTGCGTTTAGTTAGGGTAAAGAGATTCAGGGCTTCTACACCTTCCTCGTATGGTTTACTTCTCAATCGAGGTATCATCTTGTGTCACTCTTAGCTGTACTCTCTCAAGTTTCTCCATAAGGTAGGGTAGGGTAGGGTAGGGTAGGGAAGGGTAGGGTAAGGTAAGGTAAGGTAGGGGAGGGGAGGGGAAGGGAGAAGAAAAGAAAGGGAGTTCTGGGAAGGGAAAACAATAGGTCTCGTGTTTCTTGTAGAGGGGACAGTGGTTGAGGGGAAAGGGAGGTGACAAAGGGAGAGGGAGAGGAGACGGGAGGGGAGGCAGAGAAGTAAGAGGGGGGAAGAAGGGAGGAGAGGAAGAGAAGAGGGGGAAGAAGGGAGGAGAGGAAGAGAAGAGGGGGAAGAAGGGAGGAGAGGAAGAGAAGAGGGGGAAGAAGGGAGGAGAGGAAGAGAAGAGGGGGAAGAAGGGAGGAGAGGAAGAGAAGAGGGGGAAGAAGGGAGGAGAGGAAGAGAAGAGGGGAAGAAGGGAGGAGAGGAAGAGAAGAGGGGGAAGAAGGGAGGAGAGGAAGAGAAGAGGGGGAAGAAGGGAGGAGAGGAAGAGAAGAGGGGGAAGAAGGGAGGAGAGAGAGAAGGAAAAGAGGGAAGAAAGGCGGAGAGGGAGAGAAAGAAGAGGGTGAAGAAAGGAGGAGAGGGAGAGAAGGAAGAGGGTGAAGAAGGGAGGAGAGGGAGAGAAGGAAGAGGGTGAAGAAGGGAGGAGAGGGAGAGAAGGAATAGGGTGAAGAAAGGCGGAGAGGGAGAGAAGGAAGAGGGCGAAGAAGGGAGGAGAGGGAGAGAAGGAAGAGGGGAGGGGAGAATGAGAATGAAGAGAGGGAGAGTGAGAGGGAAGGGGAGGGGGGAAGGAAGGAGGGGGAGAGAGGGTGGTGACAAAGGAAGGGGGAGAATTGGGGAGAGGAGAGTGAGCAGGGGGGAGGGGGGAGAAAGAAGGAGGAAGGGAGAAGAAGGAAGGGAAAGGGGCAGACAGAAAGAGAAGAATGATTGAAAAAAAAAAAATGGAGAGAAAGGGAAGACTGAACTGGACTGAAGAAATCAATACAAATAGACTGGATAGATGAAAAGGGGGAGAGAGAAAATGCGAGGAAAGAAAATAGGGAATAAGGAAGGAAGTGGAATAAAGAGGGAAGTGGAATAAAGAAGTGGAATAAAGGAGGAGGAAGTGGAATAAAGGAGGAGGAAGTGGAATAAAGGAGGAGGAAGTGGAATAAAGGAGGAGGAAGTGGAATAAAGGAGGAGGAAGTGGAATAAAGGAGGAGGAAGGGGAATAAAGGAGGAGGAAGTGGAATAAAGGAGGAGGAAGTGGAATAAAGGAGGAGGAAGTGGAATAAAGGAGGAGGAAGTGGAATAAAGGAGGAAGTGGAATAAAGGAGAAGGAATTGGAATAATGGAGAGAAAGGAGGAGAGTTATGGAGTGAAAGAGGAAATGAAATAAGGAAATAAAGAAGGAAGAGAAATAAAGGAGAGAGAGAGAGAGAGAGAGAGAGAGAGGGGAATAAGGAACTAAAGAAGGAAATGGAATAGGAAGGAAGTGGAATAAGGAAATAACGAGGAGGAATAAAGGATGTAGGCTAGGGTGGAGTAGCAAGGAGGGGAGGGGGAGGGGGAAGAGAGGGGAAGGGGGAAGGGAGGTGAGGTGAGGGGAGGGGGAAGGAAGGGGAGGGAAGGGGAGGGGAGGGGAGGGGAAGGGGAGGGGAGGGGAAGGGAGGGGAGGGGGGAGGGGGAAGGGAGGGGAGGGGGAGGGGAGGGGGAGTGGGGAGAATGGTGGCCCCCTCCCTGCCCATATAAGGAGGGAGGGAGAAGCCAGATGGCAGGAAGGTGTGTGTGTGTGTGTGTGTGTGTGTGTGTGTGTGTGTGTGTGTGTGTGTGTGTGTGTGTGTGTGTGTGTGTGTGTGAGGGGGGAGAAGGGAGAAAGAAAAGTGACCTGCAGGAAATGGAAAGATTATGGAGTGGAGGAGGAGGAAAGTAAAAGGATGTAGAGAAGAAGGAATGGAGAGAAGGGAGGGAAGGGAGAGAAAGAATAAATAGGGAGAGAATGAATGGAGAGAAGGGAGGAAAGGGAGGGGAAAGGTAAGGGTGAATAGAGGGAGAGGAAACAAGGAAAGGGAGAGAAAAGGGAGAGAAAAGAGAGAGAATGGAGAGAATGAATGGAGAGGGAGAGGATGGAGAAGAAGTGAGGGGGGGGGAGTGAGGAGGGGAACAAACTGGCCCTGAGAGAGAGAGAGAGAGAGAGAGAGAGAGAGAGAGAGAGAGAGAGAGAGAGAGAGAGAGAGAATTAAAATCACATACTTGAACTTGACTTTGAGATCTTTTTATAGTTCTGTGTTTTGCTCTCCTCGTTGTCCTTGCCTCACTGTGTCCTTGCATCACTACCCTTGTCTCACTGTCCTTGCCTCACTGTGTCCTTGCATCACTACCCTTGCCTCACTGTCCTTGTCTCACTGTGTCCTTGCATCACTACCCTTGTCTCACTGTCCTTGCCTCACTGTGTCCTTGCATCACTACCCTTGTCTCACTGTCCTTGCCTCACTGTGTCCTTGCCTCACTGTGTCCTTGCATCACTACCCTTGTCTCACTGTCCTTGCCTCACTGTGTCCTTGCCTCACTGTGTCCTTGCCTCACTGTCCTTGCCTCACTGTGTCCTTGCCCCACTGTGTCCTTGCCTCACTGTGTCCTTGCCTCACTGTCCTTGCCTCACTGTCCTTGCCTCACTGTGTCCTTGCCTCACTGTCCTTGCCTCACTGTGTCCTTACTTCACTTTGTTCTTGTCTCACTGTGCCCTTGCTTCACACTCCTTACTTCACTGCTTGCCTCACTGTCCTTACTTCACTGTCCGTCTCACTCCATGTCTCAATGTCCTTGTTTCATTGCCCTTGCCTCACTGTGCCCTTGTCTCACTGCCCTTGTCTCACTGTGTCTTTGTTTCACTGTCCTTGTCTCACTGTGCCCTTGTCTCACTGTCCTTGCTTCACTACCCTTGTCTCGCTGTCTGCTTCACTGCCCTTGTCCCACTGTCCTTACTTCACTGCCCTTGTCTCACTGTCCTTACTTCACTGCCCTTGTCTCACTGTCCTTACTTCACTGCCCTTGTCTCACTGTCCTTACTTCACTGCCCTTGTCTCACTCCTTGTCTCACTGTGTCCTTGCTTCACTGCCCTTGTCTCACTGCCCATGCTTCACTACCTTTGTTTAGGATAAGGAAAAGAATGAGGCAAGATGAGGAGGGAGGAGTGAAGGACAGGAGTCAGGGATGAAGGATAGGGATGAGGGATGAGGGGCAGGGGTGAAGGATGAGGGATAGGGATGAGGGGTGAAGGATGAGGGATAGGGATGAGGGATGAAGGATAGGGGTGAGGGATGAGGGGCAGGGGCGAAGGATGAGGGATAGGGATGAGGGGCAGGGATGAGGGATGAAGGATAGGGATGAGGGATGAGGGGCAGGGGTGAGGGATGAGGGATAGGGATGAGGGGTGAAGGATAGGGGTGAGGGATGAAGGATAGGGGTGAGGGATGAAGGATAGGGGTGAAGGATGAAGGATAGGGGTGAAGGATGAGGGACAGGGGTGAAGGATGAAGGACAGGGATGAAGGATAGGGGGTGGAGGAGAAGGGATAGGGATGAGGGGCAGGGGTGAAGGGTGAGGGATAGGGATGAAGGATAGGGGTGAGGGATGAAGGATAGAGGTGAAGGATGAAGGATAGGGGTGAAGGATGAAGGATAGGGGTGAAGGATGAGGGATAGGGATGAGGGGCAGGGGTGAAGGATGAGGGATAGGGATGAGGGGCAGGGGTGAAGGATGAGGGATAGGGATGAAGGATAGGGGTGAGGGATGAAGGATTGGGTGAGGGATGAAGGATTGGGTGAGGGATGAGGGGAAGGGGTGAGGGATGAGGGATAGGGGTGAAGGATGAGGGATAGGGGTGAAGGATGAGGGATAGGGATGAAGGATAGGGGTGGAGGAGGAGGGATAGGGGTGAAGGATGAGGGATAGGGGTGAAGGATGAGGGGCAGGGGTGAAGGATGAGGAATAGGGATGAAGGATAGGGGTGAGGGATGAAGGATTGGGTGAGGGATGAGGGGCAGGGGTGAGGGATGAAGGATGAGGGGCAGGGGTGAAGGATGAGGGATAGGATGAAGGATAGGGGTGGAGGAGGAGGGATAGGGATGAGGGATGAGGGGCAGGGGTGAAGGATGAGGGATAGGGATGAGGGGCAGGAACAGGGGGAAGAAAGGAACGTGAGGATAATATAACCAGCGGATAGGGAAAAATGAGGATAGGGGATGAGGAGCGAGGATAAAAGATGAAGGGAGAAGGATAGAGAGGAGTCTAATGGATGAGGGGGTAGGAATAGGGAGAAGAGATGTACGCCAGAGATGGAAATTGAGGATGAGGGATAGAGTGAGTGAAGGATAGAAGGACAGAAGTGAGGAAGAGACAGGGAGGAGAGTATGAGGGATGAGGGGGATACAGGGAGGAGAGTATGAGGGATGAGGGGGAGACAGGGAGGAGAGTATGAGGGATGAGGGGGAGACAGGGAGGAGAGTATGAGGGATGAGGGGGAGACAGGAAGGAGAGTATGAGGGATGAGGGGGAGACAGGGAGGAAGTATGAGGGATGAGGGGGAGACAGGGAGGAAAGTATGAGGGATGAGGGGGAGACAGGGAGGAAAGTATGAGGGATGAGGGGGAGACAGGGAGGAAAGTATGAGGGATGAGGGGGAGACAGGGAGGAAAGTATGAGGGATGAGGGGTAGGAATAGGGACAAGATGTGTACGCCAGAGACAGGAGCAAGATGGAGGCTGAGGATGAGGGATAGGAGGAAGGGAGAGACTGGGATAAGAGTGTGAGGGATGAGGAGTGAAGACACGGGGATGAGGCAGGGATAAGGGAAACACCACAGTATCAGGGATGAGGCAAAAACAGATTAGGGGCAGGTACGAACAGGGCCGGGGTGAGGGGTGAGGAGCAGGGGTTGGGGTGGATGAGGGATGAGGGTGAGAGATATGGCTGAGGGGTGAGAGGTAGGGATGAAGGGTGAGAGGTAGGGATGAGGGGTGAGAGGTAGGGATGAAGGGTGAGAGGTAGGGATGCAGGGTGAGAGGTAGGGATGCAGGGTGAGAGGTAGGGATGAAGGGTGAGAGGTAGGGATGAAGGGTGAGAGGTAGGGATGAAGGGTGAGAGGTAGGGATGAAGGGTGAGAGGTAGGGATGAAGGATGTGAGGTAGGGATGAAGGGTGAGAGGCTGGAATAGGGTGAAGGCTGAGTAGGGGGATGGATGAGGGATCAGGGTAGGGGTGGGGAGTGAGAGGCAGGGAAGGGGTGAGGACTGAGTGGGGAGATGGGTGAGGGATGAGGAAGTGAGGGTGAGGGGGAGTAAGGATTGGGGGATGAGTGGGGTGTATGGTAGGGTGGGAGTATGGGAGGAGGGTTGGGGGTATGGGATGAGGGGTGGGAGTATGGGATGAGGGGTGGGAGTATGGGATGAGGGGTGTGAGGAGTGTCCGGTGAGGGGTTAGGGATGAGGAGCAGGGATAAGGAAAGTGAGGCAGGGATATGGAGAGTGAGGCAGGGATACGGAGAGTGAGGCAGGGATAAGGAGAGTGAGGTAAGGATAAGGAGAGTGAGGCAGGAATAAGGAAAGTGAGGCAGGGATATGGAGAGTGAGGCAGGGATAAGGAGAGTGAGGCAGGGATAAGGAGAGTGAGGCAGGGATAAGGAAAGTGAGGCAGGGATATGGAGAGTGAGGCAGGGATAAAGAGAGTGAGGCAGGGATAAAGAGAGTGAGGCAGGGAGATTGGTAGGGAAGGGTTGTGTGTGTGGCGGGGTGAGGGATGGAGGTGGGGGATCAGGGAGGGGGTGAGGGATGGCGGTGAGGGATGGGGGTGGGGGATGAGGGAAGGGGTGAGGGATGGGATGGGGGGTGAAGGAAGGGGTGAGGAATGGAAAGGCGGGTGAGGGAAGCGGTGAAGGATGGGGGTGGGGGGGTGAGGGAAGGGGTGAAGGATGGGGGTGGGGGGTGAGGGAAGGGGTGAAGGATGGGGGTGGGGGGGTGAGGGGTGTGTGAGTGACCGCAGCTGGAATGCAACCCGTCGAATTCCTGCCCTCGGGAAAATTCATCCGTTTCACACACAAAAAAAAAAAAAAAATACCTGATTCCTGTTTTGGGTTCACCTGGCGAGAAAAGAACACCATATAACGAACCAGGATGTGAGGCTGTGACTGTATATGATGCCTGTTGTTGCTTACCCCCTCTCCCTGTCTGACTGAGCACACCCATCGACCACAAGCAACTGGGTCTGTGTGGCCGTCCAACAGGTACAGGACATACACCGTGTAGGGATCCGGCGCCCCCTTGTGGTGGACAGCGCCTCACCAGAATCGAACCAGGGTCCTTCCCCACGTGAGGTGCTGGGAAATATAAGGTTTGGCTCCTGGGTGGACGCCGCAGAAACTGAACGGCATGCAGGGTACACAGGGCCACCACGCGTAGGCACCTCGTCTACTACAGTGGGAAAATGAGAGGCTGTAACTACATTCACTTTAACTGGGTGTAATACTGACATCCTTTCTTCCTAAACAAAACATTACCACAGAGAATAGTATGCTAGTCACGAAGAAGTGCTATGGAGACGATGTGCAGCCGTAGTACTGTCTGTCACTGAGCAAGGGGAAATAAGTTATATTAGGGACAAAACTCTCCACTTAGTTAAAATAAATAAAGTCTGGCAACATATAAATTCCCCGGTACTAATAATAAGGAAAATGCATTACACAAGAAACTATACCTTGTTCACTCTAACTTGGCCCAGATTTTCGTCCTTTGGCGGCTTATTTCACATAGATCAGTGGCAAAGATTTAGCACTACAGCTCTACATCCTTTCCCCAGCACTTCTTCTTGACTAGCATCATATTCTACTGTTAATCCAATCCTACAACTCAGAATTCAAGGGAAAGGCATGGCAATTTTAGGCCAAGTTAGAGTAAAGGGGATATAGCTTCGGTAAAACACTACAAAACTCTAATATAAAACAAGATACAAGAACAGTAATACACACACACACACACACACACACACACACACGACTACGCAAATACCCAGCACACACACACACACACACCTAAGCCAATACACTGAAAATACACACACACACACACACACACACACACACACACACACACAAAGACCTACACCAACGCCCTGAACCTACGCGATTATGCATCTTTGAGCGAGGTTTCTCTCTCTCTCTCTCTCTCTCTCTCACACACACACACACACACACACACCTACGCCAATGCCCTGAACCTACGCGATTACGCATCTCTGAGCGAGGTTCATTACGCTCTTGTTCTAGATGTCAGTGTGGTATTTGAGGGAGGGGTGAGTGATGAGGGAGGGAGGGAGTGAAGGGGGAGGGAGTAGGGAGGGAGAGCGGGAGAGGAGTGGGGAAGCGGAGAGGGAGGGGGTCAGGGAGAGGGAGAGAAAAGAATGGGAGAGATGGAGAGAGGAAGTGGAAGGGAGAGATGGTGCAGGAGGAGGAATGGGAGGCGCGAGAGAGAGAGAGAGAGAGAGAGAGAGAGAGAGAGAGAGAGAGAGAGAGAGAGAGAGAGAATGATACGGTATGAGTCACTGGAATGAACGGAATGCAACAAGTGACAAGGGAAGGTAGAATGATAGCAGAATGACTGGAATGAGAGAAGTGAAGGTACAACACAGGCTGGGAGATGTAGGGAACTAGGAATGAAGAGAATGAGTGGCATGAAGGCACAGTAGAATGAAGGCGGAGAGAAAGTACCAAGAGAATGCACTTAGAAATGATACGAGTGAATGACAGGGTATGAGGAGTGAATGGAATGAAGAAAGATGACAAATGAGGTGAGATGGATTGACAGGTTGACGAGAATGAATGGAATGACCTAAAAATAATGACGAGAATGAAATGATTGACAAGTATGAGGGGGAATGGAATGCACAGGAAATAATGAAAAAGAATGGAATAACCTAAAGATAAGAATGAATGGAAGGATAAAAGTAAAGATGAATGGAATGAAAGAATATGATGAGAATGAGTGAAATGACCTAAAGATAAAGAGTGAATGGAATGCATCGAGGGAAGACAACAGGAAAATCTATCTATCTACTGCCAGACGCCTTAATCCCGTTAGGAGTGGCCACAAACAAATCGCCTCCATGTCACCCTGTCCCCCGCCATATCATTGCCCTGCTTCCAGCTCGCACCCCCTCTCTCACATACCGCTCCACTCGATCCCTCCACCTCATCCTTGGCCTGCCCCTCCCTCTCCCCCTTCCACCTCACTCACATACACTCTCCTCGTCAGTCTCTCAACAGGAAAATGATTACAGTAGAGCAACATAACGAAATACAAACATGGGGAATGAGAGCTGGATGACAATGACGGGGCAGTAAATAATCTATCTATCTATCTATTGCCAGACGCCTCAATCCCGTTTGGGGTGGCCACAAACAAATCGCCTCCAAGTCGCCCTGTCCCCCGCCATTTCACTTAAATGACGATCTATTGTAATTAAGGGGTTATTGAAGGTTGTATTATCTATTATTATCATTATTATTATTATCATTATTATTATTATTATTATCTACTATCTCTCTATGGTGTGGTGGGGTGAAACAAAGATACGAATAAATGTGTGTGTGTGTGTGTGTGTGTGTGTGTGTGTGTGTGTGTGTGTGTGTAAATTGCGTGTGTGTCTTCTTGTCTCGGCTACCTCCCTTTCTTTGCGGGAGCAGCCTTGGTATATATATCTTTTTTTATGCTAGGAAGAAGGAACCAAAGGCCAGGAGCCCGCAAACTGTTCCAAGAAAAAAACAAAAACAATACGAGAGCCAAATTCAAGATCCGATAGATAGATAGATAGATAATTACTCACACATCCCCCAGGCTGAATGAAATCGTCTAGAGATACTAAGAATAAATAGTGCATCATGGAGGTGAGGGATTTAAACAAGGAGATTTAAACAGGGAGATTTAAAGTGAATCTGGATTTAAACGAGGGGATTTAAACAGGGAGATTTGGATTTAAACAAGGGGATTTAAACAGGGAATTTGGATTTAAACAAGGGGATTTAAACAGGGATTCTGGATTTAAACAAGGGGATTTAAACATGGAGATCTGGATTTAAACAGGAGGATTTAAAGTGAGATTTAAACACGGAGATTTGGATTTAAACAAGGCGATTTAAACAGGGATATTTGGATTTAAACAAGGGGATTTAAACAGGGATATTTGGATTTAAACAGGGAGGTTTAATAAGCTCCTTGGGTTAAAGGGAACATGAGGGTGGAATGAATGGAATGCAGGAAAGGGAGGGAGGGAGCGAAGATAACGGGCTGAGAGGAAAGAGAAGGGGGAATGGGAGGGTGAGTGGGAGGAAGGAAGGGAAGAAGGGGAGGTGGAGGGGGAGAGAAGGGGAGGAGAGAAGAGAGTGGTATAGGGGGAGAGAGGGGGAGGGAAATGGGAGTGGGGACGGGAAAAGGGAAGAGCGGGTGGGGAGAGAAAGAGGGAAGAAGAAAAGGGGAGAGAGGGAGGACTGGGGAGAGGTGGGGAAATAGAGGGGAAGGGGGGAGGAGGTGGGGAGAGGGGAGAAAGAAAAGAGAGGGAATGGGAAGGCAGGAGATAAAAGATGGCAGCATGGAGAGAGGGTAGGAAAGAGGAGAGGTAGGGTTGAAGGGAGAGGTAGGTAGTAGGGAGAGAAAGGTTGACGAAGAGAGAGGGAGGGGGAAAGAGAGGGGGGGGAGAAGAGGTGTAGGTGGGTGCAGGTGAATGATAATTAGGAACAGGTATGGAAGGAGAACCAGAATCCATGGAATGTCAGGTGTCTCCCTATTTATCTATCTATCCATTCATTCACTCATCTATCTATTTACTGATTTGTGTATTTATTGATTTATTCATTTATTTATTTCTTCCAACAGACGATTTTATTCAGGTGAAGGGGTTAATGAAGACTGTCTAACAAGGGGAGGGGAGGCAGAAGAGTCAGATTGGGGGACTGGAATGAGGGAGGAGGGAGGAGGAAAGGAAGGAGGGAGAAGGAAGGGAAAGGGAGGAGGGAGGGAAGGAGAAGGGAAGGAAGAGAGCGGGGGGAGTGATGGGAAAGCGAGAAGAATGATGGGAAAGAAGGGAGAGAGGAAGGAGGAGGAGGAAGGAATATAGGGAAGGGGAGGGAGAGGAGGGAACAGAGTAGGAGAGAAGGGAGAGAGGAGGGAAAGAGAGGAAGGGGAAGAAGGGGAGAGAGGAACCGAAGAGTAGGAGGGAGTATGTGAATAAATTGTGAACCGGTATGGAAAGTAGGCAAAGTCTGTGGAATGTGATACTGGATATACCAGAAAATACACCCCTTACCTGGAATTATACCACATACCCCTGAGAGAGAGAGAGAGAGAGAGAGAGAGAGAGAGAGAAATAGGTCGATGTCCTGAACCACATTCTTTCTCCACCTGACCTATCCCTTCCTCTCTCTCTCTCTCTGCTAACCTCATTATGCCACCCAGCCTTTCATGCCAGCCCATCCCTCTCCATTCATCCCAATCCATCCCACCCCATTTCACTGCAACCCATCCCATACCTATCCCATCCCAACCTATCCTATTCCACTCTTTCATCCTCACCTCTCCCATCCCTTTTCATCCCAGCTTATCGCATCCCAACCTATCCCCCCTCAACCCATCCCATCCCATCTCAATCTATCCCACCTAATCCCATCCCAACCTATTCCACATTAACCCATCTCATCCCTACATATCCCACTTCAACCCATCCCACCTTATCCCATCCCAACCTATCCCCCCTCAACCCATCCCATCCCATCCCATCTCATCCCACTCCATCCCAACCAATACCCCGTCCAATCACCCCTACCTGATCCTCTTAGCCTACACCCTTTCGTCCGTCTATAGTTCATTCACCTTAACTTGGCCCAATTTTCGTCATATCATCACACTTCACCACTCCTTCTCACACCACACTAGTCACCACAGTCAAATCATCACAGTACCTTCATTACATCTTACCTAATCACACTCATTATCACCACACATACATCACCACACCGTCAACTCATCAAACTATCTTCACTACACCCCACCATATCACTCTTATCATCACATTAGTCACTACACATATATCACCACACTCCCTTCACTACACCTCTTCACCACACCACGCTCATCACACCTAGTCACATCACCACTCACACCATACCATCACCACAGTTCAATCACCACATTGCTTCCATACCGACCTCACAGCACTACCATCACCATACCACTCTAACACTATACTTCCATGTTACCATTCCACTCATACCACTACGCTTTACACCATCACAACCATCATCAGAACATCGTCACCATACCACGCCACACCAACACCACACAAACACACCCCAACCACACCACAGTCACCCTAAACGACCACACCATCACCCCAACCACACCACACCAACACCATGCCACATCGTTACCCTAACCACACACCACATCACCCACCACACCACATCCATGACCCCAATCACACCACCATCACCCCAACCACACACCACACCACCACCATCATCATCACCCCAACCACACACCACACCATAACATGTCCCCAACCACACAACCGCCACACCATCGTCCCATCATACCACACCACACCACACCACTACACCAGCACGCAGAGGCCTGGTATAGAGGGGTGGGTCGTTCCAAGCTGCCTATCCCACCCCAAATAGGCAGGATCTAGAGCACTA
This sequence comes from Coenobita brevimanus, assembly GCF_032717465.1. NCBI lineage: Eukaryota > Metazoa > Arthropoda > Malacostraca > Decapoda > Coenobitidae > Coenobita > Coenobita brevimanus. Next base: position 4,319,375 of record NC_137068.1, on the reverse strand, counting down.
TCTGGTTATTATCTCTCTCTCTCTCTCTCTCTCTTGTATACCTTCATTCATATTCTCTGTCCCTTCCCTTCTATCTTTTTTTCCCTCCTTACCTTTCCTCTCTCTCTCTCTCTCTCTCTCTCTCTCTCTCTCTCTTATACCCCTTCATTCTTACTCTCTATTCTTTCCCCTCTCTTTCTTCCTTCGTACCTTCCCCCCCTCCTCTCTCTCTCTCTCTCTCTCTCTCTCTCTTATACCCCTTCATTCTTAATCTCTATTCTTTCCCCTCTCTTTCTTCCTTCGTACCTTCCCCCCCTCCTCTCTCTCTCTCTCTCTCTCTTCATACTCTCTATCCTCTCCCTTCTCTTTTTCCTCCCTACCTTCCCATCCCCCTCCTCTCTCTCTCTCTCTCTCTCTCTCTCTCTCTCTCTCTCTCTCTCTCTCTCTCTTATATCCCTTCATTCATACTCTCTACCCTTTCCCATCTCCTTTTTCCTCCCTACCTTCCCCCCCTCCTCTCTCTCTCTCTCTCTCTCTCTCTCTCTCTCACACACACACACACACTTCCCTGACCCCCATGTAAAACTGAATACCCATCTCGAATAATCATCATCATCATCATCATCATCATCACAAAACTATATAAATGAAAAAAGTTGCCATCACGTTTTTACCAAGGTCAGAGAAAAACAACACGACAAGAAATGCAAACAAACAAAAAGATGACATTGGCAGCTGCACACAAGGGAGGGGAGAGAGACTGCAGTGGCTGGGAAAAAGAAAAAGGAAAAAAGAAAAGCAGAGGTCAAGGATAAGGGGTGGTGTGGTGTGGTGGAGGGACTGGTATGGTGTGGTGTGGTGTTGTGTGGTGTGGTGTGGATCAAGGATAGGAGGTGGTGGAGGGAGTGAAGTGGTGTGGTGTTGGTTAAGGATAGGGGGTGGTGGAGTGTGGTGGAGGGACTTGTGTGGTGTGGTGTGGTGTGGGTTAAGGATAGGAGGTGATGGAGTGTGTTGGAGTGGGTGGTGTGGTGTGGTGAGGGTTAAGGATAGGGGGTGGTGGAGTGGTGTGGTATGTGGTGTGGGTTAAGGATAGGGGGTGGTGAAGTGTGGTGGAGTGAGTGGTGTGGTGTGGTGAGGGTTAAGGATAGGAGGTGGTGGAGTGTAGTGTGGTGTGGTGAGGTGTGGTGTGGTGTGGAGTGTGGTGGTGGTGTTGTGGTGGTGCTTTTGGTGTGGTGGTGCTGTGGTGTGGTGTGTTAAGGACAGGGGGTGGCAGGGTGCTGGTGGAGGTGGGTAGGGGTGTGGGATGGTGGTGGAGTGGGGTATGATGGGATGGCATAGGAGGGGAGGGTAGTGGAGTGGGGTATGGGATATTGGAGTGCATTGGGCGTGTGGGACGGTGGTGAAGAGGGATGGGATGGGAGGGTAGTGGAGTGGGGTATGGGATGGTAGGATGGTAGTGGAGAGGGGTATGGGATGGTAGGATGTTGGAGTGGAGTATGGGATAGGAGGGTCGTGGAGAGGGGTATGGGATAGTACGATGATGGAGTGGGGTATGGGATAGGAGGGTCGTGGAGAGGGGTATGGAATGGTAGTGAGGGGTGGGGTGATGTGGGAATAAAGGGGAGCAGAACAATGAGGGGAGAAGTGTGGGGGGGAGATTTCGGTGGGGAGAAGACCAGGTAGGATAGAGGGGTGGGCACAGGGAATGGAGATTATGGTGGAAATGGGATGGTTTGAATGGTGGAACTCGTGAGGGAAGGAAAGGAAGAGAAGGTATGGAAAGGGATGGAGGGGAAAGGAGAGGAAAGGAAGGGAGGACAAGGTTAAAAGATAGAAGAGAAGTGAGAAGGGAAGGGAAGGGAAAAAAGGGAAAGGGAAGGGAAGGGAAAAGAGGGGAAGGGAAGGGAAGGGAAGGGAAGGGAGGGGAAAGGAAGGGAAGGGAGGGGAAAGGAAGGGAAGGGAGGGGAAAGGAAGGGAAGAGAGGGGAAAGGAAGGGAAGGGAAGGGAAGGGAAGGGAAAGGAAGGGGAAGGGAAGGAAGGGAAGGGAAGGAAGGGAAGGGAAGGGAAGGGAAGGGAAGGGAGGGGAGGGGAGGGAAGTGATGGGAGAGGGGAGGGAAGGGATGGGAAAGGAAAGGAAGTGGAGGTGAGGAAAGGTTAGAGGTTGAGGACGAAGTGGAAGAAGGGGGGGAGGTGGAGTGACAGGCGAGGGGGGGGGGTCAAATGTTATGTGGAGAGATGGTGGATGGAAGGACTGATAAGAGAGAGACAGACAAAGAAAAAAATATTGGATGGATGGGTGGATGAGTGGATGGATGGATGAGAGGATGGATGGATGAGTGGATGGATGGATGAGTGGATGGATGGGTGAACTGATGGATGGACAGACGGATGGATGGGTGGATGGACGGATGAGAGGATGGATGGATGAGTGGATGGATGGATGACTGAATGAATGAATGAACGAATGAATGCATGAATGAATGGACGGACGGGTGGATGGATGGATGGATAGATGGATGGATAGATGGATGGATGGATGGATGGATGGATGAATGAAAGAATGAATAAATAAATGAATGAATGAATGAATGAATGGATGAACGGATGGATGGATCAAAGGAGTACAAAGGAAGCTCCCTAACACCTCTTCCTAAGCGATTTATTTTGCTTATTACACTTTGGCGTCCTCTTCTGTGTTACTTTAATTATTCAAAATATATCACCATACTCTATATAGATCGCATACAAAACGATACTAGCCAGCCGTATCCAAAAATAAACCGGTAAGGAAGAGGTGTTAGGGTGCTTAACCGCCGAGAACGCAAGCCGGTTATAGATAAGACTACGACTATGATATCTAATTGTATGAGATGAAGACAAGGATAATAATGCAGGAAGGAAGTTACACTGGGATGGATGGATGGAAGGATGGATGGGTGGGTGGATGGATGGATGGATGAATGAATAAATGAATGAATGAATGGATGAATAGATGAATAAGCCCCACGGATACACACAGATAATAATGGTATACTGATAGATTGATGGATAAATATATTTATAAGTTTACGTTCATATCCGTATAGAGTAAAAAAACAGATAGATAGACACAGTGACAGATAGATATAAAGAGATATAAATGGAGGTAATGGAGAGGAAGGGATGTAGGGAGGGGTGTGGTAGGGGCGATGATGATGATGATGATGATGATGATAGGTGGTGATGGTGGTGGTGGTGGTGATTTGTGGTGGTAGTGGTGGTGATGGTGCTATGATGATGATGGTGGTGGTGGTGGTGGTGGCAGTGATATGATGATGATGATGATGATGATGATGATGATGGTGATGGTGGTGGTAGTGGTGAAATGATGATGGTGGCGGTGGTGATGGGTGGTGGTGGTGGGAGAAACAGGAGGAGACGATGACGAAGCAGACGTGAGGTGGAAAGGTGAAATGAGGAGGAGGAGGAGGAAGGAAGGGAAGAAAAAAGAAGGGATGGGGAGGGAGAGGAAGGGAAGAGAAGAGAAAGAAAGGGAAATGGAAGGGGAAGGGAAGATAGAGAAAAGGAAGGAAAGGGAGGGGAGGGGAAGGGAGGGGAGGGAAGGGAAGGGAAGGGAAGGGAAGGGAAGGGAAGGGAAGGGAAGGGCAGGGACGGGAAGGGAAGGGCAGGGAAGGGAAGGGCAGGGAGGGGAGGGAGGGGAGGGGAAGGGAGGGGAGGGGAAGGGAAGGGAAGGGAAGGGAAGGGGAGGGGAGGGGAGGGGAGGGGAAGGGAAAGGGAGGGGAGGGGAAGGGAAGGGAGGTGGAAGAGGTGGCGTGAGGTTAGGTAAGGTGGGTGAAGGTGACACACACACACACATTATATATACCGGTATATACTGTATATATATATATATATCTACTGCACATACATACATACATCTCACACAAAACTCTCTCTCTCTCTCTCAATTAAGTAAACACAGGACTGTATAACATACCATAACCCCCCTCCCTTCCCTCCCCCCCCCTCTCTCTCTCTCTCTCTCTCTCTCCAAGTAGTAACAACGACGAGAGTACGTGTGGAAATTTAGGTGAGGTGGGGGGGAGGGGGAGAGAGAGAGGCGGGGGAGGAAGGAGGGAGGGAAGGAAGAAAGAGGAGGAGGCTGAGAGGGGAGGTAGGAGGGAAGAAGAAAGGGCAGGAGGGAGGAAGGAAGAGAGTGAAGGAGTGAGGAACGTGAGAGACAGAAAGAAGGAGAGAGGGGAGGAAGGATAGGAAACATCTGGAGGGTAAGAGAGGGAAGGCAAAGGATAAGGGAGAAATAAAGAGGAAAGGGGAGAGAGCAGAGAGGAGGGAGAGAGAGAGAGAGAGAGATAGAGGAAGATGAGAAGGGGAGGAAGAGGGGAACAAAGGAAAAGGAGAAAAGAGGGAGAGGAAAGGGGGAGAACAGAGAGAGATGGAGAGGGGGGGAGAGATGGAGAGGGGGGAGAGAGGGAGGGAGGAGGAAAGAGGGAGAAATAAGATGGGGGAGAGGAAGGAGGGAGAGGGGAGGACGGGGGAGAGGAAGAAGGGAGAGGGGAGGACGGGGGAGAGGGGAGGACGGGGGAGAGGAAGGAAGGGGACAAGAGGATGAGGAAGAAGGATGAATAGGGGAGAGGAAGAGGGGTGAGGGGAGAGGCTGGGAGATAGAAGAGGGCGACAAAACAAGAGCTGTTCCCGGCATGAAGGGGTTAATAATGAGGATATTAACATCGCCCTCCTGTGACTCTCCTCGGTAAATAAACCCATCAGGGGAGGAAAAAGGGGGGAGGGGGGAGGAAAGGAGGGAGGAAAGTAGGTCAGAGAGAGAGGGAGGTGTAGGTACGAAATGGGTTTGGGAAGAGAGAGAGAGAGAGAGAGAGAGAGTGTGTGTGTGTGTGTGTGTGTGTGTGTGTGTGTGTGTGTGTGTGTGTGTGTGTGTGTGTGTGTGTGTGTGTGTGTGTGTGTGTGTGTGTGTGTGTGTGTGTGTGTGTGTGTGTGTGTGTGTGTGTGTAGGGGACATTAGGTACGAAGGGGAAGACCAGCATTAAGCTTGTAGTGAGGAAAGGGGAGGGATAAAGAGGGAGGTAGGGAGGGAGGGATAAAGAGGGAGGTAGGGAGGGAGGGATAAAGAGAGAGAGTGAGACAGAGGGAGGGAGGGAGGGAGGGAGAGGAGGACAAAGCACAAAGGAATACAAAGGAAAGCAAACAGCAACCTACCTTATGGTCCTTTCGAAGCTGCTTGTTACAGAGAAAACTATGACTACAAGATCTAACTCTACATGCTGAGGGATAAGGATAGTAAAGCAAGAAGGCTCCCCCCACCACCAAACCCTCCAGGAAAAAGTGAGAAAAACCACCATGCAGCCTGGAAAAACTGACATGGAAACTTTATAGGAAAGACTGAATGGGAGAGTTACATTCTATTCACTTTATCTATATGCTACCAGTTTGAATAACCTGAAAGAGAAGGAGGTGATGTAAAATGAATAATGATATAAATAAATAACTATCGCATGACATTATGTAAGGGTAGGCTGAGTTAACGGGGCGTCTGTACACAGCGTGGGAACTGCACGGTGCATAGTGTGGATGTTCAGGTGGTGGGAAGGGAAGGGAGGGGAGGGGAGGAAAGGGGAGGGGAGGAAAGGGGAAGGGAAGGAGAGAGGAGGGAAGGGAAGGGGAGACAAACCAGAAGGAAAGGGAAAGAAGAGATGAAGAGGAGAGAGAGGAGAGATAAAGAGGTAAATTCTTAGTGAATGGGAATAACGAAAATGAAGGAAATGCATAAGGAAATGAGAGAGAGAGAGAGAGAGAGAGAGAGAGAGAGAGAGAGAGAGAGAGAGAGAGAGAGCGAGAGAGAGAGAGAGAGAGAGAGAGAGAGAGAGAGAGAGGGGGGGGGGGCAAAAAACACTTAAACACCTGGTCTGGTAATTGGGGAGAAGGGGTAATGAAGGGTACATGATAGGGGGGAGGGGAGAGGGGGCGAATCCAGCGTGGTAGGTAGGGGGTGGAGTGAGTCTAGGGGGCGTGGGGGCCGTCTTAGTACCTCCCCTTAAGCGATTTAGTCAGAGGTGGATGAGAAAAGGGGTGATAACATAAAAGATGTGAAAAATGGAGGATGGGAATGGTAGTATGGTAGGTGGGAATGGTAGTATGGTAGGTGGGAATGGTAGTATGGTAGGTGGGAATGGTAGTATGGTAGGTGGGAATGGTAGTATGGTAGGTGGGAATGGTAGTATGGTAGGTGGGAATGGTAGTATGGTAGGTGGGAATGGTAGTATGGCAGGTGGGAATGGTAGTATGGTAGGTGGGAATGGTAGTATGGTAGATGGGAATGGTAGTATGGTAGGTGGGAATGGTAGTATGGTAGGTGTGAATGGTAGTATGGTAGGTGGGAATGGTAGTATGGTAGGTGGGAATGGTAGTATGGTAGGTGGGAATGGTAGTATGGTAGGTGTGAATGGTAGTATGGTAGGTGGGAATGGTAGTATGGTAGGTGGGAATGGTAGTATGGTAGGTGGGAATGGTAGTATGGTAGGTGTGAATGGTAGTATGGTAGGTGTGAATGGTAGTATGGTAGATAGGAATGGTAGTATGGTAGATGGGAATGGTAGTATGGTAGATGGGAATGGTAGTATGGTAGGTGTGAATGGTAGTATGGTAGGTGTGAATGGTAGTATGGTAGGTGGGAATGGTAGTATGGTAGGTGGGAATGGTAGTATGGTAGGTGGGAATGGTAGTATGGTAGGTGTGAATGGTAGTATGGTAGGTGGGAATGGTAGTATGGTAGGTGGGAATGGTAGTATGGTAGGTGGGAATGGTAGTATGGTAGGTGGGAATGGTAGTATGGTAGGTGGGAATGGTAGTATGGTAGGTGGGAATGGTAGTATGGTAGGTGG
>NC_137068.1:4302500-4307500 GCF_032717465.1 Coenobita brevimanus | reverse complement strand
ATGACGACGACGACGACGATGATGATGATGATGATGATGATGATGATGACGACGACGATGATGATGATGATAACGACGATGATGACGACGATGATGACGACGATGATTATGACGACGACGATGATGACGACGATGATTATGACGACGACGATGATGACGACGATGATTATGACGATGATTATGACGATGATGACGACGATGATTATGACGATGATGATGACGACGACGATGATGATGATGATGACGACGATGATTATGACGACGACGATGATGATGACGACGATGATGATGACGACGATGATGATGACGATGATTATGACGACGACGATGATGATGATGATGATGATGACGACGATGATGACGACGATGATGACGACGATGATTATGACGACGACGACGATGATGATGATGATGATGATGATGATGATGATGATGATGATGATGATGACGACGATGATGATGATGATGACGATGATGATGATGATGATGATGATGATGATGACGACGATGATTATGACGACGATGATGATGATGATGATGATGATGATGATGACGACGATGATGACGACGATGATGACGACGATGATTATGACGACGATGATGATGATGATGATGATGATGATGATGATGATGATGACGATGATGATGATGATGATGATGATGATGATGATGACGACGATGATGACGACGACGACGATGATGATGATGATGATGATGATGATGATGATGATGATGATGATGATGATGATGACGACGATGATGACGACGATGATTATGACGACGATGATGATGACGACGATGATGATGATGATGATGATGATGATGATGATGATGATGATGATGACGATGATGATGATGATGATGATGATGATGATGATGACGATGATGATGATGATGATGACGATGATGATGATGATGATGATGATGATGATGATGATGATGACGATGATGATGATGATGATGATGATGATGATGATGATGATGATGACGATGATGATGATGATGATGATGATGACGACGATGATGACGACGATGATGACGACGATGATTATGACGACGACGATGATGATGATGATGATGATGATGATGATGATGATGATGACGATGATGATGATGATGATGATGATGATGATGATGATGATGATGATGATGATGATGACGATGATGATGATGATGATGATGATGATGATGATGATGATGATGATGATGATGATGATGATGACGATGATGATGATGATGATGATGATGACGACGATGATGACGACGATGATGACGACGATGATGACGACGATGATTATGACGACGACGATGATGATGATGATGATGATGATGATGATGATGATGATGACGATGATGATGATGATGATGATGATGATGATGATGATGATGATGATGATGACGATGATGATGATGATGATCATGATGATGATTATGACGACGACGACGACGATGATGATGATGATGACGATGATGATGACGACGATGATGATGACGACGATGATGACGACGATGATGACGACGACGATGATGACGACGATGATGATGATGATGATGATGATGATGACGATGACGACGAAGACCAGCCAACTCAGTGGACAGACTCCTTCCTAATCAACTTAACCAGACAATTCACACTTCAATTTCCTATGATATCCCAATGAAAAAATAAATAGTAATAAAATATAAGTATAAGTAGAGAGTAGGTCTAGAAAACTTTATATCCACTACGAAACCTGACTACTTGAATAAATATAATAAGTAAGTACTGAAATGGAGAGCACTTATATGTAAAGTTAAATATTCCTTACTACTTACACACACACACACACACACACACACACACACACAGAAAAAACCCTTCACACACACACACACACACACACACACAAACCTTCACACACACACAAACACACAGAAAAAAACCGTCTCTCTCACTTTCTCTCTCTCTCTCTCTCTCTCTCTCTCTCTCTCTCTCTCACACACACACAACTACAACTCTCACAAACATAAATAAATAAATAACACATGGAAATCATTAAAGGTCAGTCTCCCCGATGACCCTACATGACAGGACCTTGTGTGTGTGTGTGTGTGTGTGTGTGTGTGTGTGTGTGTGTGTATTTGCGCGTGTGTGAGAGAGAGAGAGAGAGAGATGGGGGCTGTGTGTGTGTGTGTGTGTGTGTGTGTGTGTGTGTGTGTGTGTGTTTGCGCCTGTGTATAAACCAAACCATTGAAAAAAAACACCTGGAAAAACAGACTAACGAAGCACACAGTTGAAACAAAAACTTCAGAATCCCTCAAACAGAAATACACCCAGCCAATCACACCACAAACACCCACCACACCACCACTACCACACTACAAACACCCACCACACCACCACTACCACACTACAAACACCCACCACACCACCACTACCACACTGCAAAACCCACCACACCACCACTACCACACTCCAAACACCCACTACACCACCACTACCACACTGCAAACACCCACCACTACCACACTACAAACACCCACCACACCACCACTACCACACTACAAACACCCACCACACCACCACTACCACACTACAAACACCCACCACACCACCACTACCACACTACAAACACCCACCACACCACCACTACCACACTACAAAGATCCACCACACCACCACTACCACACTACAAAGACCCACCACACCACCACTACCACACTACAAACACCCACCACACCACCACTACCACACTACAAAGATCCACCACACCACCACTACCACACTACAAACACCCACCACACCACCAATACCACACTACAAACACCCACCACACCACCACTACCACACTACAAACACCCACCACACCACCACTACCACACTACAAACACCCACCACACCACCACTACCACACTACAAACACCCACCACACCACCACTACCACACTACAAACACCCACCACACCACCACTACCACACTACAAACACCCACCACACCACCACCACACTGCAAACGCCCACCACACCACCACTACCACACTACAAACACCCACCACACCACCACTACCACACTACAAACACCCACCACCACACTGGAAACGCCCGCCACACCACCACTACCACACTACAAACACCCACCACATCACCACTACCACACTACAAACACCCACCACACCACCACTACCACACTGCAAAACCCACCACAGCACCACTACCACACTACAAACACCCACCACACCACCACTACCACTGCAAACACCCACCACACCACCACTACCACACTACAAACACCCACCACTACCACACTGCAAACACCCACCACACCACCACTACCACACTACAAAACCCACCACACCACCACCACCACACTACAAAGGCCCAAACACCACCACTACCACAAAGGCCCACCACACCACCACTACCACACTACAAACACCCACCACACCACCACACTGCAAAGATCCACCACACCACAAACCTCTATCTATAGCCAGACGCCTTAATCCCGTAAGGGGTGGCCACAAACAAATCGCCACCATGGTGCCCTGTCCCCCGCCATTTCACTGCCCTGCTCCCAGCTCACATCCCCCTCTCTCATATACCTCTCCACTCCATCCCTCCATCTCATCCTTGGCCTCCCCCTCCCTCTCCCCGCCTCCACCTCGCTAACCAAGTTAAAATGAAAGAACTACAGTAGAGGGTGGTTCATAGATAGCGCCTCTTATGCTTCACCTTGTCATGTACTTGTGTAATGTATGGATTATTATTATTATTATTATCATTATTATTATTATTATTATTATTATTATTTTATTCATTTGTTTTTCCTTCCTCTGTTCTGTTATTAAAAAAAATTGCTTCTTAATTCCTGTTAGCATCATCACTGCCCTCCACTATCATTCCTACTCCCAGTGTCACACCCAAGCCCACACCAGCACACTGAGCCACAGAAGACAAGATACAGCTGAGTTACTAGTGATGTGCTGTTTATTGTTTTACTGACCCCCTCCTGTACAAATCGTCTCCTTAACGTGAAGAAAATTGTCTTGAGGGAAGAAAAAGACAATTACATCTTTCACTGGATTTCCCGAAGCCTGCCTCTTCACTGCTATGACGTGTATCAGTGTAAATGTTGAGATGTGAAACTTTTAACCCCACACTCACATACGTACATACATACACGCATACACATCTATACATACATACATGCGCACACATCTATACATACATACATACATATGTTACATACACACACACAACTATACATACACACATATACATAAACATCTATACATACTTATACATACACACATACATACATCTATACATACATACATACATACATACATACACACACACACAAATTCCTTGACAATTAACCTTCAATTAAATGCCAAGAATTGTGAAAGTAGACATGGAATGACGACCAAAGCTACGCGCACACACACACACACACACACACACACTGAAAATTATAGATGTAGTGAGAGAGAGAGAGAGAGAGAGAGAGGTGAGGGATGTGGGAGAAGTACGAAGGGAAGGGGGAGAGGGGAAAGGGAGAGGAGGGGAGGTGGAGTGATGGTGTAGGAAGGGGAGGGGGAGAGAGGGGAGAAGGGGTGATGGTGTAGGAAGGGGAGGGGGAGAGAGGGGAGAGGAGGGGAGATGGGGGTGAAGTGGGGGGAGAGAGGACTGATGGAGCGAGAAAAGTCGGACACAAGTTCACACCCCAGTTGCTTTTACCTGAGGAATAAGAATGGAGGTGAGGAGACAAGGAAAGAGAGAGAGAGAGAGAGAGAGAGAGAGAGAGAGATGGGAAGAGAGGAGAAGAGAGGAGAGATGAGAGGAGAAGAGAGAAGAGACATGGGAAGTGAGGTATACATGAAGAATAAGAAAGGAGGTGAGGAGATAAGAAAAAAATATGAAGAGAAGAGAGAAGAGAATGGAAAAGAGATGGGAAGACAAGAGAGGAGAAGAGAAGGGAAGGGAAGAGAGGAGAGGAGAGAAGAGAAAAGGGAAGAGAG
>NC_137068.1:4287500-4290000 GCF_032717465.1 Coenobita brevimanus | reverse complement strand
TCATCATCACCTTACCAACTTCCTCATCATTCTTTCCTCTCCTCCATTATCATCATCATCACCATCATCACTTTACCAATTTCATCATTCTCCCCCCCCCTTCCTTTTCCTCCTCCTCCTCATCATCATTAATCATCTCCATTACTATCATTATTATTATCATTTTTACCTACATTATCATCATCATTATTTTTACGAACGTCATCATTATTATTATTATTTTGACCAATACCATCATCATCATTATCATTATTATTATTACCAACGCCATCATCATCATCATCATAATTTTTAGCATCATCATCATCATCATTATTGCCAACGCCATCATCATCATCATCATCATCATTATTTTCACCACCATCATCTCAACAATAAATCCCAAGAAATCGATAGACAGACGTAAATCATCATCATCATCATCATCATCATCATCATTTTCAACATTATCATCAGCATCACCACCACCACCATCTTCGTCATCATCATCATCCTGACCCTCATTCCCACTGAGATAAGATGAAGTAGGATAATAAAGATGATGATGATGATAATAATAATAATAATAATAATACAATAATAATAATACAATAATAATAATAATAATAATAATAATAATAATAATAATAATGGCAAACTCAGAAGCAAAATTATACTGTGTGTGTGTAAGCCTCTCTCTCTCTCACCCAGACGCCTTAATTTCGTACGGGGTAGCCACAAACCAATCGCCTCCATGTACCCTGTCCTTCATCAAGCTGCCCCGTCTCCAACACACCTCTCATATACTTCTCCATCCCCCTCCCATCTCTCAGCCTCATCCTATCCCTGAAACAATGACTGTGGACTGAGAGGGGGAATTTAAGCCTGCAGTCCACGGGGTTCACGTTTTATGTTCCTCTGACTACATCAATGCTTACCTCCCTATCAACAACGACCCGGCAGGAAAAAAGGAAGAAGAACCACAGACGACACATACCTGAAAGAAAATTATAGAGGAGAGTTAGAATTAGAACTAACACGAAAACTATCAAATATTTACACTAATATTACAGAACTCTCTCATTTACTCTTATCATGGACTTAAATTGCCATCTCTCCATCTTGAATGCTGAACAATGGACACTAGAATACGATGCTAGTCACGAAGAAGTGCTATGGAAAGGATGTAGGGCCGTAGAAAATTTTACAGGATAGTCAGAATTAGGACTGACACGGAAGCTATCAAATATATAGTCTAATAACACAGTACTCTCTCTTTTACTCTTAACTTGGCCTAAAATTACCATCTCTCCATCTTGAATGCTGAACAATGAACACTAGAATATGATGCTAGTCACGAAGAAGTGTTATGATGTAGAGCCATTGTGTACTGTGAAATCCAGGAAGCGATCAAATATATAGTTTAATAATAACATAGCATACTTTACTCTAACTTGGCCTAAAATTGCCTTCTCTCCATCTTGAATGCTGAGTTGTAACGATGGACACTAGAATATGATGCTAGTCACGAAGAAGTGCTATGGAAAGGATGTGGAGCCGTAATACTGTCTTATTCTGCACTGTGATAGCAAGGGTCATATTCTAGGTGACTAAGATTCTCAACACCTTTGCCTTAGCGACTTACTCTGCATCTTACAGTTTACCTATCTGTCTATCTATCTATCTATCTATACGTCGAAATTAAAATGCGAATAACGAGTTTCTGAGTACTAACGTGTAAGACGCAAAAGAAATCGCGATGTGTGTGTGTGTGTGTGTGTGTGTGTGTGTGAGAGAGAGAGAGAGAGAGAGAGAGAGAGAGAGAGAGAGAGAGAGAGAGAGAGAGAGAAACATAAAATATAAACTTTTAATACTTAGGATAAATCGTTAAGAAAAAGGTGTTAGGAAGCGCAGGAGTCTACCTAGAGTTCAGTCAGGAATGTTGGAATGTGAGGGGCTGAGATAGACGGAGGTGGTATGGTGTGGTGTGGTGGTATGGTGGTGCTGTGTGGTGTGGTGTGATATAATGGTGTGGTGTGGTGGTAAGGTGGTGGTATGGTGTGGGGTGGTGATGGTATGTGGTGTGGTGTGGGGGTAAGGTGGTGGTATGGTGTGGGGTGATGGTATGTGGTGTGGTGGTAAGGTGGTGGTATGGTGTAGGGTGTGGTATGATGCAGTGTAATATGGTGGTGTGGTAGGGTGGTGGTGTGGTAGGGTGGTGGTGTGGTATGATGCAGTGTAATATGGTGGTGTGGTAGGGTGGTGGTGTGGTATGATACAGTGTAATATGGTGGTGTGGTAGGGTGGTGGTGTGGTATGATGCAGTGTAATATGGTGGTGTGGTATGATGCAGTGTAATATGGTGGTGTGGTATGATGCAGTGTAATATGGTGGTGTGGTATGATGCAGTGTAATATGGTGGTGTGGTATGATGCAGTGTAATATGGTGGTGTGGTATGATGCAGTGTAATATGGTGGTGTGGTAGGGTGGTGGTGTGGTATGATGCAGTGTAATATGGTG
>NC_137068.1:4255000-4282500 GCF_032717465.1 Coenobita brevimanus | reverse complement strand
AAGTAAGTGAGTGTGAGAGAGTGAGTGACTGACTGAGTGAGAGCGAGTGTGTTAGTGCGTGTGAGAGAAAGTGAGTGAGTGACAAACAACACTAAGCCTGATGTGAGTGGGCAGGAACTGTCTGGTCACTCACCGGAAGTACTGGCATGCCGTTCATCCGTGTGTGTGTGTGTGTGTGTGTGTGTGTGTGTGTGTGTTACCCCCTTCTTTCTATCACACACACACACACATCTTTTCCTTCCTTAAATACTCCCTTCCTCTTTCCTCACTGCCCCCATCACTATTCCTCCCCCACTCCCTCTATCTCTCCATTCCTCCCTTCTCCCCCCCCCCTTGCCCCTCTCCCTCCCGTCCACTTCCGCCCCTCCCTTTCCTTCTCCAAGTTGTAATCTCATCCTTCCTCCTTTGATCCTTCTCACTGTCCTTCCCCTCCACCCTACCTTCCCCCACTCCTGTTCTCTCTCTCTCCACCAATCTTCCTCCCTCCACTTCTCTTCTAGCTACCTCTACCCTCTTCCACCCTCCAATTCACCCCAACTTCCCTTCCTCTCTCCCTCCCTACTCTCTTCCACCCCTCTCTCTCTCTCTCTCTTGATAATTCTCCACACTACCCTTCCCTCTATCCCCTCCTCCCTCCCTCCATTTCTCCCCACCTTTCCTCCATCCACCCCTACCCTCTTCCAACCTATCCCTACCTCTATTCCACTCTCCTCCCCTCCCCTCCCCCTTCCCACTCCCTTCCCCTCTCTATAGACTCAACCCCTCCTCATCACTCCTATATTCCGTCTTCCTTTCCTCCCTTCTTCCCCAATTCTTCTACATCCTCTGCTTTCCCTCCCCCCCTCCCTCCCTTCACCCCTACCCTACCTCCCCAGCACTCCACTTCCCTCCCTCTCCCCAACATTCCCACATTCCTTCACCCATTCCTCCCCCTACCCACCTACACCCCCTCCTTACCTCTCTCCACTTCATTCCTTCACACTCAACCACTTCCGCACCCCACTCCACTTCACCACTCTCCTCTCTCCAGTCACTCCTTTCCCTCATCCCCTCCCTCCCTCTCTCCACTTCCCCCTTCCTCCACTCCACTTCCACATCTTCCTCTCCCCTTCCCATCCACTTCTGCAACCCCTCCACTCCACCTCTCTCTCTCTCTCATCCCTATTCCTTCCTTCCCCTCCTCTCCTTCCTAACTCCGTCCACTTCGCCTTTCCCCCATCCACATCCACACATTCCTACCCCCCTCCCCCCCACTCCACAATTCTCTTCTCTCCCCCTCCCCAATCACTCCCCCTCATCTCCTCACCCCCTTCTTAACTCTCTCCACTTCCCAGCCCCATCACTCTCGATCGCCCCCTCCCAAACTCTCTCCACTTCCGTACCCTCCTACCTCCCTCTCCCCACTCCCTCCAGTCCACCTCTCTCTATTCCCCCTCCCTCCCAAACTCTCTCCACTACCCCTTCCCTCCCTTCCTCCCTCCACTTCCGTACCTTCCTACCCCCTCCCCCCAACTCCCCCGCCCCGCCCCGCACCTGTCGCTGTGGCTGCCTCGCATTGCCCCGGGCTGGTCCCACAAAGTTCATTCATTCTCTCTCTCTCTCTCTCTGGTGTGTGTGTGTGTGTGTGTGTGTGTGTGTGTGTGTGTGTGTGTGAGAGAGAGAGAGAGAGAGAGACCCATACCCCTTACTCTTCAAATGCAGTGGCCAGAAAGATGCTTATCAAGGACATGGACTAGAATAAGACAAGGATAGCAAGACAGAAGGCTGCAGTCACATAAAGGTGTTACAAAGAGAAGGAATAACAGGGAAATAACAAGTGTGTCTATACGAGAATAAGAAAAGGATAGCAAAGAGGGCTGTTGTCATAAAAAGTTAAAATAAAAAGGAAATAGACAGCCATATTCCTTGCTTTCAATCGTCGTGCAAAAATGTAAACACGAAAAAAGTGTAAAACTGCACTGCCAGCCACACCAGACTTGTGCAACTGTGGTGGTCAAAAGCCCTGGCCTACGACGTGATATCTTAGTTCGAAATGAGAGAGAAAATAAAAACACACCCATCATTTGCGGTTTCACTGTAAAGATTATATATATAAATCTATCTTTATGTACACATAAGTAAACACACACACACACACAAACACTTCTAATTCTGTTATCATACACACAAATCTAATACACAGACACACACACACACACACACACACACACCTAAATCTTTTAACACACAAACAAATCAAACTTTTATAATACACACACAAATCTCTTCTCAACACACACACACACACACACACACACACACACACACACACACACACACACACACACACACATCGAATTCTTTCAACACACACAAATCTAATTTTTTAACACAAAATTAATTTCTCTTACAAACACAATCTATATCTTTTACACAACCACACACAAATCTACTTCTAAAAAAAACAAACAAACAAACACACAATCTAACTCATTTCTAACATTCTCTCTCTCTCTCTCTCAACTACACATGAAACCCAACTTCCAAAAATCTTATGCCACTATGAAAAAAATAATAATTAATTCGGAAAAGTCAGCATGAGATTACCTCTTTGAGAATGAGTATGAAAAATGCAGGTATATACTTGTTAATTTCCTCTCACCTCACGTGTGGATGATGATGATGATGATGATGATGAGGAGGAGGAGGAGGCCTGCTATGATGATGATGATGATGATGACGGTGACAATGATGATGATATGGAGGAGGACTGCTATGATGATGATGATGAGGAGGAGGAGGAGGAGGAAGGCTAATGAATTCTGATGATGATGATGATGATGGCGGTACTGGTAGTGACGATGATGATGATGATGATGATGATGATGAGGAGGAGGAGGAGGAGGCCTGCTATGATGATGATGATGATGATGATGATAATAATGATGATGATGATAATGATGATGATGACGACGATGATGATGAGGATGAGGAGGAGGAGGAAGGAGGAGGAGGAGGACTGCAATGTTGATGATCATGATAGTGGTGGTGGGTGGTAGTGATGATGATGATGATGATGATTGATGATGATGAGGAGGAGGAGGACTGCAATGATGATGATGATGATGATAGTGGTGGTGGGTGATGATGATGACTAGGCTGCTGCTACTGATGATGATGATGATGATGATAATGACGGTGGTGGTGGTGGTGGTGATGTTGTGACTTCTGCTTCCATACGGCACCACTGCACCAGTCGAGCAGGGCAGTACTCCCGAGGTGGATGGAAAGCTGATGACAGGGAGTGCTGGAGCTCCCGTTTCATCAGCCCTCAGGACTAGTTCCTGACCATCCCCCTTTGCTGAACTTTTTCAGTGTCTCAGTTACACAGAGAGTAGGCCAGCATGCTCTCCAGTACAAATTTCTCTAACTATCTTCACCAAACTACATGCAAAGTACACACTACACTTCCTTTTCAAAAATCAACAAAAATGGCGTCTATCAATCAAGCCTCGAGTCCCCAGGGGGACCATAAATGCCCCCGCCATCTGCCCCTCTCCCGGTGACGACTCGAGGTGCCTGGAACCACTGTCTGACTCTCTTCTTCTTCATTTCTGCAACATTCGCGGCCTTTCATCTAACTTTCGCTCTGTTGAGCACCACCTCTCCTCCTCTAAACCTCACCTTCTTTTTCTGACGGAGACTCAGCTGTCTGAGGCAACTGACAGCAAACCCTTTTCTGTATCCTCCTACTTTCTCTATACTCATTTCAAAGCCAAAGGTGGCTGTTGTGTATACATACGCAACGACTTATCTTGCTCTCGTGTTCCTGAACTTGATTCTTCTGAATTCTCCACACTCTGGCTTCGGCTTTCCTGTCATTCTCTGACTAAGTATATCTGTGCTGTTTACTTATCCCCTAATTCTACTGACTATCAAAAATTCTTCGACTATCTTACTTCTACGATGGAACACATTCTGTCCATTTCTCCTTTCTCTGAAATCTCCATTCTTGGAGATTTCAATGTTCACCACCACCTTTGGCTCTCCTCTCCTTTCACGGATCCACCTGGTGAACAAGCCTACATCTTTTCTATCCTTAATGACCTAGAGCAGCTTGTACAGCACCCTACCCGAATCCCTGACCGCCTTGGAGAGAGCTCCAACATACTTGACCTCTTCCTCACAACTAATCCTTCTGCTTACTCTGTTAATCTTTTCTCTCCGTTGGGCTCCTCCGATCACAACCTTATTACCTTAACCTGTCCTATCACTCCAGTACGGCCTGTGGACCCTCCAGGGAAACGTCGTCTGTGGCATTTTGGAGCCGCGAACTGGGAGGCCCTCAGGCAGTACTTCTTTGATTTTCCCTGGAATGATTATTGCTTCCATGGCCGGGAGCTATCTGAGTATGCCTCGCGCATTACGGAGGTTATTCTCTCGGGCATGGAAGCATACATTCCTTTCTCATATCCTTTGACTAACGCAAGAAAGCCTTGGTTTAATCACGCTTGTTCTAATGCTGTCCGCAACAAGGAGAGGGCCTACAAAGGTACCGGAGCCAACCCACCCCTGAATCACATCATCTTTACGTTTCTGCCCGGAATCGTGCTAAGTCTGTTCTTCGCTCTACTAAAAATAATTTCATCCATACTAAATGCTCTCAACTCTCCAACTCGAATTCTTCCCGCTCCTTCTGGCACCTTGCCAAAAATCTTTCTAACAACTTTACCTCATCATCCTTCCCTCCTCTTTTCTACTCTGATGGTTCTGTAGCTATTTCTTCTACTGATAAAGCAGATCTCTTTTGCACAAACTTTCTCCTCCAATTCCACCTTAGACGATTCCGGTGCTGTTCCTCCATCACTTCTCCCCTCTGACTTCCTCATGGCTGACATTAAAATTTCTTCAGTTGATGTATTTTCTGCCATCACTGGCCTCAGTACTAACAAGGCATATGGGCCTGATGGGGTCCCTCCTGTTGTTCTCAAGAACTGTGCTTCTGTGCTTACACCCTGCCTAGGCAAACTCTCTTTCGCCTTTGTCTGTCAACTTGTACCTTTCCTTCTTGCTGGAAGTTTGCTCTCATTCAGCCAGTCCCAAAGAAGGGTGACCACTCCCAACCCTCCAACTATCGTCCAATTGCTTTAACGTCCTGTATTTCAAAAGTTTTCGAGTCAATTCTTAATAGAAAAATTTTAAGGCATCTTTCCTATCACAACTTTCTTTCCGATCGTCAGTATGGGTTCCGGCAGGGACGCCTCCACTGGCGATCTTCTCACCTACCTTTCAGACTCCTGGTCATCCTCCTTTCGGGACTTTGGCGAAAGCTTTGCCATTGCACTTGACATCTCAAAGGCTTTCGATCGAGTCTGGCATAAATCTTTAATTTCCAAACTGCCCTCCTACGGTTTCTATCCTTCTATCTGTGCCTTCATCGCTAGCTTCCTTTCTGGTCGTTCTATAGCCGCTGTTGTAGACGGCCATTGTTCTTCTCCTAGATCTATCAACAGTGGTGTTCCTCAGGGCTCTGTCCTATCACCAACTCTCTTCCTTTTATTCATCAATGATCTTCTAAGCTGTACATCTAACCCTATCCACTCATACGCTGATGACTCCACCCTTCACCTTTCCATTCGGTTTCCGCAACGCCCATCTCAACAGTTACTTCAAGAAACAAGGGATGAGGCTATGGCACACCTAATGTCTGACTTGGCTCGTATCGCTGACTGGGGTAAAAATAATATGGTTGTCTTTAATGCATCTAAGACTCAGTTCTTACACCTATCAACCCGACAAAATCTTCCACAGGTATACCCATTAATGTTTAATAATATTCAGCTGAATCCTGCATCATCCTTGAACATGCTTGGGGTTTCATTTACTCAGGACTTATCTTGGAAAGATCATATTACATCTCTTGTAAAATCTGCTTCCAAGAGATTGGGTGTGCTAAGCCGACTCCGCTCTTTCTTTACCCCTGCACAATTGTTGACTCTATACAGAGGTTTTATCCGCCCCTGTGTGGAGTACAACTCTCATGTGTGGGGAGGCTCCCCACATACAGCTCTTCTCAATAGGGTGGAGTCAAAGGCTCTTCGTCTCATTAACTCTCCTCCTCTTACTGACTCCCTTCAACCTCTGTCTCTTCGCCGCACTATTGCATCTTTATCTCTTTTCTGTCGCTACTTTAATGGTCACTGCTCCTCTGAACTGTCTGCTTGCATTCCTCCACCTCTACGACGGGCGCGTAGCACCCGTCTGGCAGCAAACTCTCATCCCTTTTCTGTCCAACTCTCTAATGCAAGAGTTAACCGTTACTCCCAGTCTTTCATTTATGCAACAGGTCAGCTCTGGAACTGTCTCCCTCTGTCTGTATTTCCTGCTGCCTATGATCTCCAGTCTTTCAAACGCAGTGTGTCCAGGCATCTCAAAATGATCGGATCTTGAATTTGGCTCTCTATTGTATTTTTTTTTCTTGGAAGGAACTGTTACTGCGGGCCATGGCCTTTGGTTCCTTCTTCCTCGCATTAAAAAAAAAAAAAAAAAAAAAAAAAAACTAACATCACAAAATCACCACCACCACCGTAACACCATATCTGAATGTGATGCTCCCACAATACTCTCTCTCTCTCTCTCACTCACTCTCTCTCTCATTTATTTAGCATATTACACCTCAATTCTTGTTTTTTTTTTTTTTTTTTTTTTTAACCGATGAAAACACGAAGGAAAAACAAAAGAAGTTCTAACAGTATTTCGCCGTGTGTGTGTGTGTGTGTGTGTGTGTGTGTGTGTGTGTGTGTGTGCCTGGAATGGAGAGGGGGAGGGGGAGACCGAGGATGAGAGAGACAGATGGGGTGGAGAAGTGGAAGTTGGAGAAATGGCAGCCTGATGGATTTAGGTGCCTGGCTATAGATAGATATAAAGCTAGGCAGACAGACGAATAGATAGACAGAGAGAGAGAGACATAAAAATAGACAGGTAGGCATAGAGAAACTGACAGAGAGAGAGAGAGAGAGAGAGACACACACACACACACACACACACACACACACACATAGGGAGAAACACACACACGTACAAAAAGACACACATATATAGAAAAAGATAGACATATATATAGACAGAAGACATAGACAGATAGATATATAGAGAGATAGAAGCAAAATATTGAACGTTCTCGGTCTGAAGGGGCAAGAGTGTGGTCATGCTGAGTGGATACAATGGCTTGCAATGTGGATTTCAAGGTGGAAAGATTGATGTGTGGAGTCATGCTGAGTGTGTGTGTGTGTGTGTGTGTGTGTGTGTGTGTGTGTGTGTGTGTGTGTGTGTGTGTGATATAGACTGACACACACACACACACACACTGAGAGAGAGAGAGAGAGAGAGAGAGAGAGAGAGAGAGAGAAACAACACCCGCTCTCACTCCACAAGCGCGGGTGTAATAAAAAAATAATAAAGTACAAATCACACCAATATCCACCACACTCTCGCTCCCCATCTCATCATCCTGAGATTAAAATTACCAGAAATCTATACTCTTCTCACTCTAACTTGGCCTAAAACTGCTCTCACTCCATCTCGAATACTGTAACAATATATTAACAACGGTGCTAGTCACGAAGAAGTGCTATGGATCCTGAAAGTGTTACGTGTTGCAAGAGGGTGAAAATCTGGGCCAAGTTAAGGTGAAAGGGGTATATGATGCTAGTCACGAAGAAGTGCTAAGAGAAGGATGGTCTGAGCAAAGTTAGTGTAGAAGACGTATAGTAGCTTTAATCTGACGGCTAAGGTTAAGGAAGCTCAATAACAACTGCTCCTAAGCGATTTATTCTGCTATTACACCTCACTGTCCTATCCTGTGTTATATAAATCCTTCTGACATTGCCATACTCTGCATAAATAACGTACAAAAGGATATTAACCAGCCGTATCCAAAAACAAATCGCTATGGAACAGGTGTTAAGGAGGTTCCCTAACACCTTTTCCTAAACGAATTATTTTGCTTGTTACACCCCTAACACCTTTTCTTTTCCTAAACGAATTATTTTGCTTGTTACACCCCTAACACCTTTTCTTTTCCTAAACGAATTATTTTGCTTATTACACCCTTAACACCTTTTCCTAAACGAATTATTTTGCTTATTACACGTTACTATCCTATTCTGTGTTAAATAAATCCTTCTAACATCGTCACACTCTGCATATATAACGTACAAAGAGATATTAACCAGCCATCTCCAAAAATAAATCACTATGGAAAATATTTAACGTACAAAAGGATGTTAACCAGCCATATCCAAGAATAAATCGCTAAGGAAGAGGTGTTAGGGAGCTTCCTTACCCGACTAGAATACGAACCCATTTCCTGATAAGACGCTGAAATAAAATCAAGAGTTTCGATATGATAAAGTAGATGTGATAGGAGAGATAAGAGAGCGTCCACACGAGGCCTTCAGTGTGTGTGTGTGTGTGTGTGTGTGTGTGTGGAAATGCTAAGAACTGTATTTTAGGTATTGAACGATTTTTGCTACGTGATGGTTTAGTGGGTAATCACTGCGCTCCAATCGGATTGAGCTGGTGAAGGTTTATATCAAAGGGATGGTTTATATCAAAGGGATGGTTTATATCAAAGGGATGGCATGTAATGCCACTCAGGGATGAGTGAGGCTGGTCACTCTCATCTTAAATGTTGGGACCAACTGCCTAGCCCCAGGCTCCTACGCTCCTCATGGGGCAATGTAGGATTGGATGATGGATGGATGGATTGTGTGTGTGTGTGTGTGTGTGTGTGTGTGTGTGTGTGTGTGTGTGTGTGTGTGTGTGTGTGTGTGAGAGAGAGAGAGAGGGGGGGGAGTGGAAAGGATACATGAATGATGGGAAAGAAAGAATGGCGGCAGGAAAAGAGACGGAAGGAACTAGAGAGAAAATCAGAAAGGAGGAGGGAAGAGAGAGGAAAGAAAAATGGAAAGGATAGTAGTAGTAGTAGTAGTAGTAGTAGTAGTAGTAGTTGTTGTTGTTATAACGTTATTGTCGATGTTGCTGCCACCTTGTTAACTCATGCCACCACGTGAAGGCATCCCTCTCCCCATGAACCAACTAGCGGGGCACACAGTGGAGCGCATCTCTCCGACAAGGGCAACGCGTAATTCCGGCTCCAGAATCTATAATACGATCCGGATCAGTCCCAGAACTTAATCGATTATTCCCTGGGACATGGGCTGTCTACCCACCAAATCCGGTCCAAATCTCTCTTTTAGTTTTTGAGTAATCCTGCTGACAAACAAACAAACAGGGGTGGAAAACATACATTCCTTGTCAGTGAAAATTAAACTGGGTTAATATTGAGACAGAGACCCGGGGGCAAACCACATAATGCCTGCAAATTGATTAGCTTTTCTGTGTATTATAACACTCGCTGAGACGATGGATTGGCGGTAATGTTAAGGAGTGCAGGTGTGGTTGTGGTGATTGGTGATGATTGCAGCGGCTGAGTGAGTGTAATGATATCATCCAGGTCGGTCTGAATAGGTCACCCACTTCAACCTAACTCTCACCTCTCATCCTATCCACATTATATTCTCCCTCTCTCTCTCTCTCTCTCTCTCTCTCACACACACACACACTCCTCATTACATACTTCAAGTTCCCTACCACACACACTATATCATTTCATAAACTCTAAATTCTAAAGCACGCAAACACACACAAACACACACAACACAATCACCAACAACCACCCTCTCTCCAAAACTCCCCGCCCACACACACACAATCACCCTCCCTCATCCAACCCCCTCACACCCACCCACACACACCCACACCCACCCACACACACACACACACCACTACGATGATTTGCTGTTCGTTTTATATTAACCATCCTCAGTTAATTTATTTTATTTTTATGAGAAGTACATTAATTTTCTAAAAGTACTGGGCTTATACACATCACAATGCTCTTCAATGCTATACTATTTTTACTTTAATATGGCTCTAATTTGAGAGAGAGAGAGAGAGAGAGAGAGAGAGAGAGAGAGAGAAATATGTCAGCACTATGTCACTAACTTGACTGTGTGTGTGTGTGTGTGTGTGTGTGTGTTTCGCCAGTACATAATGACACACTCACACCTGGAGAGAGAATCACCTGAGACGGGGAGGGGGAGGGATGGGGAGAGACGAGGTAACTGGGGAGGGAGAGGGAGAGGAAGAGGGAGAGGAGGAGGAGGAGGAGGAGGAGGAGGAGGAGGAGGAGGAGGAGGAGGATTGAAGAAGATAAACGGAGGAAGATGAAAGAGAAGTGAAATGCACGGGGGAAAGAGAGGAAGGGGGGGGGGGAAAGATAGGGATTTGTGGAGTGTGTGAAAGGGAGGGATAGGAAGAGGAGGGAAATGGGAGAGAGAGAGGAGAGAGAGAGGAGGGAGATGAAGGGAGAGGAGAGGGTGAGAGGAAGGGGAGAGAGGGGAAAATGCAGGGGTAGGGGAGAGGGAGAGGGGAGAGAGGGGAAAATGCAGGGGTAGGGGAGAGGGAGAGGGGAGGTAGAACAGAATGGGGGGAGGGGAAGGGAATGAGGAGAAAAGGAGAAAGTGAAGAGGAAGGTGTGACTCTATGGGTTAAGAGAAGACGGAGATTATGGGGAGGGAAGGGAAGGGAAGGGAAGGAAATGAAGGGAAGGGAAGGAAATGAAGGGAAGGGAAGGAAATGAAGTGAAGGGAAGGAAATGAAGGGAAAGGAAGGAAATGAAGGGAAGGGAAGGGAAGGGAAGAGGGAAGGGAAGGGAAGGGAAGGGAGGGGAAGGGAAGGGAAGGGAGGGGAAATGAAGGGAAGGGAAGGGAAGGGAGGGGAAGGGAAGGAAATGAAGGGAAGGGAAGGAAATGAAGGGAAGGGAAGGGAAGGAAATGAAGGGAAGGGAAGGGAAGGAAATGAAGGGAAGGGAAGGAAATGAAGGGAAGGGAAGGAAATGAAGGGAAGGAAATGAAGGGAAGGGAAGGAAATGAAGGGAAGGGAAGGAAATGAAGGGAAGGGAAGGAAATGAAGGGAAGGGAAGGAAATGAAGGGAAGGAAATGAAGGGAAGGGAAGGGAAGGAAATGAAGGGAAGGGAAGGAAATGAAGGGAAGGGAAGGAAATGAAGGGAAGGGAAGGAAATGAAGGGAAGGGAAGGAAATGAAGGGAAGGGAAGGGAAGGGAAGGGAGGGGAAGGGAAGGGAGGGGAAGGGAAGGGAAGGGAGGGGAAGGGAAGGGAATGAAATGAAATGAAGGGAAGGGAAGGAAATGAAGGGAAGGGAAGGGAAAGGAAGGAAATGAAAGGAAGGAAATGAAGGGAAGGGAAGGGAAGAGAGAAGGGAAGGGAAGAGAGAAGAGAAGAAACGCTATTGTTGCGAATGAGATGAGAGGAGAAACGAAAGGAAGAGATTGGAGTGATAAGGAGAGAAGAGGAAGAGGAAATAGAGATGAGGAGGGGTGGAGGTGAGAAGCTGAGAGAGAGAGAGAGAGAGAGAGAGGGGGGGGACGGCAGTTCCACCTCTCCTCCACCCCCTCCCTCCCACCCCACACCTCCACTCTATTTCCTCCCCACTCCCCCATTCCCTCACTCCCACCCCAGTCCATCTCTTTTCCTCCCCACTCCCTCCCTTTCCTCCCTAATCCTCCAGGTTCACGCCTCCTTCTCCCTCTCCCCACTCCCTCCCTCCAACCCTCCCTTCCTTCCTCGACTCCCTCCCTCCAACCCTCCCTTCCTTCCTCGACTCCCTCCCTCCAACCCTCCCTTCCTTCCTCGACTCCCTCCCTCCAACCCTCCCTTCCTTCCTCGACTCCCTCCCTCCAACCCTCCCTTCCTTCTCCCCCAGTCCTACCCTCCAACCCTCCCTTCCTTCTCCCTCCCTCCCTTCATTCTTCCCCACTCTCTTCCTCCAACCCTCCCTTCCTTCTCCCACACTCCCTTCCTCCAACCCTCCCTTCCTTCTCCCTCCCTCCCCACATCCTCTCAATCGCACCTGGAGAGACTGCACACCTGTCAAGCTTGCAATCCTCAGGTGCAATGATCAAGCAACATTAATTCCATCTTTTATATCCTCTTCATATTCTTTTCCTTCCTTCCTGGTTTATTTTCATTTTTCCTTCCTGTTTTGTCCTCATTTTCAGAGAGAGAGAGAGAGAGAGAGAAATAACAGGGAAGGCGTTGGGAAGGGGGGGTGTATGTCTGTTATGAGAGAGAGAGAGAAGGGGAATGTATGTCTGTTATGTGGCTGTAGGGCGGGGCGGGGTGGGTGGATGGATGGGTGGAATGTGGATGGCTGGTTTTGTGGTTCATCCCATCCTTGTTCCTCTGTCCACTATTCTCTCTCTCTCTCTCTCTCTCTCTCTCTAAGAAAGTACTATAAGGTCTGCCAACTATAAACATTTGTAACTGTCTCTCTCTCTCAGGTCTGTCATCTATAAATATCTCTCTCTTAGAATGTACTATAAGGTCTGTCATCTATAAACATTCTCTCTTTTTCCCTCCCTCTCTCTCTCTCTCTCTCTCTCTCACCAAGGATCACACAACATCTGCCGTGTTTACAAGGTCTTTGCCACTCATGAACGTTCCCTGGGCGGTATATAGGACGCCTTGTAGCACCACCTCTAAAGTAGCAAAGTGTAGCATACAGTCGTGGTATAGAAGCCAGGACAGTGTGGTGTGGTGTGATGTAGTGGTGTGGTGTGGTGAAGTGTGTGAAGTGTGGTGTGGTGTGGTGTGGTATAGTGTAGTGTAGTGGTGTATAATGCTACTGGTAAAACCTTAATGTAGCCACAAAAGTTGGTTTACAATTCCACTGCGTCTGCTTCACACTTAGGGCATGTCCGTCACTTCCCTCCCTGACGCATCATATCAAAGAGAATCATCTATGGCCAGAGAAACATACCAAGCCTCTCTCAGCTTAGCAATATTAGCCAGCAGAAGAAAGTGAGAAGCAGAAGTGATATAACAGGTAGAGACACATACCAAGCCTCTCTCAGCTAAGCAATATTAGGCAGCAGAGGAAAGTGACAAGTAGAAGAGGTGAAATATTAGGCACAGAAACATACCAAACCTCCCTCAGCTTAGCAATATTAGCCAGCGGAGGAGAGTGAGAAGAAGGTGAAATATTTGGCAGCAGAGGAAAGTGAGAAGGAGGAGAGGTGAAATATTAACCAGAAGAGGAAAGCGAGATGTAGAAGGGTGAAATAGTAACCAGCAGAGGAACGTGACAAGTTGAAGAGGTGAAATATTAGGCAGCAGAGTAATGTGACAAGCAGGGGAGGTGAAATATTAGACACAGGAACATACCAAGCCTCTCTCAGCTTGGCACTATTAGCCAGCAAAGGGAAGTGAGAAGGAGAAGAGATGAAATATTAGGCAGAGAAACAACACAAGGGAGAGGAGGAAGGGGAGGGGAAGGGAGAGAAGGGAAGGGGAGGAAAAGGAAAGAATAGGAAGGGAAGGGAGGGGAAGGAAAGGGAAGGGAAGAGACAGGATGGAGGAAAGGCAGTGAGAAATGAGGACAACTGAAGCATGCGGGCTGACCAACACTAAGAAAGGAAGGAAAGAAAAAAAAAAAAAAGAGGAAAGATGGAAGGAAAAAGGAATATAACAGCAATAAAACGGATGACCCAAATTGGGAAAGGGAAAATGGTAGGTGGGTAGGTAGGTGGGCATGTAGGCTGGTGGGTATGTAGGTAGGAAGGTATGTAGGTGGGTAGATAAGTGGGAAGGTGGGTAGGTAGGTATGTGGGCTGGTGGGTTGGTATTTGGTAAGCAAGTAGGTATGTGGGTAGGTAGGGAGGTATGTGGGTATATGAGTAGGTGGGTAGATGGGTACGTGGGAAGGTAGGCAGGTATGTGGGTACGTCGGTGGGCAGGTAGGCAGGAAGGTATGCAGGTAGGTGAAAGGTAAAATGATGGGCAAATAGGGAAGCGGAAGGCGTGACAAAGGACATGAAGGGAGAGGGGGGAGGAGAGAGAGAGAAGAGAAACAAAGACAAGGAGAAAAGAAAGGAAGAATGGAGGGAGGAAGGTCGAGGAAGAAAAATGAGAAAGAAGAGAAGGGATAGAGGAAGGAAGAAGCGACAAGAAGGAAGGAAAGTAGAGGAGGAAAAGGGGGGAGAAAGAAGGAAGAAGGGAAGGAACAAGATACACGAAGGAAGGAAGGATGGATGGAAAGAAAAAAGGAAGGAGAGGCGATGAAGAAGAATGAGAAGTGAGAGAGAATGAATGAGGGAAAAGGAGAGATGGAAAGGAGACAAGAACAATGTGAGGTGTACGAAAGGAAAGAAGGAAGGACGGAAGAAGAGGAAAGAAGGAAGGATGGAAGAGGAAAGAAGGAAGGATGGAAGAGGAAAGAAGGAAGGAAGGAAGAAAAGGAAAGAAGGAAGGATGGAAGAAGAGGAAAGAAGGAAGGATGGAAGAAGAGGAAAGAAGGAAGGAAGGAAGAAAAGAATGTCAAGAAGGAAGGAAGGAAGGAAGAAAAGAATGTCAAGAAGGAAGGAAGGAAGGAAGGAGGAAAGGCAGGACAAGAAGGGAAAAGTGGAAAGAAAATTGAGGGAGAATGGAAGGCATGACAGTAAGCTAAAATGAAAGGACGGAAATACGGAAGGATGGGAGGGGAAAAAGGAAGGAAGGAAAACAGGAAGCAAGGGAGGGAGGAAAGATGAAACAGGGGAATGAAGAGGCTGTGGAAGAGGAGGCATGATGAAGGAAGAAAGGAGGAAAGAATAAGATGAAAGGAAAAAGGGCGAGAGAGGAGTTGGTAACAGTACTCAAAAGTGCAGATGAGAGAGAGAGAGAGAGAGAGAGAGAGAGAGAGAGAGAGAGAGAGGGAAATGAATGAATTATACCCACATACTTAGAGAGAGAGAGAGAGAGAGAGAGAGAGAGAGAGAGAGAGAGAAATGAATGAATGAATTATACCCACATACTTAGAGAGAGAGAGAGAGAGGAATGTAATGGGAGGAACAGAGGAGTGTAGGGGAGGGAGGGAAGGAGAGAAAAAGACAAAAGTAAGGGAAGGAGGAAGAGACAGGTGTGGATGGGAGAGAAGGAACGTAGGGAAGAAGGGAAAGAGAGGTGTAGGGGAGTGAGGAAAGGAGGGAGGAAGGAAAGGAGGGAGAGACGCAGAGGAAAGGAAGGAAGGAGGGAGGGAGGGAGGGAGGGAGGGAGGGAGGGAGGGGGTAGAAGACCAAAGATGTGACGCAGGCTTGAAGTACACTCACCCCTAGACACGTTGCCAATGCGTACGACAAGTGGGGAGAGAGGCTGGGGAGAGGGGGAGAGAGGGAGAAGAGAGGGAGGAGAGGGGAGAAAGGGAGGAGAGGGGAGAAAGGGAGGAGAGGGGAGAAAGGGAGGAGAGAGGGAAGGGGAGGGGAGAAAGGGAGGAGAGGGGGAGAGAGGGAGGAGAGGGGGAGAGAGGGAGGAGAGAGGGAGGGGGAGGGGAGAAAGGGAGGAGAAAGGCGGAGAAAGGGAGAGGGGATATGAGAGAGAGAGAGAGAGAGAGAGAGAGAGAGAGAGAGAGAGAGAGAATGATATAGTTCTCTCCCTCTATCTGAGAGAGAGAGAGAGAGAGAGAGAGAGGGGGGGTATAAGCGGGCAGTAACCTCGTCTAGACCGGCGTAAGGGCGTAGACCATGCAAGAACCCCTGAGTCGCATTTATAAAGCTTCTTAGGGGGCGTATTTAAGGTGGCTGAAGATTACGTAACACATGTACATTTGCGATTTATTCTGCATATTACATGATACTTAAATATAATGTTTTCTGGCTTCCACGGAACTCAGTAAGGTTGGGGACGAGGGATGCCAAAGTTAGGAGTGAGGGATGCCAAGGTTAGGGACGTAGGATGCCAAGGTTAGGACTGAAGGATGCCAAGGTTAGGACTGAAGGATGCCAGGGTTAGAACTGAAGGATGCCAAGGTTAGGACTGAAGGATGCCAAGGTTAGGACTGAAGGATGCCAAGGTTAGGACTGAAGGATGCCAAGGTTAGGACTGAAGGATGCCAAGGTTAGGACTGAAGGATGCCAAGGTTAGGACTGAAGGATGCCAGGGTTAGAACTGAAGGATGCCAAGGTTAGGACTGAAGGATGGCAAGGTTAGGACTGAAGGATGCCAGGGTTAGAATTGAAGGATGCCAAGGTTTGAGGAGAGGAGTGCCAAGGTTTGAGGAGATGGAGGCCAAGTATGTGGCTTCACGACCAGATTATACTTTTTTTGCCTTCACCCGATAGAACTGGGCAAACGTCATACCTTAAAATAGCGTTATGTGAAATTTACCTTTAGCTATGGGACAGGAATGAGTCTCTTTGGTTACTACTCAAAATAACCCTGTATCCTAACTACACTTGGCCATCACCTGAGTTGGGAGGGGCTAGATCAATCTTTATATACTCTTTTCACTTTAACTTGGCCTAAAATTAAGTCTATCGATGTTCAATACTGAGTTATAGCAATAGATTAACACTGGAATATGGTGCTAGTCACGAAGAAGTGCTACGGAGAGAGGATAGAGCCGTGTGATATTCCGCCGCTGGAAACTAAATGAAATAAGCAGCATAAGGACACACACACACACACACACACACACACACACACACACACACGCAAGCACAAAGAGAGAGAGAGAGAGACAGAGAGAGAGAGAGAGAGAGAGAGAGAGAGAGAGAGAGAGAGAGAGAGGGAGGGAGGGAGGGAGGGAGGGAGGGAGGGGGAGAGAGAGAGAGAGAGAGAGAGAGAGAGAGAGAGAGAGAGAGAGAGAGAGAGAGAGAGAATTCTTTATTTTCTCATACGTTGCAGGCTACACACACACACACACACACACACACACACACACACACACACACAATATTTCCACTTGCAATCTATAATTTTTTTTCTCCCTATCGCTCCTCCCCTTCCAACTATCCTCTCTCTCCCTCCCTCCCTCCCTCCCTCCCTCCCTCTCTCTCTCTCTCTCTCTCTCTCTCCAAAAATCAGTCCTTACAATTGCACACCTTAGCACGCCACAGGACAGCTAATTACCTGACGAGAAAAAAAAAAAAACTTATTGACCAAAACTATATTAAACTATCCATCTATTGCCAGACGCCTTAATCCCGGAAGGGGTGGCCACAAACAAATCGCCTCCAAGTCGCCCTGTCCAACGCCATTCCACTATCCTGCTCCCAGCTCACACCCCCCTCTCTCATACACCTCTCCACTCCATCCCTCCATCTCATCCTTGGCCTCTCCCTCCCTCTCTCCCCTCCATCTCACTCACATACACTCTCCTCGTCAGTCTCTCGCTCTCCATCCTTCCCACATGGCCAAACCAGCTCAGTGTGCTTTTCTTAAGGCTTAATGACAGGTGAAAATCAAGGCCACAGGTAATGAACAGGTAGAGTAATAAAGGAAGAATTAATTACAATTATTAATTTCAGTTTTAATAAATTGATGGAATAATTTTTTGCTTTATAAATGACCGTCTAATCTCCCTCAACACCTTTTCCTAAGTGATTTATTCTCTTTACCACATATTCGTATATACCTCAGCTTCTATGAGTTTTACAAAGGACTATAAGTTTTTTTTTTTTTTTATGCGAGGAAGAAGGAACCAAAGGCCATGAGCCCGCAGTAACAGTTCCCTCCAAGAGAAAAACAAAATACAATAGAGAGCCAAATTCAAGATCCGATCATTTTGAGATGCCTGGACACACTGCGTTTGAAAGACTGGAGATCATAGGCAGCAGGAAATACAGACAAAGGGAGACAGTTCCAGAGTTGACCTGTTGCATAAATGAAAGACTGGGAGTAATGGTTAACTCTTGCATTAGAGAGTTGGACGGAAAAGGGATGAGAGTTTGCTGCCAGACGGGTGCTACGCGCCCGTCGTAGAGGTGAAGGAATGCAAGCAGACAGTTCAGAGGAGCAGTGACCATTAAAGTGGCGATAGAAAAGAGATAAGGATGCAACAGTGCGGCGAAGAGACAGAGGTTGAAGGGAGTCAGTAAGAGGAGGAGAGTTAATGAGACGAAAAGCCTTTGACTCCACCCTGTTGAGAAGAGCTGTATGTGGGGAGCCTCCCCACACATGAGAGTTGTACTCCTCACAGGGGCGGATAAAACCCCTGTGTAGAGTCAACAATTGTGCAGGGGTAAAGAAAGAACGGAGTCGGCTTAGCACACCCAATCTCTTGGAAGCAGA
Source organism: Coenobita brevimanus (assembly GCF_032717465.1). Taxonomy (NCBI): domain Eukaryota; kingdom Metazoa; phylum Arthropoda; class Malacostraca; order Decapoda; family Coenobitidae; genus Coenobita; species Coenobita brevimanus. Next base: position 4,264,333 of record NC_137068.1, on the reverse strand, counting down.
TTTTACAAGAGATGTAATATGATCTTTCCAAGATAAGTCCCGAGTAAATGAAACCCCAAGCATGTTCAAGGATGATGCAGGATTAAGCTGAATATTATTAAACATTAGCGGGTATACCTGTCGAAGATTTTGTCGGGTTGATAGGTGTAAGAACTGAGTCTAACCTCGGACATTTTTAAAGTGTTTTAATGAATAACTCTGTGTAAAATGGTGCAATTTTATCCCTGTTGATGTTCTATGGTAGCCAGGGACAGTACCTACTGAATGCAGATAATAAAAAAAAACAGCCACGCTAATTTTTTTTTTTTTTTTTTTCCCTTCAAGTGTCCGAAGTTACCAACAAATTTCCTAACTTCGGACAGCTCTTCCAAACTTCAGACATCCATGTATTTGCCCTTTAAACATGAGAATGGTTAATAGCAACCATCTCTGGACGCACTGTCCAAACATCGGACGCTTTAGAAGGTTTTAAAAAATGTAAAATAAAGATATTGGGCACTCGTGGCCCAAGTTATACATATATAAAGAGAAATATCCAAAAATATCGTTTTTGAGCTCATAAATTGAGATCACATTAAAATGCATCATATCACATTGTAGTGAGGTATTCTGGTCATAAATATAACTAAGAACTATTCACAAACTTTTTCAGACGAAAAAATTATATAAAAATGCATTGCATAAATTCCAAACTGTAAGGGGAACTGACCTCTTATTGCTAAACAAAACTTCACTTAATTATCAAGTAGCTACCTCACTGACTCAACAAATGCATACTGGAATAACATAATATAATGTTAAACACTTCTTACAGGTTCTAATGACACCCACACACCCACTAACAAGCACACAAATCAACAGACACACGCACACACAGGCACATGTTATGAAGGCACCATGGAATGTATTAACGAGCTACACACTTTGGTCTTACACGCACACACACACACACACACACACACACACACACACACAGAAACAAACATCCCAAATAGGCCTGTGGTTGTAAACACACACACACACACACACTTTCCTAATAGGCCTGTGCATGTAAAACACACACACACACACACACACACACAGTCTGTATTTTTCCAGTAATTTGTCTGTTTGAATTTAGGAATTTATTTTGTAAAATACAGAAATATTCATTGAAACAGTCACAGCAAGATTATGCTTGTATACGGTATATTTTAAAATAGTTTACTGCCCAGTACTTACAACACTTTTCCTCATATAATCGTACTAATCACGTTCTTACAATTGAAACTGTTTGTTCCGTGTGAACAAAGTTTTGCAGGGTTAAAAAATGCCGATTCTTTTTCCATTTGATTCATAAAATTTTCTCATCCACACATATTCAAGCTAGTTTAATACGACTTATACATAATAATCCTTGAAGATTACCCTACCTACCCATATCATTATTTTTTGCAAAATATCGCACTGTCTTCCGATAAACTTGAATTATTACATTTTTTCGCAAAATGTCCGAAGTTTGGGAGCTGTCAGAAGTTATGGTGTTTTACGGTACAGCGAAGTAAGGAAGCTCCCTCAACACCGTTCCCTAAGTGATTTATTCTCTTTATCATAATACTTCAGCTTCTATGCGTCTGTGGAAAAATTTTAATTTTATCAAATGGCTATATGGAAGAGCGAGGTTACCGTCTACAGCTCCCTCAACACCTTTTCCTAAGCGATTTATTTTCCTTCATACACCTTCCTGCCTTTCTCTGTGTTGTAATGTTTTTTTATTACACCTTATTGTCTTCTGTTTTACATCCCGTTTTCTCGTCGGGTATGGAAGCTCCCTCAACACCTTTTCCTAAGTGATTTATTTTCCTAATTACACCTTACTACCTTCCTGTAACATAAATCCTTCAAATTTTGCCATACTCTGCATCTATAACGTACAAAAGGATATTAACCAGCCATATCCAAAAATAAATCGCTAGGGAAGAGGTGTTAGGGAGCATCCTTAAGCAGCGAGAATACGAACTTACAACTTACTATAGCTTTTCTGCTAAAGTAATTTATAGTTTAGCGACGCGAATGGCTGTGTGGAGAGTGTGGTGTGGTGGAGGGTGTGGTGTGGTGTGTGGTGGAGGGTGTGGTGTGGTGTGTGGTGGAGGGTGTGATGTGGTGTGTGGTGGAGGGTGTGGTGTGGTGGAGGGTGTGGAGAAGTGTGGTGTGGTGGAGGGTGTGGTGTGGGAAGGTATGGTGTGGTGTTATGGAGGGTGTGATGTGGTGTGGTGGAGGGTGTGGTGTGGTGTGGTGGAGGGTGTGGTGTGGTGTGGTGGAGGGTGTTGTGTGGTAGAGGGTGTGGTGTGGTAGAGGGTGTGGTGTGGTAGAAGGTGTGGTGTGGTAGAGGGTGTGGTGTGGTGGAGGGTGTGGTGTGGTGGAGGGTGTGGTGTGGTAGAGGGTGTGGTGTGGTAGAGGGTGTGGTGTGGTGGAGGGTGTGGTGTGGTGGAGGGTGTGGTGTGGTGGAGGGTGTGGTATGGTGGAGGGTGTGGTATGGTGGAGGGTGTGGTGTGGTGGAGGGTGTGGTGTGGTGGAGGGTGTGGTGTGGTGGAGGGTGTGATGTGGTGGAGGGTGTGGTGTGGTGGAGGGTGTGGTGTGGTGGAGGGTGTGGTGTGGTGGAGGGTGTGGTGTGGTGGAGGGTGTGGTATGGTGGAGGGTGTGGTATGGTGCAGGGTGTGGTGTGGTGGAGGGTGTGGTGTGGTGGAGGGTGTGGTGTGGTGGAGGGTGTGGTGTGGTGGAGGGTGTGGTATGGTGAAGGGTGTAGCTGAGAATGTGGTGGTAAAATGATGATATTAGCAATGTGGAATGTGCTGTGGAGGGGTGGAGGGTGTGCAGTGGTGTAGTGTGGATGTGGTAGTGGTGTTTGAAGTGTAGTAGTGGTGGAATAGTAGGTGCGATGGCAATGTGGATGGTGTGGAGATGGTGTGGTATGATAATGTGTACCAATAAAACAGTGTGTGGCTGTGGTAGGGAGGTCAACAGTAAGACATGGTGTGGTGTGGTGTGGTGTGGTGTGGTGTGGTGTGGTGGTATGAAAGGCGGTGGGGTGTAAATTGATGTAGTGGTGTGGTTGCGGTATGGAAACTGTGGCGGAGATGTGGAGGTTGTGGTGGTGTGGTGGTCAACAGTTATGAAAGAGTGGTGTGGTGTGGTGTGGTGGAATAGAGATTGTACTGTAGGAGAAAGGTGCAGTATGTAGTTGTGGTGTATGTATGAAGACAATGGTGTGGTGTGGTGTGGTGGTGTAGTGTGGTGTGGTGTTGTAGTGTGGTGTGGTGTGGTGTGGTGTGGTGTGGTGTGGTGTGGTGTGGTGTGGTGTGGCGTGGTGTGGTGCGGTGTGGTGTGGTGTGGTGGAATGTAGAGGTCAAGGTCTCAGCCCCCCCCCCCACCACCACCACACCACAACCAGTTCTGCGGTGGTGTGACTGTGGTGCAAAAGATTTATGCCACTGCTTTCACCTCTGCTCATCTCAACACTTTCCCACAACCGACTTAGTCACTGAGGAGCAACAAGGTGACATTGTTGTATGAATGTTATTTTTGCTGTGTGTGTGTGTGTGTGTGTGTGTGTGTGTGTGTGTGTGTGTGTGTGTGTGAGAGAGAGAGAGAGAGAGAGAGAGAGAGAGAGAGAGAGAGAGTGTAAGCGTGTGTGTGTGTGTGTGTGTGTGTGTGTGAGAGAGAGAGAGAGAGAGAGAGAGAGAGAGTGTGTGTGTGTGTGTGTGTGTGTGTGTGTGTGTGTGTGTGTGTGTGTGTGTGCCGGGAATGTTGACATAACACTGGCATCACATTATTTACATTCTTTACATGCCAACCTTCAAAATATGCCATGTCATGCTAAGGCACTCATCATCACTCTTTCCTGACTACATCACAAATAATAATAATAATAATAATAATAATAATAACTGACTCTATCGGATAAGTTGATGTGAAGCTACAGAACGTGGTGAATGTTTTTAGCGTATCCGATAGAGCCAGGATTCCGGAAGCTTGAATGATGAGTGAATGGAAGCGTGGCCCACTGAACTGGGCAAATTTGGGCTGTCTGGACATTGTTACTCCTCACCCTGCCCTATAGTGGGAAAGGAGGTCCAGATGATGATGATGACGAAGCACAAGAAGAATCACAACAACAACAACCACAATAATAATAATAATAATAATAATAATAATAATAATAATAATGCCTGCAGTTCACAGGGCTCACTTCCACTAGGCCTACCCATAGACCTATCGACCTACATAATTAAATCTGCCTTGAATAATTAGTCAAGCAATTTAGGGATCAATATTGTGATACTCATTAGGGATCAGATTAATTACCTCTACCCCAGTCACCTATAGGCCTAAGCACGGTACAGGTAAGTTAGGAGGGTTAGTGTGGTTAGGGACTGTTAAAGGCGAAAAGAAGTGACATGGAGGCGATTTGTTTGTGGCCACCCCTTGCGGGATTAAGGCGTCTGGCAATATATAGACAGATGGATAGAAAAGAAGTGAATTGAAGGGATGTTGTGTGGTTATGGTGTATGGAGAATAGAGGGATTTGATATGGATGTGGTGTGTGTGTGTGTGTGTGTGTGTGTGTGTGTGTGTGTGTGTGTGTGTGTGTGTGTGTGTGTGTGTGAGAGAGAGAGAGAGAGAGAGAGAGAGAGAGAGAGAGAGAGAGGCACTATTTCTCACCCTACACCAGGTATACAACATGAAGCCAAAGAGGTGGATGACGAGGAGAAGGATGAGGTGGATGAGTCAATATAAAGATGGGAAATGAGTGAGTTGTGGTACTGTCACACACACTACAAGTCTCTCTCTCTCTCTCTCTCTCTCTCTCTCGTACTGACAATCTCTCTATCTCTCCTCTCTCTCTCTCGTTCTGGCACCATATAATGCTTTAACATATATTTACACGCTTGAAGAGGCTCTCGACACGCACCCTATTGTAACTACCGGGTGTTTGACTCGCCGTACAGGAAGGAAGGAAGGGAGATAGGCAGGAAGGAAAGAAGGCAGGAAAGAAAGAAGGAAAGAAGGCAAGAAGAAAACAAAGAAGGCAGAAAGGAAAGAAGGCAGGAAGGAAACAAAGAAGGCAGGAAGGAAACAAAGAAGGCAGGAAGGAAACAAAGAAGGCAGGAAGGAAACAAAGAAGGCAGGAAGGAAGGAAGGAAGCAAGGAAGGAAGGAAGGAAACAAGGAAGGAAGGAAGGAAACAAGGAAGGAAGGAAGGAAACAAGGAAGGAAGGAAGGAAACAAGGAAGGAAGGAAGGAAACAAGGAAGGAAGGAAGGAAGGAAACAAGGAAACAAGGAAGGAAGGAAGGAAGGAAACAAGGAAGGAAGGAAACAAGGAAGGAAGGAAGGAAGGCAGGAAGGAAACAAGGAAGGAAGGCAGGAAGGAAACAAGGAAGGAAGGCAGGAAGGAAGGCAGGAAGGAAAGAAGGATGGCAGGCAGGAAGGAAAGAAGGATGGAAGGCAGGAAGGAAAGAAGGAAGGCAGACAGGAAGGAAAGAAGGATGGCAGGCAGGCAGATAGACACTCTGATTGGTAGGCAGACAGGCAGGAAGGTAGACGCAGAGAGAGAGAGAGAGAGAGAGAGAGAGAGAGAGAGAGAGAAATGGGTACTCGTATTGAAAGGGTTAATGTAGTTCTTCGCACCGAATGTTACCACCGCAACCACCTGGCCACACACACCTGCCTACCTGACTCATTACCCTGCAACCACCTGGCCACTTACCTGCCTACCTGACACCACCATGCTCTCTACCACAATACCACACCACAGTATATTTCACCACATCAGACTCCTATATCTAAATTCCTTTATCGCATCACCGTCATTTATGTTCAAGGTTCATCACACATTATCACTCCCAGACAGCCCCATGTACACATACACAGACACAGAGAAAACACAGACACACACACACACACACACACACACACACACACACATCACAATCCCCCAACACACACACAATCACAGTCCCCCAACACACACGCACACATCACAACCCCACCCCCACACCCCAACTCTCTCTCTCTCTCTCTCTCTCACACACACACACACACACACACACACACACACACACACACACACACCATGCCATTATACTATCGGTCAGGTACCCGGAAGTAAGCAGGCAGGTGAGGGGGGGATGGAGGATGAGAGCGTACAGGTAAGAAGAGGCAATTGGTCTTAGTTATAAGAGAGGATAACTCATTTATCTGATAATTAAGAATGGAATAAATATGTGAGGATTCCCTGGGCTTGGATGGTTTGTGGATGAGTACGTGGCCCATTTAATTAGTTTGATATTGGTTAGTTTTCCTTCTATCATTATTATTGTTGTTGTTGTTGTTGTTGTTATTATTATTATTAAGGCGTCTGGTTATAGACAGATAGACTATTATTATTATTATTATTATTATTATATTACTACTATTATTATTATTATTATTATTGGCTCTAGCATGTACCGCACGATATCCATGGGTAGGGAAAGATATGGATGATGATGATGATGATGATGATGATGACGACGACGATGATGAAGTCTCTACCAGTCTGCTTTTTCTTCGTCTCTTTCTCTCTCTCTCTCTCTAATTATAGCACCTGGTATTTGTATGCATCAAGACACGAGTATGCACAAACAATCTTATTCACACCTTTTACTTAAGACACTATATAAATACACTTCCATATCTCTCTCTCTCTCTCTCTCTCTCTCTCTCTTATACTAACCACAACTATCCACCTCTTACTGCTGACTTTAACTGTTCTAGCCTCATAAAAGACGAAGAGGGGAGGGAGTGGAGGGGAGGGGGAAGAAGATGGGGAGGAGTGGGGTTGCGGAGCGGGGGGAAGCGCTGAGAGGGGAGGAGAAATGGGAGAAGAGGGAAGAGAGAGGGGAGGGGAAGAAAGGGAGGGGAGGGGTAAGAGAGGGAGTGTTTAGAGTAGGGGAAGGTGCTGGACAGGGAGTGAGTGTGTTTTGGGGAGAGGGGAGAGTAGGCAGTGGGAGGAGGGTGAGACGGGGAGGGAGAGTAGGCAGTGGGAGGAGGGTGAGACGGGGAGGGAGAATAAATGCAGTGTGGGGAGGGGTGAGAGGGAGGAAGGGGAATGAATATAGCGTGGAAGGGGGGTGAGAGGGGAGGAGGGTGAGAGGGGAGGGGAAATGAATGCAGTGTGGGGAGAGGTAGAGAGGGAAGGGGAAATGAATGCAGTGTGGGGAGGGGTGATAGGGGAGGAGGAATATTTGCAATGTGGGGAGAGGGGGAGGGAGAATAAATGCAGGGTGGGGAGATGAAAGAACATGGGGGGGGGGAGGAATCAGTATATGTAGTGATGGGAGTGGGGGGGTTTATAGTCTGAGAGGGGAGGTGTGGGAGGGGGAGAGGGGGAGAGGGGAGAAGGTAGGGTGTGGGGATAGTGAGGCAGGGGAGGAGGGGGAGGGGGAGTGTACCTTGTATGAGTATTACTTATTAGATTTAAAAAAAAAAATAATCCAAGCTAGAAAATGGCCCAAAACACACACACACACACACACACACCTTAGTAGAGTTGCACTGAGAGATTAACACAATATGATGCTAGTCACGAAGAAGTGCTAGGGGAAAGGTGTACAGTCATAGTAGTGTCTTTTTCTCCCACTGACCTACGTGAAATAAGCTACGAAAGGATAAATATTCTGAGCCAAGTTAGTGTGAAAGGCCTAGAGTTAAAATATGACTCACACTCCATGCACACTTAACACTCACCTGCCGGGGGTCCAAACATACACACACACACACACACACACACGCACTAGCAAATGACAAGCAGAACAGTAAACCTAATTCTCTCTCTCTCACTCTCCCTCCCTCTCTCTCTCTCTCAGCAGAAAACAGTAAACCTAATTCTCTCCCTCTCTCTCTCTCCCTCTCTCTCTCTCCGCCCACCACACCCAGGTCACGAGACACACCTATTAACATTCTGTAAGTGTCAGGGTAAATAAGCAACCTTGTCCAGAAAATGCCACTACACTACCTCTATTTACACTACACTATTTACACTATTTTCAATATGCTACAGTACTAACACTGCTATTTACACACTACTCCTATTTACACTACACTATTTACACTATACTATTAACACTGCTATTTACACACTACTCCTATTTACACTACACTATTAAGACTCCGATTTACACTACACTATTTACACTATGCTACAGTACTAACACTGCTATTTACACACTACTCCTATTTACACTATACTATTAACACTGCTATTTACACACTACTCCTATTTACACTACACTATTAACACTCCGATTTACACTACACTATTTACACTATTGTCACTATACTGTTCCACACAAACACCCTAATTTACACTACATTCACTCTACTATTAAAACTCCTATTTACACTAGTTTTTGTGTATTGTAAACTTGAAGACAAACATTCAGGGCATCATCTAGTGGAAAAACTCTCTCTCTCTCTCTCTCCGTCTTTGCGTAGCGCCATGCCAAAGTTTGCATAGGGGTGGAGATGCCTTCTGTGGCGGGAATTTCTGTGAGATATTTTTGAACCTGCAGCTCGCAATCCACGTCACAATCACCTTCTCGTCATTCCCTCCGCCGCCTCCCCTCAATGTCAGGTCACTTCCTATCTTACAAAATGAATCATAACTTGGGAAGCGGTGGCCCGATTGGACTGGAAATGTTTTTATTCTTCAAGTTAGAGCATTTTAACGGCACCTTGCTCTGACAAACTGCACAACGTTGCGTAGTCATAATAACCTTAAAATAAAACTTCCATATGTACTAATTTTGTTCGTATTACATCTATCTATCTATCCACTGCCAGGAGCCTCAATCCCGCACGGGGTGGCCACAAACAAATCGCCTCCACGTCGCCCTGTCCCCCGCCATTTCACCGCCCTGCTCCCAACTCACACCCCCCTCTCTCATACACCTCTCCACTCCATCCCTCCATCTCATCCTCGGCCTCCCCCTCCCTCTCCCCTCTCCACCTCAATCACATACACTCTCCTCGTCAGTCTCTCACCCTCCATCCTCTCCACATGGCCGTATTTCTAGTTATTCCAAACCACTTCGGCTTTTTTTTTTTTTTTTTTTTTTTTGCGAAGATATGGATATTTCTTAGTGCGGGCAGTTGCTTGGTTTCCACAGGCGCGTACACAGTCAATTTGCGAATTCAAGAAATGAGTCATAGCTTGGGAACAGGTGGGCCGATTGGACTGGACATTGTTTTATTCTTCAAGTTAGAGAATTTTTGCGGTACCTTGCTCTGATACAAACTGCTCTATAATGCACC
>NC_137068.1:4242500-4252500 GCF_032717465.1 Coenobita brevimanus | reverse complement strand
AGGGGGAATGGAGAGAGAGAGAAGAGGGATGGAGGTGAACAGGAGGGGGAAAGAAAGGGAGCGGAGGGGGAGAGAAGGGGGGAGGGAGGGGAGAGAAGGGAAGGGGAGGGAGAGTAGAAGAGGGAGAGAAACAGATGCAGGAGGGAGGGGAATGGAGGAAAAGGGGAGAGGGAGGAGAAGGCGAATGAAAGGAGGAGAGGAAAGGAGGACAGGTAAAGGAGAGGAAGAGGAGAGGAGGAGGAGAGGAAGAGGAGAGGGGTGGAGGGGAAACTAAGGGAATTAGTTGCAGTGTTTAGGGGAAGAGGGTTCAGGTGGAAGGCATGAAACGAAATGTGAAGGTTGGTTAATATCCTGTGTCGGTGGGGTTAGTTTAGAGTGGTGGAGAGAAGAGAAGAGAAGAGGAGAGGAGAGGAGAGAGAGAGAGAGAGAGAGAGAGAGAGAGAGAGAGAGAGAGAGAGAGAGGAAGGGCGAGGAGTGAATTTAAGAGAGAAGGGGAGGAGAAAGAAGGGTTGGGGAAGGATGAAGAGGCACAGAAAGAGGGAATGGAAGAAGGGAAGAGGGAGGGAGAGGAAGCCAAGAAGAGGATTGGGTGATGAGAAAAGAGGGATGAAGAGGATAAGAGAGAATGATAAGGAACGGGAGGGAGGAAGAGACACAGGGGGAGAAGCGCGTGAGGATGAAGAGGAAGATGGTGAAAGGGGAGAGAGAGAGAGAGAGAGAGAGAGAGAGAGAAGAGGGGAGTGAAGGAGAAAGGAGGGGAGTGAAGGAGAAAGGAGAGGAGCAGAAGAGGAGAGAAAAGAGAAGAGAAGACGGGGGAAGAAAAAGACAGGAAGAGTGAAGGAAAGGGGGAGGGGGTAGGAAGGCAGAGGGAAAAGGGAAATGGAGAGAAAAGGAGAGGGTAGAGGAAGGGAGAGAATGGAGGAAAGGGAAGGGGGAGGAAAATGAAGATAAAACAATGAGGGCGAGAAGACACAGGTAAAAAGAAAACGGAGAAATAGTACAGTGTTTACGTGAAAAAAAGAAGATGAATTAGGGTATACTAAACCAAAGTGAAGGCTGGTTAGTGTCCTGTGTCAGTGGGCCTTGAGTGGGGTGCTGGTGGGGAGAGGGGAGAAGGGAGCAGTGGAAAGGAGAAAGAGAAAGGAGAGAAAAACGAGAGGAGAAAAGGGGGAGAAGAGAGGTGAAATAGAGGGGGAAGGATGACGAAATGCAGAGACAGACAGATAGATATTGGAGAGAGAAAAGGAAAACAGAAGTGGAAGTGAGGAAAAGGAGTGAATGAAGGAGAGGGTCGGGAGTGGAGGACGTGGAGGGAGAGAAAGGAGGGAAGAGGAAGGAGAGAAGGAGGGAAGAGGAAGGAAAGGGGTTATGGCGTGTGCGGAGGGAAGTAACCTAACGCCAGACACCCCACACCAATACCCCCCTTCCCCCCCCTCTCTCACCCTTGGACTCCCTTTCTCCCTTATTTCTCTCTCTCTCTCTCTCTCTCTCTCCGAACACACCCTTGGATTCTCTCTCTCTCCCTCTCTCTCTCACACACACACACGCACACACAATCACCCTTCCTCCCTTCTCTCAAACACATCCTTCCTTCCCCTCTGATCTCCATACACTTATCCTCAGCTTACATAAATGACCCTAAATAAATATATAAATAAATAAATACATCGTATGACAGTATAAAAAAAAAAAAAAAAAAAAAAAAAGTATAGAAGAAGGGAATTCCAAAAAAATGTGATAATGGAGAGGGACGCCTTCACGTATTGGCATTGATAAAACTGGGCGGTGGAGCTGCCTGGTCACACAATCGTCCCTCAAACTCCCTCCCTATCCTCCCCCCAAAGGAATGGACTCGAGGAGGCTAATTTCACGATTTCGGAAGAACCTGGAGCTACAACAAAAACTACAACTACCACAACTACAACTACCACAACTACAACTACCACAACTACAACTACTACTACTACTGCTATAAGAGTAATAACTAGAATTCTGAAATTACTGAAGCAATATTCAAGGAACTCCACATTCCAGATGAAAATACTTTTGTCATCACTGTACACGTAATATTAAGGGACTTTTGGTTTGACTCGAGGTTTTTTACGGATTTTGACCTGTGACCCTGAGATCAAGGTCAAGGTCATTCATATTATGCAGATCATGTTCACTCCTGACCCACTACCTGTCCACCGAGTTTGGTCAAAATCGGCCAAATACTTTCCGATTTAGCACTTAGAGGCATGAGGGGGCCATTTTAATTTTCCTCAATACCTGAAAAAGTATTCGTTGGATGTCAATATCAATACCCAGGTGCACCAGTATACCCAGGTGCACCAGTATACCCAGGTGCACCAGTATACCCAGGTGCACCAGTATACCCAGGTGCACCAGTATACCCAGGTGCACTAGTATACCCAGGTGCACCAGTATACCCAGGTGCACTAGTATACCCAGGTGCACTAGTATACCCAGGTGCACCAGTATATGCTGACCACTACATACTGCTACATTTGCAAAGTAATCGATTCAGTTTTTGCTTCGCAGGATAGCAACAACCTAAAAAAAAAAATAATATAGCGAACGACAGCGCTATGATTTTTTATTTTTATTTTTCAAAAGAATCCTGCAACTAAGATACCAGCCTCCTAGATCCCCCATCCCAACCCCAAAAAAGAAAAAATATCATCATCATCATCTAAAATATCATTAAGAACTACTACTAATAATAACATACTAAAATAATCGGGAAAAGAAGTTATTATGGAGCAACTTAAATACATACAAATCAGGGTTTGAAGATACCGTAACACTTCTGCCTTAGCGACTTACTCTACACATTACATCTCAATTTATAGTTTATGTTGCATCTCAGTTTTATTACATCTCAGTTTATATGTTACTAATGAAAAAGTGAGTTGATTTTAGGCCATATTAATAACAAAAGAGAATGCTAAGGTATGACATAATAAATCGCTATGGAGGAGGTGTTAACGAAGCCGCCTAGAATATAGCCGCTAACTAACACACGCCTCTAACACCCTGCCTCTAACTCTCCCTCTCTCTTAATCTGTCTATATCTTTCACACCCACCCTTTAATTCATTCACATCCACCCTCAACTCTCTCTCTCTCTCTCTCTCTCTCTCTCTCTCTCTCTCTCTCTCTCTCTCTCACACACACACACACACACAAATGCACAACACTCACATCAACAACACAATCTCTCTCTCTCACTCACACACACACACACACACACAAGCACACACAAATTCTCCCCTCTCTCTTTCTCTCTCTCTCTCTCTCTCTCACACACACACACACATAATAATAATAGTAGTAGTAGTAGTAGTAGTAGCAGCAGTAATAATAATAATAATAATAATAATAATAACAGCGACAATAACAATGATAAAGTAATAACAATAATCATCATCATCATCATCATGACACTAACTAAACCAAACTCCTTCCTCCAACCCACCACACACCATTCACAATCTACACATATGCACAAGAGATGAAAATAACAACGATGCAGTGACGTAGGCGGCTTGTCACTCCCAGCCACGTCACTCCACTGTCATATCTACTAACGCAACTCCTACGAACTCTGACGCAAGGTAGAGTGTAGTGGTAGGTGCGTAAATGCTGGTGGATTGATAGGTGATGTGGAGTGGTGTGTGTGTGTGGGTGGGGACGTGTGTGTGTGTGTGTGTGTGTGTGTGTGTGGTCTCTCTCTCTCTCTCTCTCTCTCTCTCTCCCTCTCTCTCTCTCTCTCTCTCACACACACACACACACCATTATACCCTTTCTCAGGAAACATGAATGAGAGAATTTTACAAAGCCTTTGCCAAAATCGGAACACGAGTGACCGTGTGAAGGATTAAGAGGTCCCCTCGGGATTCTTAACCTTCCTCCTTCCCTCTTCCTTTTTCTTTCCTCTACACACACACACACACACACACACACACACACACACACACGACGCTTAAATAATAAAACAATGTGTAGCCTCTATTTATCTGTCAGTGTCCTGATATCGGTCCATATGAGGAGGGATGGAGGATGAGAGTGGCCCGGGTCGGAATGTGGGGAGGGGTTGGGAAGCCATGAAAGATGAAGAAAAATTATTTTATTTTAGTTTATTGTTTTATTACTATTCTTTATGAAAAAACATAAAGTGATTTACAATAGTATTACTGATCGAAGGATCAACAGTAGCATTTCCTTTATAAATATTCATTATATTCTAAAATTTACATTGAAAATACAATCTCTCTCTCTCTCTCTCTCTCTCTCTCTCTCTCTATCACTCGATATTCATGTCTTCCTCATCTAAACCTTCTTCACTGGTGGAATCCCCCTGCCCCCATCCCGTCACTATGAAAACACACACACACACACACACACACACACACACACACACACACACACACACACACACACACACACACACACACACACACACACACACACACACACACACACACACACACGACGCTTAAGTAATAAAACAATGTGAAGCCTCTATTTATCTATCAGTGTCCAGCAGGGGCGCACCAAGGAATTTTCTAAGGGGAGGCCCTCATTTGCCAGTTTCCTGAAGTTTACATATAAGTTTTATAGTTCTAAGTTGTATTTTTATATATATATATATATATATATATATATATATATATATATATATATATATATATATATATATATTCTGATAGAATGATAGATTTTTTGGTAGGTCGTCAGTTATTTAAAAAAACGTGTGTGTGTGTGTGTGTGTGTGTGTGCAAATGTTGTGTATGTGGGCAAAAAGCTAGGTGAAGAGAGGGGATGGGGATGGATAGGAAGGCAGGAAGGATGATGTTTTGAGTTCAGGGGGGGGGGGTCTGCATGCTAGAGAGAGAGAGAGAGAGAGAGAGGTGAGGAGTGACCACTTGTCCCCTGGGAATGACCAGCCCCCCCTCTCTCTCTCTCTCTCTCTCTCTCTCTTTCAAGGTTCTGTAGTAGTGAATAATAATGTCAATGCAAAGTATAACTTAACTGTGATATAAGTATTATAAAATAAATAAAACATTGGAATATATTTATTGAGAACAACTACAAGAAGTCCCCTCGAGACGTCAGCATGTGGAACTGTCATTAATTCCCTGTGGGCCAATTAACGTTCACCTTCATACATGTCTACACCCTTCTGCCACAATATTCGTCATAGATTCCACAATATTTCTCCTCATCTTTACTTTCCAATACAAAGCATACCATTAGTCATGATAATGATTGCACACACACACACACACACACACACACACACGAGAGAGAGAGAGAGAGAGAGAGAGAGAGAGAGAGAGAGAGAGAGGGTAGATGGGGGAGGGAGGAGGGAGACAAGAAAGGACGGAAGCAGAGGTTTAGAGAGAGAGTCAGTCAGGAGGTGCTGTGACCTGAAATGCCAACTTACAAATTCTTGATGACAGGCGAATCAAGCTAAAAAAAAAAATAAATAAATAAATAAAATAAAAGGAATAATATGCTATTAAATCTAAATATACAACGAATAACTGGTCCAATATTTTTCGTTTATTTTTAGCGCTTTGTAACAAAAAAAAAAAAAAAAAAAAAGTTGCATCCAAAAACAGGAACCACAGTTCATATTGACCTGTGAGCATAGCGGGTCACTTATACCCATTCATTCATTGTGTGTGTGTGTGTGTGTGTGTGTGTGTGTGTGTGTGTGTGTGTGTGTGTGTGTGTGCCTCTTGGCCTCAGGCCTTGTCCCTGGCCAGCCTGTATTCCCACAGGTCGTTAAATCAGATGCCTTCGGCCTTTGACAGTGACTTTGGAGTAAAACAGACGATATTCTACATTCGTTTTTCCTGAGACAGACTATAGTGGAGGTATGAATGCCGTCGACTTTGATTGTCTCCTGTCCACTGTCTAAAAACCTCTGGGATGGGAGCCTGGTGGTGTAATGGGTTCAGGTTCTCCAGTAAGATACAATAGGGGTCACATCTGTGGGTTCGTTGAGGTTTACCGAATATATAACACCTCTCAGGGATGAACGACTGGTCACACTGGGGTTCAATATCTGCACTAAATAACCTAGCCCTGGGTCCCTATACTCCTGGTGGGACTATATTGGACAGATAGATATAGATAGATAGATAAACTGATACACAGATACATAGAACGAGACGGACAGACAGACAGACAGACATAGGCAAAGAGATACAAATTGATATATAAATGGATAGACAGAACGATAGATATGATAGAATAAGTACTGGACAGACTGATAGATAAATATAGTCTAAGTAGATAGATATACCGAGCGAGATAGACAAATAAGCAAAAAGATAGAAAGATAGACAGGTAAAGACTGATAAACGGAACACATACTGGTGAGACAGACTGACAGATAAACAGTCTAAGTAGAGAGATAGACAGAACGAGGCAGACACAAGCAGAGATAGATAGAAGGATAGATAGACGGATAGACAGACGGACAGACAGACAGGCAAAGATAGTAATATACACACAATAACGTCACCCAAGATTCTAATGACGTGCTGTTTACTAAGTGTTAAAAATCCTGGTTACCATCTTCACTGTCTAGCTGTAACAATCTAATTAACACTAGAATACGGTGCCAGTCACGAGGAAGTGCTATGGAGATGATGTAGAGCCGTAGTATTGTTCTACCACTGAGCTACGTGAAATAAGGTACAAAATATCCATGCAAGTTGAGGCAAAAAGAGTGGTTTGAACATGTGGAGAGAATGGAGAATGACTGACTAAAAGGGTGTATGTAGGTGAAGTGGAAGGAGGGAGAGGGAGGGGAAGACCGAGGAAGAGGTGGAGGGATGGAGTGGAAAGGTATATGAGAGAGGGGGAAGTGAGTTGGTGGTAGAGCAGTCAAATGGTGGATGACAGGGCGACTTGGAGGCGTTTTGTCTGCGGCCACCCTCTGCGGGATTAGGGCGTCAGGCTATAGACAGATAGATAGATTTTCTCTATATATTAACTGATAACGTTTCCTCGTAGGTAAAATGACGAAAATCTGAGCCAAGTTAAGGTGTGTCAACTATAGAAGAGGACAATAATGAGTGTGGCGCTGACCCTTGCTAGGTAGTTCCCGTTCGTGTGTCTATATTCTTTTCACGTTAACTTGGCCTAAAATCCCTATATTTGTCTTCATTGAGTTGTAACAATAGATTAACAGATTTACGATGCTAGTCACAAAGCAGTGCTACAGAAAGAATATACTGTACGTGTAGAGCCGTAATACTGTCATTTTCTATATACCTTTCACCTTCACCTGGTCTAAAATTGCAATCTCTCCATCTTCACTGCTGAGCTATAAAAATCAGTGCCTGACGTCCGTTTAAAAAGACACTTCACTGAATAACTCTTTCCTGACTATCGGGGTAGCGCTGGTCTTTTCGCTCCCCTTTAAGTACGCAGTAACAATTTATAAAAGCAATTCGCCCGTGTATACCACAATGCCACCTACCATTTTATTTTCTTTCACTCTAGACCTGTACAGATCATAACAGCCCTGCGGAACTTACAGGCTACCCCTCTCAGCGATGGCAGTTACCAGGGCTGGGCGCGAACTCTCAACCTAGAGCCCAGCGCTGTACCACTGAGCCACTCCGTTCCCCACACCACTTCAAGATGAGCCAGGAATCTGAGGCCATAAGCTAATAATCTTTTCTAATGCCTTCCCAATGCCTACTTCTATCTTTTGAATAGTTCTGTTGTTTTCCAGTTAAGCTACAGGAGAGAGAGAGAGAGAGAGAGAGAGAGAGAGAGAGAGAGAGAGAGAGAGAGAGAGAGACTGATAACTGAGTGTCATTATTCAACAATGCTAGTGAAAATTATGTATCCGTAATAAATGACGCTTGGCAGTGGTGAGGGCATTCAACTACATTACAGTGTTGACCCTCGTTATTAAGGGGAAATAAATGGCTACTACTACAACTACTTTCTGTACAATGATATGTTCCTTTGTTACATTTTGACAACTGATGAGGCCTTGGCATTGTTGGAGGAGTTCGATGGAGGTCAAATCTACATGGGACTTCCTGCTCCATGTAAATTATTTGATGGGGACAGTGACTACTCTGGCAAAAGAAGCTGCCTGGAACCCAACTCGTCCGATGAGGTGGATACTGGAAGCCTTTGCTGTACGAAAAGAATCTGTGACGTAGAGCCAGGGTTCAGCTGACAGGGAAATAGAACCTGCTACAGCACTTACAAAAAAGCATGTGATCAGAAAATGGTTAAAGAAAGAACCTGAACTACACATCAAACTCAGCGTGTGCCAGAAGTTCTATCTGAAGGAAGCAAACTCTGTCAAACTCCAGTATATTTTTTGTTCAACTATTATTTTAAAAAGAACTAAGAGAACTAATTACCGAACAATGTAATGTGTCTGTGGGTCAATATAACAAAACCCTCAATTTGACAGAGTTATTTGGAGGGTACTATCAGTTTATTGTCCCCTTCCTAATAAGAGGAAATAATGGTCATATGACGATAAAGTGCCAAACAATGTGAGGAGAGAAAGATTTGAAATGATACTCAGAAGCCTTCACTGGCCTGACAATATAAACGCAACTGCTGACCGTGCATACGAATTACGACCCCAGTTCAAACATCCTCCGCTGTAATTCCGCAGCATGGTGGTTTGGAAGAACGTTTGTCAATTGATTAAAGTATGATACCACACTTTGGCAAGCACTAGCCCAAACGGTTCATAAAAGGAAAGCCTACCAGGTTTGGCTTCAAGATGTGGGTTCTCTGTTCCAAAAATGGCCGCCCACAGTACATGCCTTTGACTTGTATATGGGGAAACTATTCCAATGAACACTCACCAGCTCCAAACCGGTTCGGAGCTGGTGGTAACACAGTGTTGCAATTGTCCCACAAGCGGAGGTTCCTCATCATTCTGGATATACGGTTTACTTTCATAATTACTTCGTCAGAGTCGGGCTCATGCAAGATCTCACAAGACAGGGTATATGTGCGCCTGGTCCTTGCAGTGAAAACAGAACAGAACGATGACCTCACACATATAAGAGCGAAATGAACACGGCTGCAAGGGGTTAAAATGATTCCAGAGTGACAAACGAAGCAGCAGCATACAAGTGGAAGGACAAGAATGATGTTATTTTAGGATCAAATTATGAAGACAACATGACATCAGCTGACAGAGGGAGCAAAAGGGAGAGGGAATATGTGAAAGTCTCTCAGCTTGTGGATATATATATTTTTTTCTTCTGTTTTTCCTTCCTGCATTCATTCTCTTAAACAATAAAAATATAATAACTACATGGGAGGTGTAGATCAACTGGTCCAGGAAGTTACAATTTACCAAGTGGGACCGCGACAAGGAAATAGTGGGGATCTGCCTTTCCCTACATACTTTCTGTGCCTGTATCATGCACTCTCATGAAAAATAAATAAATAAATAAAATAAAGCTTTACATTGCATCACCCTGTATCGGTTTCTTGAATATGTAACTTTGTATTTAATGAAAAGTTATGTAATACTACCGCAGTTGAAGGTACAGGGAAGTCTTGCTGTACAGTTGCCAAAGGTATTCAGATCACCATTACCTGGAAAGAGAGGAAATGATGTTAGTTACCCCTCAAAATAAACCGAGAGAGAGAGAGAGAGAGAGAGAGAGAGAGAGAGAGAGAGAGAGAGAGAGAGAGAGAGAGAGAGAGAGAGAGAGAGAGAGAGAGAGAGAGAGAGAGAGAGAGAGAGAGAGAGAGAGAGAGAGAGAGAGAGAGAGAGAGAGAGAGAAATTGTTTATCGTGGGAATATAACCATGTGTGTGTGTGTGTGTGTGTGTGTAATAGAGAGAGAGAGAGAGAGAGAGAGAGAGAGAATGGGTAACTAAAATAATGACACTTATTTTTTATTTATTTCTCGTTACTATTTTTATTTTTATCACAAATTAAAGACAAATTATAAAGAGATGTATTTTAATGTTAATTTT
>NC_137068.1:4232500-4240000 GCF_032717465.1 Coenobita brevimanus | reverse complement strand
ACCGTCGGCCTCTCTCTCTCTCTCTCTCTCTCTCTTCTCTGTGCTATCCTTGTCTTATTCTAGTAGCTTTGTCACAATCTTATAGGACTTTCCCAGCCTGGCCCATCCCACCTACTGCAGTTATCCTCTCTTCCTGTCTTTTGTCTATCTTTAAAATTTCTCTAACTTACTTTCAATCTCTCCTTCTGGTCTCCTCCCTTTAATTCTCTCTCTCTCTCTCTCTCTCTCTCTCCCTCCCTCCCTCCCCTATTTCAACCCTTCCCTTTTCATTTCACGCTCCCTTTCTTCATCCTCTGCTCTCTTTCTCCTCCCTTCTCTCCCTCTTTCCTCCCTTCTGGCTTTGGTTTTCCCTCCCTCCATACCTCACCTTTACTCTTCCCTCCCCCTCCCTCCCCTCCCTTCTCTCTCCTCTTTCCCTCCCTCCTTCTCCCTTCCCCCCCCCTCTCTGCTCCGACTCTACAACCACAAGTAAGGCTTCGAAGAAAGAAACAGGGTCTCTCTCTCTCTCTCTCTCTGGCGTTAACTTTTCATACCTCCTCTCTCTCTCTCTCTCTCTCTCTCACACACACACACCTACCTTCCTCTCTATATCTACTCAACAAACAGGATCCAAGTAGGGCAAAATCGGTTCAATCTTCACAATATATACAAGTCCAAGAGATGGTTGACACTCTTCCTCTCTCTTTGTCCCACCACTTCCTTCCTCGTCTTTGTCTCCTCGTCTCTACCTACCTACGTTCTCTCTCTCTCTCTCCCTACCTCCTCCCACTTCTACCCTACACCTCCCCTTCCCTCCCTCCCTGTCTACATTCTTTCCTCCCTCCCTCCTTTACTCTCCTACGTTCTTTCCTTCCCTCCCCCTTTCTCTCTATCTTCTCCCTCGCTACATTCGTCCTTTCTTACCTATTTCCCTCCCTCCCTACCCATTTACCTCCCTCCCTTACCCTCCTACTTTTATTCTTCCCTCCCTCCTTCTCTCCTGTCCTACCCAACTACCTCCACTCCTCCCTCCTTTGTCTCTTCCTTCTCCCTTTCTCACTCGCTGCCTACGTTCTTTCCTCCCTCCCTCCCTACCCACCTCTCCTCCCTCCCAGTCTCCCCATCTTTCCTTCCTGCCTCCTCCCTCCCTCCCTCCCTACCCACCTCTCCTCCCTCCCAACTCATTTACCTCCCTCCCTCCCTACCCATTTACCTACCTCCCTCCCTCTCCGCCTACCCACCTCTCCTCCCTCCCTCCCTCTCCACCTACCCACCTCTCCTCCCTCCCTCCCTCTCCACCTACCCATCTTTCCTCCTTCCCTCCCTACCCATGTCCTCCCTGCCTCCTCCCACCTTTGAACCCATTCTCTCCCTTGGTGCCATATTTAAAAAGAATCTCAGCCAAATTCTACAAAATAACTCTTCTTAACAATTATCAAAAAAATATATGTATTATTTTATTCTTATTATTCACTACATTCAGTTCAATTATACCCTTGCGGAGATTTTCGTCTTTTTGCAGCTTCATTCACGTATTAGGAAGAGAAATATACCAAGCCTCTCTCAGCTTAGCAACGTTAGCCAGCAGGGGAAAGTGACACGTAGAAGAGGTGAAATATTAGGCAGAGAAACATACCAAGCCTCTCTCAGTTTAGCAATATTAGCCAGCAGAGGAAAGTGACAAATAGAAGAGGTGAAATATTAGGCAGAGAAACATACCAAGTCTCTCTCAGCAAAATTAGCCAGCAGAGGAAAGTGACAAGTAGAAGTGGTGCAATATTAGGCAGAAGAACATACCAAGCCCCTCTCAGCTTAGCAATACTAGCCAGCAGAGGAAAGTGACACGCAGAAGAGGTGAGAAACATACCAAGCCTCTCTCAGCTTAGCAATACTAGCCAGCTGAAGAAAGTGTGAAGCAAGAGAGGTGAAATATTAGGCGAACTTTTGTCCACATTTTAGCAAGACCCACTCCTTCCTTCCCTCAACACCACCCCATCCCACTTTTCTGTTCTAACCTAACTTCTATATACGCCCTTTCCCTTCTTACCTTTTCCTTCCTTTCCCTTACCTTCCCACCCTCTCTCTCTACCAACCTTCTTTCCCCTTCCTTTCCCATCCTCCCCGTCCCTTTCCAATCCCTTTCCCATACATGTTGGCAGGATCTTGGTAATTTTCCCCTTTCCATTATGTGCTGGCTAATATTTTGTAATTTTCCCTACCATATCACTTTGTCCTGTACTTCCTATGCATCCTGAACGACCCATACTTTATTACAGCCTCGAAATGACCAATGGATATGCTGCTGTTTGCTTTCTCTTGTACTCCTTTGTAATGTATTCTCTTCCTTATCCATTCCTCCTTCCCATCGACCCTCTCTCACGCATCAGTCCACACTCTCCTCTTCTTCTCCCCAGCCCATCTCTCTCTCTCTCTCTCTCTCTCTCTCTCTCTCAACTACGACTCTCTTTCCCTGCCTACCTACCCACCGTTTCGTATCTACTTTTCCACCCCTCCCCCTCCCTCTCTTTCCCCCCTAGCCTCACTTCCCAGACTCTACCTTCCACTATCCCCCTACCCCTCCACCCTCCAGTCTCTCCCTCCCACCTCTCTCTCTCTCTCCGCCCAGATTCTTCCTTCCTCACCCCCCCACACACCCTGTCCTTCCCTCTCCTCCTCCCTCCCCGTAGTCCTTTCTTCAATCATTTCAGCTTCTCTCTCCCCCTCCCCTCCCTCTGCTCACAAACCCCTCCTCCCCCCCCCCCTCTTCCGCCCGGTTCTCTCCCTTCCTCCCTCCCCCTCCGTCTCCAGACTTCCCAACCCTTCCTTCCTCCCTCCCTCCTCTCCTCCCCATTCTCTCCCCCCCTTCCTCCACCCATAACCCCTCCCTTCCTCCCTCCCCTGACTCATCTTTCCTTCCTCCCCCTTCTCTTCCATCCGTAGTCTCCCTTCCTCCCCCTCCCCTCCACCTCAATATTTCCCTACCCTTCCTCCCTCCCTCCCCTACCCAATATCCCTCCTACATAGCCCCTCCCTTCCTCCCTCCCCCTCCCCTCCGACCACCTCTACCTTCCCTCCACCCTTAGCCTCTCCTTCCCTCCGTCCTCCCCTCCCCAGACTTTCCTACGTAGCCACTCCCTCCCTCCCCAAGCTCTCACTTCCTTCCTCCCCCTCCCCTTCACCCTTAGCCTCTCCTCCTCCTCCTCCCTCCCTCCGCCTACCTCCCCAAACTCCCTCTTCCTCCCTTCCCCCCCCCCTTCACCCTTAGCTTCTCCTCCTCCCTCCCTCTTTCCGTCTCGACACTTCCTCCCCCCCCACAGCCCTGCCAGACAGACGCCCAGACTGGCACCAAGGAACATATTCTGGTCGAGTCCCTAGCACCTTCTCCTTGGCGATTTATTTTCCACACTACTACTCTTTTTCGTGTCTGGAATCATTTTACTATCAACACAGAACCCACGAATAACACACACACAAAAAAATATATATATAGTAACGAAGCATAACCAGGAATAAATCGGTAAGGAAGAGGTGTTGAGTAAGCTTCCGAATCCCCACACCAGAATACCAACCCGCGTCCGCAGTGCTGCCAATTTAGCGCTCTTTCCCGCTAGATCGATACATGTTTACTACCATTTAGCGGCAAGTTTTAACGCTAACAAAATCTCGAAATTACTAATAGATTTATGCTAAGTTTAGCAATATTTCAGAATCTATGTGGATTTATTTTTTCCGGCAATTTTCAGTTTTTGTATTTAGCGAGACTTTAGCGTTTTCTGAGGGTATGTTTGGGATGTCTGTGGGTTTGGATTGGCAACACTGCCGCTATGGCGCACCCCGTCGCACCAACACACACACACACAGACACACACATTTGCACGCCCGTTTCGCACATACAACTCTCTCTCTCACAGACACACACACACACGCACCTCTCTTTCTCACACACACAAACCTCTCTCCCTCTCTCTCTCTCTCTCTCACACACACAGGAACATTCTGGACACGAGACAACGACGACCGTAAGAGAAACAAAGACACCTGAGTCCTATCCATAAATAATATCATGACGTCAACACACATGGATAATGATGATAATAATAATAATAATAATAATAATAATAATAATAATAGAAATAATAATAATAAAAATAATAATAATAATAATAATGATATTGATGGTGGTGGTGGCAGTAGTAGTGGAAGTGTTAATGGTAGTAGAAGTGGTGGTAGTAGTAGTAGTAGTAGTAGTAGTAGGAGTTGTGTAGTAGAAGTAGTAGTAGTAGGAGTTGTGTAGTAGTAGTAGTGGTAGTAGTAGTGGTGGTGGTGGTAGTAGTAGTAGTAGTAGTAAGACTAACAAAACAAATAAATAATCACAACAAATACTGACCTCATTGTATTTAGTTATTTACTGCGCGAGACGGACAAACTCACTGAAGAGCAGTGTCCCCTTCATAAAGAAACAGAAAACGAGAGAGAGAGAGAGAGAGAGAGAGAGGAGGGAAGTCTGAAGAGGGAGATCTATCTATCTATTGCCAGACGCCTCAATCCCGTTTGGGGTGGCCACAAACAAATCGCCTCCAAGTCGCCCTGTCCCCCGCCATTTCACTGCCCTGCTCCCAACTCACACCCCCCTCTATCATATACGATAAAGATAGGGGATGGAGGAGGAAAGCGGAGGGGGGGGGAAGGACAGAGGGGAGGGGAGACAAAGGCGGGGAAAATACGGAAGTGGAGAGGGGAGAGATGGAAGTGAGGAGGGGAGGGGAGGGGAGGTAGGGGAGAAGATGGAGGTGGGAAGGAAGGAGGGGAGAGACGAAGAGAGAAGACGGGCGGATGGGGAGGGGGATGGAAGACTGGGGAGATGAGACGGGAGGGGAGTAAAGGGGGAGGAGGGAGGGGAATAAAAGGGGGAGGAAGGTGGGGAGACTTGGGAGAGGAGAGGGGAGAGGAGGAGGTGAAAGGAGAGAAAGATGGGCCGAAGAGAGGAGTATGGCTGAGAGAGAGAGAGAGAGAGAGAGAGAGAGAGAGAGAGAGAGAGCGAAGAGAGTAGCACCATCCAGCACTACCACAACATCCTAAACATAACACAGGAGTCTGGCTCGTATACCGCCTCCCTACCACACTCACAGGTAAAATTCTATGCCACCGTACGCCTTCGTGTGGTGGCACTGATATGGCCGGGCGGATCCGCTGCCTGGTTATGCTCCCTCTACTACTTCCC
Source organism: Coenobita brevimanus (assembly GCF_032717465.1). Lineage (NCBI taxonomy): Eukaryota > Metazoa > Arthropoda > Malacostraca > Decapoda > Coenobitidae > Coenobita > Coenobita brevimanus. Next base: position 4,234,800 of record NC_137068.1, on the reverse strand, counting down.
TATCCATCAAACTCCTGGTATAATCTATCTATTGCCAGAGGCCTTAATCACGTAAGGGGTGGCCACAAACAAATCGCCTCCATGTCGCCCTGTCCCCCGCCATCTCACTGCCCTGCTCCCAGTTCACAGCCCACGGTATAAACACAATATTATTTCCAGCACTGATTAGGTGAGACTATAAGAAGACCAAATACAGAAAAGGTGTCTAGGATTTGCTTATTTTGAGAGATTTATTCACAGTAAGCAAAACAAAGGATATTTTTTCTTGGCTAAACCACTAACAGACTTATTTACGGGTTCCTCAGCCTGTACTATTAAAATCGCTTCGTTACCACTGTGCGTTATTCGTGAGGAAGTCTGCTTGCGTTCCATCTCTGCACTTCCCATTCTTACCTACTTCCCTATCCCCTGAAAGGAGGATTGGGGACTGGTCTAGTGTATCCTAATCCTGCAGTTCACCGGGTCTCCATTTCAGATGAACCTAGGGCAACACCACCACCACCATAAACCACTCCCATCACCACCATTACAACCATACCACCACCACCACCATTAACCACCACCACCATAAACCATTCCCACCACCACCAAAAACCACTACCACCACCACCATTACAACCATACCACTACCACCACCACCACCACCACCATTAACCACTACCACCACCACCAAAAACCACTACCACCACCACCAAAAACCACTACCACCACCATCATTACAACCATACCACCATCACCACCACCATTAACCACTCCCACCACCACCACCACCATTAACCACTCCCACCATCACCACCACCACCACCACCAAAAACCACTACCACCACCACCAAAAACCACTACCACCACCATCATTACAACCATACCACCATCACCACCACCATTAACCACTCCCACCACCACCACCACCATTAACCACTCCCACCATCACCACCACCACCACCATTAACCACTCCCACCATCACCACCATTAACCACTCCCACCATCACCACCACCACCACCATTAACCACTCCCACCACCACCACCATTACAATCATACCACCACCACCACCACCATAAACCACTAACCTTCCACCACTACCACCACCACTAACCCTCCACCACTAACCCTCGACCACTAACACCACCACAACGGCAATACAACACCAATACAATAACACCACAGGCACCAAGACAATGCAGCATACAAGGCTACACACACGCACTAAATCCTGCAGCAAGATAGCGCTCCTTCTTATCTCCTTCTCCTCACCGCCTTAAACCAGTGCCAAAGATGCGTCACTATTTCCGCTGCACATACGCGATGGCCTCGACGTCTGTTATATTATTACTGTTTATTTATTTATTTTACGTAGCTTTGGAGAGTGTTTTTAGCTGGGAAGGTTCGTTAAAGCTTTCATTTAGATCTTCAGTACATCAAAGCCTTCGTAAGTTATATATAAAACAGTGGAGGTAAGAAGGAAAGGAAAAAGTCTCTCACACACACACACACACACACACTCTCTCTCTCTCTCTCTCTCTATTCATACAAGAAGGGATTGACAAAGGAATCTTCAGTAAACCCATCAGAACTGATTTTTTTTCTTTTATTTGCTCATTTTCAGACGGTTTTAGTCAGAGTAGGGAGGATTTTCTCTCTCTCTCACTCTCTCTCTCCCCTAATGGCTCTCTGCTCCTTCCGTCGAGTCCAAAGAGAGGAGACAGGTAGAGAGAGAGTGAGAGGCAGGTGGGGGGGGAGGTAGAGAGAGCATGTTCGGGTACAAGAGGGGACAACGATGGATGTGTGTGAGGCAGGCAGGGCTTCTCCGGTGTACAGTTATACGCAAAAGTACCGTACCACTAACACTACTACTACTACTACTGCAGCTGCTACTACTACTACAACTACCATCCCCACTGCTGCCATTACTATACCACTATTAACATCACCCCTACCACTCCTACTGCTGCTACTATTACTACAACTACCACCACCACTACTGCTATTACTATACTGCTACTATCACTACTACTACCATCATCCCCACCACTACCACCATCACCACCACTTTTACAACTACTACACCACACACAAATTTACACTACCACCACCACTACCAATAATAACTGCTACTTCTAAAACTAGGGCACTACAACTACTACTACACTTCTACTACTAATATTACCACCACAAAAAGGGACGCTAACACACCAAGCCACTCTCAGCTTAGCAATATTAGCCAGCAGAGGAAAGTGACAAGCAGAAGAGGTGAAATATTAGCCAGCAGAGGAAAGTGACAAGTAGAAGAGGTGAAATAT
>NC_137068.1:4222500-4227500 GCF_032717465.1 Coenobita brevimanus | reverse complement strand
TTAATCTTGACTGTTAATCTTCACTATATACTCCGCGTCTTCATTCCTCTCAAAGACCATAACTTTACTCGTTTTTACATTTCGTTTCTTCTACAAACTTCCAAACTCATTCACCAGACCTTGCTACTCCTAACCATCCTCACTTAACAACACAGTATCATCAGCAAACAACAGTACAGGCAATTTCCAAGCCCTACTCTCTCCCACTCCGGACCCTCCAACATCCACTGCCCTGCCTTGTACTTCCTTCACGACACCATCCATATATATACTGAACAACCACGGAGACATGACACATCCCTCTTTCAGTCCAATATCCACACTAAACAGCTCAGTTCACCCTACATATGCACTGACACCAGAATCTTATCCGTGTGGTTGGTGGTGGCGACCATCATCCACTCACCTGATGTAGTGCTGCCTACTTCTTCCTTCATATTTATCATTCTTTTTCTGTCTGCCCTCCTCTCTTCCTATCTCCCCCATCTTTCCTGTCACTTTTTATTACTATTTTTCCTTTTCAGGTGGCTTTACATTGAGTGACTAGCCTAATGGTTTCCTATAAGCCAGGAAACCATTTACAAAGCTGGGTGGTAAATATAAAACCAACCCATACGTGCTCCCTACGTGTCAACACGCGGGTTGGCGGAAGGTTCGTGCCCCTCCCCGTAAACTAACTCAAAGACAAACGGCCACCCCTTACGGGATTATGGTGTTTGGATATAGAACGATAGACACCACAGTCTTATCCACACCTCCACATCCTATCCATAACAGACTCCAATCCATCACTACAGAAACGCATCCACAGTTCTATCCAGTCCCACCAACCAACGCCTTCCAAACCAACCCATCACAGTCTCATACATACGCCAGATAGCATTCAATAATTTCCCATCTATTCCATGTACTTTCAGCATCTTCCACCTTCCTTCTCTACCTAATCTGTCACATGCTTTCTCCAGATCCACGAAGCCACCATACAATGTCTATCCCTTCTCTATAAACTTTACACTAAATATCTTAAAGCGATATCTGGTCTACACACTCCCTTCGCTTCCTAAACCTCCCTCTCCCCTAGTTCCTCTCAGGCTAATTCCTCAGTTTTCTCCCTCACTCAATCAACAAGTATCCTACCATACATCCTAGCTATTACACTGAGAAGACAACAACTATCTACCATACATCTTGCCTATTACACTAAGACCACAAGTATCCTACCATACATCTTGCCTATTACACTGAGATGACAAGTATCCTACCATACATCTTGCCTATTACACCAACACAACAAGTATCCTACCATACATCTTGCCTATTACACTGAGATGACAAGTATCCTACCATACATCTTGCCTATTACACCAACACAACAAGTATCCTACCATACATCTTGCCTATTACACCAACACAACAAGTATCCTACCATACATCTTGCCTATTACACTAACACAACAAGTATCCTACCATACATCTTGCCTATTACACCAACACAAAAAGTATCCTACCATACATCTTGCCTATTACACTAAGAAGACAAATGCCCCTATGACTGCCACACACGTCTCTTTCCCCTTTCCCTTTGTACAGGTGAACTATTGTACCTGACCTCCTCCTGAACTCCACCTTCCTCCCCTGCCAATCACCTCACCTTCCCTATCCACTCAATCCCTATCTCATTCCATAATTCCCGCTGCATTCCCCCATTTTGGCTTTCTTCACTGCCTCACACACTTCCATCCTAGTTATTCCTTCCTTATCGTCTCTTCTTCTACTGCTTCCTCTATTCATTCCCCAACCCCTTCCATCCTACTACTGCCTTCCTTCCTCTTCTCCTCTCTACATCTACCCCTTCATCCAACCATTCTCCAACCACTTCCATCCTACTCCCTGTCATTCCCCAACCCCTTCCATTCTACCCTTCCCTGTCACACCCCAACCCCTTCCATCCTACCCCTCCTAGCCATTCTCTAACTACTTCCATCCTACTTCCTGTCATTCCCCAACCCCTTCCATCCTACCCCTCCCAGCCATTCCCCAACCCCTTCCATCCTATCCCTCCCTGCCATTCCCCAACCCCTTCCATCCTACCCTTCCCTGTCGTTCCCCAACCCCTTCCATCCTACCCCTCCCTGCCATTCCCCAATCCCTTCCATCCTACCCCTCCCAGCCATTCCCCAGCCCCTTCCATCCTACCCCTCCCTGCCACTCCCCAACCCCTTCCATCCTAACCCTCCCTGCCACTCCCCAATCTCTTCCATCCTACCCCTCCCTGCCATTCCCCAACCCCTCCCATTCCACTGATTAACTTCGTCCTTCTCGCCTCTCTCTCTCTCCCCCCCCCCACCATCCTTTACCACCTCCACCCTATTAATCCCTGCCTCTCAGATTAATAAGACGATTTATAACCCTTGAAAAATAAAATACACTCCCACGGCTGAGGAAAAGCGTCTCGGGTTGAAAGGAGTACAATGGTGAAGATCTATTCTGAGAGAGAGAGAGAGAGAGAGAGAGAGAGAGAGAGAATAAAAAACAATAGTAACCCTTGTGTATTTCCCAGCCCCAATCTGAAACACAAACCCAATGGACTGCGTGGTAAAGATGTCCTCCCCCCACACACCACCATCGTCTTTTGGGTTGATAGGGAGGGGGGTGAGGGGCGTGTGGAGTGATGAGGAGGGAGGTGTGGGGCGTTTGGGGTGATGGGGAGGGAGGTGAGGGGCGTTTGGGGTGATGGGGAGGGAGGTGAGAGGCGTTTGGGGTGATGGGGAGGGAGGTGAGGGGCGTTTGGGGTGATGGGGAGGGAGGTGTGGGGCGTTTGGGGTGATGGGGAGGGAGGTGTGGGGCGTTTGGGGTGATGGGGAGGGAGGTGTGGGGCGTCTGTAAGTAGCTCCACCGCCTAGTTATACCGGTGCCACCACGTGAAGGCGTGCCTCTCACCACCCATCACAATAAAGGTTAAATAATCTACAGGATAATCTTTACTGGCCTCTTATCAGTTCCTCGTTCCTGACTAAAGACGATTTCACTCACAGACGATTTTATTCAGCTTAGAAACACCCTCTGTCTTCTTCACTTACTTCCTTGATTTATCTTCTGAGGTGGTTTGGACATGTGAAGAGAATGGAGAATGAACGACAGACTAAGAGGGTGTATGTAGGTGAGGTGGAGGGAGGAAGAGGGAGAGGTAGACCGAGGATGAGGTGGAGGGATGGAGTTGAGAGGTATATGAGGGAAGGGGGGGTGAGTTCGGGGGAGGGTAGTCAATTGGTGGGTGACAGAGCGACTTGGAGGCGTTTTGTCTGCGGCCACCCTTTGCGGGATTAGGGCGTCGGGCTATAGATAGATAGATAGTCTCCTGTTTATATCTTTTTCTCTGGATTACACTTTCCTGTCTTCCTTCCCCTTCCTGTCTTCCATTCTACACTCTCCCTCTTTCCTGTGTCTATCTATCCATCTATCTAGCTTGTTTGTCTATAACTACCTATCCTTTTTATCTCCCTCCCCCCCTTCTCTATCTTTCCTCCACCTCCCTCTCTCTGGACAACCATCCTTCCATCCATCTATCCATGTATCTATCTATCCATCCACACATCCATCTACCTATCAAAATATCGTCTCACCATCATCTCTCTCTTTCTACCTGTTTTATCTCTCTTATCTCTCTACCTGTCTGTATAACTAACTATCTTTTTTATCTCCCCTCGCTCTCTTTATCTTCCCCCAAACTCACTCACTCACTCTCTCTCTCTCTCTCTAATCATCCATCCATCTGCTTATCAATTTATCAAGTCTCTCCTTTTATCGTCCAGCAATAACTGCCATAAAGCCTTCACAATCAGCCAACAGTACACTACTAAATAAACCTCTTGAGTCAGTTCCAGGTTGACTGTAATTCACACGTTGCTTAAACACTCCTTTCCTTCCTCACCCGTGTCGCATTACAGAGACAAATAACAATAATCTTTGAGTGTATAGTTAACGTGGAATTACCATCTGGTAACGCTCACAACAGTCCCTTGTTAACACCTTTGCAAGCGGAAAGGGGCTAAAACATTCTTTAGTAAATATTAGCAATGTTTAGCACGGCAACGCTGACTGGCCAGTACGGCATGTGGCCACCACAGCATCAGTGGCCACCGCAGCATCAGTGGCCACCACAGCACCAGCGGCCACCACAGCACCAGCGGCCACCACAGCACCTGCGGCCAGCCCAGCCCCAGTGGCCAGCAGGGGCAGGGTCCGGCAGGGGAGCAGTGGCCATGTCGGGAGCAGAGGTGGTGGGTGCACTGGAGGGTAGGCGGTACATCGTGGCACCAATGGGGGCAGAGGGGCCGTGTGTCATACCCCAACAGGTCAATCATTACATCACACCACCACAGCCAGGGCACATCCCCAACCCGCCAGGATGGTTCTATGGGCTGGCGCATCTCACACAGGATAATCTTGGTCGGTTCCTGGGAGGGGCACTCAGCAACGCCACACGGCTGTGCCAGCAATATCACGTGTGGATCACCGTGGATGGGGATCCAGGCCAACCCTTGACGATCACCGGCACAAACCCGGCCGTAAACCACATCATCGACGTGATGGTCAGCGAGTATGACGCGGATCTGGTGGCTGCGGATCCACCCCACCCACATGAAGACGCTTCCACACCCCCGTCACCCCACCCACCCCACCACCACAAAGCAACACGGTACCAGGGAAGGCGGTACCCGCGTAGGGGTGGGTACCAACGAAGGCAAACAAACAAACACTTTCGCTGAACAGGATGCTGTGAGGTGGAGTTAGTGCTGAGAAGGGGCGGCTTTGACGGAATCTTACTCTTGAGTACCTCTTAACTGATCTGTTCTTTTTATTCTACTGTTTTGACATGACTGACGACAACACCTCTCTCTCTCTCTCTCACTCCCCCGTGGCAGCCACCTTGTCGTGGTGGGGGAGCTTACGTGCCCCAGTGGTGCTGGCAGGGCCTGCCGTGCCGCACACCTCGCCAG
>NC_137068.1:4207500-4220000 GCF_032717465.1 Coenobita brevimanus | reverse complement strand
CCTCCACCTCCCTCTCTCTGGACAACCATCCTTCCATCCATCTATCCATATATCTATCTATCCATCCACACATCCATCTACCTATCAAAATATCGTCTCTCCATCTTCTCTCTCTTTCTACCTGTTTTATCTATTTTATCTCTTTACCTGTCTCTATAACTAACTATCCTTTTTATCTTCCCTCGCCCTCTTTATCTTCCCACAAACTCACTCACTCACTCACTCTCTCTCTCTCTAATCATCCATCCATCTGCTTATCAATTTATCAAGTCTCTCCTTTTATCGTCCAGCAATATCTCCCATAAAGCCTTCACAATCAGCCAACAGTACACTACTAAATAAACCTCTTGAGTCAGTTCCAGGTTGACTGTAATTCACACGTTGCCTAAACACTCCTTTCCTTCCTCACATGTGTCGCATTACAGAGACAAATAACAATAATCTTTGAGTGTATAGGTAACGTGGAATTACCTTCTGGTAACGCTCACAACAGTCCCTTGTTAACACCTTTGCCAGCGGAAAGGGGCTAAAACATTCGTTAGTAAATATTAGCAACGTTTAGCACGGCAACGCTGACTGGCCAGTACGGCATGTGGCCACCACAGCATCAGTGGCCACCACAGCACCAGCGGCCACCACAGCACCAGCGGCCACCACAGCACCTGCGGCCAGCCCAGCCCCAGTAGCCAGCAGGGGCAGGGTCCGGCAGGGGAGCAGTGGCCATGACGGGAGCAGAGGTGGTGGGTGCACTGGAGGGTAGGCGGTACATCGTGGCACCAATGGGGGCAGAGGGGCCCTGTGTCATACCCCAACAGGTCAATCATTACATCACACCACCACAGCCAGGGCACATCCCCAACCCGCCAGGATGGTTCTATGGGCTGGTGCATCTCACACAGGATAATCTTGGTCGGTTCCTGGGAGGGGCACTGAGCAACGCCACACGGCTGTGCCAGCAATATCACGTGTGGATCACCGTGGATGGGGATCCAGGCCAACCCTTGACGATCACCGGCACAAACCCGGCCGTAAACCACATCATCGACGTGACGGTCAGCGAGTATGACGCGGATCTGGTGGCTGCGGATCCACCCCACCCACATGAAGACGCTTCCACACCCCCGTCACCCCACCCACCCCACCACCACAAAGCAACACGGTACCAGGGAAGGCGGTACCCGCGTAGGGGTGGGTACCAACGAAGGCAAACAAACAAACACTTTCGCTGAACAGGATGCTGTGAGGTGGAGTTAGTGCTGAGAAGGGGCGGCTTTGACGGAATCTTCCTCTTGAGTACCTCTTAACTGATTTGTTCTTTTTATTCTACTGTTTTGACATGACTGACGACAACACCTCTCTCTCTCTCTCTCTCTCACTCCCCCGTGGCAGCCACCTTGTCGTGGTGGGGGAGCTTACGTGCCCCAGTGGTGCTGGCAGGGCCTGCCGTGCCGCACACCTCGCCAGTGAGGGCACAACCAAGAGCTGCCACCCCCCTGGGGAGGGGGAAAAGAATACTTCACCAATATCCTTATCCTTCCCACTCCCTCATCCCCATCCCTTCCCTTCCCTTCCCTCCCAATCCCCATCCTCATCCCTTCCCTTGCCTCCCACTCCCCTATATCTCATCCCTTCCCTTCCCCCCTGGGGAGGGGGGTAAAGAATACTTCCCCAGTATCCCTGCTTGTCGTAAGAGGCGACTAAAAGGGGCCTTTCTGTCTCCAGTCTCTCTCCTTACTGTTCTCTCTTTCGTCCCATCTCTCTTCTTGATATTTCCGTGTTTCTTCCGGCCTTCATTTTCCCTCTACTACCACAGCACCAAATAGCCATATTGTGGCCTGGCGCTAATTCTTCATTATTCCTTCTTTCAAGACACACACACACACACACACACACACAAATTAAAATGCCTGCTATTCTCCTTTGTACATAATACTAAACAGACCAAAAACTTGTTCACAATATTTTTTAAAAGGTGCGCAATTTCTTGGTAATAAAAAAATTATGATTATTATTATTATTATTATTATTATTACTGTTGTTGTTATTACTATTATTATTATTACTGTTGTTGTTGTCTTGCTGACTTCAAGAACTCCCGTGGGATATGTTGTATGCCGATGATGTGGTGTTAACTGCAAAGAATGAAAGGAAGGCGGAGGAGAGATTTACAAGTGGAGAGATGGACGTGTGTATAACCGGGCAGCTCCACCACCCAGACATAACCGTGCCACCGCATGAAGGCGTCCCTCTCTCGAGCCTTAGAAACGAGGTTGTAAGAGGAAGAGACACATGAGAGAGAGAGAGAGAGAGAGAGAGAGAGAGAGTGGACAAAGTGGAAGAGGACAGTATGTGGAGAGGCTGCAAGTGGAGGAGATGCTTATGTGAATCTGGAGGAGGGATTATGTGGAAGATATGGATGTGGTGGTAGTGGAGGATGTGGATGGACTGTGGATGGAGAGGAGGTGGGTGAGAGTGGATGAAGAGGAGGTAGGTGAGAGTGGATGAAGAGGAGGTAGGTGAGAGTGAAAGGAATTCAGACTTGATTCCATTGATCCTGTGACGTCTGACAGATAGATAGATAGATGGATAGATAGATAGACAGACATACAGAGAAGGGGGATGACTAGGGAAGATGGGTGGAAGTGTGTGTGTGTGTGTGTGTGTGTGTGTGTGTGTGTGTGTGAGAGAGAGAGAGAGAGAGAGAGAGAGAGAGAGAGAGAGAGAGAGAGAGAGAGAGAGAGAGAGAGAGGTCAAGGAGTACAATAGTGAAGATCTGTCGTGTGTGTGTGTGTGTGTGTGTGTGTGTGTGTGTGTGTGTGTGTGTGTGTGTGTGTGTGTGTGTGTGTGTGTGAGAGAGAGAGAGAGAGAGAGAGAATAAAAAACAATAGTAATCCTTGTGTATTTCCCAGCCCCAATCTGAAACACAAACCCAATGGACTGCGTGGTAAAGATGTCCTCCCCCCACACACCACCATCGTCTTTTGGGGTGATAGGGAGGGAGGTGTGGGGCGTTTGGGGTGATGGGGAGGGAGGTGTGGGGCGTTTGGGGTGATGGGGAGGGAGGTGAGGGGCGTCTGTAAGTAGCTCCACCGCCTACTTATACCTATGCCACCACGTGAAGGCGTGCCTCTCCACCACCCATCACAATAAAGGTTAAATAATCTACAGGATAATCTTTACTGGCCTCCCTCTTATCAGTTCCTCGTTCCTGACTAAAGACGATTTCACTCACAGACGATTTCATTCAGCTTAGAAACACCCTCTGTCTTCTTCACTTACTTCCTTGATTTATCTTCTGAGGTGGTTTGGACATGTGAAGAGAATGGAGAATGAAAGACTGACTAAGAGGGTGTATGTAGGTGAGGTGGAGGGAGGGAGAGGGAGAGGTAGACCGAGGATGAGGTGGAGGGATGGAGTTGAGAGGTATATGAGGGAGGGGGGGGTGAGTTGGGGGGAGGGTAGTCAAATGGTGGGTGACAGAGCGACTTGGAGGCGTTTTGTCTGCGGCCACCCTTTACGGGATTAGGGTGTCGGGCTATAGATAGATAGATAGTCTCCTGTTTATGTCTTTTTCTCTGGATTACACTTTCCTGTCTTCCTTCCCCTTCCTGTCTTCCATTCTGCCCTCTCCCCCTTTCCTGTGTCTATCTATCCATCTATCTAGCTTGTTTGTCTATAACTACCTATCCTTTTTATCTCCCTCCCCCCCATCTCTATCTTTCCTCCACCTCCCTCTCTCTGGACAACCATCCTTCCATCCATCTATCCATATATCTATCTATCCATCCACACATCCATCTACCTATCAAAATATCGTCTCTCCATCTCTCTCTTTCTACCTGTTTTATCTCTCTTATCTCTCTACCTGTCTGTATAACTAACTATCCTTTTTATCTTCCCTCGCCCTCTTTATCTTCCCTCAAACTCACTCACTCACTCTCTCTCTCTCTAATCATCCATCCATCTGCTTATCAATTTATCAAGTCTCTCCTTTTATCGTCCAGCAATATCTCCCATAAAGCCTTCACAATCAGCCAACAGTACACTACTAAATAAACCTCTTGAGTCAGTTCCAGGTTGACTGTAATTCACACGTTGCCTAAACACTCCTTTCCTTCCTCACATGTGTCGCATTACAGAGACAAATAACAACAGTCTTTGGGTGTATAGGTAACGTGGAATTACCATCTGGTAACGCTCACAACAGTCCCTTGTTAACACCTTTGCCAGCGGAAAGGGGCTAAAACATTCGTTAGTAAATATTAGCAATGTTTAGCACGGCAACGCTGACTGGCCAGTACGGTATGTGGCCACCACAGCACCAGCGGCCACCACAGCACCAGTGGCCTGAACAGTGGCCACCACAGCTCCAGCGGCCAGAACAGTGGCCACCACAGCACCAGCGGCCTGAACAGTGGCCACCACAGCACCAGCGGCCTAAACAGTGGCCACCACAGCACCAGCGGCCTGAACAGTGGCCACCACAGCACCAGCGGCCAGCCCAGCCCCAGTGGCCAGCAGGGGCAGGGTCCGGCAGGGGAGCAGTGGCCATGTCGGGAGCAGAGGTGGTGGGTGCACTGGAGGGTAGGCGGTACATCGTGGCACCAATGGGGGCAGAGGGGCCGTGTGTCATACCCCAACAGGTCAATCATTACATCACACCACCACAGCCAGGGCACATCCCCAACCCGCCAGGATGGTTCTATGGGCTGGCGCATCTCACACAGGATAATCTTGGTCGGTTCCTGGGAGGGGCACTGAGCAACGCCACACGGCTGTGCCAGCAATATCACGTGTGGATCACCGTGGATGGGGATCCAGGCCAACCCTTGACGATCACCGGCACAAACCCGGCCGTAAACCACATCATCGACGTGATGGTCAGCGAGTATGACGCGGATCTGGTGGCTGCGGATCCACCCCACCCACATGAAGACGCTTCCACACCCCCGTCACCCCACCCACCCCACCACCACAAAGCAACACGGTACCAGGGAAGGCGGTACCCGCGTAGGGGTGGGTACCAACGAAGGCAAACAAACAAACACTTTCGCTGAACAGGATGCTGTGAGGTGGAGTTAGTGCTGAGAAGGGGCGGCTTTGACGGAATCTTACTCTTGAGTACCTCTTAACTGATCTGTTCTTTTTATTCTACTGTTTTGACATGACTGACGACAACACCACTCTCTCTCTCTCACTCCCCCGTGGCAGCCACCTTGTCGTGGTGGGGGAGCTTACGTGCCCCAGTGGTGCTGGCAGGGCCTGCCGTGCCGCACACCTCGCCAGTGAGGGCACAACCAAGAGCTGCCACCCCCCTGGGGAGGGGGAAAAGAATACTTCACCAATATCCTTATCCTTCCCACTCCCTCATCCCCATCCCTTCCCTTCCCTTCCCTCCCAATCCCCATCCTCATCCCTTCCCTTGCCTCCCACTCCCCTATATCTCATCCCTTCCCTTCCCCCCTGGGGAGGGGGGTAAAGAATACTTCCCCAATATCCCTGCTTGTCGTAAGAGGCGACTAAAAAGGGCCTTTCTGCCTCCAGTCTCTCTCCTTACTGTTCTCTTCCGTCCCATCTCTCTTCTTGATATTTCCGTGTTTCTTCCGGCCTTCATTTTCCCTCTACTACCACAGCACCAAACAGCCATATTGTGGCCTGGCGCTAATTCTTCATTATTCCTTCTTTCAACACACACACACACACACACACACACACACACACACACACATTAAAATGCCTGCTATTCTCCTTTGTACATAATACTAAACAGATCAAAAACTTGTTCACAATATTTTTTAAAAGGTGCGCAATTTCTTGGTAATAAAAAAATTATGGTTATTATTATTATTATTATTATTATTATTATTGTTGTTATTACTATTATTATTATTACTGTTGTAGTTGTTCTTGTTGACTTCAGGGACTCCCGTGGGATATGTTGTATGCCGATGATGTGGTGCTGACTACAGAGAATGAAAGGAAGGCGGAGGAAAGATTTACAAGTGGAGAGATGGACGTGTGTATAACCGGGCAGCTCCACCATCCAGACATAACCCTGCCACCGCATGAAGGCGTCCCTCTATCGAGCCTTAGAAACGAGGTTGTAAGAGGAAGAGACACATGAGAGAGAGAGAGAGAGAGAGAGAGAGAGAGAGAGAGAGAGAGAGAGAGAGAGAGAGATGGGAGAAACAATAAGAGGCTTGTTAGAAAAGGCGAGTGGGAGGGGAGGGGAAAGAGAAGAAGGGAGGAGAGAGAGGGGAAAGAGAAGAAGGGAGGAGAGAGAGGGGAAAGAGGAGAAGGGAGGAGAGAGAGGGGAAAGAGATGAAGGGAGGGGAGAGAGGGGGAAGAGGAGAGGAGAGAGAAGGGAGAGAGGAGAAGGGAGGAGAGAGATGGGAAAGAGAAGAAGGGAGGGGAGAGAAGGGAAAGAGGGGGAAGAGGGAAAGGGAGGGAAAGAGGGGGAAATAGGAAAGGGAAGGGAAGGGAGAAGGGAAGATGGAAAGGGGAGAAGTGGAAAGAGGAAAAGTAAGGGAAAGAGAATGGATGAGGAAAGGTGAGGGAATGAGGAGGAAGGGGAAAGGGAGGGAAAGAGGGAGGAAAAGGGAAGGTGAGGGAAAGAGGGAGGAAGAGGAAAGGGAGGGAAAGAGGGAGGAAGTGGAAAGGTGAGGGAAAGAGGGAGGAAGAGGAAAGGTGAGGGAAAGAGGGAGGAAGTGGAAAGGTGAGGGAAAGAGGGAGGAAGTGGAAAGGTGAGGGAAAGAGGGAGGAAGAGGAAAGGGAGGGAAAGAGGGAGGAAGTGGAAAGGTGAGGGAAAGAGGGAGGAAGTGGAAAGGTGAGGGAAAGAGGGAGGAAGAGGAAAGGTGAGGGAAAGAGGGAGGAAGTGGAAAGGTGAGGGAAAGAGGGAGGAAGTGGAAAGGTGAGGGAAAGAGGGAGGAAGAGGACAGGTGAGGGAAAGAGGGAGGAAGTGGAAAGGTGAGGGAAAGAGGGAGGAAGTGGAAAGGTGAGGGAAAGAGGGAGGAAGTGGAAAGGTGAGGGAAAGAGGGAGGAAGTGGAAAGGTGAGGGAAAGAGGGAGGAAGAGGGAAGATGTGGGAAAGAGGGAGGAAGAGGAAAGGGGGAGGAAGTGGAAAGGGGAGGAAGTGGAAAGGGGGGGAAAGAGGGAGGAAGAGGAAAGGGGGGGGAAAGAGGGAGGAAGAGGAAAGGTGAGGGAAAGAGGGAGGAAGAGGAAGGTGAGGGAAAGGGGGAGGAAGTGGAAAGGGGGGGAAAGAGGGAGGAAGAGGAAAGGGGGGGAAAGAGGGAGGAAGAGGAAAGGGGGGGGAAAGAGGGAGGGAGAGGAAAGGGGGGGGAAAGAGGGAGGAAGAGGGAAGATGTGGGAAAGTGGGAGGAAGAGGAAAGGGGGAGGAAGTGGAAAGGTGAGGGGAAGAGGGAGGAAGAGGAAAGGGAAGGAAAGAGGGAGGAAGAGGGAAGGTGAGGGAAAGAGGGAGGAAGAGGGAAGGTGAGGGAAAGAGGGAGGAAGAGGAAAGAGGGGGGAAGAGGAAAGAGGGGGGAAGAGGAAAGTGAGGGAAAGAGGGAGGAAGAGGAAAGTGAGGGAAAGAGGGAGGAAGAGGAAAGGTGAGGGAAAGAGGGAGGAAGAGGGAAGGTGAGGGAAAGAGGGAGGAAGAGGGAAGGTGAGGGAAAGAGGGAGGAAGAGGAAAGGTGAGGGAAAGAGGGAGGAAGAGGGAAGGTGAGGGAAAGAGGGAGGAAGAGGAAAGGGAGGGAAAGAGGGAGGAAGAGGGAAGATGTGGGAAAGAGGGAGGAAGAGGAAAGAGGGGGGAGAGAGGGAAGAGAGAGAGTGGAGGGGAGAGGGGGCAAAGAGAGGGTGTGGGGAGTTCCGGGGAGAGTGGGGGAGGAGGGAGGCAAGGGGGGAGAAAAGGGGAGGAGGATGAGGAGGGGGAGGCCTGGGAGACGGAAGGGAGAATATAAAAAACCTGAGTACCGGAAGACAGGTAATGATTAAACAGATTATCAATTACACCTAGGTTATTAAAGACAGAACTCTCTCTCTCTCTCTATGCTAAGTCCTAAGTTCCCCCTAGAAGATGACCCGCTGCAGTGGATGGTGGTGGTGGGGTGGAGGAGGTGGAAGGGTGAGGGGAGAGGAGAGGGGATGAGAAGGGAGAAGGAGTGCAAGATGTGAAATGGGACGGTTGTGGAGGGTAAGGAGAGGTGAGAGGGGAGGGGAGGAGAGGGGAGGGGAGGGGAGAGGAGGGAAAATAGGAGTGGGGAGGGGAGATAGGACAGGGGAGGGAAGAGGGAAAAGGGTAGGAAGGGAAAAAGGTGGAGGGATGGGTATGGAGAATGACTACAGAAGGAGGGAAAGGGAATGGAATACTGGGGAGAGTGGAAGAGAGGAGAAAGGATCCACACTGGAGTGGGGTGGAAGAAGGGAAGTGGAGTGGGGTGAAGGGGTGAATGGAGAGTGGGGGAAAGTGGGTAGACAGGTGGGGGGGAGAGGAGTGGAGGGAGGGGGAAAAGAGACTAAGGTGGGGAGTTTGGAGAGGGTAAAGGGGAATGGGGTGTATGGGGTGTAGGTAGAGGAGGGGTGAGGATGTGGAGTACAGGATGGTGAGGGAGTGGAGTAGAGGGTGTGGGGTGGGTGGAGTAGAGGGTGTGGAGTGGGTGGAGTAGAGGGTGGTGTGAGTCAGGCTGCGGCGTCCGGGAAGAGCTGCATCAACAACCCTGCCTCACCTTCACACACGTACACCTTTAATACACATCTTAATACACACACACACATACAGACACACACACACACACACATACAGACACACACTACCCTACTAATACATCGTCACATCTTAATACACCTCCAATACACTCACATCATTTACTCTTAATACACACACACACACACACACACACACACACACACACACACACACACACACACACACACCTTAATACATCTTCAATACACTCACATCACTTGCTTTATTAATACACACACACACACACACACCTATTCTTATTAAAACATTGCAACACCACCTACTCTCAGTCACTCTGGAGGGTTGATTTTGACTAGCAACCAAAGAGACTCACTCATTCCAACACAACTAAGGTCAAATTTCAATCATCCACGATACTGTATTGGCGTTAAGGTATTTGTCCAGTTCCGTTAGGTGAAAAAATTATAGTGATCGCAATTCTATCTATCTATCTATTGCAAGACGCCTTAATCCCATACAGGGTGGGCACAAACAAATCGCCTCCATGTCACCCTGTCCCCTGCCATTTCACTGCCCTGCTCCCAACTCACACCCCTCTCTCATATACCTCTCCACTCCATCCCTCCATCTCATCCTTGCCCCCCCCCCCCTCTCTCTCTCTCTCTCATATACCTCTCCACATCATCCCTCCACGTCATCCTTGGCCTCTCTCCCTCCCTCCCTCTCTCTCTCTCTCTCTCTCTCTCCAACAAAGCAGTGACAATTCGCGGACATAAATAATTAACCACTTCAAAAACAACTAAAAAAAAGACCAATGAATTTCTGAACCTGTGGCCCGTTTTTCAGAGCTACTACACTTCCCAGAAAAATCCATATATACGATTTTCATATTAGACTAAAAACTTGATTGATAAAACTGTCTATAACGATAAAATCATCTCAGTATTTCACCCCCCGTCTTGCAATGTTGATATGTTGCACCTGATCACACCTGAGGGGATGATATTGAGGTGTTACATTTACCGGCACAGGTGAGAAGGCAGGATGAGGTGTGGCAGGTGGAGGTAATTCTCTCTCTCTCCCCCTAACAATGCAATGACAATGATGTAAGCAGTCATAAAAACACACACACACACACACACACACACACACACACACACACACACACACACACACACACACACACACACACACACACACACACACACACACACACACATCAGTGTACGCTATGCACAGATTATCGAGAAATCACTACTGTCACTAACACCAAACGACAAAACATCAACTATAATAATAATAATAATAATAATCAGTAATAATAATAACGATGACGATGATAATAATACGGTAATAATAATAATAATAATAATAATAGTATAGTAGCAGTAGTAATAAATATCAAAGGAATAATAATAATAATAATAATAATAATAATAATACGGTAATAGTAATAATAATAAATTAATTCACAATCCCCCCAAAACAGAACTTCCGGTTATGTAGTGTTTTGTTAATTTGCATACCAGACGGCTGTGTGTGTGTGTGTGTGTGTGTGTGTGTGTGTGTGTGTGTGTGTGTGTGAGAGAGAGAGAGAGAGAGAGAGAGAGAGAGAGAGAGAGAGAGAGAGAGAGAGAAATACCTGAACATTAATCGCCCACTAAAGACATCATAAATACATACATCATCATCACCACCCTCATCGTCATCACCACCATCATCACCGTCACCATCATCATCATCGTCGTCACCATCATCAAATAAATGGGTCACACACTCATTCACTCCCTATTCAAGTTCCCGGAACACACACACATTGTCTGCTGTCTATCCTCTCACTCACACACACACACACACACACACACACACACACACACATTGTCTGCTGTCTATCCTCTCACTCACACACACACACACACACACACACACACTTGTCTACCCTCACTCACACACACACACACACACACACATTGTCTGCTGTCTATCCTCTCACTCACACACACACACACACACACACACATTGTCTGCTGTCTATCCTCTCACTCACACACACACACACACACACACATTGTCTGCTGTCTATCCTCTCACTCACACACACACACACACACACACACACACACACACACACTTGTCTACCCTCACTCACACACACACACACACACACACATTGTCTGCTGTCTTTCCTCTCACTCACACACACACACATTGTCTGCTGTCTATCCTCTCACTCACACACACACACACACACACACACACACATTGTCTGCTGTCTATCCTCTCACTCACACACACACACACACACACACATTGTCTGCTGTCTATCCTCTCACACACACACACACACACACACACACACACACACTTGTCTACCCTCACTCACACACACACACACACACACACACACACACACACACACACACACACACACACCACCTCAATAAAACCTACCACAATACTCTTTTCACTCTAACCTGGCTAAGATTATCATTCTTTTGCAGGTAATTTCACGCAGCTCAGTGGCAGAGAAAGACAATACCACGACTCTACATTCTTTCCGTAGCACTTCTTCGTGACTAGCACCTTAGTCCAGTGTTAAATCTACTGTTACAACTCAGCATTCAAGATGGAGAGATGGCAATTTTACGCGAGGTTAGAGGAAATGGATAGCAAGTATATACATTTTCCTCCTTTCACTCTAACTTGGCCTAAAAATGCCATCTCTCCATCTTGAATGCTGAGTTGTTATTACTGACAGTGGAATATGATGCTAGTCACGAAGAAGTGCTATGGAATGGATGTAGAGTCGTATCATCTTTCCATCTAGAATGCTCAGTTGTAATTATATACTGACACTGGAATATCCTAGTCACGAAGAAGTGCTATGGAAAGGATGAAGAGTCGTATCATTGTCCTATTCTGCTAGACATACGTGAAATAAGCCGTAAAGAGGCGAAAATCTAGGCCAAGTTAGTGTGAAAATCCTATAGTAGCTGTAGTTGTAGCCCAAAGTCCATCTAGAACGAGAACCCAGTGGACTGCAGGCTGAAGTTACCCTCATCCTGCAGTCCACCATCGTCCTTTTGGGGGATAGGAAGGGAACTGAGGGGCGTTTGCATATCAGGGCAGAGGGATGGCTTCGTTATATCAGTGCTACCGTCCGTCTCCATTTCAAATCCAGTCTTTCAAACGCAGTGTGTCCAGGCATCTCGAAATGAACGGATCTTGAATTTGGCTCTCTTTTGCATTGCTTTTGTTTTTTTCTTGGAAGGAGCGGCATTGCGGGCTCCTGGCCTGTGGTTCCTTCTTTCTTGCGTTAAAAAAAAAAAAAATTACCAGTATAAACATTAACTCCAATCTAATCTGTATCCTATATAAACGTCACTAAACACAAAAACATCTTTATAGGCTAAACATCAATACAGACATTTCTATAAACATCTCCATACACATCCCGCTAAACATCTACGGTATATACGCATCCTCGTAAACATCTACGGTATATACGCATCCTTGTAAACATCTACGGTATATAAACATCCCTATAAATATCCTCATAAACATCAGATATACATTACCACAGTGCATCCAAGGTTCCTGTCCTTCCTTCATCAGCCACAGGTAAACCAACACTTACCTGTAATTAAGAGAAAGGTAATGTTAGTGTTTACAGACATCATTATTAGCATCATCAATATCATCATCGTCCTCGTCACCATATCACCTTTCTTCCTTACCACCACCACCATCATCATCATCATCATCATCATCACTCTCCTCCCCCTCCTCATTATCATCAT
>NC_137068.1:4200000-4205000 GCF_032717465.1 Coenobita brevimanus | reverse complement strand
ACCAGCTGTGTGGCTAAAAAGGGTAAAAAAAAAACCAGCTGTGTGGCTAAAAAGGGTAAAAAAAAAACCAGCTGTGTGGCTAAAAAGGGTAAAAAAAAACCCATCTGTGTGGCTAAAAAGGGTAAAAAAAAACCAGCTGTGTGGCTAAAAAGGGTAAAAAAAACCCAGCTGTGTGGCTGAAAAGGGTAAAAAACAAGCTGTGTGACTAAGAACAGCTGTGACTAAAAACAGCTGATTTAAAAACACGTGTGACTAAAGAATAATGTAAATGGAGACAGGTGGGTGACTAGACAGGTGTGTGACTCGACAGGTGACTAAGAAAAAGGTTACTGAAACATCTGACTAAAACGGATTACTAAAAGCAGATGTGACTTTAAACAAATGTGACTATACTGATGTGTCAGGTGTTACTAAAGAACTATGGACATTTGTGACTAAGGAAGGTGAATGACGAAGAATGAATGGTCAGTGTGTGAATGAGGACAGGTGCTATGAAGGTGAATGACTAAATGAATGGTCAGTGTGAATGGAGACACGTGTAATTAAAAGCAGGTAAATGAAAGGAGAAGTGTATGATTAAGAACAGGAGTAATTAATGAGGTGTGAATGGCAGAGAGGCAATAGGACAGGTGTAACTATGACGAGTGTTAGAGAGAGAGAGAGAGAGAGAGAGAGAGAGAGAGAGTTTTATGGCAAGTGTATGACTATAAACATGGTGTAACTGACGCAACGTATGTGTAACGGAAGGTGTGTAACAGGTGTAGGTAAGACTAGACAGGTGTGTAGGAGACGTGATTAAGGGAAGGTGTGGTGTGGTGTGATGTGGTGAGATTCTGTGAGGTGTGGTGTAGTGTGGTGAGATTCTGTGAGGTGTGGTGTGGTGAGATTCTGCGAGGTGTGGTGAGATTCGGTGAGGTGTGGTGTGGTGTGGTGGAGTGCGGTGTGGTGTGGTGTGCGGAAGGGCCTGAGGGCTGACATTCCTGGGGTGCAGTGTGGCTGAGACGCTTCCTACCACACCACCACAGTCAGCTGCATCCCTCCCTCAGCACCACCACTTTAACACCCCCCCAACCCCACCCACACCCCAGCACACCATCACCCACACCCCACCACCACACCCCACTCCATCCCTTGCCTTTCCCCACACTATCTCTCCCCCACACCCCACCACCACACCCTACTCCACCCCTTGTCCTTTCCCACAATACCTCTCCCCCACACTTCACCCAACTCCTACTCACACCCAATCCCCATCCACTCCCTTAAGCCTTACACTCCATACCCCACTTCCTCCCCCACACCACCACTTGTCATCCACACTCTATCCTATACATTATCAATCGTCCACACCTCAAACCCAACTACCATCCACCCCAGCAAGCGTCATTACCCTCACTCCTCACCCCTACCCACATTCTACTCCCACTCTCTTACTCATTCCCCACAACACTCTCGCCCATATCCCCATTCCATATCTTCCACACACCACCTACACCCTTACATACCAATCTCACCCCACTCCCCCACTCCATGCTTCCTCTCCCTCATCCGTTGTTCTTCCACGTTTCATCCACACCCACACTCCTCCACCCCTAACCACACCCTGCTTCCACCTCCCACCCACCTTTACACACACACACACACACACACACACACACACACACACACACACACACACACACACACACACACTCCACCACAAACATAATCTCTTCTGTAATCTCTAACCACTCTCACCATCAATCATCCACCAACCACAAAACGTTTCAATTCCACAGTCCACCTCCACATCAATAATTTCAATACGTCATCTTTAACTCCTCCACACTCCACAAAATTCCACCCGTAACAGTCCACATCCTCCACTTTGATTTCTCCACTCACTTCCACATTCCAACACACACCCCCACAGCCTCTATCCTTCCACCTCCTGCCTCTCCACCCACCCCACACTTCACCCCATTCACACCTTCTTCCACTTCTCACCCACTTCCACATACCACAGTCCAGTACATACTCCCACGACCAATATTCTTCCACTTCCCGACTTCCCATCCACCTAACACTCCACCAACTCAACCACATCTTCTTCCACCTTCCACCCACTTCCACAGTCTGCATCCACCTTAAAATCTCTCTCCTTTAAGCTCTCCACCCACACCCACTATCCAAACACCACATCAACCTCCCACGCTGTCTCGCTCTTGTTAACATCCACCCACTCCACAATCCACCCACTCCAAATATATATAACGTCTTTCATTCCACCTCCCACCCCCCTCCACACTCAACCACCCACCCATCTCACATTCCACCCCCCCCCACACTCCACATTCCACCTCCCACCCACCTCCACACTCAACCAGCCACCATCCCACAATCCACCTCTCTCCCATTCCACCCCCCTCCCACCTCCACATTCCACCTACACACACAAATCACCTTCCATCCACCCCCACACTCCACATTCAACCTTCCTCCCCCCCACCACATCCTTTCTCCTTGCACGTCTCACTCCACATTCTCCTCCACGCTCCACCTCCCAACCTCAAATCCACCACCTCAAGAGAATTCCACTTCCATCATCCACCAAACATCCACAAAATCCACCTAATATACCTTTAGATTCTTCCCTTCCTTAATCAATGTCCAGAGAGAGATGTTGGAGAGGGAGGCCTTCACGTGGTGGCACTGATATAACCGGGCCGTGGAGCTGACAGGTTATACACACGTCCCTCAACTCCCTTCCTATCCCCCAAAAGGATGATGTGAGCTGCAGGAGGAGGGTAACTTCAGCCTGCAGTCCACTGGGTTCACGTTCTGATAAGCCTGAGATTACTACTACCATTACTAGTACTACGACCAACATTACAACTATTACCACCACCATCACTACTACTACTACGATTACCAGAAGTACTACTACGGTACTATTATTACTACCATCACCACTACTACTACTATTACTACTACTACTACTACCACTACCATTACTACTACTACTAATACTACTACTACTACCACCACCACCACTACTACTACTACTACCACCACTACTACTACTACTACTACGATCAACACCACCACTACCACCACCACCACTACTACTACTACCACCACCACTAATACTACTACTACTACTACGATCAACACCACCACCACCACCACCACCACTACTACTACTACGACTACTACCACCACCACCACCACCACCACTACTACTACTACTACTACTACCACCACTACTACTACTATTACTACTACCACTACCATTACTACTACTACTACGATTACCAGCAGTACTACTACGGTACTATTATTACTACCATCACCACAACTACTACTACTACCACTATCATTACTACTACCACTACCATTACTACTACTACTACCACCACCACCACCACTACTACTACTACTACTACCACCACCACCACTACTACTACTACTACTACTACCACCACCACCACTACTACTACTACTACTACCACCACCACCACCACCACTACTACTATTACTACTACTACTACCACCACTACTACTACTATTACTACTACTACTACTACCACCACCACCACCACCACTACTACTACTACTACTACTACTACTACCACCACCACCACCACCACCACCACTACTACTACTACTACTACTACCACCACCACCACCACTACTACTACTACTACTACTACTACCACCACCACCACCACTACTAAGGCCTCACTGACCCCCTCCACAACTATACTCCTTTCACAACAACTTGGCAAAAGTGTTCGGATCCTTTAAAACGTACTTCCCCTTCCTCAATGCCAAAATAAAGACAATCCTATGGCCATGCATTTTTTCCAGGTGAGAGACTGACGAAGAGAGTGTATGTGAGTGAGGTGGAGAGGGGGAGGGGGAGGCCAAGGATGAGATGGAGGGATGGAGTGGAGAGGTATATGAGAGAGGGGGGGGTGTGAGCTGGGAGCAGGGCAGTGAAATGGCGGGGGACAGGGCGACTGGGGGGCGATTTGTTTGTGGCCACCCCTTACGGGATTAAGGCGTCTGGCAATAGATAGACACAGACTTTTTTTTTTGAGCTGAGAGATAAACTGTGAAAATAAAGTTATCTCTAAATACCACACGAGAGGTGACGGTGGAGTAGATGAGATGAGGTGCTTGGCCATCGTGCTCATCTCAGTAACTTATGCCTTTGAGCCTGTTGCAGCTGTTCACCCATACTCAGGGACAAAGTTGCATCCGTACTGCACATCATTCAGGTTACCAAAGTTACCTTAAGTGTTACCCTACGAACTCATTTTATTACCCGAGTTACCAAAATTACCGCCATTGTTACCGTAATATTCAAGTCACCTACATACGATGAGTGGATGGTTACGTGGGTTGTGTAATACCACCTGCCCGCACCGAGAATCGAACCCCCGCGCTTAAGGACACGGAATAATTTACACTACTTCATAAATACAACTCTCTCTCTCTCTCTCTCTCTCGCCAATGGGAGTATAGTCGGAGTGAGTGGAGTGTTGTGAGAAAATTAGAGAGAGAGAGAGAGAGAGAGAGAGAGAGAACAATCATGAGTTTACCTAATCACTCATCACCCAATCACCACTAATTAAAAACACTATTCAGGTGAGTCACAGGTGATTTAATACGGTTAATTAGCAATATTTGACATACCTCATTAACACACACACACACACACACACACACACACACACACACACAGGATTTTAATACACACATATACAGGATTCAATACGCACAAACATACATACATGCACACACAAATACACGGTTTTCACACACACACACACACACACACACACACACACACACACAAATACATACACACACACAAAGGATTTTAATACGCACACACATACATACATACAAATTCACAAACACAGGATTTTAATACATAAGCACACACAATGATTTAGTAAACACACATGCATACACAGAGGCGTTAAATACAAACACACACAGGAGTTTAACAC
>NC_137068.1:4195000-4197500 GCF_032717465.1 Coenobita brevimanus | reverse complement strand
CCAGGTGTTTTCCCAGGTCCCACTTCCCCCCCTCCCCCCAAGTTGACCTCTGACCTAAGTTGACCCTCTGACCCCAATCTCTCTCTCTCTCTCTCTCATAATCTGATAACATTCTTTTCCCATCCTCAAGTAAGAACCATTTCACACACACACACACACACACACACACACACACACACACACTCTCTCTCTCTCTCTCTCCCTCGGTCTGACAAAATTCTCTTCCCATCCACAAAAAATTACCTTCAACTCTCTCTCTCTCTCTGTACAAGCGGAGGCTTAGAACACCCACGATCTACACCATCCACTCACTCGATGTTGGGTTAATTTTACGCGACTGTACACTGAATGGCAAGACACCATAATCATCTCCGCTACTACTATTATTACTACTACTACTACTACTACTTTTACTGCACTATTACTATTACTACTACTACTACTACCATCACCGCCACCACTACTACTACTATTACTGCACTACTGCTACTACTATTACTACTACCACAATACTATTACTTCTACTACTATTACTACCGCTGCTGCTACTACTACTACTAGAACTACTATTACTGTTGTTACTACTACAACTACTATTACTGCTACTACTACTACTACAACTACTATTATTGCTGTTACTACTACAACTACTATTACTGCTGTTACTACTACAACTACTATTACTGCTACTACTACAATTACTGATGCTGCTTCTACTACAACAACAACTACTACAACTATTATTATTACCACCACTACTACCATTACTACTACTACTACTACTACTGAGAGCTAAACCTAACCTCTCCGGATATAAATCAAAAATATATGTAAATACGGTTGAGAAATAGACCCAACACACCGAAGTAAAGAGAGAGAGAGAGAGAGAGAGAGAGAGAGAGAGAGAGAGAGAGAGAGAGAGAGAGAGAGAGAGAGAGAGAGAGAGAGATCTTAATTTAGCACAGTGTACGTCTACCATACCTCCGTTTTCTTTCAGTAGTAATACATTCACATTCTAACCTGGTGCTAGTCACGAAGAAGTGCTTCAGGAAGAATTTACAGCAGTTACCACACCACCCTGAATACTATGCTGTAACAAAAGGTGAACGCAAGAATAGTAGTAGTAGTAGTAGTAGTAGGAAGAGAAGGAGGAGGAGGAGGAGGAGGAGGAGGAGGTGTGTGTGTGTGTGTGTGTGTGTGTGTGTGTGTGTGTGTGTGTGTGTGTGTGTGTGTGTGTGTGTGTGAGGGGAGTCTACACTAAATACAGCCTAGTGTACGTCCACTGTAGCTCCCGTTCCTCAGTCTAAAGGCTAAATTTACCTCGTCTGCCTAACATGAGTATACCTAAGTTTACCTGTGTTTCTTTGAGTTTACCTTCGTGTTGCTGTTTCCTGGCGATTCTGTACAGATTTTTGAGGGGTAGGGGTGCTGATGATAGTGATGATGATTGTGGTGTTGATGGCAATGATGAAGGTTGTGGTGGTGATGGCGATGATGAAGGTTGTGGTGGTGATGATGATTATGGTGGAGGTGGTGATGTCAAAGATGAAGGTTGTGGTGGTGGTGGTGATGGTGGTGAAGATTGTGATGATGATGTTTATGATGAGGATAATGGTGGTGGTGGTGATGGCAATGATGAAGGTTGTGGTGGTGTGGTGAGTGGTGATGATAGTGAAGATGGCAGTGATGAAAGTGATGATGACAGTGATGAAGACTGTGACGATGATGGTGAAGTTTATGATGATGAAAGGAGGATAATGGTAGTGGAGGTGATGACAATGATGAAGGTTGTGGTGGTGGAGAATGGTGATGGTGATGGCAATGATGAAGGTGGTGGTGGTGGTGGTGAATGGTGATGGTGATGGCAATGATGAAGGTTGTGGTGGTGGTGGTGAGTGGTGGTGGTGGTGAGTGGTGGTGGTGGTGAGTGGTGGTGGTGGTGAGTGGTGGTGAGTGGTGGTGGTGGTGAGTGGTGGTGGTGAGTGGTGGTGGTGGTGAGTGGTGGTGGTGGTGGTGAGTGGTGGTGGTGGTGAGTGGTGGTGGTGGTGGTGAGTGGTGGTGGTGGTGAGTGGTGGTGGTGGTGGTGAGTGGTGGTGGTGGTGAGTGGTGGTGGTGATGATGGCAGTGATGAGGATGATTGCCTTTTTTCAACTATAGTCGCGGCGCACGACTCTGAGGTTGTCATCATCGTACCCTGGCAACCTACCATTCAAAAGTGCGTCCAATTTCTTATCATATCATACACGAATCATATTGCTAGGCACGAATATTTAATACACGAATATTATTATACAAGAACATATTATACACGAATCACTTGCATCTCATGTTATACACGAAATGGGACGCACCTTTGAATGGTAGGTTGCCAGAGCACGAAAATGACAACCTCAGAGTCGCGCGCAACCTCACAGATGCACAAACCCCTTCTCTCTGCCACGGATGTACTGTCAAATACTAAGTCTATTTCTCTCTCTCTCTCTCCCTTTGATGCCGTTCT
>NC_137068.1:4187500-4190000 GCF_032717465.1 Coenobita brevimanus | reverse complement strand
TACACATTACACCTCAACAGCCTCTTCTCTCAGCTGAAGGGAATCGTCTGAAGTTGGGTGGGGAAAAATACTAGAGAGAGAGAGAGAGAGAGAGAGAGAGAAATACACCGGCAGCTGCGATTGGCTAACACACACCTGCCCCCCCTCCCCCACACACCTGTCCCCCTCCCCCCACACACCTGTCCCACATGACCACTATTATCATTTTAATTTGGCCTAAATTAACACTAGAATATGATGCTAGTCACGAAGAAGTGCTATGGAAGGAATGTCGTGATGCAGCATTGTCTTTTTATGGGACTTAAACTGTAACAAGACAATAAGAATATTGTTATACTCCTTTTACTTTAACTTGGCCTAAAATTGCCATCTCTCAGCCTTGAATGCTAAGTTGTAGCGATAAATTAACACCCACACCTACCCACCCCCCCACCCACACACACACAACCCACCCATCCACACCCACACAACCCACCCACCCGCACACATACACACAACTCCCACACCCACACACAACTCCCACACACACATCATTACGTAAACTTTCATGTCAATCCTCAACCCACTGTCTCTAATCTCACCACACACTTGTTCTCTCAAATCTCTCTTCAAGTGTTCCTTACATAAATAATAATACTCTACATCAAATGAGTGGATGGTGAGCGCTCCCACCTACCACTAAAAATAAAAATAAATTGCTCACACCTATCCACTCAAACTTGTCTCTACTCACCTAACCACTAGCCACGTAGTCTTCGATAACTCTAATGCATGAGTTAATCGTTACTCACAGTCCTTCATATATGCAACAGGTCAACTCTGGAACTGTCTCCTCTGTATTTCCTACCGCCTACGACCCCCAGTGTAGGTAGGAAGGTAAGTTAACCAATGCTTCCAGTCCTTCATGTATGCAACAAGTCAACTCTGGAACTGTCTCCTCTGTATTTCCTACTGCCTACGACCTCCAGTGTAGGTAGGAAGGTAAGTTAACCAATACTCCCAGTCCTTCACGTATGCAACAGGTCAACTCTGGAACAAACTCTTCTGTCTGTATTTCCTGATGCCTATGACCTCCAGTGTAGGTAGTAGATAGGTAGGTCACCAGGAAGGTAGGGAGGGAGGAGGTAAGTTAACTAATACTCCTAGTCCTTCACGTATGCAACAATCAACTCTGGAACTATCTTCCTCTGTTCGTATTTCCTTCTGCCTATGACCTCCAGTCTTTCAAACGCAGTGTATCAAGGAATCTAGAAATGAAAAGATCTTGAATTTGGCTCTTTGTTATAATGCTTTTGCCTTTTATCTTGAAGGGAACAATCATTTAGGCTTCTGCCCTTTGATTCCTTCTTCCTTGCATACAAATAAATAAATAGTAGGTTCATGACTGGATTACAATGACACGCCACGCAGACTTTGACAACTACACCCCAAACGTTTCTTCCATCTGCTGCCACAACACAACCAGCCACTCCAACCTGTCCTGACATCCCATTCACGAGAAAGTAGGTTCGTGGCACTGCTAAGACTAGAACGGCACTGGGCACTCCGTCTACTCTCACACTAGTTCCTTAGTCTACGATTACTGTACATAAATATTCCTGCACAGGTTTCTTTAATCTACCGACACATCTACATATTATTAACTTCCTCACACCTACCCACTCAAATATCCCCATTCACGAGAAAGTACGTTCGAGGCAATGGTCGCTTTGCCCATTCTTGCCCTGGTTACTTTCTCTCTCTCTCTCTCTCTCTAGCTAGACGCCATAATCCCGTAAGAAGTGGCTGTTTGTCATTCAGTTAGTTGTTTTACGGGGAGGGACACTAACCCTCCAACAACCCACTTGCTGACACGTAGAGAACACGTATGCGCTGGTTATATGGTTACCACCCAGCGTTGTAAATGGTTTCCTGGCTTACAGGAAACCATTTGGCTTGTCACTCAACGTAAAGCCACCTGAAAAGGAAAGAAAAGCAATAAAAAGTGACAGGAAAGATGGGAGGAACAGGGAGAATGGAGGGCAGACACAGATGATGAATGATACAGGTGAAGGAAGAAGTAGGCAGCACTACATCAAATGAGTGGATGATTACTACTCTAGATACACACTCCTTCACAAGTTCCTCATATCTACTCAAATATCCACATTATACCAATTTCCTAACACCCATCCACTCAAACTTACCCCGACTCACCCAACAGAGAAAGCAGATTTGTGATGCTACACTCTCTCCACTCTAACCTGGCCTAGAATTACCATCTGTCCACCATGAATCCTCAGGTGCGGAAACAGGTGAACACTAGAATACGAAGCTAGTCACGAAGAAGTGCTGTGAAAAGGATGAAGGCCGTAATATTACCTTATCTTTGAGCTACGTGAAATAACCTGAAAAAGGCCGAAAGAAAAAAGAACCAAAGAATGATTAGTTCCAGGAGAGGTGGGGATGTCAAGTGGGTTTATTTTATTCGTTTTCATTTGAGATTTTCGCCCTTTTGCAC
>NC_137068.1:4132500-4185000 GCF_032717465.1 Coenobita brevimanus | reverse complement strand
GTGGCAGCGAGGGGTGGGTGACGGAAGTGTGACGGGGAAGGTCTAGACACTGGGTAGGGTGAGGTGGGAGAGAGAGAGGGTGAGGTGGAAGGAGAGAGAGGGTGAGGTGGCAGGAGAGAGGGGGAAGGGAAATGGAGGGAAACAGGGGTAGGGGGAGGGGAGAGGGAAGGAGGGAGGGAAGGAATGACAGAGTAGACGGAGGAGAAAGGAGAGGTTAGGAGGGGCGGAGGGAGATGGGGGTAACGGGGGAGGGGGGGAACGGCAGGAGAAAGGAGAGGGAAGATGGGAAGGAGGGAGGGAGGGTGAGAGGGAAGGAGAGAAGGAGGGAGGGAGATGGGGGTAATGGAAGGGAGGACGGGGGAGGTCAAGAGAGGGAGGGAAAAGGAGGTAAAAGGAGAGAGGGGTGGGGGAAGGTGAGAGCCAGACAGTAGATCAGTGGGGTGTTGGGGGGGTGAAAGAGGGGCGGGGTGTTAGGATGAGGGCAGCAGCCCGGGGTGAAGGTCGAAGAAGGCGAGGCAGGGGAGGGGGAGGGAGGGAGGGGGAAGGAGAGGGGAGTGAGAGGGAGTGGAGGTGTGAGGTGTGAGAGGGAGGGGTGTGGTGTGAGAGAGAGGGAAGGGGAGTGAGAAAGGCAGGGAAGGGGAGTGAGAAAGGGAAGGGTGAAGTGTGAGAGGGAGGGGTGGGGTGTGAGAGGGACGGGTGGGGTGTGAGAGGGAGGGGTGGGGTGTGAGAGGGAGGGGTGAGGTGTGAGAGGGAGGGGTGAGGTGTGTGTGAGGGAGGGGTGGGATGTGAGTGAGGGAGGGGTGGGATGTGAGTGAGGGAGGGGTGGGATGTGAGTGAGGGAGGGGTGGGATGTGAGTGAGGGAGGGGTGAGGTGTGAGTGAGGGAGGGGTGAGGTGTGAGTGAGGGAGGGGTGGGATGTGAGTGAGGGAGGGGTGGGATGTGAGTGAGGGAGGGGTGGGATGTGAGTGAGGGAGGGGTGGGATGTGAGTGAGGGAGGGGTGGGATGTGAGTGAGGGAGGGGTGGGATGTGAGTGAGGGAGGGGTGGGATGTGAGTGAGGGAGGGGTGGGATGTGAGTGAGGGAGGGGTGGGGTGTGAGTGAGGGAGGGGTGGGGTGTGAGTGAGGGAGGGGTGGGATGTGAGTGAGGGAGGGGTGAGGTGTGAGTGAGGAAGGGGTGGGATGTGAGTGAGGGAGGGGTGGGATGTGAGTGAGGGAGGGGTGGGGTGTGAGAGGGAGGGGTGGGGTGTAAGAGCCAGAGGGAGGGGTGGGGTGTGAGAGGGAGGGGAGGGGTGAGGTGTGAGAGGGAGGGGTGAGGTGTGAGAGGGAGGGGTGGGGAGTGAGAGGGAGGGGTGGGGAGTGAGAAGCAGGGGAGAGGTGTGGTGAGAGGAAGGGGTGGGGTGGGGAGTGAGAGGGAGGGGTGGGGAGTGAGAGGGGTGGGGAGTGTGACAGGGAGGGGTGGGGAGTGAGAGGGAGGGGTGTAACAGGGGAGGGGGAAGAGTGTGGAGGGAGAGAGGGGGATGGACTGGGAGGGGGTTAAAGGTGACAGGGAAGGAGTAGGGTGAAGGGAGAGAAGGAAGGGGAATGGCTAGGGTGAAGGGTGAAGGGAAGGGCAGGGTGGGGGGTGAGGCATGGAGAAGAGAGGCGTGATGATAGTAGTAGTAGTAAAAAAAGTAGTAGTAGTAGTAGTAGTAGTAGTAGTAGTAGTAATAATAATAATAATAATAATAATACTGTATACTTACCATACCTCTCGGATATTGACTAGGATTGAGATGATAACTGAGATGATGATGATGATGATGACCATGATGATATGATGACGATGGTGATGATGATATGATGACGATGATGGTGGTGGCGATGATGATTATGATGATGACAATAACGATGGTGGTGGTGGTGGTGGCGATGATGATGATATGATGATGACAATAACGATGGTGGTGGTGGTGGTGGTGGTGGTGGTGGTGGCGATGATTATGATGATGACAATAACGATGCTGGTGCTGGTGGTGGTGGTGGTGGTGATGATGATGATATGATGATGATGATGTTGTTGTGGTGGTGGTGGTGGTGGTGGTGGTGATGATGATGATATGATGATGATGATGTGGTGGTGGTGGTGAAAACGATGATGATGATGATGATGATGATAGCCTTACGTGGTCGAGGGGAAGGCAAGGTAGGAACCGAACGAAGGACACTAACCTGAAAAAGGAAAAAAAAAATTAAGTTAATATACTGATAGGGAGGGAAGGGGAGAGGAGGGGTGTGGAGGGGAGAATGGTGGGGAGGAGAGGGAAGGGAAGAGGGAACAGAGAAGCAGGGAGGAGAGGTGGGAAAGGCAGAGGGAGATAATAGGAGGAGGAGGAGGAGGAGGAGGATAGAGGAAGGGAGGGGGCGACAGAGGTGGATAGGAGAAAGGAGGGATGGGGAGGAAGGGAAGGACGAGGGGAGGAAGGGGTGTGGGGAAGAGGGAGGGGCGGAGGGAGGAAGTAGGTGCAGGGGAGGGAGGAAGTAGGTGCAGGGGAGGGAGGGCAGGGGGAAGGAGGGGAATGGTGAGGGAGTAGAGGGGGGGATGGGGGCAGGGGAGGGGAAGGAGGGGAGGGGAAGTCTGGGGTGACGTGACAGATCATGAGAGGGAGGAGGAGGAGGAGGAGGAGAGGAAAGAAGGGAAGATAAAGAATACAATGGAAAGGGAGGAAAGAAATGGGGAGTGGAAGGGAGAGGGAGGGAAACAGAGGAAAAGAGGAGAGGGAGGGAAACAGAGGAAAAGAGGAGAGGGAGGGAAACAGAGGAAAAGAGGAGAGGGAGGGAAACAGAGGAAAAGAGGAGGGGGAGGGAAACAGAGGAAAAGAGGAGAGGGAGGGAAACAGAGGAAAAGAGGAGAGGGAGGGAAACAGAGGAAAAGAGGAGGGGGAGAAGAGGAAATGGCGAGGGGAGGAGGAAAGGGAAGGAAAAAGGGAGGGGAAGGGAGAAGGAAGGAAGGAGGGAAAAGGGGAGGAAAGAGAAAGGAAGGAAAGAGAGAAGCAGAATTGATGATGAGGGAGAAGGAAGGAGGGAGGAGAGGGGGAGGGGAGAGGGAGAGGGAGGATGAGAGGGGGGGGGAACATGGCGGGGATAACCTTGTCCCAGTCATGCACAGACGGACACGCCCTCTCTCTCTCTCTCTCTCTCTCTCTCTCTCTCTCTCTCTCACACACACACACACACACACACACACACACGTACACACAATTAACTAAAACTGATCTCGTGTACACACATATGAGAGAGAGAGAGAGAGAGAGAGAGAGAGAGAGAGAGAGAGAGAGAGAGAAATTCGATAAACACCAAGAAATGCTGAGGTTCATTCACTGCACACACACACACACACACACACACACACACACACACACACACACACACACACACACACACACACGTAGCACAAATCGTTCAATACCTAGAAATAGTTTAAGCTTCACACACACACACACACACACACACACACACACACACACACACACACACACACACACACACACACACACACAACGACCCTGTTCTTGGTGACTTATATTCCGTAACACACTTCCCTCAGCGATTTACTCTGCCATATGGATTGTTTTACCTTTTTGCCTACTACTGAGGTGTAAAATAGTCACGAAGAAGTGCTACGGAATGGATGTCGAGCAGTACTAGATAATAACACTAGAATATGGTGCTAGTCACGAAGAAGTGCTATGTAATGGATGTTTAGTACATATTAACACTAGAATATGATGCCAGTCACGAAGAAGTGCTATGTAATGGATGTTTAGTATATATTAACACTAGAATATGATGCTAGTCACGAAGAAGTGCTATGTAATGGATGCTGAGTAAATATTAACATTAGATGATGATGCTAGTCACGAAGAAGTGCTCTGTAATGAATGCTGAGTCAATATAATCACTAGAATATGGTGCTAGTCACGAAGAAGTGTTATGAAATGGACGTTACGTAAATAATAACACTAGAATACGGTGCTAGTCACGAAGAAGTGCTATGGAAGGGATGTTTAGTATATATTAACGCTAGAATAAGATGCTAGTCACGAAGAAGTGTTATGAAATGGACGTTACTTAAATATTAACACTAGAATACAGTGCTCGTCACGAAGAAGTGCTACGGAATGGATGTAGAGTCGTAGTGTCTTTATCCCGATATTAAGTGACGAAATAAGCGGTAAAAGGACGATAATATCAATGTTAAAAATGAATGAACGAATTTAAAGAAGTCAAATAAAGCCTTCGAAGAGAGTGACAGAGGTAAGGATAATATTATAGGTTACTGAGTTATTGATGGTGGTGTGGTGTGGTGTGGTGGTCGTAGGGGTGATGGTGGTGGTGTTGAATGTTGTTGCTGTTCGTGGTGGTGAGTGGTGTAGTGTGGTGTGGTGGGGTGTGGTTTGGGTGATGGTGTGGTGTGGTGGTAGCAGGGGTGGTGGTGTTGAATGTTGTTGTTGTTCGTGGTGGTGAGAGGTGTGGTGTGGTGTGGTGTGGTGGTGTGGTGTGGTGTGGTGGGGTGGTGTGGTGTGGTGTGGTGGGGTGGTGTTTGGGTGATGGTGAGGTGTGGTAAGATGTTCCTGTTGGTGGTGGTGGTGGTGGTGGTGTGGTGTGGTGTGGTGGTGGTAGTAGCAAGGGTGGTGGTGGTGGTGTTGAATGTTGTTGCTGTTCGTGGTGGTGAGTGGTGTGGTGTGGTGTGGTAGGGTGGTGTCTGAGTGATGGTGAGGTGTGGTAAGATGTTCCTGTTGGTGGTGGTGGTGGTGGTGGTAGTGGTGTGGTGTGGTAGTAGCAGGGGTGGTGGTGGTGGTGGTGTTTAATGTTGTCGCTGTTCGTGGTGGTGAGTGGTGTCGTGTGGTGTGGTGTTTGAGTGATGGTGTGGTGTGGTGGTGAGTGGTAGTGGTGTGGTGGTGGTGGTAGTGGTGGTGGTGTAATATGTGAGGTGGGTGGAAGAGTGTATGACTTGATATGATGGGTTTATAATTAGAAACACACAGTCAAGGACGTTCAGAGAGCAGTGTGTGTGTGTGTGTGTGTGTGTGTGTGTATTAGAGAAAAAAATTGTGTGTGTGTGTGTGTGTGTGTATTAGAGAAAAAAATTGTGTGTGTGTGTGTGTGTGTGTGTGTGTGTGTGTGTGTTGCTGGCAGCCAGGAGTGACCATGCAGGGGTAACTTAGGCCAAAGAATGACGACGTAAGGAAGGTTAAAGAGGAGAGTGATATTAGTACGTACACACACACACACACAATTCTCTCTCTCTCTCTCTCTCTCTCACACACACACACACACACACACAATTTTTACTCCTCTTTTCCCCACAGTAATTCATGTATTCTTTTCCGCTTTCATGAGTCAATCTGATGTCATTGCATTTCCCTCTATTGTTATCTCTCTCTCTCTCTCCTGTTCCTTTATTTCAATTATTTTCCTCAGTTTCTTCGCATTTGTATATTTTCATTATTATTATTATTATTATTATTATTATTATTACTATTACTACTACTACTATTTTTGTTATTATTAGTGTCCTTTACTTTCCTATTCTTTATTCATTATTTTTACTCCACTTATTCATCAACTCTTTCCTCTTTACTATAGCAAGATTTTTTTCCCTTCATCCTTCCATCCTGTCTTTACTTTCCTGCCTTTTGTATTTCTAGGAGTTCTTTACCATTTCCTCATTTCCTTTACTCTCTCCTTTATTTTTACCCTCCCCTCTCTTGCCTCATCTTTATTTCCTATTTTGACTCTTTGTTTATACTTTCCTCCTTCCTATATCATTATTTGCCTTACTCTCTCTTTCATCATCTTTTTTCTATCTATTGCCAGACGCCATAATCCTGTACGGGGTGGCCATTTGACTCTGAGTTATTAGTTTTACAGGAAGGGGCACTAACCCTCCACCAACCCACCTGATACGTAGGGAGCACGTATGGTTTGGTTATATGGTTACCACCCAGCATTCATTCTTTTTCATTCCTTATATTCATCATTCTTTTCTTCACTAACCAGCCCTCCTCTTCCTTTACCTCTCTTCATTCTAATTTGCTTTTCACTTACCTTTCCTCCTCTTCCTTTCTCTGTCTTTACGTACACATACATTACATACAGATACACACACACATATACATACATACACACACATACAAAGTCGACATAAAGAGGTAAATGGGGCACAGGCACAAGGACACTACCGCCTAAGTCCTTCCAAACCTCAAGAGAAATTGTAACATGGGGAATTAACCCAGTCCCTATCTCCCGGGAAACGTGGTGTGTGTGTGTGTGTGTGTGTGTGTGTGTGTGTGTGTGTGTGTGTCCACGTTAATGTATTTGCTGTTGCCTGTGTGCGTGTTTGTGATAGAGCATACACGCAATGATGCAGGTGCTTACTTGTGTGTGTGTGTGTGTGTGTGTGTGTGTGTGTGTGTGTAGGTGGGGGTGTGGCGTGTGGAGATGGTGGTCTGGTGTCACTATATGCGCGTGTGCCTGCCTCTGTGTGTGTGTGTGTGTGTGTGTGTGTGTGTGTGTGTGTGTGTGTGTGTGTGTGTGTGTGCGGAGCGGCGGGGGGGAGGGGAGGAGGTGAGTGGTCTGGCGCTGGTGGGGGGTGTGGTGTGGTGTGACTGCGCGTGTGGTGGTGGTGGTGGTGGTGTGGTGTGACTATGTGCGGCCGTACATGCGCGTGGCGATGCTTGTGCTTGTCCCCCCCCCCTTCCTCTCTCTCTCTCTCTCTCTGTCAGGGGCGTCACTAGTGTGTGTGTGTGTGTGTGTGTGTGTGTGTGTGTGTGTGTGTGTGTGTGTGTGTGTGTGTGTGTGTGTGTGTGTGTGTGTGTGTGTGTGGTGGAAGTCTGGCACTCTCAGTCTGTGGCAGGAGGAGGAGGAGGAGGAAGAGGAGGGGGGAGGAGGAGGAGGAGGGGGGAGGGGGGGTAGCGAGGGATCAATAGTGAAGGGGTGGTGTTTCTCGACGCCCGGGGGGGGTCACACGTGCGTCGGGCGTGTTAGCTTACCCTACCCTATCACCACTACACATCACCATCACCACTATATCGTCACCACACCACATCACACCATATGACCATCACTACGTATTATCACACTATCACCATCATCACCACACCACATCACAACATATCACCACACCACATCACAACATATCACCCCACCACATCACAACATATCACCACACCACATCACAACATATCACCACACCACATCACAACATATCACCACACCACATCACAACATATCACCCCACCACATCACAACATATCACCACACCACATCACAACACCACATCACAACATATCACCCCACCACATCACAACATATCACCACACCACATCACAACATACCACACCACATCACCATCATAATTACATCTCAACACCATATCACCATCACTACATATCACACTATCACCTTATCACCCTACCACACCCAAATAAACCACCACACCACTACACCCAATCACACCACACTAACTCACCACCACACCACATCAAATTACACATCACAACACCACACCACTACACCTAATCACACCACACTAACTCACCACCACACCACATCAAATTACAGTACACATCACACCACCACACCACTACACCACATCACACCACATATTCACCACCACAGCACACCACACCATCACAATACGTCACACCATACGTCTGGAATCTTCACTCTTTTCAACGCAGTGTGACCCAGCATCTAAAGAATGAACGCATCTGGAATTTACTTTCTGCTTCCTCCTCCTCCTCCTGTTTCTTCCTCCTCCTCCTCTGTTTCTTCTTCCTCCTCCTCCTCCTCCTCTTGTTTCTTCCTCCTCCTCCTCCTGTTTCTTCCTCCTCCTCCTCTGTTTCTTCCTCCTCCTCCTCTGTTTCTTCTTCCTCCTCCTCCTGTTTCTTCCTCCTCCTCCTCCTGTTTCTTCCTCCTCCTTCTCCGGTCTTCCTCCTCCTCCTCCTGTTTCTTCTTCTTCCTCCTCCTCCTCCTCCTGTTTATTTCTCCTCCTCCTCCTCCTGTTTCTTCCTCCTCCTCCTGTTTCTTCTTCCTCCTCCTCCTGTTTCTTCCTCCTCCTCCTCTGGTTCTTCCTCCTCCTCCTCCTCCTGTTTCTTCCTCCTCCTCCTCCTCTTCTGTTTCTTCTTCTTGTTTCCTCCTCCTCCTCTTTTTCTTCTGTCTCTTCCTCCTCCTCCTCTTCTTCTTCTGTCTCCTCCTCTTCTTCCTCCTCCCCCTCCTCATCGTTTTCTTCATCTTCTTTGTTCAGTTTTCTTTGGAATGAACAGCTTTTGTAGAATATCAGCTTTGAGTTTCCTTCTCTGCATTAAAACACACACACACACACACACACACACACACACACACACACACACACACAGCATCCCATCATCGATCAAAAAGTAAGCAAAGAGAAATAAGATCAATAAAGAGAAAAGGACAGACAAAAAACAAAACAAGCACGAAAAACAACAGGAAAAACAAAAAACAAACGACCTAGGACCGGAAACAAACAAGGAAAACAAAGGGAGGGGGACGCTGATGAAAAATTAAGTAAAGAAAACGTAAGATCAATAAAGAAAAAAAAAAACAGGACAAAGACAAACAAAACAAGCACGAAAAACAACAGGAAAAACAATCAAAACAAGACCTGGGACCGGAAATAAACGCAAGGAAAAAAATCGGTCATAAATTAGGTAAAGAAAACGTAAGATCAATAGAGACCGAAAATAAGGGTAAACTACAATAAACCTGTAGTCCGTTTGTTTTCACCTGAGGGAACTGGGTCACTCAAGGGACCTCAATACTAACTGGTGGTTGTATTAAATTCGATGTCTTTGTTAAGAGGTACGAGTGAGTCTCCTTGGTTACTCAGGGTTCCCACTCTCTGGCCAGCAAAAATTTCCCTGACTTCCAGGAATTCTGACAATATTCCAGGTATATTTTCATACCTTGCTACGTAAATTTTCAAGTGTAATTTAACACCTTTTTTAATGTGGCCTCCAATTACTCGAGTAAATGTTTACATCTATAGTGGTTTACACATTACTGTAGTTCTTTAATTTCCCACACTACCCAAGAGTAAAACCTTCCCTTCCAGCCACACCAACAGGCCTTGCATCAGAGCCAAAACTGTAGAGATATTGACGAATAAAAATACAGATATCCTTTACAGCCAAGAATAGTTGACTGTTTCTAAAACGATACAAGGTTTCCAGCCAAACATCCTCTTTGTTCTGTCCTTTATGAAACATGAGTAAAAGATTCAAAACTGATTAGTAAAAGTCAGCCTGATTTGTTCATTACTGAGGAGTGTAGCTGCCATAGCCATTCAGTTTACAATTAATCTTAACTTGTACACATGGAACAAAATAATAAAAAAATCACCTTAGCATAAACCTCAATATTAACCAAAAATTTCCCTGACTTTT
This sequence comes from Coenobita brevimanus, assembly GCF_032717465.1. Classification (NCBI taxonomy): domain Eukaryota; kingdom Metazoa; phylum Arthropoda; class Malacostraca; order Decapoda; family Coenobitidae; genus Coenobita; species Coenobita brevimanus. Next base: position 4,175,551 of record NC_137068.1, on the reverse strand, counting down.
CCATGATGTTTTTTAAAATTACAAAATTCCCTGACTGGATTTTTTTTTTTTCCAGTTTTCCAGGTTTTCCAGAGGCGGTGGGAACCCTGGTTACTAGTCAAATCAACACTTCCACTCTGACTACACCTGGCTATCACCTGAGCTTAAAGGGGTTAGGGATCTCTTGTCAGGTTAGCACAAACGTTCTATGGAAATATATATACTGGAGAGAGAGAGAGAGAGAGAGAGAGAGAGAGAGAGAGAGAGAGAGAGAGAGAGAGAGAGAGAGAGAGAGAGAGGTGGGAAAAACAATAAACTAAAAATGGTAAAAGCAAAACTTCTCCGTTTCCACACACACACACACACACACACACACACACACACACACACACACACACACAAAACGTAATAAAACTCAATACCTAGAATACATTATCTCTCTCTCTCTCTCTCTCTCTCTCTCTCTCTCTCTCACACACACACACACACACACACACACACACACACAACGTAGTAAAAAACTCAATACCTACATAAATCTCTCTCTCTCACGCACACACAACATAGTAAAAAAAAAACTCAATAGCTACCCAAAACTCTCTCTCTCTCTCTCTCTCTCTCTCTCTCACACACGCACACACACACCTCTGCACGCAACTTCTTAAGCCAACAATCATGGTCTCCAAAAATTCAGTATGATCTCTGGCCTTTCTTGACAGTTCCCTGGCACTTCTTCGTGACTAGCATATTTCTGCATAAGGTGTATCAATACCCTCATCTATATATATAAAAAGGGCACAAGAGAAAACGTGATGGGGTCTGTAAGGGTTTAAATCGGAGGTTGAGGGTTGCTGCGTACATATTCGTAAATGCTACTCAGGGTTTCGAGAGGCTGGTCAGGTTGAATGTCAAAGTAAGCAGCCAATCCCCGGGCCCGTACCTTCCTGATGGGGTAAAACAGGCTTGGAACTGACAGACAGACAGGACGACAAAGGAAGGAAGGAAGGAAGGAAGAGACAGACAGGCAGTAAGAAAGACAGACAGACACACAGAGAGACAGGCACACAGACAGACAAACACAAAGACAAAGAGACAGATATAGAAAACATGAAGAGGCACAGAACCAGACACAGGATATAAAAACAGACAGAAGGAAAGACACAGACAGGATGCAGAGGCAGAGCTACAGACAAAGGAGTATAAGGGCAGACAGATAGACAGACGGACAGGCCACAGAGACAGACAGACAGACCAGGAAAATAGAGGCTAAGAAACAAGGACTAGAAAATATATCAAGAAAATGTCGCTCTTAATCTCAAATCCAAATCACCTCAGAGAAAATAGTGAAGGGAAAGTCTATCAATCTATCTATCTATTGCCAGACGCCTCAATTCCGTTCGGGGTGGCCACAAACAAATCGCCTCCACGTCGCCCTGTCCCCCGCCATTTCACTGCCCCGCTCCCGACTCACCCCACCCCCTCTCTCATATACCTCTCCACCCCATCCCTCGCTGTATGCTATGGAGTGGCAGGTCCATCCCAGCGTAAGTGTTTGAGCAGACACATACATACATAAATTACACACACACACACACACACACACACACACACACACAGACTTCCTATCTCTCTCAAAAACACTCACACACACAATCTTCCTCCCTACCTCTCTCAAAAACACTCACACACATACACACTTCACACCTCCCCCTCCTCTAACACACAAACACACACACTTCCTCCCTGCCGCTCTCAAAAACTCACTCACTCACACACACACACACACACACACACACACTTCCTTCCTCTTCTAACACACAAACACACACTCTTCCTCCCAGCCTCTTTCTCTAAAACACACACACACATACACACACACACTTCCTACCTCCCCCTCCCCAAACACACACACACACAGACACACAAGCTTCCTCCCTACCTCTCTCTCAAACACACACACACACACACACACACAATCTGTCACCCAGTGTTTAAGGTAAGATACGAACACATATACTATACACACACAAACACTCTCTCTCTCTCTCTCTCTCTCGGCTCGGTGACGCATTTTCCTCTCCTGGCACGATATGGGGAGAGAAGGAAGGGAGGAGAGGAGAGGAGGGGAGGAGAGGAGAGAAGAGAGAGGGAAGAGGAGACGGCAGAAGAAGAGGGGAGGGGAGGAGTGAACAAAGGAGTAAGAAGGAATGAAATGGGAGAGGAAAAAATTAAAGAGGTGTGTGGGGAGAAGAGAGAGTGAGAGAGGAGGAAAAGAGAGCAAGGGAAGGAAGAAAATATGAGAGAGAGAGAGAGAGAGAGAGAGAGAGAGAGAGAGAGAGAGAGAGAGGACAGAAGATAAAAGAGAAGAAAGACATGAAGGGTACATAGTGAGAAAGAGAGAAGAGAGTAGGAGAAATAGAGAAAAGAGGACAGAGAGAGAGAGAGAGGGAAGTAAGAAAGAGATGGAAAGAGAAAATGAGAGAGAGATAGGGAAGTAAGAAAGAGATGGAGAGGAAAAGGGAGAGAGAGTGATGGAGGAAATTGAGGGAGGGGGAGGGACGAGGTGGAGAGTGGGGGGAGGGGTGGGGAAGGGATAAAGGAAGGGGGGGTGGGGGGAGTGAGGCAATGATAAGGGGGGGAAGAGGGTGGAGAGAGAGAGAGAAAGAGAGAGAGAGAAAAACACCCACACCTCATGATCCCTTTGACGCACTTTAAGAAAAGGAAATATATATATGATTTTAAGAATAACAGACAAGGATAGGAAAGCATGGAGGAGAGGAGAGGAGAGGAGAGGAGAGGAGAGGAGGGGAGGGGAGGGAAGAGAGAGGAGAGAAAAGGCGATGAGGAGAAAATATGAGAAGAGAGGAGAGGAGAGGAGAGGAGAGAAGAGAAGAGAAGGGAAGGGATGGGATGGGAAGAGGAGAGGAGAGGAGAGAAGAGAAGAGAGGCGAGGAGAGAAGAGAAAAAATGAAGAGAAGAAAAGAGACGATGAAGAGAAGAGAATAGGAGAAGAGAGAGGAGACGAGAAGAGGAGCGGAGAGGAGAGACGAGATGAGAAGTGAGGAGAGGATAGAAAAGAAGAGAAGAGAGAAGGTAGAGAGGAGGTGGAGGGGTGGCTGGTTGTAGGGCTAGGTAATACGTGAAAGATGGAAGAGTAAGTGATGTGACGGGGAGCAGACGTGATGTGGAGGACGTGACGGAGAGATGAAGCAGACAGAGGTGTGGAGGGAAGTGACGTGGAGGTACGGGAGGGATGCAGGAGGTAAAGGAGGGATGGAGGAGGAGGATAGGGAGGAAGGGAGGAGGAAAGGTAGGGAGGGAGGAGGAAAGGGAGGGAGGGAGGAGGAAAGGGAGGGAGGGAGGAAGAAAATGAGGGGTGGAGGAGGTGAGGGAGGGATGGAGGAGGTAATGGAGGGATGGAGGAAGAGAAGGAGGGAAGGAGGATTTAAGGGAGGGAGGGAGGAGGTAAGGGAGGGATGGAGAGGTAATGGAGGGATGGAGGAAGAGAAGGAGGGAGGAAGGAGGTAAGGGAAGGAGGGAGGAAGGAGGTAAGGGAGGGAGGGAGGAGGAAAGGGAGGGGTGGAGACGAAAAAGGGAAAGAACAAAGGAAAAAGGAAGGCAAACGAAACGGAGAGAGAGAGAGAGAGAGAGAGAGAGAGAGAGAGAGAGAGAGAGAGAGAGAGAGAAATGGGACAGGAAGTGAGAGGGAAAGGCTGTCGAGTTCTAAGAAAAAGACAAGAAAACAAGAAGGGAGACAACGTTCAAAGGGTGACAACTGGACAAGTAAAACAAAGAAAAATAAGTAAAACAAAGAAAAATAAGTAAAACAAAGAAAAATAAGTAAAACAAAGAAAAATAAGTAAAACAGAAAAATAAGTAAAACAGAAAAATAAGTAAAACAGAAAAATAAGTAAAACAAAGAAAAATAAGTAAAACAAAGAAAAATAAGTAAAACAAAGAAATATAAGTAAAACAAAGAAAAATAAGTAAAACAAAGAAAAATAAGTAAAACAAAACGAAACAAGTAAAAGACAAGGAAAACAAAGAAAATAAACAAGGCAAACAGGTAAAACAAAGGCAAGGCAAACAAAAAGAAAACAAAGAAAAATAAGTAAAACAAAGAAAAATAAGTAAAACAAAGAAATATAAGTAAAACAAAGAAAAATAAGTAAAACAAAGAAAAATAAGTAAAACAGAAAAACAAGTAAAACAGAAATATAAGTAAAACAAAGAAATATAAGAAAAACAAAGAAATATAAGAAAAACAAAGAAATATAAGAAAAACAAAAATAAGTAAAACAAAGAAAATAATCAAGTAAAACAAATCAAATAGAGAGGAAGCAAAGATAAAACAACGGCAAGGCAAGCAAAAACAAAAAATAAACAAGAAAAACAAAACGAAACAAGTAAAAGACAAGGAAAACAAAGAAAATAAACAAGAAAAACAAATCAAACAGGGGATGCAAAGAAAACAGGAAAAACAAAGGCAAGGCAAACAAAAAGAAAACAAACATGGAAAACAAAGAAAGCAAGTAAAACAAAGACAAGGAAAAAACAAAACAAAGAAAAACAAATACATGGAAAACAAAGGCAAGGAAAACAAAAACAGTAAACAAGGAAAACAAAGAAAGCAAGTAAGACAAAGACAAGGGAAAGAAAAACAAAGAATAAAGAAAATGACGACCAAAGAAGACAGGTTTTGATGAGGAAAATAGCAAAAGAAAAAAAAACAAGAACAAAGGAAGACAGTTCAAGACAAGGAAAACAAGAAAAACAAGAAGAAACATGGAAAAAACAAAGGAGGATGCAAAGAAAACAATGTAGGATAAGAAAGGGCGATAGGATCCGAACTAGAAAAACAAAAAACAAACAAACAGGGAAACCAAAGAAAACAAACAGGAAAAACAAAACAAACAGAGAAGACAAAGAAAACAAACAGGAAAAACAAAGAAAACAAACAGGAAAAACAAAGAAAACAAACAGGAAAAACAAAGAAAACAAACAGGGAAAACAAAGAAAACAAACAGGAAAAACAAAAACAGGAAAAAACAAAGAAAAACATGAAAAAAACAAAGAAAACAAACAGGAAAAAAAAAGAAAAACGGAAAACAAACAGGGAAAAACAAAGAAAACAAACAGGAAAAACAAAGAAAACAAACAGGGAAAAACAAAGAAAACAAACAGGAAAAACAAAGAAAAACAGGGAAACCAAAGAAAACAGGAAAGACAAAGAAAACACGGAAAAAAGGAAAAAACAAGAAAACAAAGAGGAAAAACAAAAGAAAACAAAACAAACAGGGAAAACAAAGAAAACAAACAGGCATAAACAAAAAACAAACGGAAAAAACAAAGTAAACGGAAAACAAAAGAAAAAATCACAGGAAAAACAAAGAAAACGGAAAACAGAAAACGGGAAAAAACGGAAAAAAAACGCAAAAAAAAAAAACAAAGAAAACAAAACAAACCAGGAAAAATTAGGACCAAACCAGGAAAGAAAAAAATCAAAGAAAACAAAGGAAAAAGAAAAACACGGATAAAGGACACGGAAAACAGGGAAAACGAAGACGCCAGGAAAACAAACAGATTCAAAACAAACAATGAACAAACAAACAGATTCAAAACAATCAATGAACAAACAGATTCAAAACAAAGAATGAACAAACAGATTCAAAACAAAGAATGAACAAACAAACAGATTCAAAACAAAGAATGAACAGACAAACAGCAAACAAAGAACGGTACAAAGAAAACAAGAAAAACAAAAGAAACAAAGCCAGGAAAAACAAGGGAATATATTATAGGAAAGACAACCATGGAGGGAACAAAGAAAACAGCAACAAAGAAAAACAGGAATAAAACAAAGAAAAACAGGAATAAAACAAAGAAAAACAGGAATAAAACAAAGAAAAACAGGAATAAAACAAAGAAAAACAGGAATAAAACAGAAAAACAGGAATAAAACAAAGAAAAACAGGAATAAAACAAAGAAAAACAGGAATAAAACAAAGAAAAACAGGAATAAAACAAAGAAAAACAGGAATAAAACAAAGAAAAACAGGAATAAAACAAAGAAAAACAGGAATAAAACAAAGAAAAACAGGAACAAAACAAAGAAAAATAGGAATAAAACAAAGAACAAAGAATGAAACAAAGAATAAAACAAAGAAATCAAAGAAACAAGGAAAGCATCAAAGAACAAGACAAAGAAAATCAAAGAAAATACAGTATGAACCAAAAACAAGACAAAGATAACCAAAGAAAATACAGTATGGAACAAAGAAATCAAAACAAAGACAAAGACAAAGGAAGAAATAGGAGAGGAAATCAAACAAAGAAAATAAACAAAGGACGAAACAAAGACACATAAGCAAAGAAACAAAGAAAAACAGAAAAACAAAGAAAGCAAAAACAAAGGATGAATCAGAGGAATAAGAGGATGACAAAGACGACAAAGAATAAAGACAAAGGTGTGTGTGTGTGTGTGTGAGAGAGAGAGAGAGAGAGAGAATTATGTACGCATGTGTGTGTGTGTGTGTGTGAGACAGAGAGAGAGAGAGAGAGAGAGAGAGACAATTATGTACGCGTGTGTGTGTGTGTGTGAATATTCTACATCCGTCCTCCTATCATTGTGTGTGTGTGTGTGTGTGTGTGTGTGTGTGTGTGTGTGTGTGTGTGTGTGTGTGTGTGTGTGTGTGTGTGTGTGAGAGAGAGAGAATTACGTACGCTTGTGTGACTGCCTGTGAATATGGATGTGTGTGTGTGTGTGTGTGTGTGTGTGTGTGTGTGTGTGTGTGTGTGTGTGTGTGGTACCTTCGTGCCCATACCACCAAATCCGTCATGCCTTCCCATATACTTAAAAACAAAGATAAAGGTGAACACGAATTCCTCTCCTTACTCAGAAAAACTATCATAATTCTCAGGACCTAACAGACAGACAGACAGATAGATAGATAGATAATGAAAGATAGATACAGACGGAGAGGGAGACATGAAAAGACGTAGACTGATAGATAAATAGATAGACAGATAGACATGTTAAGTTGATTAATCTTTTCAACCCTAAGACGTCTTTCATTTTATTATTCAATATTAGTGACGATTTTATACAATTTACGAAAACAAAGAACGAAATGAATGAATGAATGAACAGATGGATAGATAGAAAGAATGATAGACAGATAGATAAGGAATGAAATGAATGAAATAGATAGATATATATGATTCATCCCTTCACCCCGAGGACATTTTTTTTTCCAATCAATTCTTGCTAACTCCTGACGATCTTATTCGATTTTATTTTTTCAACTGGAAAGGTTATATGGAGGCTAAATTCTCTCTCCCTTTCTCTCTCTCTCTCTCACACACACACACACACACACACACACACACACACACACACACACACACACACACACACCGAAAAATAAGCTCCAAAAGGAAAGACGTGATTCTAGACCAAGTTAGCGTAAACTCGTAGTATAATTATTGTAAACAGAGCACACAATTATAGGTCCCAGCAAAGTAAATATTATCTATCTATCTATCTATAGCCAGACGCCGTAATCCCGTAACCGTAAGGGGTGGCCGTTTGTCTTATGAGTTAGTTGTTTTACAGGGAGGGGCACTAACCCTCCACCAACCTACTTGTTGACACGTAGGGAACACATATGGGTTGGTTATATGGTTACCACCCAGCGTTGTAAATGGTTTCCTGGCTTACAGGAAACCATCAGGGTTGTCACTCAATGTAAAGCCATCTGAAAAGGAAAGAAGAGTAATAAAAAGCGACAGGAATGATGGAAGAAATAGGAAGAGAGAAGGGCAGACAGAAAATGAATGATAAAGGTGATGGATGAAGTAGGCTGCACTACATCAAGTGAGTGGATGATGATGAGAAATAGGAAGAGGAGCACAGACACAGAAAAAGAATGTTAAAGGTGAAGGAAGAAGTAGGCAGCACCACATCAAGTGAGTGGATGATGAGAAATAGGAAGAGAGGAGGGCAGACAGAAAAAGAAATAGCAAAGGAATTGTATAGGTGAATAGGCGCAATGATTCCCTATAATTACTCCAATTCCTTATTCTGGAAATTACCACACAAGGGAAAAGGCAAGAATATCACACACACACACACACACACACACGAACAGAGGCAAGAGTGAATATCCTTTACTGAAATTGCATACAGCAGAGAGAGAGAGAGAGAGAGAGAGAGAGAGAGAGAGAGAGAGAGAGAGAGAGGGGGGGGTGATTATGTTAGGCCTGGTGGTAGAAAGGGGTAAGCGACCCTTCCCTACCCTTGGGGAGGAGGAGAGAGGATAAGAGCGAGAAGAGGACGAGACAGAGGAGAGATGAAGAGGAAAGGGAAGGAGACAGGGTAGAGGGAATGGAGGGGAAAGGAAGAAGAGGGAGGAGGAAAGGAAGAAGAGGGAGGGGAAAGGAAGAAGAGGGAGGGGAAAGGAAGAAGAGGGAGGGGAAAGGAAGAAGAGGGAGGAGGAAAGGAAGAAGAGGGAGGAGGAAAGGAAGAAGAGGGAGGAGGAAAGGAAGAAGAGGGAGGGGAAAAGGAGGAAGAGGGGAATGGAGGAAAGAAGAGAGGGAGGGTGAGAGCGAGAAGAGAGGAAGCAAACAGGAGAGAGGCTGAGGATTGGGTGTAAAGGGGTGAGAGGAGGAGAGGAGGAAAAAGATAAGGGATAGGAATGGAGAGAGGAAGGGAAAAAGAGATGAGGAGAGAGAGGATGGGAAAGAGAGAGGAAAAGAAAAGAGAGGAAGGGAAAGAGGTGAAAAGAAGAGAGGGGAAGGGAAAGAGAGAGGAAGGGAAAAAGAGACGAGGAGAGAGAGGATGGGAAAGAGAGAGGAAGAGAAAAGAGAGGAAGGGAAAGAGGTGAAAAGAAGAGAGGGGAAGGGAGAGACACGGAAAGAGAGAGGAAGGGAAAGAGCGAGGCGAAGAGAAGAGAGAGGTTGGGTAGAAGAGAGGAGAGTGTTCTATGGAGAGGTGGGGAGGTACGGAGAGAGAGAGAGAGAGAGAGAGAGAAACCCCCTCCTCCCGTATGTGAAGCAAGATGACGCCCCCCTCCGCCATCTTGGCACACCCACCCTCAACGTAACATCTCCCCACCTAACTCATGACGTCACACCCAGCCAACTCGTGACGTCACCAGCCAGGTCATGACGCCTTAACCCTCTCACACCGAATACCTATTAGTTCCATTCTAGGGACAATTTTTTTTTCCTTTAATAATCTATCCCAAAATAAAATATATAAAAAATAAATAAAAACTTGTCAGGTGTTAAGAGCAGGTAATACGTGGTGGGAGTGAAGGGGTTAAGCCAAGCCACCCTATGACGTCACAAACCCAGGTCGTGACGTCACACCCACAGCCAATTCGTGACGTCACACTGGAAGCACGGTTAAGAGGAGCGTCACAAAGCTACGTCACATTATAATAACGTCACAAAGCTGCGTCACATTCTAATAAGCCAAAATCAACGCCACATCCTTTACGTCACACAAACATCACATCCTTTCCTAAACTCGACGTCACATCATTTCCTCATCGTCACAAAGCGTCACATCTTACACGTCACATCGAAGTTACAGCCTTTCCTCAGCCTTACAAATGGGCGTCACAGCCTTTCCTCAGCGTCACATCTTTCACTGAGCCCAATTCAACGTCACATCCTTATAAATCATAATCTGCGTCACATATGTACGTCAAATCAACATCACATCATCTGTAAGAAAAAAATCAGCGTCACAATTCATTAAAATCAGCGTCACATTCTTAAATTCAAAGCAGTTACGTCTATTACTCCTCAAAATCTGCGTCACAATGTCAAAATCCGTCACATCCTTTACTAAATCAATGTCAGCGTCACATGAATTAAGTGAGAACCAGCGTCACATCCTTTACTGACAAACTGGACGTTATCTTTACTAAGTTAGAATTAGCGTCACACTATCTCAATATATACGTCACATCCCAAGTCAAAATCGACGTCACATCACTAGTTAAAAATCGGCGTCACATCCCAAAATCGGCGTCACATCATAAGTAAAAAGGCAGCGTCACAGTCTCTACACACTAGGCATTGTTCTGCGCTGCGTCACGGCCCTGTCTGACCCTAACGCCATCACTGTTCTGCACCGCGTCACATCTCGATACCTCCACTCCTCACTCCTATTCAAAATCTCACTGTGCGTCACTAATGGTGCGTCACTTTAATCTCATTATTTACGTCACACAAAACGTCGTCACGCTCCACACCACGACACACACCATACCACACCACACCACACCATACTCCACCGCACTGCATCACTCCACGCCACATCATACCACACCATCACACCACACCACATCATACCATACCCCACCACAGTGCATCACCCCACATCACACCACACCATTTATTCCGCACAACTGAAACTACACTGCATCACACACCAAAATTCATCACACACTGACAAACTATATCACATCACAGCAGAAAATACCCCATCATACCTCATCACAGCATACAATATATCACGACACACCACACCACAACATACCCATCACACCACACCACACCCCGTCACACCAAAACATACCGGTACCTAATCATACCATACCACAACGTACAAACATTACACCAAACCACTCCACAGCATAACACCACAGACTCCACCAAACCAGACCACGACTTACCAAACACTGCACCACACCACAACAACAGCACAACACCACATACAGCACCAAACCTCACCAGACCCCCTCCTACACCAAGCCACACCACCGCCTTCGTTGAAAATACCACAAAAATACCACGAAAATACCAGAATAGTTGCTACGTTTTAGTGTGAGTGGCAAATCTTTCCCCTTTACTAAGCTGTACCTACTTTAATACAGGATTTCACTCCTCCTCTACCTTTTATTATTTAGTGCTTACTCCTGTACTAGTGTGTGTGTGTGTGTGTGTGTGTGTGTGTGTGTGTGTTAATATTCATCCGCAGACATCATCCTTCCTTTTATTTCCGTGTGTGTGTGTGTGTGTGTGTGTGTGTGTGTGTGAATATTCATCCGTAATCATCATCTTTTCTTTTATTTCCGTGTGTGTGTGTGTGTGTGTGTGTGTGTGTGTGTGTGTGTGTTAATATTCATCCGCAGACATCATCCTTCCTTTTATTTCCGTGTGTGTGTGTGTGTGTGTGTGTGTGTGTGTGTGTGTGTGTGCGGAAATATTCATCCGTAAACATCACCTTTCCTTTTATTTCCATTTGTGTGTGTGTGTGTGTGTGTGTGTGTGTGTGTGTGTGTGTCAGTACCGGTATCTTCACACAATTATTCAGCTTAGGACAAATATATATATATATATATATATATATATATATATATATATATATATATATATATATATATATATATATACTCCTTTCACCCAAACTTGGCCCAAATTTCCGACACTTTTCCATGTAGCTCAGTGGCTAAGACAATACCATGGCTCTATATCCTTTCCACGGCACTTCTTCGTGACTAGGGTGGGTGGGACGGTGGGGGTTAAGAAATGAATATATGAAGCAGGATTCACTGATAACCCCGACTCTCACCTTGGTATGACGGACATCACTTAATCTGATTCTGTTCTGGTGCTATCCTTGTCGTTGACGCGTTCCCCTTCTCTTTCCACTTCTATAGGCATTCTCTCTCTCTCTCTCTCTCTCTCTCACACACACACACACATACACTCTCTCTCTCTCTCTCTCTCTCACACTCTCTCTCTCTAAAGTCCACGTGTACAAGATCGTGTGACAAACTTCCATCTATTAAATATTTTTCCCCTCCACAAGCTCACTCCCACCCACTTCCTCTTCTCTCTCTCTCTCTCTTCCTCTCCTCTCGCTCCCTCTCTCCACCTCCACCCCTCTCTCCCTCCATTTACTTCCTTTTCTCTCCCCCTGTCCCTCTTCCTCCCCTCTTTCCCTCCACTTCCTCTTCTCTCCCCCTCTCGCCACTTTCTCTTCACTCCCCTTCTCCCCCCATCCACTTCTCCCTCCCTCCACCTCCGAACTCTCCTCCTACTTCCTCTCCCCCCCCCTCCTCCTACTTCCTCTTCTTTCCCCCTCTCCATCCACTTCCTCTTCTCTCTCCCTCCCTCCATTTCTCTTCCCCCTCCCCCTCTCCTTCCCTCCTCTTCCTCTTCTCTATATCTCTCTTCTCTATATACCCTCCACCAGCATAACATTCTCTCTCTCTCTCTCTCTCTCTCTCAGGCCCAAAACTGCCATCCCTCCACCTTGCATGCCAAGCTATAACAACAGAATAACACTACAACATACTGCTAGTCACGAAGAAGTGCTAAGGAAAGGATGTCGGGCCATAGTACTGTCTTTTTCTGTCACTGAGCAACAATCAGCTGGGAAAGGACGAAAATCTGTGCCAAGTTAAAAATAAATAGAGTAAAATAAATCACTTGACGAAAGGTGTTAAGCCCACTACCCTTTTGTGTTCCTTGTCACCCATATTTTTAGTCCCCTCCCACATCGTACCCCAACACATGATGTAACGCAAAGGTCCCTATTTTCGTCGGGGAGGACATGGAGACGATTTGTTTGTGGCCACCCCTTACGGGATTAAGGCGTCTGGCAATAGACAGATATAAATGTTACTGACTGCTCCCTAACACCTCTTCCTTAGCGATTTATTTTTAGACAGGGCTAGTTAACATCAATATGTATGTTATTTATGCTGAGTATGGCGATGTTGTAAAGATTTATGTAACGAAGAAATGGACAGTATGGTGTAATAAGCAAAGTAAATCGCTAGGGAGGAGGTGTTAGGGAGCTTCCTTAATCAACACAGCATTCTAAACATGGGTAGCTTGGCGATTTAGTTTGCAATGCCTCTATATCCACTTGTATGTTATTGAAAGGGGGGGGGGAGCTGGGGGAAAGGCAGTGAAATGGCGGGGGACAGGGCGGCATGGAGACGATTTGTTTGTGGCCACCCCTTACGGGATTAAGGCGTCTGGCAATAGATAGATGGATGGTACTGACTGGGACTTGATCAGTGGACTTGGACACTACGTAACACCCTTTCCTGAGCGACTCATTCTGTACCCTACACACTAATATCCATTTTACTTACGCCTTGTCCATAATACAGTAAAACAACATAAAGACATACAAGAAAGAGTGAATGTGTTTGGTGCTAAATAAATCGCTATGGAAGGGGTGCTAAGAAGCCTTCCATACCAACTAGAGTACCCCCCTCCCCCTTAAAAAAAAAAAAAAAAAAAAAACTCTCCCCTCTCCAAACTCCACCTGTCTCCCTCTCTCTCCCCCCCCCTCCACTCCCTACCCCCTCTCTCACACTTCCTCCTCTCTCTCCAAACTCTTCACTTCTCCTCTCCCTCTCCTCTCTATAATTCCTTTACTCTCTCCACTTCTCTCCTATTTCTTCTGTCCTCTTCCACTCCTTCCTCTCTCCCTTCCCTTCCCTCTCTTCTCCAGTTCCTCTACCCTCTCCCCAAACTCCACTTCTCTCCCCCTCTCCCTCACACTGCCTCTCCCCTCTCCCTCACGCTTCCCCTCCCCCCACACCTACACCCCCCCATCAACAACCCAGGGTACAAATTCCTTCCCCATTCAACCCAGCCTCTGTTTTCCCTCAGGCCTTTGTCTTATTATCTAACCCTCTCTCTCTCTTTCGTGTGTGTGTGTGTGTGTGTGTGTGTGTGTGTGTGTGTGTGTGTGTGTGTGTGTGTGTGTGTGTTAAAATCCTGTGGTTATGTGTGTGTGTGTATGTATGATGTATGTGTGTGTTCGGTATATTAAAATCCTGTGAATGTGTGTGTGTGTGTGTGTGTGTGTGTGTGTGTGTGTGTGTGTGTGTTAAAATCCTGTGCTTATGTCTGTGTGTATGTATGACGTATGTGTGTGTATATTAAAATCCTGTGAATGTGTGTGTGTGTGTGTGTGTGTGTGTGTGTGTGTGTGTATGTTAAAAACCTGTGCTTATGAGTATATGTTTGTATGATGTATGTGTGTATATTAAAATCCTGTGTGTGTGTGTGTGTGTGTGTGTGTGTGTGTGTGTGTGTGTGTGTGTGTGTGTGTGTGTGTGTGTGTGTGTGTGTGTGTGTGTGTGTGTGTGTTAAAATCCTGTGCTTATGTGTGTGTGTATGTATGATGTATGTGTGTGTACGGTATATTAAAATCCTGTGAATGTGTGTGTGTGTGTGTGTGTGTGTGTGTGTGTGTTAAAATACTGTGCTTATGTGTGTATGTTTGTTGTATGTGTGTACAGTATATTAAAATCCTGTGTGTGTGTGTGTGTGTGTGTGTGTGTGTGTGTGTGTGTGTAACGAGGTAAGGTATGGGGCTGGTGAGATTTGCTTAGGATCAAGTTTTAGGTTAGGGTAGGGTAAGTTAGGAGAAGAGAGTCGGTTTGGTCAGATGGGAAAGTCACGTGAGGTGAGGTTAGGTGGGGTGGTTAGGTAAAGGTAGTTTGTGTGGTTGTTGGGTTGGGTTATGTTAGACTAGGATTGGGGTAGGGTAGGGTAGGGTTGGACTGGGGTAAGGTAGGCTAGGTTAGGAATAGGGTAAGGTAGGCTAGGATTAGGGTAGGGTAGGGTAAGTTACATCCGTCACGTGAAAGTAAATAAATCAGACCAAATACAATGTTAATATCAGGTCGTTGGGGCGTGTGCGATGTAGGTTATCAGTGCTAGAGTGACACATATGGCTCACGTATTGTTCTTATCAGTAGCGGTATCCTTGCTATCAGGTTATCGTGGTGTTGAAGCTGTTACCTGTGTTGTATGTAAGTTTTAGCACCTTAGTTTGTGATAAGCAGTGTTAGGTGGAAAGATGCTATGCTTTTCTTTTTTAGACTTAGGTGTAGCTATTCCTACTTCTATCTATCTATTTATCTATTTATCCATCTATCTATGTACTATACCTACCTATCTACTTTCCTGCCCAAGCGCCTATCCATCTATCTGCATCTATCTATCCACGTACAGTACCTATCTACTCACCTACCTACCCATCAATCTGTCTGTCTGCCATTTATCTATCTAACTACCTATTTCCTCTTAGATTCCTCCACCTACCTACCAAGCTATCTATCAATATATATAGTCATCTGTTTATCTATCTATCCATCTATCTATCTATCTATAAATGTCGTTCTGCATTACGTAAGTGTTTTGCAACTGGTCAAGAGGCCTGTGTTGCTGATCTGGGTTATGTGTATTGTGCTGCAGGGGTGATGTTGCAATGTGTGTGTGTGTGTGTGTGTGTGTGTGTGTGTGTGAGAGAGAGAGAGAGAGAGAGAGAGGTCTGGTTGTGTTGTTGAGGTGATTGGTATAACATTGCGATGGTTGTCACGACATTTTCTTTGGCGGTGTGTGTGTGTGTGTGTGTGTGTGTGTGTGTGTGTGTGTGTGTGTGTGTGTGTGTGTGTGTGTGTGTGTGTGTGTGTGTGTGTGTGTGTGTGTGTGTGTGTGTCACTATCCACATACACACAAACCCCTAACACGACAATACTGAACCCAACAAGACGCGCTACACTTAAAAAAAAATCTACGAAGATGACAAACTTCACACGTCTTGCAATCAATAAAAGTTAGATTGAAAGGCATGTGGAGCAGGAAGTAGGTTGCAATATTGACTCTTATCACTGTTGCAGAGGAAGTTGTGTTGTGTGTGCATAACGTCACTAATCTTGTTCATTGTGTAGGTGTGTGTGTTTAGGGCGATAGTGAACTGTACTGGAAGATCTGGGGGTAGGGATTATTATTAGTGTTATTATTGTTGTTGTTGTTATTATCATTATTATTATTATTATTATTATTATTATTATTACTACTACTACTGCTGCTGCTACTACCATTTATTATCATTATTTTTATTATTACTATTATTATTATTACTATCATCACTATTATTATTATTATTATTATTACTATTATTATTATCATTATCATCATCATCATCATTACTATTATTACCATTACTATTACTACTATCTAAACGTTACAACTTCTCCTACTAGCCAGCGCTTAATCAACCTCTCTCTACCTGGTCCACTCACACCTGTACCGCTATGATCGTGACTAGCAAAGGTTGTCAACATTTACCTGTCTGCGCACCTCCACTTAGCTTAATTACAGGTGAGACAGGTATGTAGTGGTGCTTAGGAAAATAATAGATCTTTCTTAACATGTATCTTTATTCTCTCTCTCTCTCTCACCTTGTAACTCTTTTTCCACTCTCCCATTTTCTCTCAAGTAATATCTTTAATCAAAATTATCTTTACCGTATAGATATTTCCTTCCTCTCTTTCTTCTTACTCCTTTTTTTAATCAAAACTACTGTATACATTTATTTCTTTCATTCTTTCATCAATCTTTCTTTCCTTCCTTCTTTCCTACCCATCCATCCTTCTTTCCTACCATCCATCCTTCTTTCCTTTCATCCATCCATCTTTCTTTCTTTCCTTCCATTCATCCATCCTCCTTTCTTTCTTTCCATCCGTACATCTTTCCTTTCTTCCATCCATCCATCCATCTTCCTTTCCTTCCATCCATCCATCTTTCTTTCTTTCCTTCCATTCATCCATCCTTCCTTCTTCCATCCATCTATCTTTCTTTCCTTTCTTCCATCCATCCAACCATCCTTCTTTCTTTCCTTCCATTCATCCATCCTTCCTTCTTCCATCCAGCCATCTTTCTTTCCTTTCTTCCATCCATCCACCCTCCTTTCTTACCTTCCATCCTTCCTCCCTTCCATCCTTGTTTGCTTTTCTTGTTTCCTTCCTTCCTTCTCCCTCTCGCATTCCTCTCTGTTTTTCCACACCTCTTCCCTCACTCTTCGCATTCATTTTCCTTCCTCACACAAACTTTCATTTTATTTATCTGCTTATCTTCCCGCGACCACACTTTTTCCCAGCTCACATTTCCCATCTCCTCCTCTCTCACATCTCTTTCTATTTCCTCTTCTTTCACTGACTCTCTCCTTTCGCATTTCCTGTCTCTTCCTTTCTCTATTCCTTTTACACCTCTCACTCTTACACTCCCCACATTCCTCTCTTCCCTTCAATTAACACACCTTTCCATATTTCTGTCCATCTTTCCTTACACATTTTCTTTCACTTACTCTCTCCTTTCACATTTCCTGTCTCTTCCTCTCTCATCTCTCTCTCATTTCCTCTTACCCCTCCCATTCCTACATTCCTCTCTTCCTTTCTTTAACATCTTTCTTTTCCATATTTATTTTCCATCTTTCCTTACACATTTTCTTTCACTTCCTCTTTCCTTTCACACCTCCTGTCTCTTCCTCTCTCACTTCTCTCTCTATTCCTCTTACCCCTCCCACTCTTACACTCCCCACATTCCTCTCCTCTCTTTTATTAACATCTTTTCCATTTCTTTTCATCTTTACACACTTTTTTCACCTCCTTCCTCACTTTTTTTCATTTCCCCTTACCCTTCCCTTTCTCTCTCTCGCTCTTAATATCATTCGCTCCCATTTCACTCCAGGTTTTCCTTCCATAAATACATTTCTTTACATCATCTTCCCTTCTTCCTTTCCTCACCTCTAACATCCCTCGTTTCCTTCTACCTCTCTCTTTCATTTCCTCTTACCCCTCCCCTTCTTACCCTTCCTACATCCACCCCTCCCCTTTCCTTTACTCACAACATACTTCATTTCCTGTCCACCATTTCTTTACATCCTGTCATTTCGCTTTACATATCTACCTTTCTCTCACGTTTATTTCCCCTCACCAGATACTACTCTCCACCTTGCACTCACGCATTCCTCTCCTCCCTTTTCTCAACATTATTCTTTTCTTTACCATAATTCCTTTCCATCTTCCTTTTCTCAGAGAAAGGAAAAATACACTACACAAGAACTCTGTAACTACCCTACGGACAGTCACTAATCTCCACCTACTGTTTCTTACAATGACCTTGACCCAACTGGGGAGATTTGGAATTTTTCTAACATCAGTGGCCCACACCAAGACACATAACCTGGGCCGTCCAGATCCCTTGCACAGGTCGCACTGAAATCACCAGTGGACACGACTAACTTATCTCTTTCACAACATAATATTGGTATGACTCTTTCTGACATGACCTTCCACTGCGCGTAAAGGATTTGGATTTTTTTTCTATCAGCAATAGCCCATGCCAGGACACATAACCTGGGGCCTTCAGATTCCTTGCGCAGTCAACGGTTCTCCTGAAACTGTTGCCCGACACTGAGGTGGGATTAATAATAACAACAGCAACAATAATAATAATAATAATAATAATTCGTAGTAGTAGTAGTAATAATAATAATAATAATAATAATAATAATAATACCAGCGAAAGCAAGTCTCCACCTATATAACAGGCAGAGACTAATACAAATAAATCCATACACCAAATTACAATTCCCCTCCACTCATAAAAAAAAAAATCTACAATCCCTTCAGTTCGATGACGTCTTCTAAGCTGCCCAAAGACGATTTATTCACCTTCAGTACCTACAACGGTGAGGGGGTTATATGAAGGGGGTCTAACAGTGAAAAATGTATACCTGTAGGCTTGGAAGGCTCAACATACATACACATAGGCTACACACACATAAACGCTCACGGATTATATTCATTCGTACATGCACATACGATTCCCTCTTTCCTTCACACATACGAATCTTTTTCACACACTCCTACACACAAAACTCTCTCTCTCTCTCTCTCTCTCTCTCACACACACACAAACTCACACACACACACACACATACACACATTCACCCCCCCTACACACATGACTCTCTCTCTCTCTCTCTCACTCACACACACACACACACACACACACACACACACACACACACACACACACACACGATTCTCTCTCTCTCTCTCTCTCTCTCACACACACACACGATTTTTTTTTCTCTCTCTCCCTCTCACACACACACACGATTCTCTCACATACACGATTCTCACACACACACACACACACACACACACGATTCTCTCACATACACGATTCTCTCTCTCTCACACACACACACACACACATGATTCTCTCACATACACGATTCTCTCTCTCCCTCTCACACACACACGACTCTCTCTCTCCCGATAAGGAAGCAAAGGTCAAGCAACACAGACGGGCACTGCTAAGGATGCAAACGAAAATTCCTTGTGTGTGTGTGTGTGTGTGTGTGTGTGTGTGTGTGTGTGTGTGTGTGAGAGAGAGAGAGAGAGAGAGAGAGAGAGAGAGAGAATAAATGTTGACAGCAAGAACAAATTATAACCACAAAAAAAAACTCCCTCATGATCCAGACAACTCTAGCACCTTATTTCTTTATTAGGCGATTTTATTCAGCTGTTGTCATAATTTACAGGTAGGCCAGGTGAACAATACTGTTAAATGAATGAATGAATGTATGAATGAGTGAATGTATGTGTGCATGAATGTATGTATGTATGAATGAATGTATGTATGTATGAATAAATGTATGCATGTATGAACGTATGTATGAATGAATGAATGAATGTATGAATGAATGAGTGTATGTAAAAATGAATGAATGTATGAATGTATGTGTGCATGAATGAATGTATGAATGAATGTATGAATGAATGTGTGCATGAATGAATGTATGAATGAAAGTATGTACGTATGAATGAATGAATACGTACATAAATTGGCCTATGTACGTATGATGTAACAGGTGTGTGTATGCATGTGTGTGTACTGGTATGTATGCATGTATGTTTATAGGTAGGCAGGTACACATGTATGTATATATTTCAATACATAATATTCAGTACACACAGATAGATAAACATGTAGATATATAGACGTATGTATACATGTAAACAAGTACACATATGTATGAACGTATGAAATATGCAGGTGTGCGTTTAGGAATGCGTACATGCGTGTATCTAAGCTCGTAGGTATGTGTGTACACTTGTTGACATGTCTACATACACACGTAGTTAAACGACTGATTGTTTGTGTGTGTGTGTGTGTGTGTGTGTGTGTGTGTGTGTGTGTGTGTGTGTGTGTGTGTGTGTGTGTGTGTGTGTGTGTGTGTCCCTCTGCTTATACCAAAGACCATGTGCGTGTGTATATCTAAGACCATGTGCGTGTGTGTATATCTAAGACCATGTGTGTGTGTGTGTGTATATGTGTATCTGTAACCATGTGCGTATACCTGAGACCATGTACGTGTGTACCTGTAAACATGTGCGTATACCTAAGTTCATGTGCGTGTGTATATCTGTAAGCATGTGCGTATACCTAAGTTCACGTGTGTGTGTATATCTGTAAGCATGTGCGTATACCTAAGACCATGTACGTGTGTGTGTACCTGTAAGCGTGTGCGTGGAGGGTCGTGACGGCATGTGCACCCCAGAACCGTTACACCGACATGCCGCACCGCTACTTCCCCCCCCCCCCCGCCACATTCTCCTGAGTCCCCTGTTACTGCCACCACACCACACCACGTCTCCATACCACACATCACCACACCACATCTCCATACCACATCACACCACACCATGCTAATTACACCATCAAATCACACCACACCACATCACATCTCCACACCACACCACACCACATCTCCCACACCACACCATACTAATTACACCATCAAATCAAACCACACTACACCACCATACCACACTACACCACACCTATTCCACATAGTCACACCACAACAGATCACACATACCACCCCACCACACACCAACACCCTACCACACTACACATCATTCTCACACCAGTCCACTCATTCACCACATCACTCATCACTAACCCTCATCTCACTGGGTCTATCTAACCCTACAATTACACCACTTCATCACTCACACCTCACCACAACTCGCTCACTACTAACCACACACTCACAGAATTCTTCCACTTACACTTCACTCCTATCTACCAATACACACACACACACACACACACAGCACTATTCCTGTCTCCTAATTCTCTCTCTCTATAATCTCTCTCTCACACACACACACACACACACACACACACACACACACACACACACCTAACACCCACAGTACTAACTTCTTTTCACTTTAACTTGGCCCAGATTTTCGTCCTTTTGCAGCTTATTTCACGTAGCTCAGTGGTAGAGAAAGAGAATACTACGCCCCTACACCCTTTGCATTGCACTTATTCGTGACTAGCATCATATTCCAGAGTCTATTATTACAACTCAGGACTGAAGATGGAGAGATGGCAATTTTAGGCCAAGTTAGGGTAAAAGGAGTATTGCTTATGTTCCTTACTCACTAAAAAACTTCTATCTATCTATCTATCTATTTATGTTTCTTGTCATCACTCATCATCACGACTTCATGTCATGTACTTATTTCCTTCCAACCGCTAACTTACTCACGTCCATCACCACACAACTCCATCAAAGCACTTCCTCACTCGTCATTCTCACGTAACACACCCACTTAACACATCTATTCTCCCGCCCCCCTCCCCGTCTCTCTCTCTCTCTCTCTCTCTCACACACACACACACACATTATTACTCATCACTTTCCCATCCGCAAATCATACCAACCTATTTGCTCTCTCTCTCTCTCTCTCTCTCTCTCTCTCTCAACGGGAAGCCCAGTTACATTCGATTTCACCGAAAGACGTGATTCACAATAGGTGAGAGAGAGAGAGAGAGAGAGAGAGAGAGAGAGAGAGAGTGTGTGTGTGTGTGTGTGTGTGTGTGTGTGTTTACTTGCATTACCTGTTTACTTTTCTTTATTCATTCATACCGGTATTCTCTCTCTCTCTCTCTCTCTCTCTCTCTCTCTCTCTCTCTCTCTCTCAGTAACAAGTGGGCGTAAGGAAGATTAACAACAGTATACACAAACCCTCTCACATATAACTCAAACTTAAGACTCTCTATAAACACTTTAAGCCAAGGGTAAGACAGGGAATTAGAGATAAGAGAGAAAGGATAAAGACAGTGGGTAAAGAATACGTGGCAGAGATTCCGTAGACCCAGGAGACAGGCTCTAAGGTCACACCGATCCCTAGATATGATTGTGCGTCACGGAAATACTGAGTGGTTCGGTGTGTGTTTTATAGTATACATCTGTCTGTCTGTCTGTCTCTGTCACACACACACACACACACACACACACACACACACACACACACACACACAAACACACACACGGAAATATTGGGTGGCTCCTGTGTGTTATGTACATCTGTCTGTCTGTCTGTCACACACACACAGACACAGACAGACATACACATACACAATGGTCACTTTAAATGTATGTGATCCCTAACTCTCAGTCTCTCTCTCTCTCTCTCTCTCTCTCTCTCTCTCACACACACACACACACACACACACACACGTCATGGTAAATAATGTGATCCCTAACCTGCTCTCTCTCTCTCTCTCTCTCTCTCACACACACACACACACACACACACACACACACACACACACACACACACACACACACACACACACGTCATGGTAAATATGTGATCCCTAACCTGCCCCCCCCCTCTCTCTCTCTCTCTCACACACACAATGGTCACTTTAATTGTATGTGATCCCTAACCTTCTCTCTCTCTCTCACTCACACACACACACACGTCACGGCAAATATATGATCCCTAACCTGCTCTCTCTCTCTCTCTCTCTCTCTCTCTCTCTCTCTCTCTCTCTCTCTCACACACACACACACATACAATGGCCACTGCAAACGTATGTGATCTCAATCTCTCTCTCTCTCTCTCTCTCTCTCTCTCTCTAGTGCAACATCCTCTTTTCTCAAGGGATATGGAGTTGACATATGTATTACCAGGCAGAGGAGTTATCTAGCCAAATCTGTGCCACCACGGGAAGGGCCCCATCCTTAGCACTTTCACGACAGACAATCCAATACACACACACACACACACACACACACACACACACACACACACACACACAGCGAATTACGTCATAGGCTTTCATTAGCAACTGTATATATTTAGCGACAAACACACTGAGGTGGTTTGGCTATGTGGAGAGGATGGAGAATGAGAGACTGACAAGAAGAGTATGTGAGTGAGGTCGAGGGGGGGAGAGTGAGGGGGAGGCCAAGGATGAGATGGAGGGATGGAGCGGAGAGGTATATGAGAGAGGGGGGTGTGAGCTGGAAGCAGGGCAGTGAAATGGCGAGGGACAGGGCGATATGGAGGCGATTTGTTTGTGGATACCCCTTACGGGATTAAGGCGTCTGGCAATGGATAGATAGACAGATTTATGCAGCGCATCAGACAACTTTACCCCTTCTCCCGTTTTCTCATTAGTAATCCACATGTCGTAGGAGTTTCTCGTTTGCGATTTATTTTGCAATTCCATCAACAGTAAGTATTTATGTACCGCCACACGGGTTGCAACTCTACTCATATTCTCATAGGTATTGCACATGTCGTTGCAAATTTTCGTCACTGATTTATTCTGCACGTTCAATTGTATTTATGTAGCGCACCACAAACACTAATCCTTCACCCATAATATCACTAGTATTGCGCATGTCGTAGCAAATTTTCGACTGCGATTCATTTTGGAAACTACTACACCTCAGTATTTTCTTGCATAGCTGTCTACCATACATCTTATTATTCTCGACAAAGAGTGCATAAAAAAATAATAATAAAATAAATTACGTGGAAAATAAATCGCTGGTGGTGAGGTGTTGCGAAACTCACCAATCCAGCGTGGAAAGTTGAAGATCCGGCCCAATACAACGGAGGAATTTCACTGAACGGCAAATTGAACTTTCATCAAAAATATTTATGTTGTGGAAGACTGGAAGCTTCGTAACAATTTTTCATAAGCGATTTATTCTGCATATTTTTACACTCTTCTGTTCAGCTCTATAATATAATGCTAGAGTTAACCGATACTCCCAGTCCTTCATGTATGCAACAGGTCAACTCTGGAACTGTCATTCTTAGTCTGTATTTCCCTCTGTCTATGACCTCCATTCTTTTAAATTCTTCTTCCTCCTCCTCCTCTCCTTCACGTTCCTCTTCCTCCTCCTCTCCTTCACATTCTTCTTCCTCCTCCTCTCCTTCACGTTCCTCTTCCTCCTCCTCCCCTCCTTCACATTCTTCTTCCTCCTCCTCCCCTCCTTCACATTCTTCTTCCTCCTCCTCTCCTTAACGTTCCTCTTCCTCCTCCTCTCCTTCAATTTCTTCTTCCTCCTCCTTCACGTTCCTCTTCTTCCTCCTCCTCTCCTTCACTTTCTTCTTCTTCTTCTTCCTCCTCCTCCTCTCCTTCACGTTCCTCTTCCTCCTCCTCTCCTCCACGTCATCCTTCTTCCTCTTCCTCTCCTTCACGTTCCTCTTCCTCCTCCTCCCCCTCTCCTTCACTTTCTTCTTCTTCCTCCTCCTCTCCTTCACGTTCTTCTTCCTCTTCCTCTCCTTCACGTTCTTCCTCCTCTTCCTCTTCCTCTAATTCTCCTCCTCCTCCTCCTCCTGTCTTCTTCACCTCCAACTTCTCTGCGTTTTCAGCCTTTGATTCTTTCTTCCTTGCATTTACCGCACTCCCTTTTAAAATATCGAATTAACACTACACAATGGAATATTAAAAGGTAATGAGCAGAATAATTCGCTCAAGAAAAGGGGGTTACGAAATCTCTCAAGCGAGCGATGATACGGTCTAATAAAGCCAAGGAATGTGACTGAATAGCTAAATGAACGTTGCTTGAACACTCCAATTTCTTTCTTTCTCCTCTCTCTCGCATGAACTTTCCTTGAACACTCCACTCCATTTCCCCCCCCCCTCTCCTTCTCTCTCTCTCTCTCCACTGAACTTTCCTTGAACACTCCGCCCCAATTTCTCTCTCTCCCTCTCTCTCTCTCTCTCACATGAACTTTCCTTGAACACTTCACCACCACTTTTTTCTCATTTTCCTCTCTCTCTCTCTCTCTCTCTCTCTCTCATGAACCTTGAACACTCCGCTCCAATTTTTTCTACCCCCCCCCTCTCTCTCTCTCTCACGGTAAATATCTATATCCCCAACCCCCCCCCTCTTTCTCTCTCTTTTTCCACAGTAAACATATGTGATCCCAAACCTTCTCTCTCTCGCTCTTTCTCACGGTAAGGATGGATGATCGAAAACTCTCTCTCTCTCTCTCTCACACACGTTAAGTAGATGAGTATGTGATCCCAAACCTTCTCTCTCTCTCTCTCTCTCTCTCTCTCTCACGTTAAGTATACGACTGTGTGATCCCAAACCTTTCTCTCTCTCTCTCTCTCACGTTAAGTATACGACTGTGTGATCCCAAACCTTTCTCTCTCTCTCTCTCTCACGTTAAGTATACGACTGTGTGATCCCAAACCTTCTCTCTCTCTCTCTCTCGGAAAACATAACGCTGCAAGACTGATAAAGATATTGTCTATCTGTGTCTCGATATTAGCGCTTAATTACATCTTAACAGCTTTATTATCAGTAATTATGTAGATGCACACAGCCAGTTTTTACACACACACACACACACACACACACACACACACACACACACACACACACACAGCCAGAGAGAATGAACCAACATACATACATACGCTCTTTCTCTCTCTCTCTCACACACACACACACATACAGAAAGAGAGAGAGAGAGAGAATGAACTAATATACGTACATGCGCGCTCTCTCTCTCTCTCCCAGACACACACAGACACAGACACACACACACACATACACAGAAATGAACCAACATACATACATACGCTCTCTCTCTCTCTCTCTCTCACACACACACACAAGGAAAACTATCAAAAAAGCACTCCCAATGAGGTAGGCCAACCAATCATCATCATCATCACCACCACCACCACCACCAACACCATTACCATCATCATCACCACCACCACCACCACTACCACCACCATCATCACCACCACCACCACCACCATCCTAACTCTACAACCCTCTCATATATGTCAGGTAAAAGGGAGAGACAGCCAGAGACAGCACCAACAGGACCAATATTACACAGTAGGATCAGGGTATGGTCCAGGGAATGAATGGAGTCTTTGATATTCTTACTTTGTCCACGAGGAAGATCGGGGGAGGCAGCGTAAAGGATACCAACCTGAAAATAAAGGAAAGATAATGTTAGACTGGTGGTGTGGTGACGGATGGATGGATGGTGTGTGTGTGGGGGTGTGGTGTGTGTGTGTGTGTGTGTGTGGTGTGTGTGTGTGTGTGTGTGGGAGAGAGAGAGAGAGAGGTGGATGGATGGATGTATAGAGATTGTGCGTGTGTGTGTGTGTGCGTGTGTGTGTGTGAGAGAGAGAGAGAGAGAGAGAGGTGGATGGATGGATGTATAGAGATTGTGTGTGTGTGTGTGTGAGAGAGAGAGAGAGAGAGAGAGAGAGAGATGGATGTACAGAGATTGTGTGTGTGTGTGTGTGTGTGTGTGTGTGTGTGTGTGTGTGTGAGAGAGAGAGAGAGAGAGAGAGAGAGAGGTGGATGGATGGATGTATAGAGATTGTGTGTGTGTGTGTGTGTGTGTGTGTGTGTGTGTGAGAGAGAGAGAGAGAGAGAGAGAGAGAGAGAGAGAGAGAGAGGCAACATATGCTAGGTGCAAAAACAAACGAAATAATTATACATAAAGATAAATCAATCTTAAGGTATAACGTGACAGCCATTTAATTAACAGGAAGTAGCTCAGTGATTTAAGAATTTGACAGCCAATATTACAGAAAAATAAATACCCAAGTGAATGGTGTTACGTATCCTACCTGCTGGGAAGGGTTTCAATATGGGTGTCAAAGTTGCTAGGAAGGGTTTCAAAATGGCTGTCAAAGTTGCTAGGAAGGGTTCAATTATGCGTGTCAAAGTTGCTAGGAAGGGTTCAATATGGATGTCAAAGTTGCTAGGATGGGTTCAATATGGGTGTCAAAGTTGCTAGGAAGGGTTCAATATGGGTGCCAAAGCTGCTAGGAAGGGTGGGTGTCAAAGGTGTTATGTATGAACCCCCTAGCTGCTGGGAGGGGTTCAAAATGGCTGTTAAAGTTGCTAGGAAGGGTTCAAAAATGAGTACCAAGGGCGTCACACAAACCCCCTTGCTGCTGGGAGGGGGTCAATGCTCCCCACACAGAGGCATTACCAAGAAGGCAGTGAATCCCCCCCACATGACACATACGTACCCTGCAGATGTGTGGAGGTTGCCCGTGAGATCGTGGTGGTGGTGAGGGTGCTGGTGGTAGGGGGTGGTGGTGAGGGTGTTGGTGGTAGGGGGTGGTTGAGAGGGGTGTGGAAGGGTGAGGGGAGGACGAGGTATAGGATGAGGCGAGGAGGGAGGGCAAAGGGAAGAGGGGAGACTAGTGGCTGGGTAGGGGAGGATATAGGTAGGGTGGTGGTGGTAGTGTGGGTGCTGGTGGTTGTGTGGGTGGTGGTAGGAGGTGGTTGAGAGGGGTGTGGAAGGGCGAGGGGAGGACGGGGTAGAGGGGTGAGGCGAGAGGGGGAAGGGGAAGAGGGGACAGGAGGAAGGGGGAAGACTAGTGGCTGGGTTGGGGAGGAGATGGATTGGGTGCTGGTGGTGGGTGAGAGGGGAGGGTGGGGGAGGGAGAGTTATAAAGAGAGGATGTGGATTGGGGAAAGCAAAGGAGAAGGGGTTGGGTGGTAGTTGGGGATGTGGTGGTAGTGGTAGGGGCAGAGAAATGGTAGAGCAGTGGTAGAACTAGTAGGCTGATGGGGACATGTGGGTAGTGATGACTAAGTGGGGTGGATAGGTAGGGGTGAGGGAAGGATAGGGGGTGGGGACTAGCAGTGATGTGGGTTGAGGAGAGGGATAGGGTGATCGTGGTGTATGGTTGGGGAAGTGGTTGGGATGTGTGAGTGAGACAGACAGACTAAGATGGAAGTGAGAAGCCGACAGGGATGGGTGAGGGGGGTACGGTAGGAGGGGGAAGTGATGGAGGTGGTGGGGGTAGGCGAGATGACTAGTGACAATAAGGAAGTAGTAGTAGTAGCAGTAGAAGTCGCAGAAGTGGTAGTAGTAGCAGAAGTCGTAGAAGTAGTAGTAGTCGTAGAAGAAGTGGTGGTGGTGGTAGAGGAAGTGGTCGTGATAGGCCTAGTGGGTCGTCGTGTTGCTAGGGGGAGTGGTCGTGCTAGGACTAATAGGTGCCAAGAGTAACTGGGGGTGGTGGTGGTGGGGGTGGTGGTGGAGGGGGTAGTACTGACAGCACAAGCACGTCGTAATAAGGTGTTACTAGGGAGAGTGCTGTACTGTAATTGCTGAGTTAATGTAGTGGTAGGTGGTGGGTATGGGGAGGGATGTGTGAGTGGTTGTGGTGGGCCTGCTATGTAGTGGGATGAATGAATGGTAGGGAAGTGGGAGTGGACAGTGTTTGCTTGGGGGGGATGGGTGGTAGTTCCTTTTATGGTAGCTACAAAGGAATGGTAGTTACGGTGCTAAGCTTAAATGGTAGGTTGGTTGTGGAAAGTAATATTAGGTGGGAAGACGTGTGGTAGTTGTGATGGTGGTGGGGAGGAAGAACAAAGAAAATGATAGCAGTGACAAGCAGACACGTGGTAATGGTAGTACAAGAAGTAACAGTAATAGACAAGTAACGACTGGTATTAGGTCAGTGGTGGTAGGCAGGTCAGTGAGTGGAGGAGTACTGGGCAGCCAAGGTGGAGGTAGGTGGAGGTTATGACAGTGGAGGCAGGGGTGGTGGTGGTGGAGGGGAGACGTGGGTATTGTGGTGGGGGATATAGAATGTGGAGGGGAAGGGAGAATTGGGGAGGCTGACAGAGGTGGGGGTAGATGGATAATGGGTGGGGGAGGGGTAGGAGGGACTAGAAGTGGAGGAGGAGTGGGGGACAAAGTGGAGAGGAGAAGGGGAGGGAAGACAGGAAGTGGAGAGGAGAAGGGGAGGGAAGACAGGAAGTGGAGAGGGGTATGGAGGGGTGTCAAAGTCACGTAGGTAAACTATGGTAATCCTCAATCTTTCCTTTGAAGCCAAACCTTATCAAAATATCAGCCTACACCACAGCATTATAGGTCAGGTTCACAATGTACAGTCCTTCAGAATGTAACACAAATTCCGTAACTGTACAAGCAGGGGGAGGGACGAGGGAGGGTCTGGGAGGTGGGGGAAGGACGGGGGAGGGTCTTGGGAGGTGGGGGAGTCAGGGGGATGGGGGAGGGGAGGCAGGAAAGCGGATGGCAGTCACGAGAAACCAACCAACCAATCCCTCAGAGCCAAAACACTTAGGCCATATGGACCCCCTCAGCTGCGGTACCTGTTGCTCGCTGCACTTTCAAATGAGTATAAGGGTCACTGGTCCTCGTGGTGTGTTCTCCCCTTGTACAACTAGGCCCACATGCAGGTATCCACAGGTGTCAAAATTCAAACACAGTGACTTCTGGCTTTCACGGGATGCACAAAGAATGCACTGGAAAAAGCAGCACTGAATTGGCTGGGATTATGGCGAAAGCGAACAGATCTCGCCCACTAAAGTTTGGTTTCACTCTACATACATCCACTACACTATTTTGGTTTTGAGGGATGAAATGTACAAAGCGTTGGTTAATCACGAAAACAGACGAGCTTGACTTGCGTGTGTCAGCGCGTGGGGATGCGTGAGTGTCCGTTCAACCCACCCAAACGTCAGAGCGTTGGAGAGAGAGGAGGAAAACATCTCGTACTGCTTCTCCCCCTCCCCTTCCTTTCCTCCTCTCTCCTCCCTCCTCTGTGACCTTCCTACTTGCCAGTTTTCCCTATTGGAGATTCGTAACATATTTTTCCCCAATCTAGGAAAGTTAGGGTGAGAATCGCGTATATTTTGGCTGGAGTCGAATGCTGTCAGTTTGGGTACGTGCATAAAGATTGGTTTAGTCATCCTTCCCACCCCTCCTTCTCCCCACTCCCTACATTCCAGCCCATACCAGTAGCTCTCTCTCTCTCTCTCGTTCCTTCGACATTCTTCTTGCTCTCCCTCCAGTCTCTGCTTTCCTCATGGGCCACTCTCATTCCTTCTACAGACTTCTCACTCTCCCAGTCTTTGCTCTCTTTGGCCTCTCTCTCTCTCTCTCACACACACACACAAGCTATATCCGCATACCTAACTCTCACAACCCTATTTCCCCAGTCCTAACTTCCAACACAACTCACTTTGTCTTCCTTCCTTTTCCTGTAACCCTTCCTTCTTTCCTTGTCTCCGCCTTCCTTCCTTCTTTTCCTTCCTTTTCTTCCTTTATCTGCTGTCATTTCCTCCTTCCTTCTTTTTCTCTACGTATATTCCTTTCTTCGCCTTTCCTTGCATTCTTTCCTCCTTCCTTCCCTGGCACTCCTCTCTAATTTTCTATCCTTTCCTTCCTTCCCTCCTTCCTTTCTCTGACATCTATCCTTCCTTCCCTCCTTCCTTCCTATCCACTACACCCACCTTACATACAGTACCTACTTCCTCCTTCACTTCTCTGTCCTTCCATCCTTCAATCTCTCCTACAATACACCTAATCCATTTCCTTATCTCATTTGTATCCCCAAGTTTTCTGTAACTTTCTCCTCCAACAACTTTCCACCCAATACATTAATTCCATCCTTCCTTCCACCCACCCATCCTTCCTCCATCCTTTCACTCATTTTATTCATTCATCCTTCCTTCCACCCACCCATCCTGCCTTCATCCTTCTATTCACTTAGCCTACGGTCTATCCATCCACCTTCCCAAACATCCATCCATCCATTCATCCACCCATCCACACACCCACCCATCGATCCACCCATCCTCTCGTCCATCCACATACCCTCCCACCCATCCTTCCATCCAACCACCCGCCCAACTATCTATCCATTCTTTCATCCACCCTCCACTCGATCCATCCCACCTCCACCCACCCAACCTTCCATCCACCCACCCAACCCTCCATCCATCCATCCACCCAAACTTCCATCCATTCCTCCATACACCCATCTCTCGACCCATCCAACGAACCACCCATCCTTCCATCCCCCCACCCATCCTTCCATCTACCTACCCACCCATCCTTCCACCCACCCATCCTTCATACCAACCAGCCTCTGACGTCACAAGGTCTTACGTCACGATAATAACGTTCACCGCCTAACAACAAAGTCCTTAACATTCAGCCCCCTCCTACCGTCTCTCTCTCTCTCTCTCTCTCTCTCACACACACACACACACACACACACACACACGCACACACACCTAATATTAGCCTTATGATTCTACAGTGCTACTTCTAAATATTCTCTCTCTCTCTCTCTCTCTCTCTCTCACACACACACACACTGCCCTTATGATTCTACAGTGCTACTCACAAATATTCTCTCTCTCTCTCAACCTACTGTAATATCGCCCTTGGGATTCTACAGTGCTAGTTCCAAATATTCTCTCTCTCTCTCTCTCTCTCTCTCTCCCCAAGTGTTTGGGGTTAGTAAGGAAAATCCGGGATTATTTTCTCGTACGTGCGTGGAACTCTCTCTCTCACTCACACACACACACACACAGGGAGAGAGAGAGAGAGAGAGAGAGAGAGAGAGAGAGAGAGAGAGAGAGAGAGAGAGCCACCTGACGCCTTTAACACTTAATTACAACAACAACAACAACAACAACAATCAGCTGGCCTAAAATAACCAACATGAACAAAGGTAATTTCTATCACTGCCTCTCACTTCCCTGCCACCTAAATACTGCACACACACACACACACACACACAACCATATTTCCTAAACACATACATACAATTTCCTACACACACACACACACAACCATATTTCCTACACACATACATACAATTTCCTACACACACACACACACACAAAACCATATTTCCTACTGACATGCATACAATTTCCTACACACACACACACACACACAACCATATTTCCTACACACATACATACATACAATTTCCTACTCTCTCACACACACACACAACCATATTTCCTACTGACATGCATACAATTTCCTACTCACACACACACAACCATATTTACTATACACATACATACAATTTCCTACTGACACACACACACACACACACACAAAACCATATTTCCTACACACATACATACAATTTCCTACACACACACACACACACACACACACACACACACACACACACTAAAAATCGGTCAGAGTAAGAATATTGGTCTTGTACTTTTTAAAATGTTGTCTCTCTCTCTCTCTCTCTCTCTCTCTCTCTCTCTCTCTCTCTCTCTCTCTCTCGTGGGAATGAGTCATCTGAGAGGAGCGTGTGGAGTTATGTGGAAGGACAGACTGATAAATGTGGAGGATGTGGAGCGTTGTGGTGTTGATGTGGAGGTGATGCGATGTGTTAGTGTGTCTTTTTATCTGACAGAACTGGGTCACTCACACGACTAGTATACCAGGTTGTGGCAGAGTCTCCTTGGTTACTAGTCAAATTTAACCATCTGGTCATTCACACGACTAGTATATCAAGTTGTTGCAGTGAGTCTCCTTGGTTACTAGTCAAATCAAACACTCTGGTCACTCACATTAGTATACCAAGTTGTAGCAGAGTCTCCTTGGTTACTAGTCAAATTTAACCATCTGGTCATTCACACGACTAGTATATCAAGTTGTTGCAGTGAGTCTCCTTGGTTACTAGTCAAATCAAACTCTCTGGTCACTCACATTAGCATACCAAGTTGTAGCAGTGAGTCTCCTTGGTTACTAGTCAAATTAAACTGTCTCAGGTCATTCACATAACCAGTACAGTAAGTTGTGCAAGATGAAATATAATGAGTCTGGGTTATGAGGTAACTGAGTCTCCTTGGTTACTAGTCAAATCAAACTCTGGTCACTCAAATAACTAGCACAGTAAGTTATGGGAGTATGAAATATAATTAGTCTTGGTCACATGATGGCATTGAGTCTCCTTGGTTACTAGTCAAATCAAACTTTGGTCCCTCACACAACTAGTGCACTAAGATGTGGGTGCATGAAAATCTATGAGCTTTGGGTGTGAGTTAGCAGAGTCTCCTTGGTTACTAGTCAAGTCAAACCTTGTCTCCTTGGTTACTAATCAAACCTTCAGTCTCTAGTCACTAGAATGCGTCTCCTTGGTTACTAGTCAGATCAAACCACCTTGTACCTGCTCACTAGGAATGAGTCTCCTTGGTTACTAGTCAGATCAAACCACCTTGTACCTGCTTACTAGGAATGCGTCTCCTTGGTTACTAGTCAAATCAAACCTTCAACCTCTGAATAAGAATGCGTCTCCTTGGTTACTAGTCAAATCAAACCTTCAACCTCTGAATAAGAATGCGTCTCCTTGGTTACTAGCCAAATCAAACTTTCAACCTCTCAATAGGCATGCGTCTTCTTGGTTACTAGTCAAATCAACCCTTCACTCTAACCACACCTATCCATGACTAAGCTACAGTCGGCAAGGGATCGGCGTCACGTACATACAACACAGTAAATACAGCAGTGAGGTGGCTAATATTCCCTGCCAATATTCCCCGCCTCTCACCTGGCAGCCTCGCGTGACCACACCTGCTCAACGGGACAGGTATTTTTTTAACGCCAAATTTTCCTGAGTGTGGAAACTCTCTCTCTCTCTCTCTCTCTCCCTCCCTCTCTCTCTCCCTCCCTCCCCCTCTCTCTCTCTCTCTCTCCTGCTCAACGGGACAAACATTTTTTTTTTCTCTCTCACCAAATTCTCCTGAGCGTCAAAACTACTCTCTCTCTCCCTCCCTCCCTCCCTCCCTCTCTCTCTCTCTTTCTCTCCCTTCCTCCCTCCCTCTCTCTCTCTCTCCCTTCCTCCCTCCCTCTCTGCAACAAGTCCGAATATTATTTACTAACCCAAGCTTCCCCCTCAAATACACGTTGTCAATTCATAATGTTGACATGTAAAGAGATTATAGTGTCATGTTGCACTCAGCCAATCATCATCATCAACCTGTCTTTTTGCATCTTCGCCGAGAGAGAGAGAGAGAGAGAGAGAGAGAGAGAGAGAGAGAGAGAGAGAGAGAGCGATGGAAATGGACATCAAAAATCCGAATAAGAAAAATAATTGTACGTGTTGAACAGTATAACCCCTTCCCCCCCACCTCTCTCTCTCTTTTACTCACTCAGGTATACTGTGATGAGCAAAGCGGAGTGACAGACAGAATGCTTCACCACGGAACTACGAGAAGGTAATAATAATAATAATAATAATAATAATAATAATATAAAATACTTCAAACTCAGTTGCTGAAAGGTGGCTACAACTCTCCTCCCTATATTCTGCTTTATTTCGAAACGAGAAATGCAAATATTCAGAAGTGGCAATAATAATAATAATAATAACAGAAGTAGTAGTAGTAGTAGTAGTAGTAAAAATAATAATAATAATAATAATAATAATAATAGTAATAATGATAGTCATACCAATAATCGTAGTAGTAATACTCGTAATAATAAAATAATAACAATAGTAGTAGAAGTAGAAACAGTAATAATAATAATAATAATAATAATAATAATAATAACAACACTAAAACCATCATCCACTTCAAGATGTAAACACGACACCTGTTCCAAGCACCCAGGTATCATTCCCAAAATTTCTCACACACAGAAAAGGCCTCCACACTTACCACTTACACTTACTGCCGTTCACTTACCACACTTCAGTGCACTTACTTGAGGTGGTTAGCCCTATTAATTTTACTTTATTACTTGTGGTGGTGGTGGTGGTGGTGGTGGTGGTGGTGGTGGTGGTGATGATGATGATGATGATGATGATGATGATGATGATGATGATGATGATGGTGGTGGTGATGATGGTGGTGGTGGTGATGATGGTGGTGGTGATGATGGTGGTGGTGATGGTGGACGTGGTGGTTGTGGTGGTGATGGTGGAGGTGGTGGTGGTGATGATGGTAGTGGTGGTTGTGGTGATGATGATACGTTACCGAAGTGATGCTGCCTACCTCTTCAGTCCTATAACACGTTTCTCTATGCTTGCTATCACAGACGATCATACCATCTCACCTACACCACATACCACAACCCCCTATCCTACATCTCACCTACACCACATACACCATACCACAACCCCCTATCATACTATCTCACCTACACCACATACTAACACCCTATCAAACATCTCACCTACACATACTAACACCATATCATACCCTCACCTACACCACATACGAACACCATACCGCAACACCATATCTTGTAAATAATGTCCTTGCCATATAATCACTATGGGTAGGATGGTGGTATGGTGAAGCTAATGTCTCTGACCCTCACTATAACCCCACACAAACACACACACACACACACACACGCGCCAGGAAAAGCATGAACAAAGAATCACGCCTCCTCACTCAAACACCCTCGGTTGCCCCTTCCCCTGCTCCGTCACCTCACTCACACTCTCCTAGTCAGTCTCTCATACTCATATACATCCCCCACATCCTCGGACTGTCCCTTCCCCTGCTCCTTCACCTCACACGTACCCTCTCCCAGTCAGTCTCTCATTCTCCATATACCACGCAGTCAAACCATCCCTCCAATGTTTTCCAGCGCATACTACTGACTATACTCCTTTCACATTAACTTGGCCAAGAGGTTTGTCCTTTTGTAGCTTGTTTCACGTACAGGCAATGCTACGGCTCTACATCTTTTCCCCTGCACTTCTTCATGACTAGCATCATATTCTAGAGTTTGTCTATAGTCACAGCTCAGGATTCAAGATGGAGAGACGGTAATTTTTGGCCAAGTTAGCGTAAAATGAGTATGGGATAGTTAAATAACGCGGGATTTGCAACACAGCATGAGAAAGATTGCAACACTGCCTTGAGAAGAATTATGTTGCATCATTGTGACGTCAACGAGTACAGTAAGGACAAAAAATTGGTTTATAATTCCACTGCGTCTGCTTCACACTTATGGCATGTCCGTCACTTTCCTCCCTGACGCACCATATCAAACAGAAACATGGGTGGCCTTGTTCAGCGTAGGAATATTAGCTAGAAAAGGTGAAAAGTGTGGAGTACAAGA
This sequence comes from Coenobita brevimanus, assembly GCF_032717465.1. Lineage (NCBI taxonomy): Eukaryota > Metazoa > Arthropoda > Malacostraca > Decapoda > Coenobitidae > Coenobita > Coenobita brevimanus. The sequence continues at coordinate 4,139,531 of NC_137068.1, read as the reverse complement.
AGTGATCGATTGGGTGATCATTATTATTATCATTATTATTATTATTATTATTTAAGAACCAAGTGTTAGGAGTGTAATGCTGGATGGTAGTGAGACCAGGGCAGTAAAGGAAGAGGATATTCGCCGGCTCAAACGCACGCAAATAACAATGGTTAGGTGGATGTGTAGTGCGTCCTTGAATGTGAGGCCTGGGGGGGCCAGGATTGCGACTGATGAGCTGAGAGGAAGGATGGGACTTGAGTGTACTGGTGCTGTGATGAGGAGGGACAGATTGAGATGGTTTGATCATGGGGTCAGGATGGAGGATGACAACTGGGTGAGGAAAGCGAGAAGTGTGAACGCCAGGGGAAGGGTTGCAAGAGGTAGACCAAAGAAGACTGGGGCGAGGTCATAGAGTGTGACCTCAGGGATAAGGAACTGAATAGGGAGGCTGACAGAGATCGCGCAGCGTGGAGAGCCGCCATTAGCCACTTTTGTTCCTGTGTGACGCTGCCTTTAAGTGACCAAGGCCGACACATGCAAGCACACTGGAGTCTTCAGAAATTATATGAAAGATACGATACAGTCTGTGTTATAAGTTGGCCTGCAATTCCACTGCGTCTGCTTCTAACTTTGAGCATGTCCACATCGAGTCATTGAATCAGAGCCACAGAAACGCACCAAGCCACTCAGCTTAGCAATATTAGCCAGCAGAGGAAAGTGACAAGCAGCGGTGAAATATCAGGCAGAGAAACATACCAAGCCTCTCTCAGCATTGCAATATTAGCCAACAGAGGAAAGTGACAAGCAGAAGAGGTGAAATGCTAGGCAGAGAAACATACCAAGCCTTTCTCAACTTAGGAACATTAGCCAGCTGAGAAAAGTCACTGGAAGAGGTGAAATATTAGGCAGAGAAACATACCAAGCCTCTCTCAGCTTAGCAATATTAGTGAGCAGAGGAAAGTGACAGGAAAAGAAGCTGAAATATTAGGCAGAGAAACATGACGCCTATCAGAGCATAAGAATATTATCAGAGGAAAGAAACAGGAAGAAGTGAATTCATTACTCTTTCAATCTAATTATATTTCTTGTTTTAACACCACATACGCAACGTGGAAAAAACAAAAAAAAATAGTGATGTTGAAGGCTACTATATTGAACCCCGCTTGTTTGAAAAATGTCCCAGAGTGAAAAAAAAATATAGTATGGAATAGATAGATAAATACATAGATAGACAGACATACATACATCATCAGACTGAAGGTGTTAGGGGGAATTTTGTCCTGACTGTACATTCATAGGTAGTGTTACGTATTTCCTGTATTTTCCTGATTTAGTCTTCCTTATTACAGATCTTTATTTATATTAAGGCAGACCTCGAGGAAAAGGGGTTGGGGTTATATCTCTGTAGTCAGGTCGCTAAATACAGTAGTGGATAATACAAAAATACAAGATAAGAGAGAGAGATTAATACAACAGTAGTGATGACAAAGATACAAGGTACATAATAAGGGAGAGAGACAAGATACAAGGAATACAACAGTAGATGATAATAGATAGATAGATAGATACAATAAATACAGTAGTAGTCGATGAAACATAGACAGATCATAATAGATACAAAGAAATGCAGTAGCGGTAAGTAGATATACAATAGACAGATATAATGCAAAAATACATTAATGGTGAATACAACATAATACAGTAGTAGTAGTAGTAGTAGTAGTAGTAGCAGCAGCAGTAGTAGTAGTAGTAGTAGTTGTAGTAGTAGTAGTAGTAGCAGCAGCAGCAGCAGCAGTAGTAGTAGTAGTAGTAGTAGTAGTAGTAGTAGTAGTAGTAGTAGTAGCAGCAGCAGCAGCAGTAGTAGTAGTAGTAGAAAAGGTCGCTACCATATGGGGCTTGGGTAGTGAAAATCCTTAAGGGGGTAGTGAAAATCCTTAGGGTGGGTAGTGAAAATCCTTAGGGCGGGTAGTGAAAATCCTTGGGGCGGGTAGTGAAAATCCTTAGGGAGGGTAGTGAAAATCCTTAGGGCGGGTAGTGAAAATCCTTAGGGCGGGTAGTGAAAATCCTTAGGGCGGGTAGTGAAAATCCTTAGGGAGGGTAGTGAAAATCCTTAGGGCGGGTAGTGAAAATCCTTAGGGCGGGTAGTGAAAATCCTTAGGGAGGGTAGTGAAAATCCTCAGGGCGGGTAGTGAACATCCTTAGGGCGCTACTGACCGACTAAATCGCTCCTTGAAATTCGCTTGCGTCTAGAAATACGTCCTCGTAGTGAAAGGGTCAACTGTACATTCACCACGAGTTACAAAATACAAGACAATGGAGTCGTTTCCTCAGCAAAACCTCCTAAGCGATTTATTTTGCTGGGAATTATTGTCCCTTACACGTTATTCGTGTGTGTGTGTGTGTGTGTGTGTGTGTGTGTGTGTGTGTGAGAGAGAGAGAGAGAGAGAGAGAGAGAGAGAGAGAGAGAGAGAGAGAGAGAGAGAGAGAGAGATGAACCGCTTTTTTGCATTCTTCCTTAGTGATTTTCAGGTCTTACACACACACATACACACGCACGCGCACACACACACACACACACACACACAAGAATGATCAAGGATACATAGACGCGTAAGGGAGAGGCATAAGACTGTTTCCTTGCACCTCTTCCTTGGCGATTCATCTTGCTCAGAACATCACAATGGTCCCTTACTTGTTTTTTACGTTCTCTCTCTCTCTCTCTCTCTCACACACACACACACACACACACACACACACTGGCGCCAGGGGTCATTTAATCTCAGTGGAGTTGGCGCCATAGTCGGAGTTCGTGGTTACCATGCCAACACTACAGTACCCATTCACCTCGAGGACACAACACGAAGACCGATGAGAGAAGCCTAAGTAAAATCTATCTATCTATCTATTGCCAGACGCCTTAATCCCGTAAGGGGTAGCCACAAACAAATCGCCTCCATGTCTTCCTGTCCCCCGCCATGTCACTGCCCTGCTCCCAGCTCACACACCCCCTCTCTCATATACCTACGTCAAATGTGCTATGTAATTCGTATCTCAGTCATTACAGTGCTATAATTACCGCTGACATGACCTAATATTACTTCACTCATAATTACCCCTGACCTCGTGACCTCAATTGGCCTCCCTCATAATTTCCGCTGACCTCGTGACCTCAAATGACCTCCCTGATAATTAACCCATTGTGATATTTATTTTGTTCGCTTAACTGTCTCACGTTATTTCCTTGAGTAGTGTGTGTGTGTGTGTGTGTGTGTGTGTGTGTGTGTGTGTGTGTGTGTGTGTGTGTGTGAGAGAGAGAGACGTAAATAACAAGTAAGGGACTATTGTGATGTCCTGAGCAAGATAAATCGCCAAGGAAGATGTGCAAGGAAAATCTCTTATGCCTCTCCCTTACGCGTTTATTTATCCTTCATCATTCTCGTGTGTGTGTGTGTGTGTGTGTGTGTGCGTATTTTCTCAGTAAACGCTAAAACACCAAATATTCCACGTTACGTAAAAATTTGACTTTCTACCAAAAGCTGATCTGAGTTCGAATCTGCCAGACTCAAAAAACGAATATAAACAACACAATTATATAAAAATACTAATCACAATAATCATATACCAAACGATGTGCAAGGAACACGATATTGCTCAATTGCATCACAGATACCTAGGGCCTTGCAACATAAAAAACTGATTTATGTGGCATGTATACCGGCTGCCTATGTTGACCTGATATCTGAAGCATGTATGAAAGGGAAGTGATGCTTTACTCCGGTCTGTCTGGCCAAGCATACCCATCGACCACAGGTAAGTAACTGGTTCTGTGGGACCGTCCTACAGGTACAGTACAGGACATACACCGCGTAGGGATCCGGCGCCCCCTTGTGGTACACAGCGCTTCACCAGGGTTAAACCAGGGCCCTTCCCACGGCGAGACGTTGGGAAATATGAAATTTGCCTACCGGGTGGACGCCGCAACTGCTTAGCTACACCCACGGTACACAAAGCCACCAAGTGTAGGCTTCTCGACAGCGCCACTATCTCCAGGTACCAAAAATATAAAGATTTATCTATCTATCTATTGCCAGACGCCTTAATCCCGTAAGGGATGGCCACAAACAAATCGCCTCCATGTCGCCCTGTCCCCCGCCATTTCACTGCCCTGTTCCCAGCTCACATCCCCCCTCTCTCATGTACCTCTTCACTCCATCCCTGCATCTCATCCTTAGCCTCCCTCTCCCTCTCCACCTCACTCACACACACTCTCCTCGTCAGTCTCTCACTCTCCATCCTTTCCACATGGCCAAACCACCTCAACGTGTATAAAGATGAGAATTACAAAAAAATCTATTATGAGGATTAATGAGGACAAATGAGTCTGTTATGTTGTTGAAGGTCATGGGTGGAGTGTGGATGAAGAAGTGGCAAAGATATAAGAAGTATGGATCCATTCTGAAAAGCCTATACTGATGTGGATAATAGTCTGGTAACATTAGCATCATCACCAACATCATCATCATCACATTATTCATCATCATCATTATCACCATCAACACCACGTTTTCCATCATCATCACCACCAACATCACCTTTTCATCACCACCACCACCACCTTTTCATTATCACCACTACCACCACCACCACCTTTACATCACCACCACCACCACCTTTTCATTATCACCACCACCACCACCACCACCACCACCACCACCACCACCTTTTCATTATCACCACCACCACCACCACCTTTTCATTATCACCACCACCACCACCACCTTTTCATTACCACCACCACCACCAATACTTTTTCATCATCGTCACCATCACCACCACCACCACCAATACCATCACCATCATCATCATCAGTAGCATCATCACCACCACCACCAGCAGCGTGAATCTATAACCTCTACCACACTTTTCCACTCTTCACCTGTTCCATCCAATCCCAGCATCTAACAACACGAACATCAGGGTTGGAAGAAAGCGTGTCGTAAATGATTTATGACAAGACAGTGCTAATCAGTTATTAATGTCACGTTCCAAATTTCCAAAAATGTGTATAAACTTGTGTACATTTGAAAAACTATGAAAATTTACCAGTATATAAAGGTGTATTTGATGCTGTTCCACAATACCGTAGCTACCTTCAATATGTCAGATAAGGACAAGTAAAGTATATAATATGATAAGTATTTTAGTTTGCTTTTACTCGGCCAAGAATTCAATACACAACGACATATAAATGAAACAAAACCATACGATCATACATGCCTAAGTTGTAATGGCTGCTCCTTAAAAGATAAAATTAAATAATATTTCTGATTTGATGGAACAGTGATAAAAAAATTATATGTTTTTTGTACTGTCTTAATAAATTATAAATTTTATAATTCTCTATTCTTTCTGAAACTAAAATTTTATTATTATTCCTGAAGATTTTATATAAAAAGAATAAACGTTTAGATTTAGGGTACTGTACTGTAACATAGTTCTTAATTTGTATTCAAGAACATTTTTCCTTGTAATAACTACAATGATCAACTGTAACTGGTTTTATTTATTATGTATATTGAATGGGTTTTAGTAAATACACATATTTGTAGCTGGATTATACAACTGATAACGTTTCATGTTCATCCTATTAGGCCCATTGTATAGGTAAAAAATATATATATTAATAAATCAGAAATAAACATATGCTACGCAATGCATTTATTTTGGGAGAAAATAAGTATATACAACTTTGTGAAATTTTGCATGTAATATATTTATATTTATGACATTTATGACACGAAAATTGTCAAAAGTTCCTGATTTATCTCCTAATTTAAATCACTGTTTTAAATCACTTGACGTAAATCATGCCAACCCTGACGAACATAATAAACAAAACACTACTGAGGGGAGGAATGTGTACAAATTGGTTCCTCTGTGTTATGTTCAAGGTCAGGGATGTAGTTGAGAGAGGGGAAAAAGTGTGTGTGTGTGTGTGTGTGTGTGTGTGTGTGTGTGTGTGTGTGTGTGTGTGTGTGTGTGTGTGAGAGAGAGAGAGAGAGACGGGGGTTCGAGGCTGACCAAACACCTCTTGAGTATTCCCTTTTAACACCTGACGATTTTTGCTTAGAATGAGTCACAAGAGAAAAAGCGTTACGAACAGAGTAAAAAAGAAAAAGAAGGAAAGGAAGATGGTTATAAGATGCTACGCGGTTAAAAAGCTTGCACAAACACCCTTCTATAACACCCTAATGATTTTTTTTATAGTAGGGTGAGTATTAGGTGCCAGGAAGTGTTAGGGAGAGGGTGAAAATAAAGAAGAAAGGAGATGGTGCTAGGAAGAGAGGTGATGGTGTTAGGAAGAGAGGTGATGGTGTTACAAAGGAAGATGGTGTTAGGAAGAGGGTAAATGCAAAGAAGGTGTTAGGAAGAGGGTGAAAGTAGAGGAGAAAGGTGTTAAGAGGAGCGTAAATACACGGAAGAAAGGTGTTAGGAAGAGGGTAATAACAGAGAAGAAAGGAGATGGTGTTACGAAGAGGGTAAAAAAACAGAGAGGAAATGTGTAAGGAGAAGAGTAAGAAGACGGGGTTAGGAAGACGGTAAGAATAAAGAAGACGTGAGATGGTGTTACGAAGAGGGTAATAAATAGTGAGGAAATGTGTAAGGAGGAGGGTAAAAAGGAGACGATGTTAGGGATAGGTATAAAGAAAGGAGATGGGCTGAAGATGCGAAGACTCAAGGTTGCACTAACATCGCCTTGCACAACTGGCAGCAAGACAGACGCAACCCTGGAGTACCATCCCGACACCACCACAAGGTCATATCAATACCATACTATCACTATTATCGCCACTACCACACCATACCACAACTACTACTACTACTACTCATACCGTGCTTTACTTTCATCCCCACACCACCACACCACACCACCACAAGGCCACATCAATACCACTCACATCATCACTATTATTATCATTACCACAGCTATTACTACTATCATCACAAATCCTCACACCACCACACCACACCACCACAAGGCCACATCA
>NC_137068.1:4125000-4127500 GCF_032717465.1 Coenobita brevimanus | reverse complement strand
ATCCAAACCCACAAGTTTCACACCCTCTTACTGCACGCACACACACACACACCTTCTCTCTCTCCCTCACACATACACATACACACACCATCTCTCTCTCACACACACACACAGGAGAGAAACGAAGGTAAGGATTATTTTTAAAAATGTTAATAGAAGGAAAGCGAATGAAAAAAAGAAGAGAATGGAGAAAAAATGAAGGAAAAGAGTAGTGTGAAGGAAAAGGAGAAGGTAACAAGGAAAGTGAGAAGGAAACATGGAAGGTGAGGTGGAAGGAAGGTGAGAAGGAAGGAAGGTGAGAGGGAAAGAAGGTGAGAGGGAAAGAAGGAAGGTCAGAAGGAAACAAGGAAGGTGAGTGAAAAAAGGAAGGTGAGAAGGAAAGAAGGAAGGTGAGAAGGAAGGAAGGTGAAAAAGAAGGAAGGAAAGTGAGAAGGAAAGAAGGAAGGCGAATGGAAAGAAGGAAGATGAAAGGAAAGAAGGTGAGAAGGAAAGAAGGAAGGAAAAAGTGAAGGAAAGAAGGATGCAAAGTGAAAGGAATGAAGGGAGGAAAGTGAAGGAAAGAAGGGAGGAAAGTGAAGGAAAGAAGGGAGGAAAGTGAAGGAAAGAAGGGAGTTAAGTGAAGGAAAGAAGGGAGTTAAGTGAAGGAAAGAAGGGAGGAAAGTGAAGGAAAGAAGGGAGGAAAGTGAAGGAAAGAAGGGAGGAATGTGAAGGAAAGAAGGGAGGAATGTAAAGGAAAGAAGGGAGGAATGTAAAGGAAAGAAGGGAGGAATGTAAAGGAAAGAAGGGAGGAATGTAAAGGAAAGAAGGGAGGAATGTAAAGGAAAGAAGGGAGGTGTGAGGGAAAGTGAAGGAAAGAAGGATGCAAAGTGAGAAGGAAAGGAGGAACGTGAAGGAAAGGAGGAAAGTGAAGGAAAGGAAAGTGAGAAGGAAAGAAGGAACGTGAAGAAGGAAAGAAGGAAGGTGAGAAGGAAAGAAGGAACGTGAAGAAGGAAAGAAGGAAGGTGAGAAGGAAAGAAGGAAGGTGGGAAGGAAAGAGGGAAGGTGAGAAGGAAAGAGGGAAGGTGAAGAAGGAAAGAGGGAAGGTGAGAAGGAAAGAAGGAAGGTGAGAAGGAAAGAAGGAAGGTGGGAAGGAAAGAGGGAAGGTGAGAAGGAAAGAGGGAAGGTGAAGAAGGAAAGAGGGAAGGTGGGAAGGAAAGAGGGAAGGTGAAGAAGGAAAGAGGGAAGGTGAAGAAGGAAAGAGGGAAGGTGAGAAGGAAAGAGGGAAGGTGAAGAAGGAAAGAAGGAAGGTGGGAAGGAAAGAGGGAAGGTGAGAAGGAAAGAGGGAAGGTGAAGAAGGAAAGAAGGAAGGTGGGAAGGAAAGAGGGAAGGTGAAGAAGGAAAGAAGGAAGGTGGGAAGGAAAGAGGGAAGGTGTGAAGGAAAGAGGGAAGGTGTGAAGGAAACAAGGAAGGTGAGAAGGAAACAAGGAAGGTGAGTGAAACAAGGAAGGTGAGAAGGAAAGAAGGAAGGTGAGAAGGAAAGAAGGAAGGTGAGAAGGAAAGAAGGAAGGTGAGAAGGAAAGAAGGAAGGTGAAAAGGAAAGAAGGAAGGTGTGAAGGAAAGAAGGAAGGTGTGAAGGAAAGAAGGAAGGTGTGAAGGAAAGAAGGAAGGTGTGAAGGAAAGAAGGAAGGTGAGAAGGAAAGAAGGAAGGTGAGAAGGAAAGAAGGAAGGTGTGAAGGAAAGAAGGAAGGTGAGAAGGAAAGAAGGAAGGTGAGAAGGAAAGAAGGAAGGTGTGAAGGAAAGAAGGAAGGTGTGAAGGAAAGAAGGAAGGTGTGAAGGAAAGAAGGAAGGTGTGAAGGAAAGAAGGAAGGTGTGAAGGAAAGAAGGAAGGTGTGAAGGAAAGAAGGAAGGTGTGAAGGAAAGAAGGAAGGTGTGAAGGAAAGAAGGAAGGTGTGAAGGAAAGAAGGAAGGTGTGAAGGAAAGAAGGAAGGTGAGAAGGAAAGAAGGAAGGTGTGAAGGAAAGAAGGAAGGTGAGAAGGAAAGAAGGAAGGTGAGAAGGAAAGAAGGAAGGTGAGAAGGAAAGAAGGTGTGAAGGAAAGAAGGAAGGTGAGAAGGAAAGAAGGAAGGTGAGAAGGAAAGAAGGAAGGTGTGAAGGAAAGGTGTGAAGGAAAGGAGAAGGAAATGTGTGATGGAAAGAAGGAAGGTGTGATGGAAAGAAGGAAGGTGTGATGGAAAGAAGAAGGAAAGAAGGAAGGAGAAGGAAAGAAGGAAGGTGAGAAGGAAAAAAGGAAGGTGAGAAGGAAAGAAGGAAGGTGAGAAGGAAAGAAGGAGGAAAGAAGGAAGGTGAGAAGGAAAGAAGGAAGAAGGAAAGAAGGAAGGTGTGAAGGAAAGGAGAAGGAAAGAAGGAAGGTGTGAAGGAAAGAAGGAAGGTGTGAAGGAAAGAAGGAAGGTGAGAAGGAAAGAAGGAAGGTGAGAAGGAAAGAAGGAAGAAGGAAAGAAGGAAGGTGTGAAGGAAAGGAGAAGG
>NC_137068.1:4112500-4120000 GCF_032717465.1 Coenobita brevimanus | reverse complement strand
TACGGGACTGAGTAAGGTCACGTCCACACGTGCCCCCGAACATACGTTGACAACACAGCTGCCAACATGTCTGGATATATGTACGCAGCAGTATTTGGACAGGTGTAGGCAAACATGTTTCAGTGCAGCTTCGAGCTTACTGGCAGGAGAGGTGATAAGTGTGTCCACAGGAGGCAGAAGAGACTTCATCATGATGCTGCCAACATTTTCTGGACGCCGCTGTTCCGAGCATGTTTGCAGCTTGTTCGTTATTGTGTTGTTTACATGTTGCCAGCACTTTATGTAGCACACGTGTGGACGCGCACTCAGGTGGCTGCCATAGATCGAGCAGCGTGGAGAGCCGCGTTAGGAGACCAAGGCCGACGCACGCAAGCATGTTGGAGCCTTTACAACGATGCGACACGAATAATAACAAAGTAAAAAACACGCTCGTCACACACACTACTGTAACCGTCTCACATATTAGGTAAAACAAGACGAAGGACACCTATGACAGCAGCACCCATCCCAACCGTATCCAACACCCCAACACATTCCAAAAGATACCCTTCGTCTTCGGACACCCTTCTAAGACACACCCTAGACGCACCTTAAGACACCCCCAATTCCCCCCTATCCTCCCCCCACCACCAACACCCCAGAAGTGTGAAGTTGATAAAATTACTGTTACAGCTATACTTCATTAAGGTACAAATACAGGTCTGTTCATTTCTCCTGCCTCTCTTGCATCGTTGGATCTACGAGAGAGAGAGAGAGAGAGAGAGAGAGAGAGAGAGAGAGATGGTGAGTGAGTGACACAGTTAGGGACACACATTAGTTTTACCGCAAAGTCACACTAACTGTACACATGAGCAGTACTATTATTAACATCTGTAGCCCCAGGTTCATATGCGGCGTGAACCCATTGGACTGCAGGCTGAAACTCTCCTCCTACAGACCACCATCCGCCTTTTGGGTGACAGGAAGGGAAATGAGGAGCGTTCGCAAAAGGCCCGATTTACACGACGCCGTCATAACACACACGCGTTCCCGGCCGGCCAGAATCGTCATTTCGTCATTCAGTGTGTGCTAATTGTTTGGTGAGGATCATGGCGGCAATTGCTCTACTATTAGAAGAAAATGAGGAAGGAAAAGTCCGTGGAAAGAGGAAAAGGTTACGGGTACACCAGTCACTGAAAAAAAGTTCCGAGGGAGAATTCTGGACCTTGTCTAATGAACTAGCAGATGATGAGGTAAAATTTTTCGGTAGTCCTGCTTGAGCACTACCTTGGGAGTGGTATAGCATATCCCGTATTAAGGCTTGAAAACAGTGAATTTAACCTGCAAAGATTATGGGTTATAATTTCATGTATAATAAACTAATGACACACTCACCTGGTTTGTTTACTTCCTCGCCAATCACTTCCCATATCTTATCTTTATGCAGATTATCACTGTACTTCTTGCTAGTCATATCAAATAACTCATCATAAGAACGCACAAGTTCAATCAGCCTTTCGTCCATGATGCCAAACAATGAACTGTATGTGTTATCTACATGGACATGGCGATAACAGCCAGTCGTGGAATGGACGGGTACGCTACGTGTCCTCGTTCACATGAGCCATCACCAACCCATCAGGCCGGCGTCAAGTCGCCAGCTAGCCGGTTTGGATTTCTCGAGAAGATATCCGTGACGTGTCGGTCGGCTGACGGACTGCTGCCGCCGTCAGGTTGACGGGTCATGTGAACAGTCACATTAGAATGCATGTAAGAAATCCCGACGGCGTCCAGCCGCCAGACTGCCTGTCGGAACCAAAACGGGTCATGTGAATCGGCCTTAACTGGGCAGTGGAGGCAACCGATTATATCAGTGCCACCACGTGAAGGCGCCCCTCTCCAGCGCCTACCCATGAGCAGAGGGAAGAGTTGGGCTGCGGGATGAGTAGCACTTACACAAACACACACACACACACACACCTGAATCAATAACTCACCAGCCAGCACCCACAATTTTAACTGGACTGTGTTATTTGGCAACACACTTTCCTTAGCGATTTTTCCTACACATTAATAAACAAGTGGTATAACACACACACACACACACACACACACACACACAACCTGGGTCAGTGACTCGTCTCCTCCACTCACAGTTCTTAACATTTCCTAACATATCTTCCTAGGCGATTTATTCTTCACATTACACCATGGTATCCTCTTATATCTTATTAATAACGTCAATATTAACACTCAAATAGCATAAAAATAAAAATAACACAGAAAGGGATGTTAAGGTGTCATATGCAAACTAAGTCGCCAAGGAAGAGGTGATAGGGAGTCTCCTACGCCCCTCAGAATACGGTCCATATAAGTTCGAAAAATTTGTTAGGCCTACATTCTCTCCATTCAATTACCTGTCTAATTATCCAAAGACTTCTCTCTAAGTCCCCCCCCCTCTCTCTCTCTCTCTCTCTCCATTCAATTACTTCTCTCTCTCTCTCTCTCTCTCTCCATTCAATTACCTGTCTCTTTATCCATCTAGTTCCCTCTCTTTAATCTCTCTCTCTCTCTCTCTCAGGGGTGTGGAGAAGTCAAAGGCTTGCAATTAATCTGCACCAGGCCATACTTTCAATAGCTCTGGATATTCCGCAACACCTACCCCTTACCGATTTATCCCTAACAACACACAGCAATATTTTCCTTCCTCAATATCGCCCTATAAATTAAAGCGACAGCAGCAGCATACAAAAGACTAGTAATTTGTAATAGGGAAAATAAATCGCTATTCAAAAGGCGTTACGAAGCCTCCCACGACACATTTCATCTGATGGTACTGGGTCACTATCACACTACTACTACTACTTCTACTGCCATTACTATCAATACTGCTACTACTACTATTATTACTGCTACTACTACTACTACCACCACCACTACTACTATTACTACCACTACTATTATCACTACTGCTACTACCACTACTATTACGACTACTACCACTACTTCTATTACTACTAATACCACTATTACTACTACCACCACTACTACTGCTGCTGCTGCTACCACTACTATTATTACTGCTGCTGCTACTACTACTACTACTACTACTACTACTACCACCATCACCACCACTACTACTACGCCACAGTTAAGGTAGAGATGATCCTTATTAATTACAGGTAAAAATCGATCGTCCAGCCTGCCTACACCTGGGGGGGTAGGAAGCTCCCTAACACCTCTTCTTAAGCGATTTATTTTGCTTATTACTCCTTACTATCCTGTGTCAATTAAATCATTCCAATACCTCAGTGAAAAATACAGTTTGATATTAACCAGCCGTATCCAAAAATAAATCGCTAGGAAAGAGGTGTTAGGGAGCTTCCTTAACCGACGATAATACGGCCTTTGGTTCCGTATTGCAATCGTGGTAAGATGCTCCCTAACACCTCTTCCTTAGCGATTTATTTCTGCATAGTGATAGTTAATATCCTTTGGTACCTTATTTATGCAGACGAAGGCGATGTTAGATGGATTTATATATCACTGAACAGGACAGTAAGATGTAATACGTAAAATAAATCGCCTAGGAAAAGGTGTTAGGGGCAGTGAGAGACATAGGTATTGTTTTCAGTGTCAAGATAAAATGATTTCGGCCCAAGACGGACCCACTTCAGGTGTGTGTGTGTGTGTGTGTGTGTGTGTGTGTGTGTGTGTGTAATGATGATGATAAAAATAATCGGTTTACTGATATACGGTGTGTGTGTGTGTGTGTGTGTGTGTGTGTGTGTGTGTGTGTGTGTGTGTGTGTAATGATGATAAAAACAATCGGTTTACTGATATACGGTGTGTGTGTGTGTGTGTGTGTGTGTGTGTGTGTGTGTGTGTGTGTGTGTGTGTGTGTGTGTGTGTGTGTGTGTGTGTGTGTGTGTTTAAACTAGGTACCTGCGAATGGACAAGAGTTACCCACACCTTTGGTCCGGCTGTCAGAGCAACGCAAAGTCCTTATACTTACAAATACTGTAGACCTGAGAACACAATACGCCTTACCTGCAAAGAGACAGTATGTAATTAGTGGGCGGAAGCAGAGGTGTGGAAAATATAGCAGAATGAGTAGCAACAGTAAAATACCTAAGTAAATTTGCATTCTTTAACCTTAACGTATGACTACATCGAGTGAGTGGATGGTAAAAGTGGAGTGTGGAAGTACAGATGGGGAAATTATAGTAGAATGAGTTGGAACAGTAAAATAACCAGGTAAATGCGCATTCTTTTACCTTGGCTTATGACTACATCGAGTGAGTGGATGGTAAAAGTGGAGTGCGGAAGTACAGATGGGGAAATGATAGTAGAATGAGTTGGAACAGTAAAATAACCAGGTAAATTTGCATTCTTTTACCTCAGCATACGACTACATCGAGTGAGTGGACGGTAAAAGTGGAGTGGCTGGGTACAATGGCTACCTCGGGCCAGGCATGGTTTAATATTTTACGATCAATTATTGACTATGAGGGTGGTAGAGTAGGGGGAGGGAGAGGGGAGGAGAAAGGGGAAGGGATGGAGAATTGGAATAGGGGAGGAGAAAGGGGGGGAGAGGATACGGGAGGAGAAAGGGGAAGGAGGAGGGAGGAAGGGGATAGGGGAGAACAAAGGCAGGGGAAGGAGGAAGGGGGAAATGAGGGAGGGGAAATGTATGATTGGGGGATGTTGGGGAGGGGAGACGTTGGGATGAGGGGCGTGAAGAAGGAAGGGAAGGGAAGGTGGAGAGGGAAGAGGAGACGGAATGAAGTGATGGGGAAGGGGGGGAGGGACGTGTAGCAGAGGTGAGGGAAAGGGGAAGGGGAGCTGGAAGGAAGATGTGGGGAGGGGGGAATATACGTGTGGGGGTTTGTTGGGGAAAGGGAAGACGCGGAGACGGGGAAAGAAGGAAGGGAGTGTGAAGGAAGAAGTGAGGGAGGAAGGGAGGATGTATGGATTTGGGGGAGGAGAGAAGGGAAAGAGGAGAAGAGGGAAGGAGGAAGGGGAGAGGGAAGAAGAGGAGGGGGATGGAAGAAAGTGAGGGGTACGAAGGGAGTTGGGGAGGGGGAATGAATGGGTGGGGGACTGAGGGAAGGGAAGGGAAGGGGAGGGGAGGGAGGGGGAGGATAGGGAGCGTCAATAACCACTACCGTACCTCTAACACTTGCTCCATCCACCCACACACCTAACCACACAGTATCAGCATTTACAACCTTCCACATCACCCACTTAACCCTTCACAGGCGTCAGAATATTCTACATTTAATTAATATCCATTCTAATTATTCCACACTTACTTAACAACCATTCTGAAGGTGTCTACATCAACCAATAACCTAGCAATTATTTACACATTATTTTTACTCAACAAATATTCCTATAGTTCTTTCACCTCAACTTGATCCAGATTTTCGTGCGGAGTTTATTTCATGCAGCTCAGTGGCAGAAAAAGACAAAGTTACGCCATATCCTCTCCATTGCACTTCTTTCGTGACAAGCATCAGCCTTACGTTAGTCTTCAGTTCAAAAGCTCATGGTGAAGTGATGAGTACACACACACACACACACACACACACACACACATCACTCAACCAAAATTCCATAATCCAACTACTATAAGAAAAAAAATAACACTATCAAACACTCCATATCACCCTAAAGCCTCACCCTTTCACCCTACCTCTATTAAGCCCTATCCCACACCCCAATATACTCTACACAGACCCCTACACCCTACACACACCCTATTCACCCCTCACTCTACCTCTCTAAGTTCTACCCTACACATATCCATACCCTTACACACACATCCTATTCCTCCTTCACCCTGTACACCCTCACCCTATCTCTTCTACCCTACACACACACACACCCTATTCCTCTCTGACCCTGTACACCCTCACCCTATCTCTCTAAGTTCTACCCTACACATATCCATACCATACACCTACACACACACCCTACCTCTCCTACCCTACACACACACACCCTATTCCTCTCTCACCCTGTACATCCTCACCCTATCTCTCTAAGTTCTACCCTACACATATCCATATCCCTACACACACACCCTATCTTTCCTACCCTACACACACACACCTTATTCATCTCCCTACACTCTCACCCATTCACCCTACTCAATCGCTCTCACCCTCAATCGCTACCCACATCGACTGCATCAATTGGGTGAATGATTGAATGAGGGTATGAATGAACGGGGTATGTGCTACAAGGTGTGTGTGTGTGTGTGTGTGTGTGTGTGTGTGTGTGTGTGTGTGTGTGTGTGTGTGTGTGTGTGTGTGTGTGTGTGTGTGAGAGAGAGAGAGAGAGAGAGAGAGAGAGAGAGAGAGAGAAGGGGATGAGACAAGGGTAGCATCGAAAGAAAGGAAAAATCAGAGAGGGGAGAGGAAGTGGAAGGGAGGGGGAGAGAGGACGGGAAGGGGAGGGGAGTGGGGAGGGGGGAGAGGAGGGGAAGGAAGAGCCTCAAGGATCTGACGCCCCCAACCTTGACACTGAAGTCTCTCTCTCTCTCTCTCTCTCTCTCTCTCTCTCTCTCTCTCTCCATGCTCTACCTTTTCATAATGCCTCCAACTCTGGGCACAGGTTTAAGGGCCCGTTTCCTAATGCCCACCTGTCCTCCTACGTACCACACACCTCCACACGTCACCATATCGGCGCTAACACCCACCGTCCATATTGAATACATGCTACAACTGTCTCATACATAAACTCTGTCTTAAACCGTTCCCTGCTTAGTTGAGGATCGAACTCGGGATCATTAGGAAAGCAGAACACCTCTACCCACTAGGCCACTACCTACCTACCAACAGCTCCCAAATCTACCTACCTCCCTACCTACACCTGCCTACCCACCTAGCAATTTCCCACCCTCCCTCCCTACCTACCTAAGAACTTACGGAATTACTAACGATGCCTACTTACCTATCTCCTCTCTATCCGACTCTACCTACCTACTTACCTACCCACAGACACACCTCCTCATGATATCTACCTCCTCTGTACTTACCTACCTTCTCTGCACCCTATCCCACTAACCTACCTACCCATCTACTTACCAAGCGACCTTCCACCTTCCCCCTCTCTGCCTACCTACCTCATGTCCTTCCTAGCTACCCGTCTACCCATCTAACTAACAACCTCACATCCTTCCTACCTGCCTGCCTGTTTACCTACCCAGCAACCTCACATCCTTCCTACCTGCCTGCCTACCTACCTACCTACCTACCTCACATCCTTCCTACCAGCCTGCCTACCCGCCTCACATCCTTCTTACCATCCTGCCTGCCTACCTACCTCACATCCTTCCTACCTGCCTGCCTAGCTACCTCTCATCCTTCCTACCTACCAACCTCACATCGTTTCTACCTGTCTGCCTAGCTACCTCACATCCTTCCAACCTACCTGCCTAGCTACCTCTCATCCTTCCTACCTACCAACCTCACATCGTTTCTACCTGTCTGCCTAGCTACCTCACATCCTTCC
>NC_137068.1:4097500-4110000 GCF_032717465.1 Coenobita brevimanus | reverse complement strand
AAGATTGTTCCCTCCAAGATTTAAATAAATAAATAACTAAATAAAATAAGATGAAATAAACAAAACAGAGCCAAAGTCTCTACCTCGTGCCTCTGTGCGTCTCTATCTCGTGTCTGTCTCTGTGCGTCTCTATCTCGTGTCTGTCTATGTGCGTCTCTATCTCGTGTCTGTCTATGTGCGTCTCTATCTCGTGTCTGTATGTGCGTCTCTATCTCGTGTCTGTATGTGCGTCTCTATCTCGTGTCTGTCTATGTGCGTCTCAATCTCGTGTCTACATATGTGCATCTGTATCTCGTGTCTACATGTGCATCTTTATATCGTGTCTGTATGTGCATCTCTCTCATATCTCTGCATGTGCGTCTCAATCTCGTGTCTACATATGTGCATCTGTATCTCGTGTCTACATGTGCGTCTCTATCTCGTGTCTATCTATGTGCGTCTGTATCTCGTGTCTGTATGTGCGTCTGTATCTCGTGTCTGTATGTGCATTTCTATCTCGTGTCTGTCTATGTGCGTCTCTATCTCGTGTCTGTCTATGTGCGTCTCTATCTCGTGTCTATCTATATACGTCTCTATCTCGTGTCTATCTATGTGCGTCTCTATCTCGTGTCTGTCTATGTGCGTCTCTATCTCGTGTCTATCTATATGCGTCTCTATCTCGTGTCTGTATGTGCGTCTCTATCTCGTGTCTGTATGTGCGTCTCTATCTCGTGTCTGTATGTGCGTCCATACCTTGTGTCTGTATGTGCGTCTGTCTCGTGTCTACATATATGCATCTCTATCTCGTGTCTACATGTGCGTCTCTATCTTGTGTATGTATGTGCATCTGTGTACATTCTTAAGTCTACATACTCACTCCTCTTGCCCAATTTAAGTTGTGATAAAGAGAGTTGACAGAGTAAGCATTGGCTCACCCACGTTAACTATCAAACTATCTATCTATCTATCTATCTGTCTATCTATCTATACCTCCAACCCATCTATCTACCTATCTATCTATCGATCCATCTACCTATATCTATAACTATGCCTACCAACTCACCCCATCTATCAACCAATATCTATGTCTCTCTCCCCAATCATGGCATATCAATCTATCTCCTCACCTAAATATCTATCTATCTATCTACCTATTTATCTATCTGTGCCTACCAACCACCTATCTATCAACCTACATCTATTTCTCTACCTTCAATCATGGCTTATCAATCTATTCATCTATTTACCTAAATACCTATTTAACTATCTACCCAAACCAAACCACATACAGCCTCGTGTCTAGGTAATGAGCGAGAGAAAGCTAACTGGCAGAGGTTAACTATCTATCTGTCTATCTATCTAGGTGGTTATTTTTCCCTACCTTTCTATCTATCTTCCTATCATATCCATCTGTCTATCCATCATTCCCATCCATCTAACTATCTATCTGTCTACCCACCATACCATCTATCTATCTATCTATCTACCCACCATACCATCAATCTATCTATCTATCTACCCACCATGCCCATCTATCCATCAATCTATCTATTTATACACCATACCATCTATCCATCTCTCTATCCATCCATCCATCAAACTTCACCACCTAGTCTCCTCTCTATATGTGCCTCATCTAGCTATCTATCTATCTATTATCTATCTCCATAATCTACACACTCATTCATCTCTACCCACACGTAAAACTAGCTGGCAGAGGACACACACACACACACACGTTACCTGTCTACTAACCCAACCATCTATCTATCTAACAATATACAAATGTCAATCTATTACTTGTATGTATCTATCCATATTCTCACCAACCTATCTATTTCTCTCTCTCTCTCATACCTTTAAATATATATATCCATTCCTCGTACGTGTGCATCTATCACGCAATATATCAACCTATCTATCTGTCTATCAATCAATCTTTCACACATACGGAAGCACCAATATAACACCTCTCTATCTATCTATTAATTTATCTATCAATATCTTAATCCACTGCTATCTACACACCTCCCAACCCACACCCACCTACCTATCTCTCGTCCCTCTGCCCACCTCTCCTCTCTACACACAGATAAATGAGCAGGCAGAGGTGAGATAAAGGTAGTTGGCAGGGAAGGCACTGACTAACCCACTTGTAATAGGCCTAGACACACTTACACTTGGCTATACTCGTCTAGAAAGCTTAGAATTTAGAAAGCTTACAATTTAGAAAGCTTACAACTTAGAAAGCTTAGGCAGAATTAGAAAGCTTAGACAGAATTAGAAAGCTTAGACAATTTAGAAAGCTTAGGCAGAATTTAGAAAGCTTAGACGGAATTTAGAAAGCTTAGGCAGAATTTAGAAAGCTTAGAGAGAATTTAGAAAGCTTAGAGAGAATTTAGAAAGCTTAGAGAGAATTTAGAAAGCTTAGACGGAATTTAGAAAGCTTAGAGAGAATTTAGAAAGCTTAGACGGAATTTAAAAAGCTTAGAGAGAATTTAGAAAGCTTAGACGGAATTTAGAAAGCTTAGACGGAATTTAGAAAGCTTAGACGGAATTTAGAAAGCTTAGACGGAATTTAGAAAGCTTAGACGGAATTTAGAAAGCTTAGACGGAATTTAGAAAGCTTAGACGGAATTTAGAAAGCTTAGACGGAATTTTGAAAGTTTAGACGGAATTTAGAAAGCTTAGACAGTGGTGTATGTCATTCGTTTGGTATTTTCGTGTAATATGATGTATAGCATTAGGAGAGAGAGAGAGAGAGAGAGAGAGAGAGAGAGTGGTGAAACAGACCTTGGTAGCAGAGGGCAAGGTTTGGAAACTGTTTGTACTGATATTTGCTGATAATACCATGAAGAGCAGTGGGATTTACAAGACTAGGTAAATAAGTTTGTAGAGTGTAGCAAACAAAATATATCTATCTATCTATCTATATATCTATTGCCAGAAGCCATAATCTAAATACTGTAAATGCAACACAGAATATAGTTATGATCTTTGAGGGGAAGGAATGGAGTAAAGAGGTGCAGAGTGAGGATGGGGAGTTAGGGGATGAAGAATGTGTTTTCAAATATTCAGGAAGTGTGTGAGAGGATGGAGAATGAGACTGACGAGGAGAGTATATGTGGGTGAGGTGGAGGGGGGGAGAGGGAAGGGGAGGCCAAGAATGAGATGGAGGGATGAAGTGTATGAAAGAGGGGGGACGCGGTGTGAGCTGGAAACAGGGCAGTGAAATGGCGGGGGACAGGGCGACATGGAGGCGATTTGTTTGTGGGCCACCCCTTACGAGATTAAGGAGTCTGGCAATAGATAGACAGACAGATAGATAATGATGAGTAGGGATGGAAGCTTGGAGGATAAGGTGCGTGAGAGAGTACAGCAAGGAGGAGAGGTTGCTGGTTTACTGAGAACTGATAAGGTATACGGAAATAAGTGTGAGTATAAAGGTGTGAGTGAGTCCTTAGCAGCCTGAGTGTGAGTCCTAGCAGCCTGAATGTGAGTCCTAGCAGCCTGAGTGTGAGTCCTAGCAGCCTGAGTGTGAGTCCTAGCAGCCTGAGTGTGAGTCCTAGCAGCCTGAGAGTGAGTCCTAGCAGCCTGAGAGTGAGTCCTAGCAGCCTGAGAGTGAGTCCTAGCAGCCTGAGTGTGAGTCCTAGCAGCCTGAGAGTGAGTCCTAGCAGCCTGAGTGTGAGTCCTAGCAGCCTGAGTGTGTCAATACTTACATACGTCGACTCTAATACAGC
Organism: Coenobita brevimanus; assembly: GCF_032717465.1. Taxonomy (NCBI): domain Eukaryota; kingdom Metazoa; phylum Arthropoda; class Malacostraca; order Decapoda; family Coenobitidae; genus Coenobita; species Coenobita brevimanus. Next base: position 4,106,281 of record NC_137068.1, on the reverse strand, counting down.
ACTTATCACTTAATTTACCTGAGAGAAAAAAGTACTTATATTACACTGTACTATTTAAGTGCACATAAAGTAGGTACATGTGATGGGAATATATGCACAGAGTAGTAGTAGTAGTAGTAGTAGTATAGTAGTAGTAGTATAGTAGTAGTAGCAGTAGTAGTAGTATAGTAGTAGTAGCAGTAGTAGTAGTAGTATAGTAGTAGTAGTAGTAACACTAAGTCCATCTCAACGTGAACCTGGTGGACTGCAGGCTGAGTGGCATAAACTGGAATATTATCTTTATTGTGGGTTCCGTTCGTCTTCATGTAATGTGTAGCTTAGTCGGCTTGTTAGTAATACGGACCTACTTGTGTGTGTGTGTGTGTGTGTGTGTGTGTGTGTGTGTGTGTGTGTGTGTGTGTGTGTGTGTGTGTGTGTGTGTGAGAGAGAGAGAGAGAGAGAGAGAGAGAGAGAGAGAGAGAGAGAGAGAGAGAGAGAGAGAGAGAGAGAGAGAGAGTGTGTGTGTGTGTGTGTGTGTGAGTGAAAAAGGTAGAATCGAAGTACTACCCTATTCAACCACTGAGCTACGTGAAATATGCTGCAAATGGACGAAAATCTGGGCCAAGTTAAGGTAAACGAGCTACTGTGTATACCGATAAAGGCCATGATAGGAAGGTAAACTATGTATAGTCTAGATATACAACTGCCCTAAATAAACCACAAACATTGACACTACCTTTGACTGATACGAGGGATGGGAGGAGGAGGAGGAGGAGGGGGAAGGAGAAGGGAAGGAGGGGGCACAGGGAGGATGGTGTGTGTGTGTGTGTGTGTGTGTGAGAGAGAGAGAGAGAGAGAGAGAGAGAGAGAGAGAGAGAGAGAGAGACCAACAGCAACACCATCAATCACCTTAATAAAGAGTTTTTAATCGAATGAACAGTAAGCACCAAAAGCACTGTCACTCTCTCTCTCTCTCTCCTCTCCACAGCACACGACGCCACCACTCGAGGCCAAATAAATTCATCAGTTGCGGTTGCTACGAATTCACCACACTCATTTTCAAAGTACGGTACATGAGGTGGAGGAGGAAAAGGCGACAAGGTTTTTGATGCTACCATATTCACAACAATTCTCTCTCTCTCTCTCTCTCTCTCTCTCTCTCTCTAATCCGAAAACATCTGATGGGTTTATTCTCCACTTATGTTCACGTCTAGCGGAAGGAATTCGAAAAATCTTTTAATTTGGATAAACTGTCTGTAGATTGCAAGGGAAAAAAAAATGCACTACAGAGGCTGAGGTGAGAAAATAAGGAAAATATAATATCTACCTATTTATCTATTGCCAGACGCCTTAATCCCGTAAAGGGTGGCCACAAACATATCGCCTCCATGTCGCCCTGTCCCCCGCCATTTCAATGCCCTGCTCCCAGCTCACACTCCCCCTCTCTCATATACCTCTCCACTCCATCCCTCCATCTCATCCTTGGCCTCCCCCTCCCTCTACGCCCCTCCACCTCACTCACATACACTCTCCTCGTTAGTCTCTCACTCTCCATATGACCATAATAATACCGATTTCTGATACTGTTTGTTACGTAGAGTCATTCACCCAGCGATTTAGTTACCAACCTTCATTAATACTTCCCAGGTACTTTTTTTTCCGACTCTGGGCATACGCTTCTGAGCCCGTTCCGAGACCCAGGAGTCCTACGTAACATACTCGTACACCTCCACATGTCACCACTTCGGCGCTAACACCCACCGTCCATACTGAATACATGCTAAGGCTGTCTCATACCGAACTGGTGTACTGGTATTAGCGGGGGTGTTTTTTATACGTCGGCGGGTATTAGACAAATGAATCCTACTTTAACGAAATCCAAATCCTTAAACTAATCCCTCCCCCAGCCGGGATTCGAACCTACGTCCATTGGGATAGCAGATCAACCCTCTATCGACTGGGAATACACTATCTATTCACCTATCTATCTGACTAAGTACTCCTCTACCTACCAATCTATCTATACCTACCTACTTAACTCATCTTCCTATCTAATTTTTCATCTATCAATCTTTCTAGTCACCAATCTATCTATTCATCTACCTACCTACCTATCTATTCTCTGCCTACATACCTATCTACTCATCTTCCTACCTATCCATCTATCACTATATTCAATCTCTCTGGTCATCAATTTGTCTATTCACCTACCTACCTACCTATCTGGCCATCAATCTATCTATTCACTACCTACCTAACAATCTATCTGGCCATCAATCTATCTATTCACTACCTACCTAGCAATCTCTGGCCATCAATCTATCTATCCATCCATCTACCTACCTAGCAATCTATTTAGCCATCAATCTATCTATCTATCCATCTACCTACCTATCAATCTCTCTGGCCATCAATCTGCCTTCATACTCACCTACCAACCTATCTCTCTGGCCATCTATCTATCTATCTATCTATCTACACGAATCGCCTCCACATCTACAAACCCAAACATCACGTACAACAGAGGAATGGTTGTATGTCCGTGAATCTACGTACCGCTCTTGTCCTTTATATCATACCCACGGACGGTGCTCCTACAAGACCCAACATACTCTAAGGCGTCCCAGATCGACTGTGGTGGCGGTTTGGAGGCTGAGAGAGTGGTGTGGTGTGGTGTGGTGTGGTGTGGTTAGGCGAGGTGTGGTGTGGTGTGGTTAGGTGAGGTGTGGTGTGGTGTGGTTAGGTGAGGTGTGGTGTGGTGTGGTGAGATGTAAAGCAGTGTGGTGTGGTGAAGTGTTGTGTGGTGTGGTGTGAGAAGGTGGGGTGAAGTGTTGTGTGGTGTGGTGAGATGTAAAGCAGTGTGGTGTGGTGAAGTGTTGTGTGGTGTGTGAAGGTGGGGTGAAGTGTTGTGTGGTGTGTGGAGGTGGGATGAAGTGTTGTGTGGTAAGGTGTAGTGTGGTGTGGTGTGAAGTGTTACTCAGAGTGACTACATTAATATTCACACCAACATACCATCAATTCCACGTCATAACTTTAAGATAATATTTAATCAAAAGAACAATACGAAATAATCCTTTACACACACACACACACACACACACACACACACACAGGAATAATTCTTGACTCTCTTCTTGTCCTCCCAGTAAACCCACCTTACCAACAACAAAGAATTATTGAATCTACCTACACCTCCTTTATTGAATTAGTAACTCTAGCTACGTCTCCTTTCCTTTATGGACTTAGTAAAGCTACCTACGTCTCCTGTCCTTCATCTCCTTTCCTTTATTGAATTAGTAAATGTACCAACGTCTCCTCTCCTTTACCTATCAGTAAAATCCACCAACGTCTCCTTTATCTCCTTTACTTTATCAAATCAGTAAAATTTACCAACTTCTCCTCTCCAATATTCCTTTATCTCCTTTCCTTTATCAACCAGTAAAATCTTCCAGTCTCCTTTCCTTTATCGAATCAGTAAAGTCTACCAACGTCTCTCCTTTACCTCCTTTACTTTATCAAATCAGTAAAGTCTCCCAACGTCTCTCCTTTATCTCCTTTACTTTATCGAATCAGTAAAGTCTCCCAACGTCTCCTCTTCTTTATCTGCCTGGCCTGTGCTCCTACAAGACGCAAGAAGCTTTAAGGAGTCCTAGATCGATTGTGGAGGCGGCTTGGGGCCCCGGAAGGTGGTGTGGTGTGGTGTGGTGGGGTGTGATGTGGTGCGAGGCGGTGCAGTGTGGTGTGGTGCGGTGCTGTTTGGAATGGTGTGGTGTGGTATATATGATATGATACGGTGTAATGTGATGTGCAGTATGGTGTGGTGTAATGTGGGATGGTGTGATGTGGTGTGATGTGGGATGGTGTGATGTGGGATGTTGTGATGTGGAATGGTGTGGTGTGGTGTGGTGTGGCGTGATGTGATGTGATGTGGTGTGGTGTGGTGCGGTATGGTGTGATGTATGGTGCGGTATGGTGTGATGTATGGTGTGGTGTGGTGTGGTGTGGTGTGGTGTGGTGTGGTGTGGTGTGGTGTGATGTGGTGCGGTGGGCCTTAGAGTTGTCACAGCTTCACCAGGGCAAGAATACACCACACATTTCATTGATCCCAGGGCTCGTACTCACGTCGTTCCCTAACACCTCTTCCTTTGTGATTTATTTTTGGATACAGCAGGCTAACAACCTTTTGTATGTCATCTGTGCAGTGTATGACGATGCTGGAAGATTAACACAATAAGACAGTAAGGTGTAATAAGCAAAATAAATCGCTTAGGAAAAGGTGTTAGGGAGCTTCCAGAATAGAGCGGGATACTGTAACATATTTACGATTAATTCCAGGTGGTACCTTAATTTCCTTTTGTAGGATGATCGAGATACATGGGGATATAAATGCACTCTCCTTCCTCGTTCATCCTCCACGGAACAGATATAACCTACGATTATTTTCTCCCACTCAGATTTGCGTTTTGCAGGACGAACTAAGGACATGGGAAGACCTGGCCCTCTCCCTTCCTCGTCTATCCTCCAGTCCCAAGTCCAAGTTATGACAATCACTATAGGTGCAGGTTTTAGTCTCTCTATCTTGACAACTGCGAGGGGGTCTGTGCCAGTACAAGACTCGTAAAGTTTTAAAGACTCCTGGATCGATTAGGCCTGGTATCTCTGCTGCTACTGGTGTGTGGTGTGGCTGGTGTGTGTGGTGAGGTTAGGTGAGGTGAGGTGAGGTGAGGTGAGGTGAGGTGAGGTGAGGTATGGTGTGGTGTGGGGAGGTGAGATGTGATGAGGTGTGGCGCGGTATCTTGTGTGGTGTGGTGTGGTAAGGTATGGTACGGTGTGGTGTGGTGTGGTAAGGTATGATATGGTGTGGTGTGGTGTGATGTTCCTTGCAGATGCAGGTACAATCACACCATCAGCCGAGGTCACAAACTCCCCAAAGCATACGTATACATCTCTTCCTTCACTGATAACAGGCACCAAACACTCCAACAACCTGTGATAATAGAGCTAAAAACGTTACCCACACCTTCTAATCCTTCAAAACGGGTTAGGATCCTTTAAAACTACAGATGGTGATCCAGCTTGCATCAAAGTATATGGGCATTAACTCCCACACACACTACCCATTGAAAATATTGGGTGGGAGAGAGATAAGGGACAGTGATTGGTTTCCTTTTCTTTAACGTTTCCGGGTACACAGAACTGATCCTCAGAGTTTTGCGTAGCCGGGAAAGTTAGAGAAAATACAGACTTCAATCTCAAATTTATCTCGCTCTCCCTACATAACATTTCCACGTCACAATGGATCAGCTACACCATCCACTGCTTCTCTTAACTCAGACGTAGTTTTAGAAGGGGCAACAGAAGTGGGAACGTTGTACACTCTCGCCACAGAACTCATTTTCAGAGCGTTTGTGTAGTTTTAGAAGGAGCAAAAGACGTGGGAACATTGTACTCTCCCCACAAAACCCATCTCCAGAGTCTGTATAGCTTTAGGAGCAACAGACGTGGGAACATTGTACAGTCTCCCTACAGAACCCATTTTCAGAGTTTGTGTAGCTTAAGAAGGGTGCAACAGACATGGGAACATTGTACACTCTAAAAGACGTGGAAACAATTGTACACTCTCCTCACAGAACCCATTTTCAGGGCCTGTGTAGCTTTAGAAGAGAGCAGTGGACGTGGGAACATTGTACACTCTCCCCACACAACTCATTTTCAAAGTTTGTGTAGCTTGAGAAGAGTGCAGTATTGCGTAGCTTGAGAAGAGAGCAGTATTGCGTAGCTTTAGAAGAGAGCAGTATTGTGTAGCTTTAGAAGAGAGCAGTATTGTGTGGCTTTAGAAGAGAGCAGTATTGTGTAGCTTTAGAAGAGAGCAGTATTGTGGGGCTTTAGAAGAGAGCAGTAGACGTGGGGCCATTGCACAGTGTCCTCATCAAGCCCTTTCTACAAAAACAACCCTTCCGTGCAACAGGGGGAGGGCTGTGTTTGTGCCTCTACGTGCTGGTCATGTCCTTAATATTACACCCCCCCTGTCGGCCTGTGCTCCTACAAGACGCAAGAAGCTTTAAAGACGGTCAGATCGATTGTGGCGGCGGCTTGGGGACCTCTGCTGCTGGTGTGTGTGTGTGTGTGTGTGTGTGTGTGTGTGTGTGTGTGTGTGTGTGTGTTAGAGAGAGAGAGAGAGAGAGAGAGAGAGAAACTGGTTAGAGCTGCCTGAGGAGAAGCTTGGCATGCCGCAAATAACAATCATAAAAAATAAATAAATAAATAAATAAATAAATCTGGAGAGAGCAATAATAAAATCCTGTAATTATCTATCTATCTATCTATATCCCGACGCCCTAATCCTGCAAAGGGTGGCCGCAGACAAAACGCCTCCACGTCGCTCTGTCACCCACCATTTGACTGCCCTACCCCCAGCTCGCAGTAAAGGAGTTAAACGTACTGAGATGACAGCATAAGAATCAACAGGTATTTTTAAGCAAAGGATAAACAGAAGGATGGAAAAACAAGCTAAACAAGTGAACAGGAGGATGGAAAAACAAGCAAAACAAGTGAACAGGAGGAAGGACAAACAAACTAAACAAGTGAACAGAAGGATGGAAAAACAAGCTAAACAAGTGAACAGAAGGATGGAAAAACAAGCTAAACAAGTGAACAGAAGGAAGGAAAAACAAGCAAAACAAGTGAACAGAAGGAAGGAAAAACAAATAAACCAAACAAGTGAACAGAAGGAAGGAAAAACAAACAAACTAAACAAGTGAACAGAAGGAAGGAAAAACAAACTAAACAAGTGAACAGAAGGAAAAACAAACAAACCAAACAAGTGAACAGAAGGAAAAACAAACAAACTAAACAAGTGAACAGAAGGAAGGAAAAACAAACTAAACAAGTGAACAGAAGGAAAAACAAACAAACTAAACAAGTGAACAGAAGGAAAAACAAACAAACTAAACAAGTGAACAGAAGGAAGGACAAACAAGCAAAGCAAGTGAACAGAAGGAAAGGTAAACAAACTAAACAGGTGAATAAAAGGAAAGGAAAACAAACAAACAAGTGCATCCAGTATAGCCATGCAGTACAAAGTCCCCTACGGATGCAAACCATATGTAATTGACCTCGGGAGTAGATGGCTGGCTGGTGCACGCCACACACCGTCATGGTATGGGGAACAACTGTGTGAAGTTGTACCAAAATCTGTCCATGCATGTGGAAGTGACAAAGCGGACACGAATGTAGGTATAGTTTTTAAATATGACAGAACCCGACCTTGTTTGAGCCCCAACTGTGACCTTGACCTTGGGAGTAGATGGCTGGTTGTTGCAGGCGACACGCCGGCACGGTAAGGGGAACAACTGTGTGAAGTTTTATCAAAATCTGTCCATCCATGTGGGGTTAGAGAGGACACGAAATTGCAGACGGATTGATGGAACCGTGCAAACCTATAGGCTAGTCCCCGACCCGTACAAGTAAGGGACTAATAAAAAAATAATAATAATAATAATAATAAAAATAAGAGCAAAAGCAACAAATTTAAAAAATAAAAAACCCACACAGCAGACTAAAGGTGTCCTCAATTCATGATGATGATGATGATAATAATAACAATAATAATAATAATAATACCACACAACAATAATAATAGTAATAATAACAATAATAATAGTAATAATAATAACAACAATAATAATAGTAATAATAATAACAATAACAACAGTAATAATAATAACAATAATAACAGTAATAATAACAATAATAATAGTAATAATAACAACAATAATAATAATAACAACAATTATAATGACAACAATGACGAATTGCAGTCGGATGAAGTTTCGAAAATTTCACTTGAAGTAGATTAAATCGTCAGCAAAAACAAACAAACAAATATAATGCATTGCCCTTATAGTGAGGGGGATAAAAAAAAATGTCCAGCTATAAGTAACAGATCTTAAGTCAAATTAAATCGTCTGGAAAGAAGAGGAGGAGGAGAAGGAGGAGGAGGAGGAGGAGACGCAGGATAAGGAGAAGGAGGAGGAGGAGAAGCAGGAGGAGGAGGAGGAGAAGCAGGATAAGGAGGAGGAGGAGGAGGAGAAGCAGGATAAGGAGGAGGAGGAGGAGGAGAAGCAGGAGGAGGAGGAGGAGAAGCAGGATAAGGAGGAGGAGGAGGAGGAGAAGCAGGAGGAGGAGGAGAAGCAGGATAAGGAGGAGGAGGAGGAGGAGGAGGAGGAGAAGCAGGATAAGGAGGAGGAGGAGGAGGAGGAGGAGAAGCAGGAGGAGGAGGAGAAGCAGGAGGAGGAGGAGGAGGAGGAGGAGAAGCAGGAGGAGGAGGAGAAGCAGGATAAGGAGAAGGAGGAGGAGGAGAAGTAGGAGGAGGAGGAGGAGAAGCAGGATAAGGAGGAGGAGGAGGAGGAGGAGGAGAAGCAGGATAAGGAGGAAGAGGAGGAGGTGGAGGAGGAGAAGTAGGATAAGGAGGAGGAGGAGGAGAAGCAGGATAAGGAGGAAGAGGAGGAGGAGGAAGAGGAGGAGGAGAAGCAGGAAGAGGAGGAGGAGGAGGAGAAGCAGGATAAGGAGGATGAGGATGATGATGAGGAGGAGGAAGATGAGGATGAGGAGGAGGATGAGGAGGAGCAGCAAGATGAGGATGAGGAGGAGGATAAGGAGTGATGATGGTGGTGGTAGAAGCAGTAGTAGTAATGATAATAATAATAATAATAATAATAATTTTACTTGGCCCCCCGGAACAAACGCACATACACAAAGGCCAGGTAAGTGATGGCACCAGGTAAAGACAAAATATTTACC